>NC_056631.2:88352849-89552849 GCF_002870075.4 Lactuca sativa
TTCCAATATTATTTTCGGAATATAAATTTTCCAAAAAAAATACCAAAAAAAATATAAATAAATACAAAAAAATACATTTTTTACATATTTTAGTAGAATATTTAGAATATTCTACATATCTAACAAATCTAATAGAATATTCTAAAAATTCTAAAATCATATTAGAAATGTACAGTGTAATATTCTATTAGAATATTTCAATTATTCTTCAAAAAAATGGTAATTTTTTATTATTTTTTTAGAAAAATAAAATTCCGAAAATAATAATTAAAAATAGTTTTGTATTTTTCCTTTTATTTTTCATTTTAAAATTATTTTTAGATATAGTCTCACGGTCTCACAAAATTAGCATGGTCTCAAATGAACCTGAACATATATATATATATATTATATATATATATATATATATATATATATATATATATATATATATATATATATATATATATATATATATATATATATATATATATATATGGCATATATATTACAGCCCCACCTAAGCTTAGGTACTAAACCTTTAAAATATGTCGCTTTAACTGCTAAATATACCCGGTTTGGTTTCACTCGATAAATATATCATCCTCCATCACATTTCTTTCTTTCATTATCATTTTACCAACTCTGTTTTCTTTCCTTTATTATCGTTTATTACTTCACCCAAGTGAACATTAGTAAACCCTAAAACTAAACCATAAACCATAACCCTAAACCTAAACCCTAAACCCTATTGTGTCGATCTTGAATTTACATCTTGAAGTATTAATCGTGAATCCATTACCGTAATCTTTATATAGTAAAACAATGTATTTTCAAGAGGTTTAGTGCTTAAACTTAGGTGGGGCTTGTAATGTATATTCTTTATATATATATATATATATATAAATATATATATATATATATTATATTATATATATATATATATATATATTCTTACTCTTATAACATGGAAACCTACAAAAAAATCCCAAATTTTTCGGAGAAGTTTCAATAAAGTCCTAAAAGTTTTTTTTAATAGAAAAGTCTCAATTATTTAACATTTTGCCCAAATAATGAAAAAGTCTTATATATATATATATATATATATATATATTATATATAATATATATATATATATATATAATATATGTGTGTGTGTGTGTGTGTATGTGTGTGTGTGAACAACAAATGATAGATTATATGATTTCTCAAAATAATAAGACTTCTGTTAAAAAAAGAAATTTTTTGCCAAAAGTTTGAGAATTTTCTGTAGATTTCCCTTACTCCAAATAAATGAAACTTTATAATAGAATTAGAGATAAACTGCTTATGGTATTTGTTCCCCACAAAAGCTTTATCATTCCTAAAACTCCATAAGACCCAACAAGTAGTATTTAACAATCAATTCAATGATAACTTTCTTCCATCTATTAACTGTTAAAGAATCCAACCAAGAAGCCAAGTCAAACAGGGACGACACCAATAGATTATTTATATCGAGCCATATAAATATAGCATTCCATGTTCGCGTTGCAACGTCACACTTCATTAATAAACGAATGATATCTTCCGGCTCATTAGAACAAAACCGAACAAAGAGTGGAAGGCACATCTATACCTTTGTCAACCAATTTTCAAAGAACCGGGAGACGATCTAAGTAAAGACACCCACATAAGGATTTTAACTTTAGGAGGAACAACTTATTCCATCTCGGACCCTGTTGGTACTTGGAAGAAAGAAATCATCTAAACTTTGATGAACCTCACTAACATAAACTCCCCATCACTATTAAGACTTCAAGACCACCTATCTTGAGAATCATTCAATTGGACTATATCTAAAACTGTAACAAATCTGTGAGTTGTTCCTATTCAACCCCACCCCTAATCCTCCTACATCATTACCATATCCACCCACGATCACCACAACGGTCATCAACAGTACCTCTTCGGTTCATCTCTAAGGCATATAATTGTGGCATACGATCCTTAAATGAACTATCTCTAATCCAAAACATCAGCCATAAACTAGACATTAAACCATTTCCCAATACTCGCACCATAACCTCATGTGGCATTATACCTGCTATATGCAAATCATTAAAAGATTTTACAATATGAGCCCAAACCTCATTACCACTAATATTATCTACACCAAACCCGAAAGCAGTTGGAGTTTCCATGAATTGCATCAATAACTTTCACCCAAAGAGAGTCTCTTTCATTAATATATCTATATCTCCACTTTTGCATCAGGGCATAGTTAAAACTTTGTAAGCAACCAATTGCCCAAACCCACCCTTTTCTTTTGAGGCCAATGGCAAATCCTATTTAACATAAGGGATTTTCCGAACCTCCAGTTGATCCCCATAGAACCTGGACCTCAAGGCTTCAAGATAATTTTTTCATAGTAACAAGCAAAAAAAATATAGACATATAATAAATACCTAACGCTCCAGACATAGACTTAAGAAGCATCGAATGAGCACTAATAGAAAGTAATGAAACCTTCCATTAGAAAGCCTCTCTTCGAATTTCTTTATAATCGGCTTCCACCACACAACTCTAGCCATATTTTTAGGCATAGGAATACCAAGATACGTAAAAGTGAATTTACTAGGTGACACCCAGCCGCATTAACAGGCTAATCGATTTCCCCAACCCTTACTCCAACACTGAACAGTTAGAATTATGCAGATTAAGGCGGAGGCCAAAAACTAGATAAAAACATCAAAGCACACACACAAACTTTTTGTAAATTGATTAAAAATCAATAAATTTTCATGGGCAATTTTGTAAATTGATTAAAAAAATCAATAAATTTTCGATAAAAACTAGATGAAGTAGCTTTTAGATCTAAGTTTTTTGCTTAAATTAAAAGCTAACGCTTATGCTTCTAAACTAAGTTTTTGTTTAAATCAAACTTTTTTTTTAAGTTAAAAGCTAGAAACCTTCCAAACGCTCGTTAACAAACATGCCATAATCTTAAAAGAAACTTAATTGGATTAGTCATTTTTTTTTGTTTTCTCTAAATATTTTAGATTTAACTTAGGAAAAAGTTGATAAAAATACTTATATTTTTAATTCATAATCGATTTAGTATTTATATATTTTTTATTCAATTAAGTCCCAAAACCCGAAAATTATAATCATTTTGAACCTTTTACTCGACCAACAGGTCATACAGCTTTGAAAACTTTTACTTTTGACTCAGATTTTATATTATTACAATTTTCACCAAGATTTTAAAATTTTGTTATGAATCATAATAAACTTCGTTTTAATGCATTTTTTTAACTTCATTTCAATATGTTTTTTTTTGCTGTATAAAATCATATTTATACAAAAAAAAAACATATTTTCACATTAATTTTTTTTATATAACCTATTTCTAAATCATCTTTGTATTGAAATATCTATATAAAAATCTTTTTTTTAACATTTTTCATTTTTGTATGCCGTATGCATTTTTCTAAAAATATTATTTTTTTAAAATTACCTATTTATCAAAAACATAGTTATGTGAAATTACATAAAATAAACTTATGTAAAATACATTATATATATATATTTATATATATATTATATATATATATATATATATATATATATATATATATATATATATATATATATCTTAAAAAACTTTTATATAAACTATTTACTTATTAAGCATATAAAAAAATTTTGTGTGAATATAAATTCATATGTATATACAAATCTGTTTTTACAATAAATATATATATATATATATATATATATATATATATATATATATATATATATTATATATATATATATATATATAAACATGTATTTCATAAAAAAAATGTTACAATATATATAAAGACATAAATATATAAAAAACCATATTTATGAAATAATAACATACATATATATATATATATATATATATATATATATATATATATATATTTTTCATAAAACGTGTTTATATATATATATATATATAAATATATATATATATATATATATATATATATATATATATATATATACAAACAAGTTTTCATCAAGAGAACTTATAGGAACACATATTTCATAGTAAACGTATTTATATATATTTATGTATACAAAAACGTTTTTTACATAAACACTATTATATATATATATATATATATATATATATATATATATATATATATATATATATATATATATATAACGTGTTTGTGTATATTTTGATAGAATACGTGTTTGTATATTTTTCTAGAAAAACGTGTTTGTGTACAAGTACATTTATTATAAAATAAATATTTGTATATATATATATATATATATATATATATTTTTCATAAAATACGTGTTTATATATATATATATATATATATATATATATATATATATATATATATATATATATATATATATATATACAAATATTTATTTTATAATAAATGTACTTGTACACAAACACGTTTTTCTAGAAAAATATACAAACACGTATTCTATCAAAATATACACAAACACGTTATATATATATATATATATATATATATATATATATATATATATATATATATATATATATATATATATATATATATATATATAATAGTGTTTATGTAAAAAACGTTTTTGTATACATAAATATATATAAATACGTTTACTATGAAATATGTGTTCCTATAAGTTCTCTTGATGAAAACTTGTTTGTATATATATATATATATATATATATATATATATATATATATATATATATATATATATATATATATATATATATATATATATATATATATATATATATATATATATATATAAAAGTGTGTTTATATATTAATGTATATATTATAAAATAGGTGTTTTTATGTATGTATATATACTATTTTTAGTTTTTATAAACAAGTATTTAATAAAAAAATGTATAAAAATATATATAAATACATAAATATTTAAAAAATTGTCTTTACGATATATATATATATATATATATATATATATATATATATATATATATATATATATATATATATATATATATATATATATATATATATATATATATATATATAAACACGTGTTTTATAAAAAAATATATATACAATATATATAAATATATAAATTTATAAAAAAATATATTTATTATAAAATAGATATTTGTATAAATTTTTTTTCATAAAATACGTGTACATATATATATATATATATATATATATATATATATACAAACACATATTTTATGAAAAAAATATATATATACAAACATCTATTTTATAATAAATGTATTTGTACACAAACATGTTTTTTTTTTTAATATATATATATATACAAACACCAAATAGTAAACATATTTATATACATCTACATATGAAACCATTTTTCTATCTGTCTATTTATCTATCTATCTATGTGTATATATATATATATATATATATATATATATATATATATATATATATATATAAAATAATGTTTATATAAAAAAAAAAAAGTTTTTGTATATTTAAATATATACAAACAGGTTTACTATGAAATATGTGCTTCTATAAAATTTCTTTGTGAAAACTTGTTTGTATACATTTCTTTTATAAATACGTGTTTGTATTCAAATATATTTATTACAAAGTAGGTGTTTTTCTATATTTATATATACGTTTTTTTTATAAAATACATGCTTGTATACTTTTATATATATATATATATATATATATATATATATATATATATATAAATTGGATTCGTATATATTTATGTATTTATATGCACATAAAAATACATTTTATGTATTTAATAAATACCAATTTTATAAAAAAAAAATTAAAATACAAATAAATATATATATATATATATATATATATATATATATATATATATATATATATAATAACGTATTTTAAATAAGTGTGTTTCACGTATTTTCATATAACTATGTTTTTATAAACACGTATTTCAAATAAAAAAATGTCTTTATAAATAGGTATTTTGCATACAAGAATTTTTAAATAAAACATTTTTATATGAGTATTTTGCATACACTTTTTTTTTTAAAAAAAAAAAGGTTTTTAAATAGAAAAAAAGAAGGTTTTTTGTATGAAAATATTTTTTTTTGTATAAATTTAAATTTATACAGTAAAGAAATAACATATTCAAAACAATTTTTAAAAAAATATATATAAAAAAAACTACATTTAGGATAAATCTGTAACAAAATTATAAAATTTGGGTGAAAAGTATAAATTTTGAATAAATTTATAATGAATTTGGAATCTCGACAAAATATAAATTTTGAAAGTGTGTTAATCTATTGACCAGGTAAAATAGTCAAAATAAATATAGTTGTTAGTTTTTGAAACTTAATTAAATAAAAAAAAGTTATATGAACTAAATCAATTATAAAACAAAAATATAAAGACTTTTATAGAAATTTCTTTTTAACTTAAATATAAACTTTGAAACTAAAATGTGTTAACCCATATCAAATTGGTTTTATCTAATAGGTTAGATTGGAAATCAATATATCAATCCGATCAAATTGGTTTTATCTAATAGGTTAGATTGGAAATCAATGTGTCAAGTCATTCTAATATGTTGGGTTCTTAAGTAGACATGTTGAATTAAAATGAAATTTCCAACAAATTTATTAACATTCTAACTACCCATTACCAACTCTAAAGGTTAATATACATACATTGTCATTAAGGTCATCCGTTATACTTACCATTAACCACTATAGTGGTGAGTGTCACATCATCACCACATTCCATTAGGGTTGTTCACTATTTGGATAAAACCGAAGTGTCTAATCAGACAATTTGGTTCGGATATTCGGATTTTTGGATTGGTTTTCAGCGAAACCAAATTATTATTTTGGATTTCGGATTGGTTTTGGTTTATAAACTTATGACTAAATAGTCCAAAAAAACCAAATAACAACTTATTATATATTTTTCATATGTATCTTTAACTATTTATAAATTTACTAAATTATTACTTTTAGTTATTAGAAATTTTCATTGAATATACTACTTTAAAATTAGTATTTATCAAAAGTTTTTGTCAATGAAATATTAACTATAATATATTTTCTTAGTATTTGTTCATAAATTATAATTTATAAAAAAATAAAAAATAGTTTCTTTATAGATTTTGCTAATATTCTAGTTATATATGTTTCAAAATGTCTTGCCTCTTGAAAACCGAATTGTAAAAACTGATCTAATCGAATTGTAATTTGGTTGGATCAGATCAAATTTAAATTTAATTTGTACTATTCAAATCAATGTTTTGAAATCGAAATCTATTCAGATTCACTTGAATGGATCGGATCAAACCGATCCATCCATACAAATACCCCTACACGTCCTACCACTAACTATGAAATACCCACCACTAAACACACCACTCCACCTCATTTTGTTAGTTAAATTTAAATCGAAAATACATAAAAAAAATCATATAATTTTTTTTAATTACTAGTTTTCATTAATTTAAAGTACCAAATTTCATTAACTAAAATTAAAAAAAATAAAAATAACATTAGAAATACAAATTACATTAATTAAAATAAAAATAATAAAAATAAGATTAGAAATAAAAAAAACTAAAATTACTAAGCTTAACTAAAAAAATTATCCCCTATTCCTACGTCGGACTCGAACGGACTTCTTTATCGCAAGAAATAGTTCCAAATCTTCGCCTTCGAAGTTGTCCGCTTTCATTTTCAAGATTTTCATAACGGTTTTTGTTTGAATCACCGATTGTGTTTCTATCATTTTTTGTTCTACCCGACTCAACATCTCCGCCTTCGTTTCTTGAACGTGCACATAACAATCAAATTTCTCTCCAAATTTATCAATAACACTAGATCCCAAAGCCGTTGAAGCCGCTTTTTTGCTTTATTTCTTCCAATGGCCGACGAAGAGGTTGCTCGTCTTCAAGATCGTGCGGTTCGTCGTTGATGTCGAAATGTGTTCGGTTGTCCGATTGTTGAGACGTTCCGTCGGGGTTTCTTGAGCGCTTTGAACCGAAAGATTGTGAACTTCCTTCCGTTTGCTCTTTCCATTTCGGAACATCTTTCAACTTTAGCCAGTGTTTCATACACGGAAAAAGCTTTGCGGGTTGCCGTTGTTTTTTCAAATTGGTTCAAAGCCACCTTGAAAACATCAAAATCATTTGACCCGCTTTTTCGTATGTTTAGGAGGTTGTTGTAAATTCCTCCAAACTCGGTGCATTTGAGTCGAATATCACGCCACTTGGAGCTAATTTGATCGAGATTTCGACTTTCACTTCCCTTTAACTCATAAAACACCGCACAGACTTTCTCCCAAAACCAACCGAACGTTTGACTATCGCCTTCAATCAGGTCTTGGGAAACCGAAATCCATGCCTCGGCGAGCTTTTCCTCTTCGTCTTTTGTCCATGGGACCCTTTCTTGGGTGGTGTTGGGTCGGGCCGGTTTTTTTCCTTTTTTTTAGGTTGAGGTGGCGGTGAAGGTTGAGTTTCCAAAACAAAATCCGACAAATGAGGGGGTTGTGATGGTTGTGGTTGTGATGGCTGTGGTTGGAATTGTTGCTGTTGGAATTGTTGGAAAGCTTGATATTGTTGAAGTTGTTGTTGTTTAAGGTCGGGAAATATTGATATTATTGTTAGAAAATTGTTGTTTGTTAGATAGAGGAACCGGTTTAAAGCAAATTGACAAAACCACCTTGAGGTGATTCCATGGTCGGGAATTGGCGAGGGGTTGTGTCTAATGCAAATGTGTTATCGGGTTTGCGATTTCTAAAGTTTGGAGGGGAGTTTTGGTTGGGATCCATTTTTGATTGATATGAAATTGTTGTGTGTGTATTGTGTAAAGAGAAAGAAAAGAATGGTGTAAATATTGAGTGTAAAAATGTGGTATTTCTAGGTAAACATAGAAGTTGTTTTTAAAAAAAAAAATTGTTTAAAAAATTAGTCGTTCAACGGCTATTTCTATTCCCCCATTGGTCGAAATCCCACAACGAATGAGAGGCTTCCGTTTCAATTTGTGATGTACACCACGAAAGACCACGACCATGAGAGACCACGAAGGTCCGAGCTAGTGTGCACAAGCCACCTTCGTGGCCACCTAGACCACGGAACCCTTCGTGGTATACATACCGGAAGGTCTAAATGTTAACAAAATTTCACACTTATTCATATTGTTTGTTAAAAACTTTGTTTATCATATTAATATAAATTATGTTGCATGCATCATGATACAAGTTAATGACAGGGTCGGTCCAAACATATGTGGGGCCCGGGACGAAAAGAAAAAAAAAAGGCCCATCAAATACAAATATAATAATTATTCAGAAAAATGTAATTACTCTTCAATTAGAAATAAAAAGCAAACTAAATTGTTTATATTTTCAGCTAAATTGAGTTTCAATTAACTTTAGGCCCTAAAATCATTTTGGTAATATATATATATATATATATATATATATATATATATATATATATATATATATATATATATATATATATATATATATATATATATATATATATATATATATATCCCATAAATTTTTGGCCCATTGGAGTCGTGGGTCCTGTGCGGTCGCCCGGGTTGCCTACCGTCTGGACCAGCCCTGGTTAATGACTATTAATGTAAAGTTTTTCGAATTTATTTGTATATAAAAAGCTTCCTAATAACGAAAAGAGATCTTATAAGTTCCAAATTCAAAATTTATCCAAAATAAACTATCATATTTATTTAATGAAACTTAAAGAAATTGTTTTATTTATTAAAAAACGTGAAAGAGTTTTCGTTGTGAATTATATAACATGGATTTTTGTAAAGGGGTAGGACAACTGGACAAGGGCTCTGGGGTGGTGGGTTCAACAGGGCGTAGGCTGTTGCATCAGGGGCAGGAGCAGGACTGGTGGCCGGCGTGTCCCGGTTCAAAGTATGTCAACGGTTCCCCATTTTCAACTCATGTTCATCAAATATAATATAAAAAGAAAATTAATGTTCTAGAATGAAATGAAGATGCATTTGTATTTGTATGTATGGGTCATTAATCAACTATCAGCTATAGTGAATGAACGTCCCAATCAGTATCTTGTATAATTGAAATGAAATAAGTATTTAAATCATCTATGAATAGTTATTTAAAAAGTGATATATAAACATAAGAGGCCAAAAGAGAAATAGTCAGATTTACAAAACTATGACTAGAGACAGATTCATGTATACTTTATTTACATTGAGAAATTTGTTTACCAACCAAAACAAAAAAGAAAGAATTTTGTGTTGACTTGTAAAAGGCAAAATACTTCCTCAAGAACTTATATTAGTTCATTTTTATTAGAAACTAGTTTATATTTGGGAAAATGACTTATATTTGGGAAAATGACTTAGGATGGTAACTACCTTTTATCTGTGTTCATATATTAGTAACTTTTTTTTTGTACATAATAAATCAACTAACTTGTTTTAACTGTTTAAATAACACCAATATTACCGGCTAATACATGTTTTAACCGGTAACTCAAAGGGAAAATGACTTAGAAGGGTAACTACCTCTTATCCGTGTTCATATATTGGCAACTTCTTATTTTTTGTACATAAGAAAGCAACTAACTTGTTTTAACTGTGTAACATCCCAGAAATCATGATCAAAAATTTCGTTTTTAATTTAATACTAAAACCATAATTGTCAAACCATTAATTTAATACTCTGGCATCGGGCCCCGCCCGACATTAGGCCCCACCTGGCATCGAGCCACGCTCGGTATACAGATCTGTCTCTCTTAGGCCCCGTCTGTCTCCGGGCCCCGCCCGCTAAACACATACAATCATATAACATGCTAACACATAAATAAACATACTCTACTGTATCCCTGTCCTAAGAAATATACTCTGCTAATAATGAGATACAGAACTTCGTCCGTACTCAGCTAGTTCCAACCAGGGCTTCAGCAGTGCAAGATGAGTCTCCTCACTGTGTGAATGGGTCTAAGGCCACAATGCCAGCCTATGTAGTCTATGAGTAGGAAGACCCAGGGGTTTGCCCTAGGCATTGTATGCTAGTATGTTATTCCAGACCAAGGTCCGATGTCGAGCGGATGCCCGAGGAATGTTTGTATATTAGATTATACTTGTTGTTTGTGTGATACTTGTATGTGCCTGGTAGGGAGGTGAGTGTGGGCGAGGTCCCGTATCTCATCACTAGTTGAGTACGGACGATGTTCCGTATCTCATTATTAGCAGAGTATGTTTCTTAGGATAGGGATACAGTATGGTATGTTTCTTTATGTGTTAGCATGTTATATGATTTTATGTGTTTAGCGGGCGGGGCCCGGAGACAGGCAGAGCCTAAGAGAGACAAATATGTATACCGAGTGTGGCTTGATGCCGGGCGGGGCCCGATGCCGGAGTATTAAATTAATGGTTTGACAATTATGGTTTTAGTATTAAATTAAAAATGAAATTTTTGGTCATGATTTCTGGGATGTTACACAGTTAAAACAAGTTAGTTACTCTCTTATGTACAAAAAATAAGAAGTTGCCAATATGTGAACACGGATAAGAGGTAGTTACCCTCCTAAGTCATTTTCCCTTTGAGTTACCGGTTAAAACAGGTATTAGCCGGTAATATTGGTGTAATTTAAACAGTTAAAATAAGTTACTTGTTTTATTATGTACAAAAAAGAAGAAGTTGTCAATATGTGAATACGGGTAAAATGTAGTTACCCTCCTAAGTCATTTTCCCTTTATATTTTTATGATTCAAGTTGATAGATTTTTTGATGTGCCCATTTGTTTAAAACAATAAATTGACATTGAAAAAAAAAAGCTTAAACTAGTAACGTCCCAAACTTGTAACATCCCAAAATTCCAGACAAAAATTTCATTTCAAACATCCGGCAGTCATGTCAAAACAACCAAAATTGTATCATAATGAAAATAATATATGAGTACAAATCCCAAAATTACATAATGCGGAAAAACACGGGCAGATGTGGTGCAATCAATGAACCAAGGGCACCTCTTTATTCCTCGAGATCTTCACTTTCCTATCCAAGATCGCTATCGGCCTCTCAATGTAGTTCAGTCTTTCATCAACCTGAATATCCTCTAAAGGGACCACAGTCGTCTCATCGGCTACACACTTCCTCAGCTGGGACACGTGGATGGTGTAACGAATCTAGCTCAACTCTGCAGGCAGCTCCAACCGATAAGCTACCTTTCCCACTCAAGCGATCACCCTGAAAGGACCAATGTATCTAGGGCCCATCTTGCCCCGTTTCCAGAATCGAATCAGCCCTTTCCATGGGGATACCTTAAGGAGGACAAAATCTCCGACCTAGAACTCAAGCTCTGAACGGCGCCAATTGGCGTAACTCTTCTGATGACTCTGGGTCGTCATTAGCCTCTGTCTGACCTGTTGGATCTGCTATGTCGTCTTGAGCACTATCTCAGTGGCCCCCCCATCATTCTCTGCCCTACCTCTCCCCAACATATGGGAGCCTGACACCTCCTCCCATGTAAGAGCTCAAAGGGAGGCATACCAATACTGGAGTGATGGTTGTTGTTGTATGAAAACTCAGCCAAGGGAAAATAAGTGTCCCAACATCCACCGAAGTCCATAACACATGCACGTAGCATGTCCTCGAGCGTCTGAATCGTCTGCTCACTCTTCACATCTGTCTGGGGGTGATATGCGGTACTGAAGTGCAACTGGGTACCCAACTCCTCATGAAATTTCTTCCAGAACCTGTAAGTAAAATACACATCTCGATCTGACACTATCGATGTCAGCACTCCATGCCATGCCACCACCTCTCGAACGTAGATCTCGGCCAATCTCTCTGCAGAAGAGTTGTCACTGATAGCCAGAATGTGAGCACTCTTCGTCAACCGGTCTATAATTACCCATATCGCGTTGACACCTCGCACGGTCCTTGGTATTTTGGTGATAAAATCCTTGGAAATCTATTCCCACTTCCACTGGGGAATCTCTAGAGGCTGCAACGGGCCATGTGGACACTGGTGCTCCGTCTTGACCTGACGATAGGTCAAGCATCTCTCGACTACCCATGCCACATCTCTCTTCATGCAGGGCCACTAGTAAGCCCTTTTTAAGTCCAAATACATCTTGGTGGCTCCCAGATAGATCGAGAATCTCGAGCTATGGGCCTCCTCCATCAAAATATGTCGAGCTCCACCCGTATATGGCACCCAAATCCGCCCACGGAAGGTCATAAGCCCCCGACTATCCGTCTCAAACTCATAAATCTGCCCAATCACCTGCTCTCTCTTACGGTTCTCTAGTATCATGGCTACCACCTGAGCCTCTCGGATAGTATTTGAGACTGGAGTCATCCCCGTCATCCTCATACATACGTCTCGGATCAGAGCACTCACTGCTCTACGACTCAGGGCATCAGCTACCACATTAGCTTTGATAGGGTGATACAGAATCTCATAGTCGTAGTCTTTCACTACATCCAACCACATCCTCTGTCTCATATTCAAGTTGGGCTGATCCATAAGGTACTTCAGGCTCTTATGGTTCGTGTATATGGTACACCGGACACCATAAAGGTAGTGGCGCCAAATCTTGAGGGCGAACACCACCGCCCCCAACTTCAAATCGTGGGTGGGATGCCTCATCTCGTGAGGCTTTAACTGCCTCGATGCATATGTTATCACATGTCCCTTCTGCATCAACACCACACCCATCCCTGGTATAGATGCATCATAGTAAACTACGAAGTCCTCCACTCCCTCGGGAAGGGCTAACACTGGAGCTTCGCACAATCTCTGGTGAAGAGTCTCGAATGAGGCCTGCTTCTCGGGACCCCAAGCAAAAGTAACACCCTTCCTGGTCAATCTAGTAAGAGGGACGACAACCTTGGAGAAATCCCTGATAAATCTTTGGTAGTAGCCTACCAGGCCAAGAAAACTCCCGATCTAAGACAGGGACCTCGGGACCTCCCATCACATAACTGCCTCAACCTTGGATGAGTCGACCAAAATCTCATTCTGGTTAACGAGGTGACCTAACAACTAGACCTCTCGTAGCCAGAAATCACACTTGGGGAATTTGGCATAAAGCCTCTTCGTCCTTAATACTCCAAGAATCTCCTAGAGATGTTCCCCGTGCTGCTCTCTGGACCTCGAGTATACCAAAATGTCATCGATGAACACGATCAACGACCGGTCCAACATGAGCCTACACACCCGGTTCATGAGATCCATGAATGTTTTCGGTGCGTTGGTGAGTCCGAAAGGCATCACCACAAACTCGTAGTGCCCATAACGAGTCCTAAAGGACGTCTTCTGGATATCGTCCTCGCAAACTCTCATCTGATGATACCCAGATCTAAAATCAATCTTGGAAACCCATACGCCCCTGCAACTGATCGAATAAATCATCGATCCTCGGTAGTGGATAACGGTTCTTGACCGTCAGCTTTTTCAAATCCCGGTAGTCGATGCACATCCGGTGTGAACCATCCTTTTTCTTGACAAAACGGATCGGTGCTCCCCACGGTGAGCTAATGGGTCTAATAAAACCCTTTCCCAGCAGCTCCCAGAGCTGCGAGGATAACTCCTACATCTCGGGCAGTGCAAGGCAATAAGGTACTTCGGAAATAGGCGCCGCACCCGAAACCAAATCGATTCGGAACTCCACCTCTGTCTCGGGAGGCACACCTGGTAACTCCTCGAGTCCTCAGGGAAAACATTCGGGAACTCGTACACAACCAGAACATCAGAGATATAACTCGGCCTCTCAGTGGCAACTCTTGTATCCATCATATATGCGAGAAAGCCCATACATCCCTATTGTAAACTTTGTCTCGCCCTGGCGGTAGAACAGAAAGCTGATCCATATCTGGTCCCCTTGCCATACACAGTAAGCACTCCCCCACTAAGGTCTTGTATGGTCACCATCTGACGCTCACAGTCAGTCACATCTCCAAACCAGCTCAACGAGTCTATTCCTATTATGACACAGACATCACCCATCGCTGTCGGCACCAGATCTATCGGGAACTCAACACCAAAAATCTCTAATACACATCCCCAGAATACATCAGTGGCAAAAACCGTATGCTCGTCGGCTATAGAAACCCTCCGTGGTCGACTCAATGCCTCGCGTCTAACACTAATGTGATGATTAAAGGATAAGGACACAAAAGATCAACTCACACCCGAGTCAAATAACACCAAAGCAGGCACATAACTCATAAGAAAAGTACCTATATACAACACCATATAAGCATAAACAAATCTCAAAACAATATAAATAAGGAAATACGTACCAGCAATGACATCAGGTGTTGTGCAGACCTCTTCAGCGGTCAACTGAAATCTTCTCCCACGAGCCCTCGGAGGCTCGGTTTTCCCCAGACGGCCATCAGTAACACGTAAAGCAGTAGGAGCAGCAGCCTGGGTTGATCCCTGAGTGAGCTGGGGACACTCGGCCTTCTAATGGCCCGTCTAGTTGCAGTGAAAGCAAACTGAAAATCCCTTGGGGCATTCCCTCGCCATATGCCCATCCTTGCCATATTTGTAGCAAATCCCCGCTCGGCAAGACCCCTCATGGCTCTTTCTGCACATGCTACAAGTTTGGCCCTTCTGACCTCCAACTCTTGAATCAGCGAGCTTAGTCCGTTTGTCGCCAGTTGCAACTGTATCGGTCTCCTATCTCTCCCCTGCTGCTCTCCCTCCTCCCTGGTTTGAATCTCGAGCTCAATCTTTCTCCTCCTAGCATTGGTCTACAACTCATCCAATGTCCGATAAGATGAGTTCGCCACGAACTCCCGAATATCTCTCCTCAATATGCTTAAATACCGACTCACGCGTTCCTGCTCAGTGGACACGTGCTCAGGGTAGACAGTGCCCTCTCATGAAACATCCTCGTAATATCTGTCACAGAGTCTGTCTTCTGCGTGAGAGACAGAAAATCTTGTGCCAAACATTCCCTCTCCACCTGAGGAACATACTCATCTCGGAATAACTTTGTGAACCTCTCCTAAGTTACTGCAGCAAGATCTGCAAGGTTAAAATCAGTTGTCACGAACTTCCACCAGTCCTTCGCTCCCAAGAGAAGCTGGTTCAGTGTGAACCGGACTCTCAGATGCTCTAGACATGAACACGTATAGAAACACCCCTCAATGTTGGAGATCCATCTCATGGCAGCGAACAGATCCTACGTCCCATCAAACTCTGGTGGCTTCGTGTTGCTGAACTCACGGGACAACAACGAGTCACCTCCCTGTGGCATGGCTGTAACTATGGCCGTGGTGGCTGCAGCAATAGTAGCCTCCGTAATAGCAGCGTATCGCATCGAATGTATCAATCAACGTGGTCTTAATAGACCTGAACATCTCTGGTATGGCCTCTCTGATAGCTGCGGCCACCTCCACATGAATAATCATGCGGATCTCCTCGTCACTGGTACCACTGCCCCCGATTATACACAAACACAAAATCACCATAGTGTCTCTGAAACGCAAACAAAAAATCATCAGAGACTAGTTCATTATACACACACACTCGATGACCCACCCCTACACGCTCCTTAGCATCCTAAGATTCTTACATGGGTCGCATACAGATCTGGTGCTTTTAGTAGTACGGGCCCAATACTACCTTCCACACCAACCTGTAGTCGTCCTAAGTCCTCCTCCTATGATCCTAATTCACAGTACTCTATCCCTCACGGATATCAAACTACTCTCTCGGTAGATTCCTCAATGCTCATCTAGGTATCTCTCCTAGATTACCCAGAACTCTCTCTAAAAGATTCCTGCTATGTTTCTACCTACTCACTACACACAGAGCAAATAGCATATAATATCAATCAATAGCATACCCTAGGCTAAGGCATCATGAATCAGGAAAATCTAGCCCTAATTTCTGAAATACCTAGCCCATCCTCTAGCACGCATTTCTAATATCTCATAAGTATCTCATAATATGAACAAGTAATGGTATTTTAGGAAATCACCGTTTGGGCTTTGGCTGATTGTACACACTGCTCCGTCTCATTTTCTCTTTAAAACTCTTACTCGTTTTAGAAAAATCATTTCTTTTTAGAAAAAATTTATTAAATCCTCAGTTTGAGTCAAGACATACCCGATAGCACATCCGACTCCATTAAACCAAGACTCTGATACTAACTTGTAACGCACTAAATCGTCAAACAAACTTTTCATTTTTAAACCACGTGAAACTCAATATCACGTTTCTCAAAAACCATAAATGTATCAGTTGTCAAAAGACAAATCAACAAAACGGCTGATAATATCCCAAAATCCTCAAACATAATCTCGAACATGTGTGTAAAATCAAGCCGACACCTTCCCGCGATCCTGAGAAGTACTTGAAACACAAGTCACACAACACGGTAAGCACGAAACTTAGTGAGTTCCCCAAAATACCAAAATACCAAAATACAAATAATAAGCCTCTCATGGCTATAACTTGGCATGGACCCTCCGGTCTCATGCGTCTCGATGAGGACCCTCCGTTCTCATGGCTCGGTGTGGACCCTCCGATCATGTGTCTCAGTGAGGACCCTCTGGTATCACAGCTCGGGTTGGACCATCCAGTCCTATATATATCAGCGAAGACCCTCCGGTCTCACAACTCGGTTTGGACCTTCCGGCCCTAACTAAGTAAAACACAGAATAATATAGCATATATCACAAATGCATAATATCAAATAACTCAGTTTAAGCACATAGGATCCTCTGGTCGATAACTCAAATAAGACCCTCCCGTTACACAGTATTATTGCTCGAGTAAGTATAGTGAGAAGACTCACCTCGGAAGTAAGCAAGTAGATCTTGTACCCCACGAACAGTCTAGACTCCGCCTATGTAACAACCATAAAAAAATTCAAGCCAATTTAAAACTTTTTGAAACATTTAGAAACCAATAGTTATTACAAATATGTTTTCAAACGAGTTCCATTATCAAAGTATCCCAGAAACAAAGTCATAAAATGTGAGGAGTTGTACGATCACGCATTTGCCTTCCCGCGATCATCTAAGGCACCTGAAACAAAAACTGAAACTGTAAGCCCAAAGCTTAGTGAGTTCCCCCAAAATACCCATACACACAAAAATATACATATAATCACGAACAACATACTATGGGTCCAGTCAACCATCGGGCTGGAATACCCCAGGCCCTCAACCATTCGGTTGGAATGCCAACATAATATGGGTCCAATCATCCTCGGGATGGAATACCCAACCAACAGGTTGGAATGCCAACATACTACGAGTCTAATCATCCTCGAGATGGAATACTCACGACCCACAACCATCAGGTTGGAATGCCCAGGTCTATTGGCTTTCTCACAAAGCAGATAAGCCTCAACCACCAATCAAGCATGTGCACATATATCGGCTAATCACATAACAGTCTATAGACAGACAAACCGATCTAACAGATCATAGCAACATATAACGTCCTATCTAACGGATCATAAAAATATATAACATCCTATCTACCAGGATACTGATATAATGGATCATACAATACTCGAGCATATAACGTATCAGGATAGCAATCCAAAAGGGCCGGCCTTGGTGTCTTAGACCCTTGAGTATAGTGAGGAAAACTCACCTCACAACTGTCGAACGGAAGCCTTAAGCTCAATCTCTTAAATCACCGACACGGACCCTACCACCTATAGTTACCATAGGACCATTTCCATAAATTTCCAATTTACTAAAATATCCCCAAAAGTCAACTGGCCAACCCTTGGTCTAAGTCAAAGTCAACGGTCAAAGTCAACAGTACAGGTTGACTCAACTCGTCAAGTGCAGATAGCAATTCGTCGAGTTCTGTAAGAGTTCAGAAGGTCATAAAACCCTACCGACTCGCCGAGTTTCCGAACGACTCGTCGAGTCTATGTGTGTCCAGAGTTCGGGGAAAACCCTAATTGACTCGCCGAGTCCTCTGCTGACTCGCTGAGTCCATGCTGAAGCCAAACAATGGGAAATACCTTCCCAACTCGTCGAGTTCCTTATCCTACTCATCGAGTTCATTAAGTCCATTTATTTTCCAAATGATTTTGAGCCATTCCAAGGCTCCAAATGGTAGATATAGCTTCCTAAGGCATGATTATCACGTAAAGTTGCAAACTTTACGTGCATGCAAGGATCTAAAGGCTTAGAATACCAAATCCAAGCTTAAAATGGGGTTTAACTAAAAGGGAATAATTCATACTTTCAAAAGCTGGAAACTTTACAGTTATAGAGGCCAAGATAAGTTCAGATCTGAAGTTGCAACTTCAAATCCTAACCCATACCCGAAAATGGTTATCATACATGCTAGAAAAACCCTAATCTTAAACATGAAGAGATCTAGAAGGAGGAAAGTCAAGGTAACGACTTGTTACCTTCAAGAGATGCTAAAATGGAGTAGAGTTCAGGTCCCCAACTGTTCCTTTCTCAAAGCTTCTTGATCCTCAAGCTCCTCTCATGAAGATCCACCTTCCAAAGGAGGCTGTAAGGGGGGCTAATGACCCTTTAAATATGATGCAAAACCCCGGAAATTAGGGTTTCATCCTCTAGCTCCAACTTATCGAGTCATGCCTCCAACTCGGTGAGTTGGTCACTTAAACACATGGCCAAAACGTTCCTACTTGACGAGTCAGGGCATCCAACTCGTCAAGTAGACATTTCAATATGAAAATAAAGCTGTAAAATTAATACCTGGAGTCGAGGTGTTACATCCTACATAATATAATTATTCCTAATAAGCAATTTGTAAAAACCACTCCGGGATGCTAAGCTAACTCCTCCACTAAATCTTAAAAGGGTGAAAAGACCATTTTACCCCTCCATGGTATCTAAGGTCTACAGTTGACCAAACTTTAAAAGTCAACGCTCAAGTCAACAGTCCATGTTGACTAAACTCGTCGAGTACATCTATAGACTTGTCGAGTTCCTTCACTTTCTCTGAAGTATCGGGAAAATCCAACTCAACTTGTCGAGTTGTCTCATCAACTCGCCAAGTTGTAGTGCGTCTAGTCTATGGGGGAAAACCCTAGCTGACTCGTCGATTTGGCTTATGCACTCATCGAGTCCTAGACAAATTCTAATTCAGACGATTCTAAGAAGAATTAATGTCCCAAACTCTAGATCTAGCCTCCCAAGGCTGAAATAACACGTAAATTTGCAAGCTTTACGTCCATGCACGACATTCTGGGCTTGAAATGCCAAAACAAGCTATATATAGGGTTTAATGCATAAAAACTTGCCACCAACTTGATAAATCTTGGATCTTTGGGCTCAATGGACTACACATGGACCAGATCTGAAGTCTCAACTACATGGCAAGCTCAAAACACTTCAAGAACTCAAAGAGGGATTGAAAAGGCCCAAAACTCCCTAGAAACGAGATCTAACCAAACAAAGAGCAAGGCGGTGACTTTTTACCTTCAACAGAAGTTAGGAATGAAGGAACTCCAGATCCATAAGCTCCCTATCGTCTCATGCCTTTTGTTCCTCAACTTTCCTCCAAAAATGCACTAAAACACACAGTATTATCCTCTCTTTCTCTCACACAAGGTTATAGCTCGATTAGGGTTTCTCACAGAGTGCTAGGGTGATAAGGGAGACAGAAATGAAGGCTTAAGGTCCTTTAAATAGGACACGGACCCTGAAAATTAGAGTTTTCTCACTTAGCACCTACTCGGTGAGTTGGGGTCCTCCAACTCGTCGAGTAGACTCTAAAAATCATGCGGCCATTAACTCATTTACTCGTCGAGTTGGGGCATCCAACTTGTCGAGTTGCTCTAACATTATGAATGTAAATTAGTTTTACATTATACCTGCGAGTCGGGATGTTACATAACTAGTGGTGCAATAGCAGGGGTGATCCTAGGAAGAATACCTTGGAACTCTGTTGTAGCTCGTAGCGAAAGTGGTGCTAGCATGTCTAGGGGTGGTTTGGTGCAGTGACTTAGGACCTTGGAAGGAATTCTGAATCGACTACGGATAGGTGTGGAAGGTAGTATGGTCTTGTACTACTGAAAGCATAGGATCTGTATGAGATTCAAGAGGAATCTTGAGGCTACTAAGTGACTAATAGGAGTAGGGCTTGGCGTGCTGAGCTTTGTATTGTGGTGTTTGATCTTTTCTTGGTATATTTTAGTATGGCAGCTATTGGAGGTTCAGGATCAGGAGTCGGAGCAGGTGGCCAGGATGGGCTAGGATTGTCTGAGGACCGGGTCAGGGAGATCATTCGTGAGGAGGTTGTTTCTTTTGTCCTGGAGCAGATATCGGAGCTGGTTGGGCCTGTCCAAGTAGTTATGACGGAGTAATTTGATGACTCATATGCTACCCTTTCTGAGGTTGTTGTTGTTGCAGCTACCGCTATTGTTGTTGTCGTTGGGGTTCGAGGAGAAAGAGATTTCCAGTACCGGGACTTCAACGATACGAATCCCCCGGTGTTTGAAGGAGTTTAGGATTCGATCATTTCCAAGAGGTGGATGTCAGATATGGAGGGATGTTTATTTACATGCTCTGGCCCAGCTAACCAGAAGGTCAAGTGTGCCTTGAACCTTCTTCGGTTTGGAGTGAAGGATTAGTGGACGTTGGTTATTAGTTCATACACCCCAGAGCAACGAGCTTCAGTGTCATGGGAGAAGCTCTCTGGAATGTTCCGCTCGAGATATGTTCCATTGGTAGAGTGGGAGAAGCTAGCCCATGAGTTTTTGGATTTGAGGGAGGGGTCAGAGTCGGTGACGGAGATCACCAAGAAGTTCAAAAAGAGAGCTATGTTTTGCCCCGAGGTTGCTGCTTCTCAGAAATCTTAGATGGTCCGGTATATAGGGATGCTCAAGTCGGACATTCGGTAGTTTGTATCTTCTTAGCGCTATGGTTCATCGGTGTATTTACAAGAGGCCGCTAGCCAGCGAGAGATTGAGATGGAGATCTAGGCAAGTGAGTAGAGGCAGGACTCGTTGCAGCCACAGCTGGCGGCGAAGCGGTTCAATCCTGTCGGCCAGAGTTTAGGGTTGTTTGGAAGTAAGTGCAGATCTCTTGTGTGTCACATGTGTGGCGGGAAGAGCCATTTGGGCAGAGATTGCAAGCAGGGTGCTTGAGTTTGTTTCCATTGTAGCTATGAGGGCCACTTCATAGCTAGTTGTCCTTTTCTTGCATTCGGTAAGGTGTTGAATCCTACACCCTTAGCTTGGAAGTTGGCTGATGATCGTCATGGGACGGTTGAATTACTAGAGACCGAGAGCTGATATTGTCAGTTTTTCTTTTAGCATTTGGATTAGTATCGGTATTCATTTATAAATTTTCGTTTATGTTTCAAAGTTCAGTTGTAATCACGGGTAATCAGTTAAATAGAAGAATCTTAGTATACGGTTATGGCATGATATGTTTATTGATTACATCCTAGTAGTTAGGATGGTGATATGCTTATGCGTAGTGACCTGGTTAGGTCCGTGTCCTGGTTATAGGATGATGCTATGTTAGTGACCGGTTAGGTCTGTATCCCGGTTATTGGGATGTTGCTATGATTAGTGATATGTTAGATCGGTTTGACTGTTATATGACATGAGCTAGCGTATGATATTTATGTGCACATGTTTGTTTGATTAGGGGTTGGATTGAGGCGGTCCTGCTTTGTGCTATATGCCAACATACCCAGTGAGCAGTCCGGATAGGCTGTAGGCCCTACGAGGCGGTCCAGTCATGCTGAAGGCTCGGGAGCGGTCCAGATAGGCTGTAGGCCCTGCGAGGCGGCCCAGTCAGGCTGGAGGCTCGTTATGCATGTTATTTGTATTTGTTATATGATATGGTTATATTTGTATGACGTTGGTAGTTTGGGGTAACTCACTAAGTTTCAGGCTTAAAGTTGTTGATTATGTTTCAGGTACTTCTAATGATCACGGGAAGGCAAAGACGTGATCGTATAGCTCCTCATATCTCATGATTTTATGATTTGATTTTGGGGATACTTTGATGATTAAACTATTTTGAAAACAAACTGTAATAACTTAATGGTTTTAAATGTTTTAAAAAGTTTTAAATTGCCTTGAATTTTTAGGATGTTACAATGGTTTTTCTTAAATAATGGGTTAATAAATTGGGAATTTTTACCTTAATAAAAATGAAAATTTTTTGTTGTGAAAATGGCACGTTACAACACTGTCTCTCGGTCTAGTGCCGGGGCAGAATATAGGAGGGGGTAGCCAATGTCGTAGCTGAAACAAGTTGGCTCCGGAACATGCTCCTTGAATTACAAGTTCCAGTCCAGAAAGCAACTATTGTTTACTGTTATAATGTTTCAGCTGTATACCTATCCGGGAACCCCATCCAACATCAACGCACCAAGCATATGGAAATAGATATACACTTTGTTAGGGAAAAGGTTCAAAGCGGACACATTCGAGTCCTTCATGTTCCATCCTCTTCACAGTATGCCGACATCTTCACCAAAGGCCTACCACGACAACTGTTTCACTCATTTAGGTCCAGTTTGAGCGTTTGTTCTCCCACTCCAACTGCAGGGGAATATTAGAGTATATATATTTGCATAGGATTATATTTAGTATATTTATGGTTTGTATATGTCCTGTTCTTAAAATCAAGGCATATATTTTATCTCTCACCCTATACATAGGGGTTGTTCGTTTAATGAAATCATAGAGAATTCCTTGCCATAAACACTTTTTATATGTATAAATTGAAAAACATATTACCATTTTAAGTCATTATCCCAACATAGAAATTGACTAAATTTGATGATATATGATGTTATTTGATGGAAACTTTTCTATAGATTTCTCTTATTTGGGACATATTACCCTTTTAAGTTATTATCCTTTTTAAGTCATTATCCCAACATATAAATTTTTCCCAAAAATTTGGGACGATTGTGTAGATTTCTCTTATTTGATGTTTTGAAAAAAAAAATAGTTAAGAAAGTTAAAATTGTTATTTTTTTAGTTTGAGTGTCCAATTCATATCTTAATCAAAAATCTTGTCAAACAACCCCTTATAAAAAAACCATTTTCATTGTTTTTATGTTTAAACAAAATTTATTTCAAATAAATTCATAAATTCCGTGTTATTTTCTTAACAAACGAAAATAAATCAAATCCAAACATGCAAAACTTGAAACATAGTAGCAATTTCGAGTATATACAAAATATCCGACCCAACCTGAAAGTCGAATATATGAATTGTAATTTAGTTCAGAAGTCGTTTATATTTTTAGAAACAAAATTTTAACTATATTATAAAGCATATTGATCTTTTCTTGAAATTTAAGAGGTACAGGATTGAAATATTAATGTACAAATTTGTTATGCACAAATCACTCGTCATTTTATGAACAAAAACTAATTATAATAAATAATAATCACCGAAAATATTTAAGGAATGAAATATCAATTAAATTTTGTTTCTTTTTTAACTTGGATTAGAAGATTAATAATAAAAAGTAAAAAATATGAGATATGTTATCGTTTCACATTACTGTCACTTTATTCACCAGTGTTCACGATTTCGCGTTCTTTTAACATATTTTAGCTTCGGGTTTAATCTTTTAGTTTATTTTTCTTTCTTTATTCATGTTTCATATCGATACTTTATATAGGAAGAAATTTTTGTGGTTTTCCGGGGATATTTTTGGTTTTAGTGGTGCGATTATCACATAATGGTGGGCCTTTATATCTCTCATTTTCTATTAATTGCTTCTATCATGACTATGCATTCTTTTTATTCGTGATTTTCTATATATATCTATGTATATGGTAAAGTTTTGACACGAAAAAAACTATGCATTTATTATATTCTCCAAAGTATTACTGGAGAGCTATTATGGGTCGTTCATCCATCCAACTTTTTGATGGGTTAGTCGGTTCAAACTCCTCAAGAAAAATGATCTATGTCAATGAAGTTTTTTCTCGCTTATAAAATATAATTATTCACCGTTGATACATTTAAGTCTATGTATTCTTTGAAAGCTTATTTTCTCAGGTTGAAAATCAGTTTCCGAACCATCTCTCGTGTTTTCTTCCTCTAGATAACAAATTTACTTAGGATCAGTACTTTGTTAAGTAGTACACGACAACAAAAAATGAATTATGCTTAGTGTGTAGACTAATGGTATTAGACAAAAATTTATTTTCTTTTGTTCTGGCCATTTCTTTCTATCTCTCATTGTTCCAAGAGATATGATTTGCCTCCTCATCTTTATTATTGAAAATAGTCTAAAGATAATTTGTCATAGATGAAACTTTCAAAACATTTTCTGAAAAACTTTCAATTTTTTGAAATTTTATTTTATATTAACTATTAATCATCTTCTTAGGATTCAATGTGAGAAACGGTTTATATTATCTTAGCTTAGACATGATGTTTGTCCAAAGTTTGTACATGAAATTTTCTACATATCAGCAAAAAAAAATTATAGCCATTGAAACACGATCAAAGGAGAAAAAAAATTATTCATTAAAACAGTGATAATTATTATCACCACTTTACACAAGTGCACACCTATTACTCTATTAATTCAATTCGATGTAACCAAAACCAAAAAGAAAATAACTGAATAATACCCCTCTTAGAGGAATGTCTGAGGTGGGAAAAAAATAAGAAGGAAATACAATATATACTAAATTACTTTCTAAAACCAATCAACCTCGCCACTTGCCATTTAAAAAAAAAATAAAATAAATAATAAATAAATAAATAGTTGCCGCCGACTAATCACATAAAAGGCGTTGCTTACATTCCTAACCTTAACCTCACCGACCATTTTTATACCTTAAAAAAATGTTTGATAATACCAAGTACCCAACCAGTAAACAACAAACATTTTTTTTAACTTACTCTTAAGTCTTAAGGTAAATAAACTATTTTTTTCGCTATAAATAATATGAGAAATTTGCAAAATTAGCTTATCTCAGCTTAAAGCCTCTTAAACCTTTGTTTATTGGTTATAAATAAAATATAAGAAATTTACAAAATTAGCTTAATTTTTTGATGACTTGTCCAAAAATAGTCAAAAGTTAATATTTAGCCAAAAAAGGCCAACGAAACCACGGAAGAGGCTAACATGCATGTGGTTTCAACACGGTAAGTCGTTTGACACGGTAAGTCGTCTCCGGGTTTGTCAAATGGGTTGTGGTTTCGTAGCCCAATAGCCGAGTATAATTAAACCCTAAAATAGTTCTAGCTCATTTTCCATACTCAATGATACAAAAATTCTCTCCATGGTTGAAAAAGAGATTTCGCAAAACAATATTTTAGGTTATCTTATATATAAATGTTTTTATGATGTACGCTGAAATTTAGAAGTAATGTATATGAATTTTGTCCGAAAATCCAAAAAAATGAAGACGACTTTAGAGGAAAACACAGACGACTTGAATAAACCTTAATTTTTGGTGCATCAACAACTTGTACATTCGTATATGCCATTTGCAATGTCGTGTATTTAAAAATCGCAGGTGAAAAGACGATTTCGCAGACAAGTTGACAAAACAAAATGCATGTTTACGTCATTTGTAGTCTTGTTGGCTATTTTTAGATAAATCCTATTTTTTACTAAATAATTACAAAATTAAGTTATTTTTGTAAATTTCTATGAGTATCTTATAATATTTTCCTTATATGAATAAAAACATGAAATGATAAGATATTATACCTACTCTACAAAGGAAATACAAATTTTGATACCATGATTATTCCTACAAGTAGATGTACAAGGTTTGTCAACAACCAACACCTCTGAACCTTGATTCTTTGCATCATAATTAAATGATTTTATTCAACACATCATATCTAAGTTTATCCAAATAAATTCGAGTATGTCATTACTTTAAAAAAAATTAGGCTTTTTATAAAATATTTGTAAACACCGTCTTAAAAAGCTAAAATACAATATTGTATTTTACCAAACAATGGTTAAATCAAATAGCTGTATAAAACGTGTTGTAAGTAAATAATAAGTAAATTATATTAGAATTATTTATTTATGATGGAGTAATATAAAAAATTAACAGCTAGAATTCGTGTGGATTGGCACGTGCCAGCCAGTCATATTCATTCTCCTTCAACGTATCTCACCAGTCACCATTGTCAACTCTGTTCTTCATTACACACACAGACAAAAACAAACAAATGCATGAACCCAAATCCCTTATATAAACCACTAATCACCACCACACTCCGCCACACACTCATAATCCTTCATAAATTCACAATGCCTTGTGATCAATCAACAATGGCTTCTTCAATTCAAATCCTCTCCAAAACCACCGTCTTCCCCGCCACGAAATCCACCCTCCCGGACCTCAAACTCTCCGTCTCCGACCTCCCGATGCTCTCCTGCCACTACATTCAGAAAGGCAACCTCTTCACTCGCCCTCCAATCTCCATTCCCGACCTTATCTTTCTTCTCAAATGCGGTCTTTCTCGTGTCCTCACCCATTTCCCTCCTCTCGCCGGCCGTCTCACCACCGACTCCCATGGCTACGTCTACATCACCTGTAACGACGCCGGCGTTAAATTCGTCCATGCCAATGCCTCTCATTTATCTGTCTCTGATGTTACTTCTCCTGTTCATGTTCCTGATTGCGTCAAGGGGTTTTTCACCTTCGACAGAACGGTGAGCTACGACGGTCATTTTAAGCCCAACTTGGCTGTTCAGGTGACTGAGCTTAAAGACGGTGTTTTCATCGGGTTTTCCGTCAACCACGCTGTCGTTGATGGCACTTCGTTGTGGAATTTTATCAATACTTTCGCGGAGGTTTGCAGAGGAGCAAAACTTGTCTCGAAACCCCCGTCTTTCGTTCGTGACTCCGCCTTGATTTCGTCTGCATGTCTGAAACTCCCCGCCGGTGGTCCAAAAGTGACGTTTGACGAACACGCGCCGCTGAGTGAGAGGATTTTTAGTTTCAGCAGGGAGTCAATTTTGAAATTGAAAAGCAGGACGAATAATCGGAAAAGGTTGAATTTTTATGGTGATTGTGAAATTAACGTCAAGCAAATGAAAGATCGAATTAAAATCTCCGACGACAGAGTAACAGCATTGTTTGGCAAATTGTTACGAAACGCAGTCGTTTTGAAGGAGGAAACGGTACCGGAGCCGGAGATATCTTCCTTCCAATCGCTATGCGCATTGCTATGGCGGGCAGTGACACGTGCACGGAAATTCCCGAATTCCAAAACGACAACGTTCCGAATGGCGGTGAACTGCCGCCACAGACTGAAGCCGGAACTGGAAACGTTTTACTTCGGGAATGCAATTCAGAGCATTCCGACATACGCCACCGCCGGCGACGTATTATCGCATGATCTGAAATGGTGCGCCGAGCAGCTGAACAAAAACGTGTTGTCCCACGACGACACGATGGTCTGTCGTTTTGTGAAGAACTGGGAGAGCGACCCGCGGTGTTTTCCGTTGGGGAACTTCGACGGAGCAATGCTGACAATGGGGAGTTCGCCGAGGTTTCCGATGTTCGATAACGATTTTGGGTGGGGGAAGCCGGTGGCAGTTCGGAGCGGAAGAGCTAATAAGTTTGACGGTAAAATTTCAGCGTTTCCGGGGAGGGAAGGCGGTGGTAGCGTTGATCTTGAGGTGGTGCTGTCGCCGGAAACAATGGCGGGTATTGAGTCGGACCCCGAGTTCATGCAATATGTTTCTGGTGGTTGTTGATAAATTTGTCAGTATGTGAAGTACTGTTGTTGTACTTTTGTAATTTAGTAAGTTCTAGTTGTGGAAATCCTAAATTTTAGATTAATTTTTAGCTTCCTTTTTGTATTTCCGTACTATTCAAGATTTCACCAATTTAAATTCGTAAGATTATATAACAAGTTGCATAAAAGTATAGAAAAATCTATGTTAATTATTATAAAAAGTTGAAAAATGATAGCAACCAAAAAAAAATCTGAAATATCTCGTCCTATAAACGATAAAAAAGTCCGATGATTATTGTTTGATGATGTTGTTTTATTTTTGGCTTCTAGTATATGAGTGACGTACTATGTTTGGACCGAGTGTTTTATTTTAAATTATAAGCAAATATTCAACAAATTTGGGCGAACGATAATCAACCACGAAGTCTCACATCCTAACCACACATGAGATTCCGACCACATAACATAAATTCATAAAGGAGCTTTTCAACATATGAAGTACAAGTAACTTTTTGAATTCCAATATTTGGATTTTGGTAACCTCCACATGTTTGTTTTTTTGGTAGGGTTAATGTCATTATGACCTAATCCATTTGTCGCTTTTTATTTTAAAAGGTTTTCTATGTTATTTATTTTGTAGTCCGGATGCGAAAACTTGCAAATTACCTACTAGAAAAAAAAAAGAGGAACCCAAATTTACCTAGTTCCATCGATTGCTACCTAATGGAGGTAGACATGTAAGCATTGCCATGACAACTTGAAGGCATGTAATGTCATGGCGAACAAAAAACATTAGAAGCTTATTTAATAACTCTCCAAAATCCTAAATTGAACTATATTCTCTAATATGATTATCCTAGAGCATACCCTTCGATCAAAACCCAAATAGGAACATCCAACATGTATTCGTCCTTACAATACTCTAACAATAGCAGTGAAAACACCTCTAACATTGTCCTTCCTCTGTATGATTGTCTTTTTCCAAGAAAAAGAGGACTTCACAACTATCCTAATGACATGGTAAGTAGCTACAAGTGTATCGATGTTTCAATGTCAGTAAAAGTTGGTTTTACCTTAAAGTTTTGATTTTGAACGCATGTAGAGGGAGATTGACTCTCTAATTGAAAATAACTACTTTCGGTAAACAGTGTTTGGATTGAAATGAGCTCTGAACAAAAAGGAAGTCCGAGATGGATTATTGATCTAAAGTTCAAGGAAATAGAGTTGCAAATGGTGGAGAATGAAGTGGTGTTTGAAGCGAAGTTTGTCCCATGAGTGATGACATAATTGCACTAAAAACAAAATGCACCCCGTAAATGGTTACTATGGGATTCTTCCTTGTATCCTTGATAAGAATTGATTTCCATTCTCCACATCATCACAACTTCCAAATTCCATTATCAAAAAAACTTCTAACTTTATTTATATATTTATTGAAACATCATCACAACTTCTTCCAAATTCCGTTATCAAAAAAACTTCTTGTTAGTCTATATTATTAGTCCGCTTGTTTATGGGTCTTTTTTGTCTTTAGCTATTAGGGTTTCTGTCTAGCTAGTATTTATATCCGATTTATTCCTTGTAGTCTTAATGTTTTTCTTTGAAAACCCTTGTAATTTCTCTTTGATATAATCATATGACAATGTTATCACTTCTAAAGTTATTTATATAATTATTGAAATTTAAATTGATCAAGTTGGGCTAATGACTTTGATTGATAGAGAGTAATATGGTTGAATAGTGAATGCTATGTGATATACTATGCAACGTTTCAATGTTCTTTCAATACTTAAAGTTAAGTTGCAATGACACATCATTTTTTAGTGGGCCACAATCTCCAAAATCTTTTTGCGATAATCTTATTATGTAGTTTAACTTATATTAATTTGTTTTTATATGTATATATATATTTATATATTATAAATTATTAAACTTATATTTTGTTACTATTTTTATGTATCTTATATATTATAAAACAAAATAATAGAAATTAAATAATATTAATTTGACATGCTTTAAAACGTAGACATTGATATTAATACAAAAATAAATACAATATATATATATATATATATATATATATATATATATATATATATATATATATATATATATATATATATATTATTAACTAGTTAATTATAAAAAATTATATCCCTGCTAATATTTTATTGAGGAATATTTTGTTATATATAATGAAGATACTTTAAATATATAAAAATTAGTTATGGATGTGTTACTGGGTCTATTTTTGAAAGAGTTATTATTGCACTTATGTTGGGATTATTGCAAAAACTATACTGGTACGTTTGAAATATCAATGTCATTGCAAGGATCGTCTTATATCTAATTAAATATGTGACATACTCCAACCATTATTCAAATAAAATTTTGAAAAAATTACAAACTCTATAAATTGTTCAAACTTTGAAAAAAAAAGATACAAACATAAATAAAAATCATGTGTTCAAATAATACTAGAAATGTCTAACATTAAAAATATTAATATTTAATAAATACAAATACATATAAATATAACTTTTAAACACGTTTGCAAGTTAAAATAATATTGAAAATTTCAACCCTAAGTCAACCTATTTAATCAAAAGGGTAACATATTTGATTAAACGGATTGAAAACTTTAACCCAACTCATTAATTATTGAATTGAATTGACGAATTGAATGTATGTTTTACCTCTCTACTTAAAACAGTCTCTCTACTTAAAATAATCAAATAGCCTTTACACAATTACTTAAAGTCATGTATTTCGACAAACTATCATGAATTTGTAGCTTTTGATAAGAATAACAATATTGGTTATAAATTCAAATATTTTTTTAAACACTCAAAGCATACATAACTTACCCTTATTGTTTTGTGTAGGTGAAAAATTGGAACAAATTACCATATGGCCACCACTAGGCATTAGCAATATCAACTTGGGTTTATGATAATGGTGGTCATGGGCGAGGAATGCCCACTCTTGGTAGGCTAGTGGCTCATATGCCTCAAGCCTTAAGATGCAATGAACCTGTCTATAATATCTATTCATTGCAAGCCCAATCAATCACCATGCTTGCCTTATCATCAACTCTATCCCTCTCCATCTTCAAACAATATTTTCTTAACATACAATACAAACCTAAAAAGATAAAATATAAAATTATGCATGTCAATTCAAATTAACAATTTTTGAAAATTTGTTTTGTTCCAACTTATTTATTATATATATATATAAACGAATTTATTATTTTATCATTGTTTTAACTCTAAAAACTATATGGATCATAGTCTAATTTTTAATTTTACTTTTTTCATGACTAGTTATGCCAAAATCAATTTACCCTTTCACCCTATATTTTTTTTGTTCATTATATATATATATATATATATATATATATATATATATATATATATATATATATATATATATATATATATATATATATAAACAGAATCCATATTGAGTTTTGTTGCTACATAAACTAATAAACATTTTACCAAAAATTAAAAAAAATAATAGGAGATTTTGTTTAACATCTGCTTTTGCAGTCACGATCAAAAAAAAAAAAAAAACCTCTCAAGCATCCACAATAGGAGATTTTGTTTAGATAAAAAAAAAACGCAAACATAGAAAAAAAAAACACAACACTTTGGGTGTATATTGTATGTTAAAATAAGATGATGAAAGATAGTCTAGTCATAATCACCATACATGTTGAAGAAGGTTTAAATAGCCAAATTTAAAGTCATTATCGGCTTTAAACCATCCATACTTCGCCATATTCACTAAAGCATCTATAAGTTTTGAGTAATTAGGAATTTAGTATCTAACCATCCTCCCTAATGTTGCATACATTCGATACAATATCTAATAAAAACCAAAGAAAAGAAAGAGGGTTACAAGAAAAGAAAGTACTTGTGGTATATGGAACAAAAGTACTTATGTTACGTAAAAAAAATTATTAATATACAACTACTTATGGTTGTATGATTAAAAGATTGTTTGGTAAACCACTTAATAGTTCCATAATAAGAAATTATAGTCACTTGGATCGAAGAAAAAGTACTGTTGGTATAAATACTTTATTTCCTCTTGCTAGTGTAATTTTTTTTTTTGGATTACCTTAAAATCAACTCAAGTATTGAAACCCTAGTTGCTGTAATTACTTTATCTTTCTTGATTAGCACTTGGTTTTACTTGTCTCTAATTGTGAATGACTGAATGTAGTTGTAAAACTTATTGAGTGTGATATTTTTGGTACATTTTATCTTTATATTTAACAACATTATTATATGGTTTTTGTTTAATTCGTGAAAAAATTCTTTAAGGGTAAATGGTAGTTTTCTCATTCACCAACATTACCAAAACGACAACCGGACAAGACAATATACACAAGTTTTGAAATAAATTGAAAGCATAAAGAGAATTTCCCTAATACAAAGGGAAAATGACTTATATGGGTAACTATGTTTCAAAATAGTTCAAAAAATATCATTCAAGTTTGGTGTGTCTAAAAAACACCATCCAAGTAAAGCATTTGTACAAAAAACACCAACGAAGTACATTCTTTGTTCAAATTTGACATTTGGTAACTGGCAATTACCGGTAAAAAATAAGTAAAGGAAAAAAAACAATAGAAAATGACTCAAAGAGGTAACTATGTTTCAAAATAGTTCAAAAAACACCATCCAAGTTTGGTATGCTCAAAAAACACCATCCAATTAACTTTTTGTACAAAAAACACCAACAAACTATATGTTTTGTTCAAATATTACCCACCGGTAATTGGTTCGTACAGGTTAAATGATAACTTGGCTTAACTATTATGACATGACATAATAATGATTGACAAAACAATAAATGATATATTCCTCCTTTAAAAACCGATTTAGGGTTTCTTCATGAACGAATGACTTCTTCTTCTCCTATAATTGCTCTTCTTCTTCTAAAGTGATGATCTCGAACTTAAGTCTAAAACCCTAACTCTTAACTTAAGGCAAAAAGGGCTCCTTTAGCCCTACCTCAATGGGCCTCCCTCCCCCCTAAGGCTCAAATCCACAAAAAGCCCAAAAAGGCATCCAAGACCAACTACAAGACATCTAAGGCCTAATATGGCCCAAGAACCCCCAACATGGCCTTAAGCCCAAAAAATGACCTGCTACAATCAGGTGGGCCTGATGCCTAACTTAAACAAGTCCATTCATACACCCAACATATGTTGAAGCCTTTGCGATCTCGATTTTATGCAAGTACGCCCGGTGTACTCCTACGTACGCCCATCGTACTCAACTAGATTCCGTTCTTTATATCCACGTGAAGGAAACGAGAAGCTCTACAATACTGTCAACTCTCCCTTGCCATAAAACTTTTCTAACATAAACCCAAACTTCCTAAAGGCTCGAACTGATACTTACTGATATGCCCTTGGGCTCAAACACAAACCGAACACTCGGTCCCTATCCTCGGTTGGACCTTGGAATGACGAAATCTAATTTAGCATTAAGGTAACACTAAGAATTGCAATCTGAAGGCCATAACCCTCGGTATGGCTGTCTGATGCCTAAATTAGCTCCCGTAGATATAAAGAATGACGAAATCACACTTAAAATGAAGAATTTATGGCCTTCAGAAGATTGGTGGTTCTTGACCCTATCCGAGTACGTTGGGCGTACGCTAGGAGTACGTCGGGCGTACTGACTCAACATCCGGATCGCAGAGGCTTCAACATATGATGGGGCTATGCATAGACTTATTTAAGTTAGGCCTCGGGCCCACCTGATTGTAGCAGGTCATTTTTTGGGCTTAAGGCCATGTTAGGGGTTCTTGGGCCATATTAGGCCTTCGATGCCTTATAGTTGGGCTTGGATGCCTTTTTGGGCTTTTATGGATTTGGGCCTTAGGGGGAGGGAGGTCCATTGAGGCAAGGGTAAAGGAGCCCTTTTTGCCTTAAGTTAAGAATTAGGGTTTTGGACTTGAGTTCGAGATCATCACTTTAGAAGAAGACGAACAATCATAGGAGAAGAATAAGTCATTCGTTCATGAAGAAACCCTAAATCGGTTTTTAAAGGAGGAGTATATCATTTATTGTTTTGTTAATCATTATTATGCCATGTCATAATAGTTAAGCAGAGTTATCATTTAACCTGTAAGAACCAGTTACCGATGGATAATATTTGAACAAAACATATAGTTTGTTGGTGTTTTTTGTGACATCTCCAAAATCTCGGCCAGAAAAGACCGGTTTCATTTATGCTTTTTAAACATTTTCAGAGTAAATCCTTTTGATTTTTAAAAGGGATGCAGAATTTGTACCTAAAAACAAAACATGATAAAATAGATTTTTATCAAAACATTTCATAAAGAAATATGATTTCATTTCATAATAAAAAATCGGGATGTCATGTTCCGATGCAGATCACAAAGCATAAACGATAACATTACAAGTCATTCAACAAATATATACATATACAAACTTGTAAACAAAACAACTTGATGATTCATCCATCTTATGCCCTTGCGCCACTTCCTGTAATACAAATAAACTGAGTGGGTCAGGCTTGGGAGCCTGGTGAGCATATAGGGTTTTCAACCCACAATAAATAATTATATTTAATTTCAGCAATCAACAATAACCCGATTACCCATTCCCGTTATCCTCACTTTACATCCCTAAAACAACATCTATTATAAGGAACTTAATTTAGGATTTTCATTGGGACGAACATTACTGTAGAGGGGCTTCCTCAACAATAAGTGTCCTAAGGCAACCATGTGGGGGATAGAGTACACCGGTGAACACATCGTTCACAACACTTACAGGTTATGAGCCTGCTAGTGTTCCATAGGACTGTCTAGAATAGTATGTACTCGTCATCCATACTCTGTTGAATGACTAGAATAACACCAACAACATCGAGGCCTCTCATCTGTTTATTACACACCAACTATCTACCCATGTTCTACCCAACATATTAGTAGATAAAAATATACATTTTTATACATAGTTTAAAACCTGTATAGCATGCTCGATCAATACATTTTTCCACATAACAGATGAGGCACACACACATAACACGTATTCCATAGAGAAAAAATCAGATCTATGAGATAGAAGAAAGTAAATATACATTCACACATATAATCAACAAAGTATACACGTAACACGTATTTCGTATAAAATACTTCATAATAATGTGTTAAAAGAAAATGACTACACACTCACTTGATCAGAAGATGATCGGGCAGCACTACGGCTTGCAGAAGTAGTATTCTTCGGTAGATCTGGAAGATCTTCACAAAAACCGGGCTTCTCGCGGGCAGGGCTTCGGCTCGGAAATCTCACTTCTCGGGATCCTCGGGACTTCGGAACTTGCTTCGGGGCTCGGGAATGATAGGTGCTTCGGGATATGATTGGCACGCAAATCGAGGAAAAAAATAGAGAGAAGAAAGAGTTTGAACAAGAGAAAATGGCTGATCTCGGTTTCTATTTATAGGTTGCTGGGTTTGGGATTACGTTGGGCGTAATTTCTAATTACGTTGGGAGTAATTTGGTTACGCTGGGCGTACTTCGACGTCACTGGATGCGTCATTTGGTGGCACTCGAGTATTGGTCAGACAAGTTGCACCCCTCTGAGTATGCTGGGCGTACTCAAATTACGCTCGGCGTAATTTGATTTGTCAAACTTCTAAATTGCGTAATTTTCGCATACGAGCTCCGTTTTCGACGTTCTTTATATCCACACGTAGGTCAGACCATACTCTACAACTTTCATTTAGACTCCATCGGCTAATTTTGAATTTTATTTTTATTATTTATTTTTAGAAGGCTGAGACAGAAAAACTTCGTTAGAAATTCATAACTTCTTCGTCTATCGTCCATTTCCGTTTGTCTTTTCACCAACGAACTACTATCAACGAGATCTTCGATTCTCGTTTAGATTGTTTTGGCTAAAACTCGTTTGATCTCAATTCGAACTTTTGGGTTGTCTACTGCTAAGCTGAAACTTCGAAAAATCAAAACTTCCTCATTCGAAGACAAATTTAGGCGTTCTATATATATTTTAAAACCTCGTTTCGGCCACTACAACTTTATGCAAAGATATTGAGTTTATTTTACACTTAAAATTTGACGCTCATTTTATTCTTAATTCATTAAATTATAATAATTAAGAAAATAAACACATAATTCACATAATTCACAAATAATACATTTTTATTATTTCAAATTGGGTTACAAAGGTTAACCTAGACTATTACATTGCTAAAAAATGGCAAGCCCAGAAACACGGGCGTTACATTTTTTATACAAAAAGTTTACTTGGATGGTGTTCTGAACATACCAAACTTGGATGGTGTTTTTTGAACGATTTTGAAACATAGTTACCTCTTTGAGTCATTTTTGTAACAACCATAAAATTCCAACCAATTTAAACTTTTCAAAAACATCCCGATTTCATAAAATTATTACAAAAAGGTTTTCAATAAAATTATTTCAGAGTCTTCCCAGAATCATATCACAAAACATAATCATGAGGAGCGGTACGATCATGCCTTTCCCTTGCCACGGTCTCCTGAAGAACCTGAAAAACATTAAACCATAACTGTAACCCCGAAAGCTTAGTGAGATATCCCCAAAATACCAACCACATATACCATACACGCATAACATGACATATCATAACAGAACACAGAACAACCATGCACTTCGGGTCTACTGTGTGACTAGTCTGCCGCACCGGCCTTCAGTCCACTTGGTCCACCCTCCGAGTCTAACCACATACATCGAGTCTATAGTGTGATTGGTCCGCCCGCCCCGGGCCTTCAATCCACCTGGTCCACTCTCTGAGTCTACAGTATGACTGGTCCGCCCACACTAGGCCTTCAGTCGACCTGGTCCACTCTCCGAGCCTCAGCATGTCTGGTCCGCCCTCTTGGGGCCTACAGCCTATCTGGACCGCTCGCTGGGCCTTCGGGATAACCGGTCCGCCCTAGGTATGTTGGCCTACAGCACAAAGCAGGTCCCACCTCAACCCAACCCCAGTCCAACAACCATGTGCACATAAACATTCAATCATATAACATATCACATCCAATCAAACGATCTAACATATCACATTGCATAACATCATCCTAACCAGGATACCGACCTAACCGGTCACTAGCATAACATCATCCTATATACTAGGATTCCGACCTTAACCAGGTCTCTAATATATACCATCCTAACTACCAGGATGCATCATAGCAAAGCAATAACATAAAAATGATACCCGGATCACAATCCGATAAAGGGTCGTCCTTGGTGCCGCAAACCCTGTTGATATAGTGAGGATAACTCACCTCGCAACTGCCAACTGAACAGATAAACCCAAGCTGCTCCGACCACTGATACGATCTCCACCACTGGCCAACCACCAAAACACTGAACTCAAAACAAATGCCAACAATTACCAAAATACCCCTGGAAATCAACTGGTCAAAGTCAAAGTCAAAGTCAACCCCTGACTGACTCTACTCGCTGAGTCAACCCGATGACTCGCCGAGTCCCCATGCTCAGAACTTTCCCCAATTCGCGACTCAACTCGCCGAGTCACCCCGAGACTCGTCGAGTCCAACAACTCTGAGTCCTTTCACACTCGACTCACCGAGTCATCCCTTGACTCACTGATTCAGTTCAACCAGAAGAAAGGTTAGGACCTCACGACCAGACTCGCCGAGTCCAAGGCTATCTGCAACCAACTCGCCGAGTTGTTCTTCCAACTCGCCGAGTTCCTGCCCCTATTCAACCAACTCGCCGAGTTGTTCTTCCAACTCGTCGAGTTTCAGTCTATCTTCAAGCAACTCGCCGAGTACACCCTTGTAACTCGCCGAGTACCCCTAGATCTGAAACCATACAGAGGCTTTCCAAGCCATGCAGAAGCTCTAAACCACATATCTACCCTTCTACAAGCCATCCATCACGTAAAGTGGCAAACTTTACGTGAATCCAAAGAGATCTAGACATTTTACACTCTAGGGCTAGGGTTTAGGACAAAAGGACTTCACCAACAACTCTTGAGCATAGACTTTATGGCTTTCTGGATCATTAACAACCTAGATCTGAGGTAGCAACCTCAGATCTTACACCAAACTTGAGATGGACCTCATTCATGCCCCCAAACCCCCTCACAAATGATAGATCTAGATGCACAAAAGCTCAAACAGAAGATTATTACCTCAAATGAAGGCTCCTACTGATGAATAAACCAATTCTCTGCAAACCCCCTTGCTCCACTCTTCTTTCTCTTCAATTTCCTTCCAAGATTACCTCCTCCAAGGCTCTAATCTCTCACCAAGGAAGGATCACATGAATTTAGGGTTTTTGGAACTCAAAGGGAAGGTAAAAAGGCTAGGGAAGACGTGTTATGTTCTTTATATAGGGCTCAACCTCCGAAATTAGGGTTTTCTCCACTCAGCACCAAGTCGCCGAGTCCATCCATGCTACTCGCCGAGTCGGTCACTTAACACGCGACTAAAGTCGCGACCCTACTCGCCGAGTCCACTCGTGGACTCGCCGAGTTGCCCTCTCACACTTACACTTTTAGCCCTTCAACTCTACTCTTGATATTCTGGGATGTTACAATTATCCCCCACTTAAATTAGGCTTCGTCCTCGAAGCCTGCGGCAACACAACTCCAGAACTACTCTCGCAATGCACCACCTGGCGTTGACCAGATCAGGTTCCTCAAAGCACAACCACCGAAACCCAAACCCAATTTTCCTTCCCGCGGTGTTCTGACCACCGCTTCAAGCTGGCCATCGGCCACATCCTCTGATAACCACACTTATCAACTGAGTACCACCCCATGACGCATCACTCGCTCTAAATCACAACAATCACTCAACTCATATGAGCTAGAAATAACCATGAACCACCGGAATTCCTAGTCTGAGCCCAACTTTATCCATTTCATGCTGACAGGATGACACATCCTTCAGCCTCAGAGAAACTCCCATGAGTTTCTCCACCGCAATCTTATACCCATGTTGAACTGGTTCTAGCATCTTCGGGTTGGGAAAACCCGATACACTGACGACACCTCCAAACATCCCCCAGGATGAATTTCCACCACATACATAAATCCTTGATCAAAATCAAACTGGAAATCCAAGATTCCATCCCTGCATTCCTTCCGAGCATTTTGGCTCTACCCTCGTAAATTCCTTCCGTGACCTCAGCAACATCCAACCCGGATGTGATCTCATACCACAGTCGCAGACACACTATTCATCAACCATGATTGGGACACCCCAATCATAACTCTGCACTACTGCTTTCACTTCCATGAACTTACACTCCATCTCGGAGCTACATTCCTTTCCCTTTCCTTACCAAGGAAATCCACTTGGCCGTCTTGTCACTACAACAAGTGCCACGGTGCTCACCCAATACTACACCATTCTCTTATAGCATAACCGTTATCCCATGCACCACACATGCTCTGGATCTGCTCGCAAGGACTCTCAAGTTCATGCTCTACCTTCCACTCACCATGATCAATACCCGGGGCCAGACCTTCTGATGCTAACACGTCGCGACATACTCAATTCATTTCCTCTTACCGATCTATCAACACATGCAGAGTCTTCAGCATGACTGGACTGCCTTTCCAGGCCTTCAGCCCATCTGGACCACTCTTGGAACCTTCAGCAGGTCTGGACCGCCCTCCAGGGCCTTCAGCCTGTCTGGACCGTTCTCCGAGCCTTCGGCCTGACTGGTACGCCCACCGGCCTTCAGTCTATCCGGACCGCTCAACCAACATCCAACATCCCGAATTATCCCTCCAGTAAAACTCTCCCATGCATATTGTTCTAGCCCTCTAGGGGTTCCGAACTCTATCTCCACCCTTCATACTCAATTCCCGGCCCGATCCCAGGCCTTCCACAATCAATCACCCTTGGTCTGTATCCCGCCCTGCATGCCTGCCACTTACTCATACCAGCCTACACTCTTGGCTGACAGAACCACTGCTGAATCTCAAGCAGCTAAACAACCTCTCATGCCCATCGATCTTTCGGAGAATTTTCCAATTCTCCCCCACTTAAAGCACTGACTATCAACCATCGGTCGCCATCACCGACCTCCCTTATCAACCCTACACAACACAATCCCTTACACACGATCTGGTTCCCACTAGAACGAGCAACCTTCACAAAATCACATATTATCACGGATCATCACGGCTCGAAAGAAACCCGACCTTCAGGCAACCACTCCTCAGACTGCAGATGTTGCCCAACATTCAGACCAAATGCCAGATTCCCACTAATAACCCTCATGAAAGATAACCAACGAAATTCCCAACACCAAACCCTTAACCATACCATAACCCTCAAGGAACAACGAATACAATACCAGAAACCACACAACGAGACTAGCAATTATACAATACTCCAAAATAATCACAAGACAACAAGACATCAAGAAAGAAACATACCCGCAGCTGCATCCGGCACTGCCCTGACCTCCTCTGCTGTAAGCTGAAAAGCACGACCTTGAGCCCTTGGGGGCTCCGCTCCACCCTGACCTCCACACGTAATCCTCAAAGTGGTCGGTGCTGGAGCCTGCACCGGTCCTGCAGCAAGCTGTGGACAGTTGACCCTCAAGTGTCCAACTTGATGACAATGATAACAAATCCTCAAATCCCTATCCGGGGTTGCCTGCAGAAAATCCCTCGCATAATGCCCCTCCTTTCTGCACTTGCGGCATGCACCACCGGACCTACAAACCCCGGTGTGACCCTTCCTACACTTCCCACAAGTGTGGCTGCTCTGATCTCCCAATATAGAATCAACGGTCTTTGACCGTTTCAGCGCCGGCTGTCACTGCACCGGAGCCTGCCTCTGCTCTCGCAACTGCAACTCAATCTCCAGCTCACGCCGCCTGGCGGCCTCCTGCAACTCCAACAAGGTCTCGCACCTCTGCGTAGACACAAACTTCCTGATATCCCTCTTGAGCATACTCAGATATCGGTACATCTGAGCCTGCTCTGAAGCGAACTCCAGGCAAAACATTGCCCTCTCAGTAAACATCCTGGTGATCTCCGTCACCGACTCTGAATCCTGCTTCAGCTCCAGGAACTCCTGAGCCAGTCTCTCTCTCTCTCTCTCAACCCGCGGAACATAACGAGTGCTGAACATCTCCCGGAACTAATCCCATGAAACCACAGCCCTCTGCGCATCCGAATATGACCCCGTGGTCAATCTCCACCAATCCTTCGCCCTGAACCTCAACAGGTTCAGAGCACACCTCACCTTTTGATCAGCAGGGCACGAACACGTGAAGAAACACCCATCCACGTCCGAGAACCATCTCATAGCAACAATCGGGTCCTGAACTCCATCGAAGGTAGGAGGCTTCGTATTATCGAAGTCCCGATACTGAAAACCCCGACCAGCTCCTCCCCCTGCCGCTGCTACAGCCGCTGTAGCCGCCGCGGCAGCCGTCTCTGTGAGAGCTGCATAGCGCTCATCAAATTACTCAACCATGGAGGTCTTGATCGACCCAAACAGTTCCGGTACCTCATCCCGAAACAACGCAACAACCTCATCATGTAGGATCTCACGAATCCTAGCATCCAACTCGCATGTGCTCATCTGACCAATAACCTCGGGCGGTACTGACCCGCCCTGACCTCCCTCTCCTGCTCCCGATCCTGACCCGGATCTGCTCCCAGCATGCCTCGAAACCTCCATACTGAAAACATCGCAAGATATCAGATACTTCCCACTAACCCGGGAACCAACCCCAACCCATCCCTAGAGGTTATGGTTTCTTTGATATGCGTATGGGTCCTATGATTTCAGTAGTACGGGCCCATACTACCTTCCACACCTACCCATATTTGTATCAATTATACCACAACACCCTAGTGAAGAACATACATAACAAGCACTCAACCCTCACTCCTAGAGGAACACTGGAAATCTCCCACAAAGGAAACCCTAGGCTAACAGGCATCATAAATCAGGCAACATTATCATGAAATCCTGAAGATCCCTAGCCTAGTACTAGCATGTTGTTCTATCAAAGCTCAAAACAAATATCATGTATGGTATTGTGGGGTTACTTACTGTCTCCGGCTGATCGTACCTCCGCGTCCTCCTTTACTCATTTTGAAAACCATTTTAAATTCAATTTTGAAAACCCTCCTCGATTTGAGACTGGATTCACACGAATGTTCCTCCAATTCACACAAACCAAGGCTCTGATACCAACTTGTAACAACCATAAAATTCCAACCAATTTAAACTTTTCAAAAACAACCCGATTTCATAAAATTATTACAAAAAGGTTTTCAATAAAATTATTTTAGAGTCTTCCCAGAATCACATCACAAAACATAATCATGAGGAGCGATACGATCATGCCTTTGCCTTGCCACGGTCTCCTGAAGAACATGAAAAACATTAAACCACAACTGTAAGCCCGAAAGCTTAGTGAGATATCCCCAAAATACCAACCACATATACCTTACACGCATAACATGCCATATCATAACAGAACACAGAACAACCATGCACTTCGGGTCTACTGTGTGACTGGTCCACCGCACCGACCTTCAGTCCACCTGGTCCACCCTCCGAGTCTAACCACATACATCGAGTCTACAGTGTGATTGGTCCGCCCGCACTGGTCCTTCAATCTACCTGGTCCACTCTCTGAGTCTACAGTATGACTGGTCCGCCCGCACTGGGCCTTCAGTCGGCCTGGTCCACTCTCCGAGCCTTGGCACGTCTGGTCCGCCCTCTTGGGGCCTACAGCCTATCCGGACAGCTCGCTGGGCCTTCGGGATAACCGGTCCGCCCTGGGTATGTTGGCCTACAGCACAAAGCAGGTCCCGCCTCAACCCAACCCCAGTCCAACAACCATGTGCACATAAACATTCAATCATATAACATATCACATCAAATCAAACGATCTAACAGATCACATAGCATAACATCATCCTAACCAGGATACCGACCTAACCGGTCACTAGCATAACATCATCCTATATACCAGGATTCCAACCTTAACCAGGTCTCTAACATATACCATCCTAACTACCAGGATGCATCATAGCAAAGCAATAACATAACAATGATACCCGGATCACAATCCGATAAAGGGCCGACCTTGGTGCCGCAGACCCTGTTGATATAGTGAGGATAACTCACCTCGCAACTGCCGACTGAACAGATAAACCCAAGCTGCTCCGACCACTGATACGATCTCCACCACTGGCCAACCACCAAAACACTGAACTCAAAACAAATGCCAACAATTACCAAAATGCCCCTGGAAATCAACTGGTCAACCCTTGGTCAAAGTCAAAGTCAAAGTCAACCCCTGACTGACTCTACTCGCCGAGTCAACCCGATGACTCGCCGATTCCCCATGCTCAGAACTTTCCCTAATTCGCGACTCAACTTGCCGAGTTACCCCGAGACTCGCCGAGTCCAACAACTCTGAGTCCTTTCACACTCGACTCACCGAGTCATCCCTTGATTCACTGATTCAGCTCAACCAGAAGAAAGGTTAGGACCTCACGACCAGACTCGCTGAGTCCAAGAACAGACTCGCTGAGTCCAAGGCTATCTGCAACCAACTCGCCGAGTTCCTGCCCCTCTTCAACCAACTCGCCGAGTTGTTCTTCCAACTCGTCGAGTTTCAGTCTATCTTCAAGCAACTCGCTGAGTACACCCTTGTGACTCGCCGAGTACCCCTAGATCTGAAACCATACAGAGGCTTTCCAAGCCATGCAGAAGCTCTAAACCACAGATCTACCCTTCTACAAGCCATCCATCACGTAAAGTGGCAAACTTTACGTGAATCCAAAGAGATCTAGACATTTTACACTCTAGGGCTAGGGTTTAGGACAAAAGGACTTCACCAACAACTCTTGAGCATAGACTTTATGGCTTTCTGGATCATTAACAACCTAGATCTGAGGTAGCAACCTCAGATCTTACACCAAAATTGAGATGGACCTCATTTATGCCCCAAAACCCCCCACAAATGATAGATCTAGATGCACAAAAGCTCAAACAGAAGATTATTACCTCAAATGAAGGCTCCCACTGATGAATGAACCAATTCTCTTCAAAGCCCCTTGCTCCACTCTTCTTGCTCTTCAATTTCCTTCCAAGATTACCTCCTCCAAGGCTCTAATCTCTCACCAAGGAAGGCTCACACGAATTTAGGGTTTCTGGAACTCAAAGGGAAGGTAAAGAGGCTGGGGAAGATGTGTTATGTTCTTTATATAGGGCTCAACCTCCGAAATTAGGGTTTTCTCCACTCAGCACCAACTCGCCGAGTCCATCCATGCTACTCGCCGAGTCGGTCACTTAACACGCGACTAGAGTCACGACCCTACTCGCCGAGTCCACTCATGGACTCGCCGAGTTGCCCTCTCACACTTACACTTTTAGCCCTTCAACTCTACTCTTGATATTCCGGGATGTTACAATTTTCCTATTGTTTTTTTTCCTTTACTTTTTTTATCGGTAATTGTCGGTTACCAAAGATCAAATTTGAACAAAGAATGTATTTCGTTGGTATTTTTTGTACAAATGCTTACTTGGATGGTGTTTTTTGGACACACCAAACTTGAATCGTATTTTTTGAACGATTTTGTAACATACTTACCCATATAAGTCATTTTCCCTAATACAAAATATCGAGAGGCACGGGAATCTACAAAAGAATGGCAACTCATTTAAATGGTGTCATTTGAAAATGATTTTTTAATGAATAATGGTAGTTTTGTCATTTGTCACTAAATACACTCCAAATCTTTTTTCAAAGTTACAAACCAAACGGAATTATACATAAGATGATGAGAATGGAATTAAGTTTCATTTTTATTTTTTGCCAACCAAATGTGTCGAAGAATTAAATTTCTTAAGGTTCCAATTCTTTATACATTCTAATTCTTTAAACAGATTTCAAATCATTCGAAAACAATCTACGAATCAAACACATATGTAAAATGGCCATTTAAGATTGTGTAAGGTCAAACCTTGAAATATGATGATGTTTGAAATTAGTCTATCAGCGTCAGCGCATGACTCAGCGTCAGCATCAACATCAGCATCTCAGTTGATCAGTATATATCTTTATTCAGCACGTTGTAACAGTTTTTGTATTTATCTTGTTTCCATAGTTCGCGTAAATTAGTTAGCTGGCATATCCCTGATTTATAGGGATTATCTAGAATAGTAGTATATAATCTTTTGTATCAGTTTGTAATAGGTTATGCGTTTTCATAAACCCTAATAGCCGCTTTGTGCATACGATAATCTCTTTGTGAGATTATCATTCTTAGTGAAAAGTTTTTCTTTGTGAATCTTTATTGTTCTTATTTTCTGTCATTGTTTGATAAGTTGTTTGATCTTTGGGTCGTTCAATTGGTATCAGAGCAGTGTTCTCTTATCAAACAAATGGCTTCATCATCATCTTCTATAAACTCTTCAAATCATTCTTCTACTAAAATTCCTCCATTTGATGAAAACAATTTTGCTATGTGGAAAATCAAAGCTTTGTATGCTTTAGAATCTGTAGATGAAGACATGTTGGACATTGTCAATAATGGTCCATATGTTCCGATGTATCAGCCTCTGAAAAACAATGCTCCTGATGGTGTTATGAAGAAAACACCTAAAGAAAACTGGACATCTGATGACAAAAGAAATAATGGGCTTGATGTTCGTGCTCGGGCAGCAATTAGCTATGCTTTTCCATACAATATCTTTGGGCTGGTTCAAAACTGCATATCAGCAAAAGAAATGATGGACACACTAACTGTGTCTTTTGAAGGTACTGAGGAAGTCAAGGCTACCCAGATAAATGATCTAAACAGAAGGTATGAATATTTTTTTTGCTAAGAAAGGTGAAACCTTGACTCAAACCTTTAACAGATTTAATACTCTTGTTAATGATTTGTGAAGACAAGATCAGTTAAAGCATCGAACTGTTCTAGTGCAGAAGTTTTTGGATTCTTTGGGTGCAGGTTGGGAAAATCATGTTGATGTGCTGAAAAATAGTGAGAAAATCAGCACAATGGATTTACAAAGTCTTTATGGAAATCTTCGATACTATGAGGAATCAAAGCTCCAAAGAAAGGAGCTGATGAAAGATGCTCAGCATGAGTCATCAGTGGCACTGTTTTCAACCAAAAGCCAAGAATCCGAGTCAGACACTGAATCCTTTTCAAACACTGATTCTACTAAAAGTGATATTGATAGTCTGGAAAAGGTTGTTGCTAGTGCGGCGTTCATTGTGAAGACTTTTGAGAAATCAGGCCGTAATTTCTCAAAGTTTCAGAAGAAGATGAAAGGGAAATCCTTCAAAAGGTCAGATGCTGACAAGAAACCTGCTACTGAAAAGAAAGGGAAAGCTCAGTGCTTTAACTGTGGTAGCACTGACTATTTTGCAAAAGAATGCAAGCAAAGAACCCAAAGCTCGGACGAATACTGGAAGCAGAAGTACAACAAATTGGTTGAAAAGCTGAAAGCAGAGAACTTGGAACATAAAGTTCTTGTTGCTGAAGAAGAAAAATGGAAGACTGATGAGGAGTCATCAGATGATGAAGTTAAATGTCTGATGGCTAAAACAGAAGCTGCTGATGAATGTGAAGACAACACAAGTTCATTTGATGCTGATATGTCTGATGCGGTTGAAAATTCCAGGAAGCACAACACTGATTCTCCTTCAATGTATCAGGTTAAAAACTTTGTTTCCTATTCAATGAATGATAAAAATCAAAATTTTTGAGTATTTGGGTGTTCTTAATTCTAAGAAGAATCAAACAATAAGGGATTTGCAGAATCAAATTGATCTTCTTAAAACTGAATTATCCATGAAAAATAACATTATTGATTCTACTCAGGAAAATTTTAGAATCACTAGTTTGTCAAACTCATCTTTGTCTGCTAAAATTGATAATGTTAAAGATCTCTTGAACAAAGAACACACTGTGATACAAATTTGGGCTAAATCTCACAAAAATTCTAATTATATTATTTCTGCTCAAATACCACACTCTTGTGAGAAAATTCTTGGGGGTAATTTTGCAGAAGCTGAAAAGGTTTTTAAATCTCAAGAAAAAGAATCTGAATTTTATTCCATGAATGAGTTGAAAAATAATTTCAAAAACAAGTTTATCAGTAACACTTTTATTAATCAGAGTCTAATTGATGAATATTGTGTTATTGATTCTAATGGTGTCACTAAGTGTGATATTGAAATTACCGGAATTGATCCTACCTCTTACCCTGCCCATCTTGTGAGACCAACTCCTCTCACTGAGAATATTATTGCCTTCCCTATCTCAAATGGAGTGTTTCACGCTGTTCATGAACAACTTAAGCATTTTCCTGATTGTAATGCTTCTATGAATAAGTCCAAATCAGATACTGATGTCAGCTCCTCATCTATCACTGGTCATAATTTATCTGACACTGAATTCAGTCATAATTCAATGACAAACAAAAGGACTCAAAGTTCACTTGGTGGATCTTACAAATCTAAATGTGTTAAGTCTAGAAATATGCTCACCAAGAAGAACTTTGGTACTAGAGTTTGTTACAGATGTGGTGATACCTCTCATAAGATCAGTGAATGCTCATTTGATAAAAACATTTTTAAGAGCTGATAACATCAAAGTTAGAAATGAAAAATGGACTCTTAAGTCAAATTCTTTAAACTGTCTTCCTAAAGAGTGTTATAATTTATTATCGAATAACTTTGTGAATGACCCATTTTACAATGGGTCAGTGTGTTCTAACTAGTTTCTCAGCACTGCAGGGTCAAGAACATCTTTGGTACTTAGACAGTGGTTGCTCAAGACATATGACAGGATCCAAGTCTCTCCTGGAAGACTATGTCAAGAAAAGTGGTCCTGCAGTTACATACGGAGACAATGGAAGGGGGTTCACTAAAGGATATGGGCACATCAAATGCAACAATGTGGTGTTTCAGAATGTTTCATATGTAAAGGGGCTCAAACATAACCTTATCTCAATCAGTCAATTGTGTGATGCTGATTATGAAGTTCATTTTACAAAGAAGGAAGGTAGAGTCATCAACACTGACAAGAACATCGTACTCTCAGCAACAAAAATTAGGTATTTCAATTTGTCAAAGTAAATATATTACTGACCTGCTTGTTAAGTACTCTCTCAGTGACTGCAAACCGGCCTCCACTCCGGTATCCAAGACTGATAAGCTACACGCTGACCCCACTGGCGCTGATGTCAATCACTCTCTTTATCGAGGAATGATTGGATCTCTTCTGTATCTCACTGCAAGTCGTCCTGATATCATGTTTGGACCTATTCTCTGTGCTCGATTCCAAGCTAATCCCAAGGAGTCTTATCTCATTGCAGTCAAGCGCATTTTTCGATACTTGAAGGGCACTCAGAACTTGGCACTATGGTATCCTCCTGACTCAGCATTTGAACTTTTTGGATACACTGATTCAGACTATGCAAGATGCAACTTAGACAAAAAGAGTACATCAGGTGGATGTCATTTCCTTGGAAATCGTCTTATCAGCTGGTCTAGCAAGAAGCAAACATCAGTAGCTATTTCGACTGCAGAAGCTGAGTATGTTGCAGCTGGAAGATGCTGTGCTCAACTCTTATGGATTCAGAATCAGCTTCTAGACTATGGGCTCAAATTCACTAAGACTCCCATATACTGTGATAACACCAGTGCCATTCAAATCACACAGAACCCTATTCAGCACTCAAAGACAAAGCATATCGAGATCAGACATCACTTCATCAGGGATAATGTTGAGAAGGGCAAGGTTGTTCTTGAACATGTCAAGACTTCAGATCAACTAGCTGATATTTTCACCAAGGCCCTGGACACTCAAACAACTGCTCACATTATTGGAGAACTTGGAATGATTACTTTGTAATTAATTTTGCTAATGTTTGCTATTGTCTTATAAAGTGATGTATATTTTGCTGATGATGATATACTGATGATATTCTCATGCTGAGTACTTGGTTTGATCTCTTATCTCTATCTCTTCTACAAATCTTCTAAACTAAAGTTGAATGATTCACTGTATTAAACCATACACTGATAACAACTTGAAACTCTTTGTCGATGGTTAGACTAAAGCACCAAGGTCTATCACACGCAACTATATTTTCTTACCAATCTTACACTGATTCTGTGATTCAGTGTGACAAAACACACGCTGATGAGAGTCTAACAGTCTTTGCCGATGGTTAGACCAAAACACCAAGGTCTATCACACGCAATAATCCTCTCTTCACCTTCTTCTCACTCAGTGTCTAATGATTCAATAAGACGAACCACTCACTGATAAAGACACAACACTTTGTGCCGATGGTTAGATAATCAAACTAGTATCTATCACACGCACCAACCACCTTGCTAACCTTAAACAAGCAAGTTGTACCTTGAATTGCGGTAAACCATCTTTCAGCATGAAACTTTCGTAACACTGATCTCAACGCTTCCGCAGACACTGATTGTCGTTTCATCTTCAGTTCAACAGTTCTTTTTACCCAACGGCTATTTTTCTGATTTGATAGTTTGTTACGATACGCAGTTATTTTTAAAGAAGATAATCATTACCTTTTAAAACCCGTTTTGTCCCATATTTAAACCTCTTTCCCTTCTCTTTCAAACCTTCCTTCCATTATCCAAATTTCCTTCGTTTCTTTTCAAAACCCTAGAATCCAAACCTTCTTCAATGGCGGCAACCCTATTTACCTTCTCATCCACTTCACGAAGAGTAATCCCTGCTCCAAACTCTCCTCCTCTTCCCATATACATCAAAGCCACTAATGTCGTTTTCAACCCTGATATACCAGATGTTCATCGAGGTCTTGGACTCGAAGATTTTGTTAACTTTCTAGTTTCTTGCAGACTTCGATACGCTATCAGTGAGGTTCCATCAGAGTTCTTTCCAGAACAAATATGCGAGTTCTACTACTCTGCATCAGTCAATAACGACAACAACGCTATCTTCGGCACCGTTGGGCGTGGCTGTCACTCAGTATTCATACTGCTGATCTTCTCAGTGTTGCTCTCAGGTTGCCAATCTTTAAACCTTTCTCTGAGCTCCCGTCCATTGAACGTTGTCGACGCCTTTTCGATCAATTGGGATACGATCACTCCAAAGCTGGTACTCGATCAAATCTCATTATGCGTCGATGTATGACTCCGGGATGGAAGTTCTTCACTGAAGCACTTTGCAAGTGCGTGGGCCACAAATCTCGTAGTGGTGATCAACTGAGTGCTTTTGAGCAACAAGTGGTATGTTCTCTTCTTCTCAACAAACATCTTGATTATGGGGCCTTCTTCTTTGATCAGCTTCTTCAACTTCTTCGTGCCAATGTAAGAGCTGATCATATTCCATTTCCTCGTTGGATTGCTCTTGTTCTGGACAAATTTTTCGCTGAGGCCTATTACTCACACTCTGGAAACCCCATCCCACTCCCACGAATGTCAGTTCGAATGTACCAAGATGATCCTCTAGCCAATGACATCGGCATTTCTGATCGGATGCGAGAGTGGATCGCACATCCTTATACAGTTCCATCATTGAACGCTGACACTGACGAAGGAGCTGATGATATAAATGTTGGATTAGTGTCTAAGTCCATAACTATTTTGGTATGTACTTGACCCGATGGTGCATGGTCCTTTTGGGTTGCCTTCACCAAAGCAACTTGATAGGATGATTTATGGAGAGAAAGGATTAAATATGATTTATTAATATATTATGAGAATAATATATTAAAGGAGAAATCATATTGTTTAATTAATATTAGTCAATAATTAATTAGTAATTAGTTTTGTGACTAAAAGAGATTAATTAAACTTAAGGGACTGGAATTGTAATTATAGGATAATTGCAATTTGGGCCATGGATTGCCTTGAATCAAGAGGTGGACGAATTCTATGGGGAAACCCATAAGAATTTCGTCCATGGGCAAGATTAAAGGAGTCTATGGGTTGCTTAGGGCTTAAGCAACCAAATTAGGGTTTCCTTGTTAGATAACCCTAATAGCCTCACTATATATAGAACCCTTAAGGCTCAAAAACGTGGGGAACTTGGGCAGCCTCCATCCTCTCTCCTCTTCATCCTCTTGCTTATGGTGTTTGTGAACCATTAGAGGAGTGACAGTTGTGACTCTAAGCCTTCCAAAGTCAATTCAAAGGAGGAATTGGGATTGTTATTGCTACATAACAATCAAGGTAATATCATAAACCTAATTATATGTTTATATTGATTTCCATATGCTAGAATTAGGGTTTATAGTCTTGGATTCAAAGCATGTACAATAGAGAAACCTAGATCCAAGCATTAGGGTTTGTATGAGCACATAGGATGTCTTATGACCAAAACCCATCAGTGGTATCAGAGCCAAGACTGGTTTCTATTGTATTGATGCTTGATATGTTTGAAAATTTCGAATTTTGTGTTTCTGGAGGCTGGACTCGCCGAGTCCATAGATGAACTCGCCGAGTCCAAGCCTGGCTCGACGAGTCAACCCGTCAGATGGAGGGTACTTTGGGATTTCTTGCTGTTTTTGCTTATGGATAGTTACCTTATCATGTTAGATCAATATTAATCCGATTATATGATATATTTGACTATAATTTTGATCTAATTGAAGATATTTATCAATTAATAAGATAATTGTTTCCTTATGTGATAATTGATTAATTATTTTGAGTAAATTGATAAATTGTTTTGCAAGAAATCATTAAATAAATCAAATATGGATAATTATGTGATTAATTGTTAATTTAGATTATTTGTTATTTGATCCTTGTTGTTATGAAAAGTTTCATATTTTGCCCTTTAGGTTTTATAGTTTAAATTTGAACCCAAAAGTTTTGTTGTTTTGAAATTTAAATACTTAAAACCCTAATGTTTTGAAAAAGGTTTCAAAACTTGCCCTCAAGTTTTGGAATTTAAATTTTGATTAAATGGTTTAATTTTGATGTATATTTAAATTCTAAACCCTAATGTGTTGAAATGTTTCAAAACTTGCCCTCAAGTTTTGGAATTTAAAAGTTGATTAAAAGTTTAATTAGGAATGTTAAATTCTAAAACTCTAGTATAGTTTTGAAAAAGTTCAAATCACACCCTCATGGTTTTATTAATTAATTAAGGTGTATAATTAAAAGAGGTTTAATAAATCCATAAAAGTTTAGGTTTACAATTTAATTGAATTAAAAGTATAATTGTTAAATTAGACCACCTAGTATTTTAAAAAGTGTAAAATACACCCTATACTATATATAACATTAAAAGTCTAACATTATATATATGTATGAGTAAAAGTCAGTCTTACCGTTAGTAGGCCTCATTCACGAAGCTGGTCTATAATGGGTGTTTAAGGAAATTGCCTATAAAATGGCGATTGAATGGGTATCCACTCTTACCCACCGCACTCTTGACTAGTGGAGGGTCGTTAGCCGAACGGGTAGGATAGAACGAAACCTTCCATTATAAGTATAATGAATTATTAAAGTAACTAAATGTTTTCATAAAATTCCCAATCTTAGTTACTTAGACAAAAGTGAATTGATGCAATTCCATAAAATTACACTTTGTGCCCTTGTGAAGACGTTAGTGGAGCGTGTGTGGTTTACCGGCACACTAAAAGGTTCTAAGCAAAGGTAGCAAAGGGTGACTCAATGTTTGTCATAGTTCGGTGGAGCGTGTGTGGTTTACCGGCACATCGAATAGGTGACTGTAACATGTGAGGGCACCATGTAAGTTTGCATCGTTATTCACACCCGCTTTGTGATCCTCGGCATCCCAGTCACAAACAAGAGGGGCATATCGAGATTTAAACATGCCATTGAAAGTTCAATGAATCTCCAAGGATCTAGGAGTTTTCATAGATTTAAAACTTAAATTTCTTTTTCGTTTTTCATGGTGGAAATTAGTGAATTGTCATTCACTTACCTTCAAATATTATGCAATTAGGGTTACGGCATCCCTCTCCCGAGTTGTAGAATATTGTGTTGGGTCCTAGCCTTAGTATTTCATTTGGGTGATTTACTAAGGACTCAATCTATCAACTAACTTGAATTCGTTTTTCTCCCGTTTTGTAGATGTCAAAGTTCGACAACTATGGTCTTCTCAAATCCCGTGGAACAAGCATTCCACATGAAGATGATATTCCACGATTCGATCGAGGAACAAGAAATCATGCTTCACTTCCTCTACCTCCTCCAATTATTCTCCCTAACCCACAAGTTCAAAAGCTTGAAAAGTTCAAGATCACTCAAGCCCTTTTGGCAAGTAAACATAAAGAAGGAAAGCCGGTGTGTGCACACGTCCTAGGGATGAAGTCACACATTGATAGGTTAAGAATGTTGGGATCCGTTGTCTGTGAGGAAATGGATGTTGATTGGGTTCTTCAGTCACTTCCTAACTCATCTAGTGAGTTCGTAAGAGAGTACTATATGATGAACTACGATGTGACCCTTATAGATCTCACCTATATGCTTATTGCTGCTGAATCAGCAATGATTTGGCGCAATAGAAAAGCAAAGTTGATTGGTGAATCTGTCTTCGAGACCTCTATGGATATAGACAATGGCAACGAAAGACATGCTATGATCGAAAAGTTTGATCATAAGAGAAAGGCAATGTCTAAAGTAGTTCCATGTGTTGTTCCAAAAGAGTCTATTTGTTTTTATTGCCAAGAGAAGGGGCATTGGAGACGAAGCTGCCCTATTTACTTAAGAGATCTAAGAGATGGGAGAGTCAATCCGTATGGATTTGCTTTAGGTAAAATCCATTGACTAACTCTTTTAAACTTCTATTCTAGATTCTTAATACATAATGTGATAAGATTACAATTGATGTTTTGTAGGATCGAAGAAAAGAAAGGAAGCTTAAGGGAAGAAGTGAGCAAAATCTAACCGTGAAAGAATGGATTTCGATCGCATTTCTCGAAGATTAGATTCTTGAGCTACTACTTAGAGTTAGAATTAGATTGCTAAGAAAGATGTATTAGCATAGTTTTCAATGAATTGCATTGTAAGGACAAAATTTTTCCGCAATAAAATAAATTTTGATTTTATATTATTTATTTATCCTTGCAATGGCGTATATGAAAAATTGATGTTTGAATGTTTCTATTAGCAATAATGGAGTTGATTCTTATTATGTTATTTATGGAAAGTCTAGAATTTACCAAATAGGGAGAGTTTCTCATCGCCCAAATTTCAATTGGATAGAAATTTGGAATCAAGCAACTTGGTTGCACGATGAATGAGAAATTTCATATTTGGAAATTAGACTAATTCATTGACAAGGTGTCAAGTGAAGGACTAGGAGATCAAGTACACAAAGTTGCGTATTGATCAAGTCCACCATAAAAGTAACAATGATATTCGTCATGATTTATTAAAGGTTTAGTAAATATGATTATACTTATAAGATTAAGTGTAATTCTGAATTGATTGAAAAAGTTTAAATCAATAGTAGAACGAATAAGAAGAATCAAGTAGGCAGAAAGATAAAAGTTTCTCCATTCTAAGAAGAAGGGAGAGTACCTTTTATGCTTTCTGATAGGTCTTAATGATTAAGAACCATATCTCAATTGCTCCTCTAAGTGAATCTTAGTACAATTGTATGTTTAAGAAGAGGAATCAAGAATTGAAGAAATGGTTAAATCAAAAGGTCAATCATATTTCGTTCCAAAACAAGTCTTAGAGTTAAGATTGTGACAATGAGTGACAAGTATTAAGAAGGTTTATAACATTCATCAATTGTGGAAAGTTGTGATGTCTTGGATAAGACAAAGACCAACTAGGACCAATTTATGAAGTGTTTTGATAAAAGCTACACTAACTCTTGAATATTTGTTTGTCAAGAAATGGTTTTTGACAAGAGAATCTTATATGTCAAGGAGTCAGTGGGAGTCTTAATGGTCTTGAAAGGTTTCAAGAACAAATCAAATAAACCTTATCGATCATCACTAGCACACGAGTTGAGGTTTACAACCTATCGTGTTGACATTATTTTGATTTTGTGCCAATCCAATCGAGTTAATTATGCATGTGAGTTCTATGAGTTCTCATTTTGAAAGCATAAAAGGCAAAGCACCTTAATCAATGAAAGGTACATTGATAGGAAAGGGTGAGTTGCTTAACTACTTGGAAGACATGGTGGGCAGCTGTGCTACCATAAAGGCAAGAAATCGAGATCAAGAAAGTTCGATCCATAAGAGTTTGAATTTGTCGTAAACTTTGGTTTTGACAAATTCACATGGATAGGAACAAATACACTGTTTAAATCTAAGTGTCATAAGATTTCCTCCTTCATGAAAATGATTGTGAGGAAATGTTTTCACTAAGACAGATTTTAAGAAGATAGTGATTGTAAAATTGCATTCTCGAATTCAATTATGGTTACGGCATCCCTTTCCATAATTTGAATTGTGAGGTTTGGCAATTAATCTTAATTGTTTAGACACACATATGAACTATCGAAGGCAAATGTGTATAAGTTCAAAAAACCTTGATAAAAGATTATCAAAGCACTAAGTATTAGAAACATAAACTTAAGAAATTCAATAAGCATTGTTTTTCTGAAAGTTAAGATGTTTATGAATACATGTCGAAGCTAGTGGGAGCATAAGTGTTATGTTTTATAATAATCATCAAGATAGTGGGAGCATAAAAGTTATGATTGTATGATTATTAAGGAAAGTATTGCAAGGTTAGCAATATTAATTATAGAAAACAAGAGTCATACTTTGCAAAGTCGCAATAGTTGAAGAGTTGTTTTTCTATAATTAAGGGAGAGAACATAGCAAATAAAACATTATGCGTCATGTCCCATACGCTTCGGGTATAGGATCGATTGCAAATGCTTTAATGTTTGACCATTCTAAAATTTTCCAAATGTCGAGCACATTTAGAGGGAAAAAGGACTAGAATCGGTTTAGACTAAAATAATTAAACAACTATCAAAGGACAATCCAAGTTCGACGAGGATTGGTCGCTTGTGAGTAGTTGGAAGTATAGTATTGGAAAATATGGAAATGTTTCCATATTGGATGGACCATATCGACATCATTACAAATAGATAAGATTCTATTAAGAATGAGTTGTCATATGGAACATATGGAAGTGTGTCCATATTGGGAATTGAATATTGAGAAATCTATGATTAGATTAGAAACTTCTATGCAAAAGGATGTTCAAAGAATGTACTTTGAGTGAGAGACATCACGTCTATGGAATTGTCTTGTAACAATCTCCGATAGAGGACTTTGTAATATCATTGGCAATAGTCTTTGTGACTTTGGTGCAGTGACATTACGAAAGGATAAGTTGCATAGAATGTTAGAATCTAGCATATTCTATAAGTAGCAAGAATTTGATATTCTTTAACTTATGGAAAAAGGATTTGGATTTGTGAAATGAGAATGATTGGAAATGTGTTCAATATGATCTATTTCACAAAGTAAGAACCATAGGTAAACATTGTGTGCATGCTAGGAGCATGGGACAAGTGTTGTAATTCAAGTAAGAAGTTGATTACCCGAAACTACAAATAATGAGTAATCAATATGGTGATAAATAAAAGGTGTTTTATTTATGCTCAAAGGGTTGAGGCCATATGGGATTAGTATTATTCTTGTGTTTCACATTTGCATGTTTTGACTTCCAGAATAATTGAGTTTATTAAGAATAATCGAATTATTCAAACGGGCCACAGTCGTTCATATGTTGGAAGTAGATATGAATGAAGATTGTCGTGAATTGGTGTGTGGATTGTCTAAAAGAGTATTAGACATAAGCAAATGTTTGCTGCAACGTTCATGAGTGCTTATGAATGTGATTTGAGCATTGGATTAAACCCACGCTCACTTGGATCACTCCATGAATTGTATCACGAGTGATTGGTGAGACGATAACATCTTATATTCTTGAAACTGAGATGTGTGAGTTGTATCTGGCAAATCGGTTGCACGTTGATAATATGTAAACGCACTAGTAACTTGGTGTTATAAAACATATTGTTGTGTGTGATTCGGTGAGTGAGTGCAAGCAAGCATTGTATCAAAGTTTATCCGTTCCTTTTATCCAAAGTAGGATAAAAGCGATATCTTTGGGCCCCTCTATGATTTAGTGATGACAAACGTAAATGCTCGGCCGGGCTAGGGCTAATTTGATTTGTTTAGTTAGTTAGTCGTCATAAATCGGAAATCGAGATATAGTACAAAGAGAATGATTTGAAATCATATCTTATATGATATCTAGAATGGATGAATATATGATCCCTTATCTAAGGACACGCGTATCTGATAGGATCAGAGTTGACAGCGGCTTTGGAAAGCTATGATTGCAGATCAGGATCTGAAGTCATACGCATAATAGTTGTTAGACTTATCCAAGTGGGAGACTGTTGGATTAGTGTCTAAGTCCATAACTATTTTGGTATGTACTTGACCCGATGGTGCATGGTCCTTTTGGGTTGCCTTCACCAAAGCAACTTGATAGGATGATTTATGGAGAGAAAGGATTAAATATGATTTATTAATATATTATGAGAATAATATATTAAAAGAGAAATCATATTGTTTAATTAATATTAGTCAATAATTAATTAGTAATTAGTTTTGTGACTAAAAGAGATTAATTAAACTTAAGGGACTGGAATTGTAATTATAGGATAATTGCAATTTGGGCCATGGATTGCCTTGAATCAAGAGGTGGACGAATTCTATGGGGAAACCCATAAGAATTTCGTCCATGGGCTTGATTAAAGGAGTCTATGGGTTGCTTAGGGCTTAAGCAACCAAATTAGGGTTTCCTTGTTAGATAACCCTAATAGCCTCACTATATATAGAACCCTTAAGGCTCAAAAACGTGGGGAACTTGGGCAGCCTCCATCCTCTCTCCTCTTCATCCTCTTGCTTATGGTGTTTGTGAACCATTAGAGGAGTGACACTTGTGACTCTAAGCCTTCCAAAGTCAATTCAAAGGAGGAATTGGGATTGCTATTGCTACATAACAATCAAGGTAATATCATAAACCTAATTATATGTTTATATTGATTTCCATATGCTAGAATTAGGGTTTATAGTCTTGGATTCAAAGCATGTACAATAGAGAAACCTAGATCCAAGCATTAGGGTTTGTATGAGCACATAGGATGTCTTATGACCAAAACCCATCAATAAACGACACTAATGCTGACATTCCAGATGATCCTAGTCCAAGAGATGGTCAAATCTCTCCTCAGCTTTCTCACCATACCATCTATGTCACTGAAAAACTTCACTCGATTCATGGGGAACCATCTGCTCATGGGGAGCCATCTGCTCAGGGGGAGCACCCTTCTCAGGGGGAGCAGCATCAATCACAAAAGCTTCCAGGTACTCAGTTCATCCAAATCCCATCCTCAGCCTTTAATGAGCTTCTTACACTGACTCGAGACATGAGTCAGCGTCTCCTTCGTATTGAAGCTGATGTTCAACAACTGAAAGGAGTTATTCTGTCAACTCCTACCCCTGGCCCAAATGATGATGATGCTCAAAAAGGGGGAGAAACTGATTCTGTTAAGAATGTATCTGAGGGGAACGTGCTGAAACAGACCGAGCCACCACAGCCTGTGCACGAGTCTGAGAAACAAATAGAAGCTGAAACTGAAAAATCTACTGAAAATAGTGAGCCTAATGATGAAGAAGAACAAGATGATGAGTGTCAGATGTTGGACATGAATTTCATCGATCCCACAGTACCAGTTCAAGGTGAAGACTCCGATGTTGCTAGTGAGGATCTTCTTCCTCTGTCTCGAAAGCGTAAAACAGCTGATACTGTATGTTCTGATTCACACGCTGACAATCCTTCTCCCAGCAAGAAACCGAAGTCTATTGTCAGCATATCCAATTTGGCTGCTGAATGGAACATGTCTCCTGATCAAGTTAAGCAAATTCTTGATGAAGCCAATAAAGCTCAGCTTCTGAAGAATATTGCTCAAGATGATGAATCTCTCATTCAGCATAAACTTCAGGCCAAAGGATCCTTTGAAGCTCAGATGCAGAAATTCTTAGAATATCAGTCCAAATCTAAATCTTCTCAGCCTCCTCCTAGCAGCAGTAAGTCTAAGACTGACAATGTTCTCGACAGGATTGATTGAAAGAGATTTCAAGATGTTCATAAACGAAGAGTGAGCAGTGATAAGATCATTAAAGTCAAAGCATCAAAGCCTCGTAACGAGAAAGTTCTCACTTTACTGATCACTCGTCAAGGTCCTCAACACCCATACACTGAAGTTGTCAAGAGGGACGAGCTGATTAAATATGGTCTCTCTGAGTGGATGGAATTGCTCGAGCTGGCATCCAAGCAAACTTCAGCTCTTTCATCAGAATTGACTTGTGCTCTCCACTTGCTGATTAAGAAAGTTCAGTGTTTAGACCTAGTTCCCCAAGAACGTCCTCAGCAGCAAGGCTCAAGCTCTTCAATTCCAAGAAACAGGAGAACCAGGTTTCAGGTTGATGGTGAAGATGTGTTGGTTCTGAATTTTGGTGCTATTGAATTAAACAAATCTCTTCCCATTGGTGTTGATCCTGTTCAACATCAGTTTATCTCTGTTCCTGAACACGGAATGTTCTATCTCGACAAAAACAGAAAAATGTGTTTTCAGCGAAATGATGAGATTCCAAGGGCTCCAACAATTCATCTCGTTGGCTTAAGACAAATGTGCATGAGCCATCAAGATCTTTATGGAGAATTTCATATTCTAATTGCTATGGAATTGTTGAATAGAAGACAGGAACTGTTGGACAGTCCCTACTGGTCAGTAAAAGTAGAAGCTGAAGCTGAGTATGAAGAATTCTTGTCCAGAGGTGTTCTAATCTAGTTGGTTTTGAACATCATCATATTGGGGGAGATTGTAAGGTCAAACCTTGAAATATGATGATGTTTGAAATTAGTCTATCAGCGTCAGCGCATGACTCAGCCTCAGCATCAACATCAGCATCTCAGTTGATCAGTATATATCTTTATTCAGCACGTTGTAACAGTTTTTGTATTTATCTTGTTTCCATAGTTAGCGTAAATTAGTTAGCTGGCATATCCCTGATTTATAGGGATTATCTAGAATAGTAGTATATAATCTTTTGTATCAGTTTGTAATAGGTTATGCGTTTTCATAAACCCTAATAGCCGCTTTGTGCATACGATAATCTCTTTGTGAGATTATCATTCTTAGTGAAAAGTTTTTCTTTGTGAATCTTTATTGTTCTTATTTTCTGTCATTGTTTGATAAGTTGTTTGATCTTTGGGTCGTTCAGATTGCTTATTTTTAAAAGCTGTTTATTAGCTTTGCAATTTAGTACAAATAAGCTAATTTGTGTGTTAGGATTACACAAACTAACCCCTAATGTGAGAAATGTATGATTCTTGTTGTCTTATCAAATGCTTCGTCAAAACTTCATTTCATTCTAAGGTTGGAGGGTGTGGTGTCACCGAAACCACACTCCCTCCCCAGCCACATAAGCGTCATGTCATTTTTTACCACTCAAGTGCGGTTTCTTGCCACACCAAGGGAGTGGTGCCACATATTCTTTTTTTAACTATTTTAATTTAATAAAACTTTTTTTTAACTATTTTAATTTAATAAAACTTCTTTTTTTAACTATTTTAATTTAATAAAACTTCTATTTTAATTAAAAAAACATAATTTTTCATTACTTGAAAATAAAAATAAAAACATTACATTGCATAACCAAAAAAAACCCGAAAACCACACGCGTGACATTTAAATAATCCTGGAAACTTAAAAAACTCAAATAAAATAACTAAGGCAAACTACATAAAGTCATTCTCCAAGAACTCGTCTCCGGGGTCATCCGGTGGATCCAAATTAAGGTTAATATTTTGAACCCCGTAAATGTGTTCCACCAAATCACTGCAAAGATTGTGAAATGTTTCAGTGCAACGTATCTCTGCTCTCCTGTTTATATACTCTTCGCCAGCAATTTCTATTGGTTATGTCTCTGATATGGTTTCTTCCTCGTCAAACGCAAATATCGCTCTTCCTTCGTCTTCAATAATCATGTTATGCAATATAAGACATGTATACATGATTTCTTGAAGTTTTTCCTCGCCTAAATAAGCTTGTGGTTTTTTCAATATGAACCATCGTTTCTTCAGAGCTCCAAAAGCACGCTCAACATCCTTCCTAGCTCTTTCTTGAGTTCTCTTAAATTTCTTTCGTCTAGAACCATGTGGAGTTGTAAACGATTTAACAAACACATCATACTCATGATAGATTCCATCGACCAGATAATAACCATACTTATATGGCGTTCCACGCACTTGAAAAGAAGAATCTGGTGCGAATCCATCGTATATGTTGTTAAATATTGGTGAACGATTAAGAACGTTGATGTCGTTAACCAAAACAGGATAACCAAAAAAAGCATGCCAAATCCACATATCTTGTGATGCAACTGCTTCAAGTATGATTGTTGGGTGACCATGATCACCTCGGGTAAATTGCCCATGATATGTTGTAGGGCAATTTTCCCATGCCCAATGGAGACAATGTAACATCCGGATTCACAGGTATTATTTTTTTATTCTTTTATTTTTGGGTGTTGTGAGGAGACTCGGCGAGTTGGAGTCTAAACTCGCCGAGTAGGATCGCGGTTTTGCACGCGGGTTCGCGTTTGGACTCGGCGAGTCCACGCTGTTTAATGAAACCCTAATTTCCAGGGTTTGAGACCTATTTAAAGGGCCTTATGGCCGTCATTTGCGGCCACCAACCCCAGAGAGAAACCCTAAAGAGATTTTGAGCGTTTTGGGAGAGAGAGGAGGCCATTGTTAACCTTTGAAGCATTGTTCGGCAAGGCAAAGGAGATTCTAGCCAAGAGGAAGCAAGGGAGGTGGACATTCTTCGAATTGGGAGCTCAGAACATCACTTTGGAGGTAATATTTTGGCTCCCTTTCTGTTGTTATGATAATCATGGAGGTTTAGGGTTTCTTGACCCCTTGTTGGTTAGATTTGATGTCCATTTCGTCCTTATTTGTGATGAGGCTTGGAATGGGATCCATAGAGGTCCAGAGAAGCTAAAATCCTCAAGCTTTATGAGGATTCATGGGAGTTTTGACCATGGGTTATGATATGTGGGGCTAAAACATCATATAGGAGCAAATAGATGTTGTTTGAGCATCAAGGTTTGGACTTTACGTGATTATCATGCTTGGGGAGGCCAGATGCATGATTGAATGGAACAGATCTGACCTCAGAAGTGGTTTTGAGTTTATGCATGGCCCGAACTCGCCGAGTCCGAAGAACAGACTCGGCGAGTAGTATGAAGTTTGCCCGTAATCACTCAGTGAGTGGACTTGTCGAGTTGAGGGAATGACTCGGTGAGTCAGGGTGAGTCGGGAGGACTGAGTTCAAGCCGGAACTCGCCGTGTTGTTCTTGAGACTCGGCGAGTTGAGTCGTGGTGGCCCCGCGATTCTTGCCAGGAGGAACTCGTCGAGTCAGGGGGGGTACTCGGCGTGTCAAGAGAGGATCTAAGAGAGTCAGCGGACACGGGCAAACTCGCTGAGTCGCCCTAGTGCACTCGCCGAGTCCGGTCAAAGTTGACCATTGACGTTGTTGACTTTTAGGGTTGAGTACAGTTGTATTTATGAGTGTATTACTTTGTGTGATTAGGCGGAGGCTAGATTACATTTATTCCGAGTCAGATATTTATCGAGACATCGAGGTGAGTCTTCTCACTATACGTTACCTAGAGTGGTATATTGGGTAGACCAGAGGGTCTTATGTGTTATGTATGAGATTATGTGTTATGTGTTATGTGTATGTTGTTTGTTGTTATAGACCAGACCGAAGGGTCCAACGATACAGATCGGGCCGAAGGGCCCAACGAGCTATGACCGGACCAGAGGGTCCAACGAGCTACGGGACTGGAGGGTCCCGCTGAGACACATCGACCGGAGGGTCGTATTATAGCCTTGAGTGGCGTATGTGTTTTATGCGGTATTTTGGCGAACTCACTAAGCATTTATGCTTACAGTTGTTGTGTAATGTGTTTCAGGTACCAATGATGAGCGCGGGAAGGCGCCGGCATAATTCGTACACACTTGCGAAGTTTATGTTTTGGATTCTGGGGAAATGTTTTTGTGATAAATACATTTGAAACAATATGTTTGGTGTTATTTTGTGAGTAATTGAATGTTTTGAAAATGAAAATTTTGTTTTAAAATTTATGTTGTTACAGACAATCTAAGCTTCCTAGCATTCCAAGAAATCCATGCACAGTAGCATGATGAGCTTGCAATTGCAGGATGTCATTACGTGTAGGCTTACGTAAATATTTTGGACCATAAAACTGAATCACAGTTTTGCAGAAAAAATGGAGACTATCTTGTGCGATCCTAGCCAATGTTCTAAAAGGCGCGCCATGGCGTGAGGCGTGGCTTCGCCGTTACGAAAAGCTTCATAACGTTGTTGTTAGGCGTGGCGCGTGGCAAGGCGTGATATGGCGCGCCATGTCGCGTTATGGCGTGTTATGGCGCATGTTTTTTCGTTTGAGACACAGTTTTTTGCTCTTTGTTATGTCTTTTCAAATCGGAGATATAAGTATTGTGGTTTTCGTTAACTTTTTGTTATTAGTTATTGATCTAGCACTTCTAAAAAGTAGTTATATTTAATATAAATTTATATTTATGTGTTAATATAATTTTAAATTAATACAAAATCGCCGCCTTACATCACGCCTTGAAAAACGTCATTGCTCGCCATGGCTCGTTAGGCTTGAGGCTTGGCCTTGCCGCCACGCCACGCCTCACGCCATTTAGAACCTTGATCCTAGCAGACATCCTAAAACTTTCATCTAACGCATCGGGCGGAATGCCATATGCTAACTGACAAAGTGCGACCGTATATTTTTGTAAGGGAGTGAAATCGGATGTACCTCTAGCATCATAGCGTTGTTGGAAAAAACTGCACTCCCTCGTTACATCTTCAACTATACGTTCGAATAAACCTTTGAGAATTCTGAAGCGCCTACGAAAATAATACCTTTGGTAAGTGGCATTCTCTACAAAATAGTCTTGCACCAAACGTTGGTTGGCTTCTTCACGATTTCTGCAAATATATCTGCGTGTTCTCTCTTGAGAACTTGTAGCTGTGTTGTTACATACAACGTTGTATGTTTGTTCCGCCATTTGAACACACGCAATAGCGGTATCAAAAATAGTCTGAAATTCTTCAGAAGATTAAGAAGATGACATTTTTGAGAGAGTGGTGATTTTTTTTTAAAAAAAATTGAGAGAGAGAAGAGATTGTGTTGTGAAAAAAAATGAAGTTGATATATATATATATATATATATATATATATATATATATATATGGTAGATTCATATTCATTAAAAGTTCAATTGTCATCGTACAATGAGTGAGATGGCAAACGGGCAACAAGTTGTGCCGCTAAGCCTTTTTGAATGGTAAAACTAATTCTTTTAAAAACTACATCCGAAGATCTAGGAGATATAACATTACTATGCATGATTCGCTGTACTCTTTTAAGAAGTTCTACCGCATCCGGTGCGAGGAAACCAAACGTATCAAATGCAAATGGTATGAACACGTGTTGATTTTCCATGCACGATCTCTCATGTTTGGTGACTTTGCTTGTGGCTGCTTTTAAAGCAGCATGTCCTACTGTGAAACCCCCAGCCCTCAGGCCCACGAGAGGGGATACCCCTGTAAGATCGACACATGTGTGTTTCCCTCCGATCCATCCAAAAATCAAAATGTCAGCCGGTCTGAGGGTTGATCTTCCTTCTGTCGGGTCAGTCAAGAAATTAACAGGTGCCTCTTTCTTAGCGGAAACCCCGACGCGCTTAAATATGTCAAACAAAACATCCCTAACCATATCGTGCCTGTATTTGAACCCCGGGAGTTCTTTACAGTGAACTGCATGCTCTCCAAAAGAGTCCAAACATGCCTTGCGACACACAGGACATATCTTGTCGGCTGGGAAAAGGGGAATCATGAGCCGATATTTGAGAATAGTACGATACTCCACGGGAGACATGTGTTGGGCAAGCCCATCAATAGGGATAGCCAAAAGAAAATCTTGAGCATGTGGTGCACGTAAGCACTGGAAAACCGCTTTCTGCCGAGCCGTCGTGTCGAAATGCATTTCCATATTTTGGACAATTTTAAGAAAAAAAGCACTCGCCTGTGTATTCTGGGATTTAGGGGGGCGGTGTCTTTAATAGTAAAATTGTTAAGGTCAAAATCTGGAAGCTTGTTGCGAAGGGCTGCCAAGGCACAATCATAATCAGAATCCATGCCATGTATACTGCTATCCCGTAAGAGATGGTCTTGCAATACCCAAGATTGGGCCCTTGAGGCAACAAAAGCATAGGAGGTAGCCTCTACTGTCGAGTATAAACCCAAACCCCCAAACCTAATGGGTAAGGAAGCAATTCGCCATTGTATGTTACCAAAGAAAGGGCCCCCACAAACCACAATGTCCTCAATCGCCGCGCGCAATCCATTGTCAAAGAATATTGTCGTCTCCTCCATGTGAACGGGTTGGCACGTCCTCAACCCAAAGAAAAGCTTAGCAATACCTATACAAGACCGAAGAAGAAGGAGCTCACTCTGGGGGTCAGACAATTGTGGAAGAAGGCGCATCAAATTCACAGCGTTTTCGGCTCTCTTTATGGTTAGGCTGCGAATGAAACTAGCATCTCTACTAACAGCTCCCCCAAGAAGTTTCACCCCAAAAGGCAGCCTCCCAATGTCCGCTGGAAATAGCCCTTCCCGTAACTTCCTACCATCACATGAGGGCCAAAAGAGCTCGGTTTATATATATATATATATATATATATATATATATATATATATATATATATATATATATATATATATATATATATATATATATATATATATATATATATATATATAAACTCAACAACCAACAACCGGTCAATCCTTCCCAATTCTCCTCAACCAATCACAAAACGCGGCCTCAAAGGACTGCACTGCGGCCAAAACCGCGCAAGACCGCGGTCTGAGGGCGGTGTGCACGGTCCAGCTAGCACAAACCGCGGTCCCAAACCGCAACCACACCGTACAGCCTAATACAATTAAGAATCGTCATTAACATTACTACAATATTTATTTGTGACGGGCAGACGAAACTGACATGCATATATTTTATTATTGTTTATCTAACCTTTAATATTCAAAAAGTTCACCCTACAAATGATAGCAGTTAAATGTCTAATTTGCTCCTTTATGAGCATATATGTATAATTATAAATGCAATTTGTCAGACCTGTATATGATAACAAATGTTTCCTCCTTTGTACACAATAAGATAACTTTGAGGATATCAACAACGAAATCTTTATCACTAATCTACTATAATAAATGAAAATGTCATCTTCTCTTTCATTTGGACACATGACGTTTTCTAGAATTTTTAAATTTTCTATTTTCCACTCGTCATGTTATTGTATTTTTCATTTTATTAAGTTAAATCAAATTACTATCATTCGTCTCAATTAATCAGATCGGGTCTCTCAGAGGGTGGACGATAAGGACGACTGTCCATAGCCCAAATTTTTTTATGAAAACTATCATATTTAAAAAATAGTACAAGTAATTTTCTTTCACATATTGAGTTACTAATAATAATAATAATAATAATAATAATAATAATAATAATGACATTTGTGTATTTTAATAGCAATTTTTTCTTTCATCACGAGCGTAAAATATGTTTGAAACCGTAGAAGTTTCCATAACACAAAATGATACTAACAAGTTTAGGTCTACATAAGTCTTCATATAATATTCTTGTGTGAATTGGAATGTATGGTCCCTCCATCCATGATCAAACCCATGCAAATGAAAAAGCACATGTTAAAATCACAAGTTATAATAATGTTATGAGTAGCGTATTATTTTCTACCACTAAATTTCGCTTCATCATGCTCTCACTGTTTCACATGTGTCCCATCAATATTCACATGTTTCCCATCGATATTTCCTACACTATATTAAAAATAATAAATAAATTAATTAAGTAAGTAAGTAAAAAAAAAAAAGGAAAGAAAGAAAACATAATTTATCATCTATTAAAGGGTTATTGATGAGAAACGGAAATCAATAGATAATGAAATTAAAGGAAAACATGAAGAATTAGGGAAGAAGAAGATGATATCACTGAATTTAATAAAATGAATTACAAACTATATTATATGAAGTAAGAACCTCAAACAATCTCAGGAAATCTCCCTCTCTCTCTAGCTAAAAGCTAAGAGCCAATAATCTCTCACAACCTCTCTTAAGAATTACCCCTTTACCCCTTTAAGTATTTAACTATCTAATTCCTATCATTTATCATCAAATATGGATCCACATATAATTAGTACCTTAAACATTGGATAATAATAATAATAACCTGTAGACTTAAAAACACATGCATGCCATTTCGTAACTTTTTTATTGTCATGATAAATGTTGCATGGATTTCAGACTACACGTCCCGACATCTAAAATGTTATGTTCAAATCTTGTTACATGCTACATGTTACAAGTTAAAGCCAAGTAGCCAACATAATACGTATCTATTAAGGAGCTTGTTAAGATCGTCTTTATGACTTGGGTACATGAGCGTAGACTTGAACATAAACTTCTATGTTTCTAACCATTTAAAAAAATAAAATAACATGTTTTATTTTTCATTAAAGATATGTATTACGTTGCTCCTACTGGATTGTGAAATACTAGCTAGAGGTTATTTTATTCCGTACAAAGAAACAAACATTCATCATCATATCCTTGATTTTCGTTGTGGACAAACTGCACTTATACATGCTCCCAAAGATGCAAAATATACATTCACCTAATATCACTCGTCATTGAGAAATGTTATTGAACGAAATGTTTGGGTTGTGAGCAAACTGCATTTATACATGCGCAAACTTGGAATGCAATTCTCAAGTGGTTGGATATCTCTCTTTCTCAAGTAGGATCCATCGATGAAATGTTTGGGTTGATCGACCTTATACCTATCTCTAGGAAAAAAATGGTGGATGCGGTTGTGTGTACTATCATTTTGTATATTTGGAGATTTTGAAAAGATAAAGTTTTCAGATGGTAGGTCGAAACAATGTGAGATTGTTGATTATATTCGTCAATTTTCTTTAAAATGGTATGTAAGTATGAATTCTAAATGTAATAAAGATAAGCTTAATTTGGTTAAAAACCGTTGAACTCTTTGTAATTCTCATTCTAGCTCTTTGCTAGTTTGTCCTCTCTTATATAGTTGGCTGTTTCAAAAACTTCAAAAAAAAAGTTTTTTTTTTCTGAAAATATCTTTACTAAATAAAAGATATAGGAATTCCAAATGTAATATAGATAGGCTTTAACTTTGTTAAAAACTCGTTGAACTTTTTGTAATTCTCATTCTAACTCTTCGCTCGTCCGTCCTCTCTTTTTATTATATTTATGGTTGGCTGCTTCAAAACAAAAAAAAAAAATTGTTCTAAAAATCTCTTTAATAAAAAAAAAAGATATTGATTAATTAAATCCATAACAATTATTTTACTCCCTTCAAAAAAAAATTGTTTATTTCATCCTAAAATACAAAATGAAACGAAAGAAAATACGAATAAGACTTTTTTACTAAAAAAGAAAAAGAAGTGCTCGTGTCTTTTTTCACATGTATGATAACCAGGTACACATAATCGGGTCTATAGCTGCTTGGATTTCAAAATTGTTGGTTTGAATGATATAACAATTAGTTATAACTAGTTGAACTTAGATGGTAGATTTTGTTGGTGAATAGTGATAAAGTTCTGTAGTTTGTTTAGGATTCTAAAAAGATGGACAAACATATTTTATATATATAACAAAATACATATGTATATATGGGTTTGGATGTTTGTGTTCATATTGAGATCTGTTACCCAAAATGTTAACATAATATAACACGCGTTACACCATTTTTAGGATAAGTATATGCATAACAAAAATGATATTATACAAAATGTATGGTGGTTAGAATGATTTATGCACGTTGTATTTACATGTCTTCTTTTTAGAAGAGCTAAAATACATCCTCTAGATTATACTTCTAACTACACAATTTGTCCATCAAAGGAGTTAAACCCTTTAACACTTTAGGGAATGGACGCCTTTTCAAACACCTGAATGGATCAAACCATTAACTTTATTTTGGTAAGGGGGTATTTTAGACTAAAAGTGAAAGTTACTGGGGCAAAGATGGTCTTCCTTTGAAAGGAAACGCTCTGATGATTAGTTGGTGGTAGGCTGCCGCCAATGTTGCCCCCGACATTGGTCCTGCCCAGAATATCCACTGTTCAAAAACATACTCATTAATTATTACTATTTTATCATTAATCAAGAAATGGCAAAAAGGAAAATGAGGTTTATTAAATCATCAAAACATTTTATTAAAATATCAAAATATATAACTAGAAAGGTTACCCCCACTACGCGGGGGCCAGAAACTTTCAATGTTGTTTCCGAATCGATAAATGTGATAGACGTAGAAAGTGCAAGGATGACAAGCTCGTGCTTTGCCCTAGATCGTTTTGTTCATGTTTTTATGAAAAAATGTAAAAGTTTTGACTGTAAGGACCACAAGTGTGAAAATGGCTAAAGAATGAAAGCAGTAGGAATTAACAAGTTTTTAGAAAATGGATCAAAGTGTCGAACCGTTAAAGTTTTGTGGCCAAACTTTAAATATTAAAAGGTTCCTAAATAGAAAAGGGATCAAAGTTGTCAAACCGTTAAAATTTTGTGGCCAAACTTTAAATATTAAAAGGTTTCTAAAAAATGTAAAAATATCGATTACAGTGACCAAAAGTGTCAAAATGGCTAAAAAATGAGGACCAAAGTTGTCAAACCGTTAAAGTTATCAAACAGTTAAAGTTTTGTAGCCAAACTTTAAATATTAAAAGGTTCCTAAATAGAAAAGGGATCAACCATTAAAGTTTTGTGGCCAAACTTTAAATATTAAAAGGTTTTTAAAAAATGTAAAAATATCGATTACAATGACCAAAAGTGTCAAAATAGCTAAAAAATAAGGACTAAAGTTACCAAAATACAGGGACCAATTCTACCAGAAAAACAACATAAAATCTAGGGACTAAAATGGACAAAAATAAAATTGTAGAACTTTACAAAACAATTTCCATAATATATATATAATAATAATTGTATTAAAAGATGAAACTATATAATAATAGTGGACTACACTAACATGTTCATTCCATGCTTGCTCCTTGTTATAGATAATGGCAGCTCCCAGACTCCTCGCCGGATTAATCCCAGTGCCGGTGATCGGAATGGTGGCCAAATGAACCAAAAACACCGCAAACCCAATTGGCAATGGCGCCAAAATCTGCCAAATCAAACCACACAAAACTATGATCTTGTCTCTTTCCAACAAATTAATCGATAAAATTACATTAATCAATCTTATGAATACGTACAGGAACGCGGGAATCGCGAGCACTGAACTTGGCGTCGGTGGCGGAGAAGACGGTGTACACAAGGATGAATGTTCCGACGATTTCCGCCCCAAGGCCGTCGATTTTGCCGTATCCTTCAGAAACCACGTTGGCGCCACCGCCGTGTAGCTCAAATACTTTCTCCCCTTCAAACCCCTTTACAACTCCGGCGCCACATATTGCACCGGCGCATTGCATCACCATGTACAACAACGCCCTCGGAAACGACATCTTTCTACCCAGAAACAACCCAAATGTCACCGAAGGATTGATATGACCTCCTGTTAGAGACCCAAATCGTTATAAATTAAATGGTTTTGACAATCTGAAACACACCGATTTTGAGAAATTAATTGTAGAAATTAGGGCAGCTGACCTGAGATGCCGGAGGTGCAATAGACAAGTGCGAAAATCATGCCACCGAAGGCCCAGGCGATTCCTTGGACGCCGACGGAGGAGCATTTGTTTTGGGATTTGGAGACTTGGATGACTGTCATGAGGGAGATGTATAGAAACAGAAAAGTGGCAACGAATTCGGCTATGGCAGCTCTGTAGAATGACCAGCAGCAGAGCTCCGCCGCCTCGAAGAACGGAACGGCCTCCGGCTCTTTGTAATCTTTGTCGTAAATTCGAGCCGCCGTGCCGAGTGGGCGTCTGTCCCTGAATCTGTGGGTTCCCAAATGAACGCCATCTTCCCTTCTTTCCATTTTGGTTTCTGTGTTAATTTCTGTAAAAATGTCTGTGGTATTTGTAATTGTAATGGAAGCGAATGGTGGTTGAAAATGGAAGCTTATCAACGTCCTCTACATTTTAACGGAATTCAGGCATCCTTCATACTCCTATCTTTTTTTGCAAACACAGGCATACACCATGTAAAATAACTTTATTATTATTATTTATTCAATATATATTATTATTTTAAGTGATATTTACTTTTAAAATACAATATTTCCTAAATCAATATCATATAATAACTATATTTTTCCAAAAAAAAAATGACCATCGAATTCGAATTTTGAGATTTTTGAAATATATTTTCTGACAAAAAAGTTTGAAAATCGTTTTGAAATTTCAAACCACTTTTTCTATTATAAAAAAGTAGGACCTTGGAGATGAAGGCAAATAAAATGTAGTGATGGATCAAACGACTGTGTTTAGCCAACCCCAGGTGTCTAAATTATAAATTAGGATGTTTTTTTGGTCAATCCTTTATATATATATATATATATATATATATATATATATATATATATATATATATATATATATATATATATATATATATATATATATATATATATATTAAGAAAAAAAATAATTCAATCTTTATGTGATAATTAAATAAAGAGAAAATTTGTGATATAATCAAAAAGAAAAGGTTATTCGAAGAAAATGACCAAGGAAAAATGGATTTTGGAAAATGACCAAAGGATCCGTAGAGCACCCTCTGCTAATCTATTAGCTGCTCTGCGGATCCGCTACACCTTTGCGGAATTGCTGTTTTTTTTTCGTTTTTTCATTTTTTTTTTTCGTTCATTTTCGTTTATTAATATATTTTTTTATATACACTAATACTTTATGTGATTATATAAATAATTTGACAAAAAAATGTTAAAAATAATGAACTTATGTTCGATATCAGTCCACATAACTGTTTGGGAATCCACAGAACCGTTATCAATGGATCAGTGTACACCTCTGCGGATCAGTGTACACCTCTACAGATCAGTTTACACCCTCTGCGGAACCATTAAATGCTCTGCGGATCCTCTACAGCTCTGCGGAATTGCTGTTTTTTTATTTTTCTTTTCGTTTTTTCGTTTTTTTTTTGTTCATTTTCGTTTATTAATATTAATTTTTTTAATACACTAATATCTTATGTGATTATATAAATAATTTGACAAAAAAAAGGTTAAAAATAATAAACTTATGTTTGATATCAGTCCACAAAACTCTTTGGGAATCCACCCTCAGCGGATCCATTAAAGCTTGTGCGAATCTAGCTACAGCTCTGCGGAATGTTGGTTTTTTAATTTTTTTAATATTTTTTTTGTTTTTTTTTTTGCGTTCATTTTCGTTTATTAATATATATTTTTTTAAATACACTTATACTTTATGTGATTATTATGTAAAAAAATTGACTAAAAAAAAGATTAAAAATAATGACATGTTTTATGTAATACGTTTGCTGCTAATGTATGTTTTTCATGTATTTGTACTATTTTGTATTTTATGTTCTATGGAATAAAGTAAAAGTTAACTCAACTGGTTTTGTAAATAACCTAATACAAACGAAATACATATAAATAACGTAATACAATAATCAGTGTACACCTTTGCGGATCAGTGCACACCTCTAAGGATCGGTGTACACCTCTGCGGATCAGTGTACACCTCTAAAGATCGGTGTACACCTCTGCGGATCAGTGCACACCGCTAAGGATCAGTGTACACCTCTACAGATCAGTGAACGCCTCTAAGGATCAGTGCACGCCTCTAAGGATCAGTGTACACCTCTGCGGATCAGTTATAGAAGTTATAGACGTATTTAAGTGGTTATTTGTGAGTTTGTGAGTTTCAATTACTAGTAAAAGTTGTTTTTTCGTTGTGTTTGTAGAGAGTGATTTGTAAAATGAGTTTTGTTATTTTGTGTACGGGAGGGTCGTGGCAGTTAGTTAATGGAGTTGAGGTTTACGTTAGAAATAATGTGAAAAACTATGGTTTAAATCTTCATCCTAACATTGACCATGAAATGTTATTACAAATGATTAGAAGTAAGGCGCATGTGTTAAATAGTCATATATGTTTGTCTTTTAAACACCCGGAGTTAGGATATGTCATGGAGCTTGGAGATGAAACTGATGTATTTCAATTGAGACATGTAATGTCTGAATCAAAGAAGACGGTGCATTTATATTTAACGGTGGTAGATGAAGAACAAGTTGTGGTTAACAACCAGTTTAATCCAACAAAAACTAATAGAGGTCGTAGAGAAAGCCAGTGTGATGGAAACCGTTCAAGGGGAAGAGGAAATGACACTTTTGTATCAGATAATGATAAAGAACCAAAAGTGGGCATGACTGAATTACAACGTGAAAATTTGTTCGAGTTTGGAAAAGTTCCTAAAATTGATGATCGAAGATGTGAGGAAAAATCAAATGAAGGGTGGTCGGATGATGAGTACACGCAACGAAAAACTGCTTTTAATCCATGGTATTGTATTCCTTCTATTCCTGATTGTCCAGAACCTATTCTTGAACCTAGACCATTTCACAGTTTAGGTCTGAATGATAAATTATTTGTCAATCAAACCTATAACACCAAAAAGGAGCTAGCATTTGTTATTAAATTCAAAGCCGTTAGAGAAAAGTTTCAGATAAAGGTTGAAAAATCTTCAAAATCTCGGTACCAGGTTGTTTGTATGCAAGAAAACTGTCATTGGTGTTTATACGCATGTGTCATTAAAGGAACAGAAATGTTTGAAATTAAGACGTTTAATGACGAGCATACATGTTCTTCATTGCTTATACACCCAAATCATAGGCAAGCAAATAGCGAAGTTGTGGGAACCATAATACATAACATTATGGGTCAAGGAAGTTTGAGAGTTTGGAAGCCTAATGATATATATAGAGATATGAATGCTTTGCTACAAATAAATATGAGTTATTCACAAGCGTGGCATGCTAGAGAATTTGCTTTGGGATTGATGATGGGGACCCCCGAAGAAAGTTTCTCCAAACTTCCAATTTATTTTCACAATCTGAAGAAACATAATCCTGGTACTGTGGCGTACATAAAAACTGATTCGGATGATCGTTTTGAGTATTGCTTTTTTGCAATTGGATGCGCGGTAATATATTTTTAAATATATTTGCTATTATCTTAAATGTTTATAAACAATTTATATTGTTGATATATTAATGGTTTTTATATTGTTGTCGCAGATACGTGCTTTCAGAGAGTGTTGTAGAAAAGTTATTATTATGGATGGTGCTCATTTGAAGGGAAAGTACTAAGGCACCATCTTGCATGCAGTAGCCATGGATGGCAACAATCAGATCTTGCCTATTGGGTATGGAATTTGCCCAAAAGAGACTACAGATTCTTGGACATGGTTTCTTGAAAAACTACATGAATGCATTGGTGATGTGGAAGGTCTGACAATGGTCAGAGATAAAGCACCCGTAATTGTTGTAAGTATTCAAAATGTTTTTCCAAATGCTCAACATGGATTGTGTGGTTTTCATCTAATAGGAAACATAGTCCAAACCTTTGGAAAAACCAAAAAAACAACAATTTTGTTTTGGAAGCTGGTAAGAGCTTACAAAACCACTAAGTTTGAATTCTATTGGGGGAGACTTCGTAATATAAGAGATGATGTAGCGACATATCTCAGTCAAATTCCACGTGAGAAATGGACCGGAGCGTATTGCCCTACCACGAGGTATGATTATATGACCTCAAATAGTGCGAGGTCCATGAATGTTGTATCAAATAAAGCAAGGAAGTTAAGTATATTACCACTTCTTGAGTTCTTTCGTTCACTTATGCAGAAATGGTTTTACAAACGGCGGATGGCTGCAGGTATGATTATGTTAAATTTTAAATTATATGATAAATGTCATATATAATAATATATGTTTGCTTTAACAGAAAAAAGTACAACAATACTTACGAAGTGGGCTGAAGATATGGTTAAAAAAAATAAAAAGGGGATTCAAGGATGGTTGGTATCCGGTGTTAACAATACAACATATCAAGTGCATGACTTCAAAAGTGGCGGCATAGTGAATTTGAGGGAAAAGACTTGTTCTTGCAGATATTGGCAACTAACTGGTTTGCCATGTGGTCATGTGATAATGGTTTTAACGCACTTGAAAAACGATTGTTGTGGGCATATGGCTATAGATGCTTATAAAATTGATACATATTGAAGAACGTACGAGCAGGCCGTATACCCTCTTTCAGAACTTAGTGATTGGGAGGTTCTGGATGACCTTATGGTTGTTAAGTCTCCTGTGATGGAAATACGTCAAGCCGGTAGACCAAAAAACACCAATCGTATTCCATCTCAAGGTGAGGAACCAAAAATAAGAAGGTGTACTAGATGCCATAGCACAACTCATAATGCAAGGACGTGTAAGGAAATCGTTCCAAAGAACCAAAGTAAAACTAAAAAACATATTGGGGCTTCAGGGAGTGGGTCAAAAGCGACAGAAGAGGAACAGACGCAAGCGACCAAAAACCAATGGTAGCATGAGCCAGAGAACCAATGGACACAACATACCAAACAACAATGGCAGCAACAGCCAGACAACCAATGGACACAACAGACCGAACATCAATGGCAGCAGCATCCAGACAACCAATGGACACAACATACCGAACATCAATGGCAGCAGGAGCTACATAACCAATGGGCGCAAGAGACCGAATACCAACAGCAGGAAGAGCCACAGAACCAATGGCAGGGTTGCACCGAGTACCAATGGCAGCAAGAGCCAGATAACCAATGGACACAAGAGACAGTAAACCTAGGGACACAAGCAACAGATAACCTATGGACAGAATACGAAAACAGATCAAAGTTTTCGTGGTTCGATTTGAATGAATAAAGTTTATTTCAAAGTATGTTTATTATGAGGGTTGTATGTTTATGTTTTTTAAGGTATGTTTTCTAACCTATAAAAAACATGGAATATTTGTATAATTTTAATTAGGTTATTTATATGCACCGGTTTGTATTACGTTATTTATATGTATTTTGTTTGTATTAGTGTATTTAAAAGAAAATTTAATATAAATAAACTAAAATTAACGCAAAAAATGGAAAAAAAAACCTTTTTTGTCAAATTTTTTACATAATAACAACATAATGTATTAGTGTATTTAAAAAAATAATTATAATATTAATAAACTAAAATTAACGCAAAAAAATGAAAAAAATTAATAAAAAAAAAATAAAAAATAAAAAAAAACTACATTCTGCAGAGGTGTAGCAAATCCGCAGAGGGTGCTCTGCGGATCCTTTGGTCAAAAAATAAAAAAAAATTAAAAAAAAAAAACTACATTCCGTAGAGGTGTAGCAAATCCGCAGAAGGCTTAATAGATCCGCAGAGGGTGGTCTGCGGATCCTTTGGTCATTTTCTGAAATGTGTTTTTCATTGGTTATTTTCTTCAAACCACCTATTGTTTTTGGTCATTTTCTGAGTTTTCTCTTAAATAAAAACTAAATCCAAAAGTACACATATGATAAGAATCATTTTCCATTGTTTCTTGATTCTCCCCCACAAACTTAACAAACTAATCAGTTTTTTCACAATTAAATCCTCTTATTCAAAATGCACTCTAACTCCATCTTGAACAAACCCAATTCCTGGAATTTAAAACCTTTGAAGGGCTTGAACACATTGATATTTGTTGACCAATTTCCCCACATTGACTTTTTCCTTTGTTGACCAAACTTGCCACATCACCGATTGTGGTCCAATTGTTATCGCGATTAAATCACTTTGAGTTGAGAGGGAAACCCATAAGGCTAGTGAGGTGTCAACAAGATCCAGTTACGAGAAAAACTGGAGTATCATTTCTGAAGGATAAGAAAAAGAGCAGTTCAAACAGCTTAAAGTGTATTTACGGGTAGTATTTTAGGGGTTAAATCCACAACAAATGAACCATAATGAAGCTCAAGTGTTGATACTTACCTTAAGCTTGTTCAAAGTAAAATGGTTTTTCAATTGGGGGTTAAATCCCACAAAAATCATAAGCCAATAAATAGAAAGACAATAAATTAAAAATCGCAAACGACTCATCAAATATCAATACAAAACAGAAAAGCACACACAACACTAGTATATGGATTGATTCTCAAATCAACAACCATAAATTTGACCTCAATGGCTCCTGTTCTTATAATTTTACTCCCAAAACTGCAAGTCTGATTTAATTTCATTCTAAATTGGGTTGCCGACTGAACTTAGAAACAAAGATTTTGCTACAAAAAGAAAGTATTGTTTGATGAAGATGAAGATCTGGACGTGCCCAGACGACGCACCCGCATCGCCAGTGTACGGTTTTGACGATCTAGAGGAGGAAAATCCCAACGAGCTGGTAGCAGCCGTTGGAGTCAATGTTTTGAAAACCGGATCGGACATCGAACCAGCCGCCATACCTGGTCGATGGGTCATGGACCGGTTTAAAAAACCGGATGACATCATTATTGTCATGGTTGCCAAAATCGCGATCCTAATCGTAAGATCACGATCCTAAGTATGAAAAACGATCTGGATCGTAAAAGTATTGTATTTGGGGTAGGATTACAGGTAGTATCGTAAGATCGTAGGATCGAGATCCGATCCGATCCGATCCTACCTTCCTTTGACTTTTTTTTTGCAAATAAAAATTATTTTTACCACTTTATGTCTTTAATTTACCCTTTACCTATTTACTATTTATAATTTTGTATTGTGACTTATGACTAATATTTTGAAGTTTTTATAACTTTTGAACGAAAAATTAAATGTTTGAAATATTTTTCATGTTTAAAAATTATAAATTAAAATTATGTTTTATTTTGTGGGATCTTAGGATCCCGATCCCGATCTTACAAACCCAAAAATGATCTTACGTACGATCCCGATCTTGACAACCTTGATTATTGTATTTAAAATTTTAAAATATTCCAAAAAATACAAAATAAACTTTAAACCAAAAATAACAACAAACATAAGTTTTCAATATTAAATAAAAATACCAAACATACAAAGTACCATGAAAATAATTCAACACGTGTTGATTCTAGTCTTCAAAAAAAAAAAAACAAAGTTCACAACGTAAACATCAAAATACCATGAAATGTATCAAAATCCAAACTTGAATCATAATTTAATTTTCATCTAAAAGAATCCATGTCAATTTCTTTTAACGCAACTCAATCATCATCTTCAATATCAAATACAAATTCAATTTTAACAAAACTTAAACTCAAATAGAAGAATAACAAAATATTGATAGAATAACATAAAATACTAACCTTGAAAAACTTGGGATTCAATGAGTGTTGATTCATCGTACCTTGGTGATTCTTCTTCAACCAGATTTTCCAATTCATTATAACTTAGTTCACATTTCGGTATTTCATCAACCACCAAAAACTCGATTTTATCAATACTTTATAATCGATCGAATCATAAGACTTTTTGTAATCCTTGAGCCTAGAAAAAAAAATTAATATAGTTTTCCACATAAATAAAGAAGACAAAATTGCAAGTTTGGTCTCTGTGGTATGTCAAAAATTGGATGTTTGGTACAAAATATTTTGGAGTTGCACCACTGGTCTAAAAAGTGAATTATATTGCGGGTTTGGTCCAAATGTATTTGGAAAAACTTAAAATGATTGATTTATCCTTCATATTTTGTTTTCTTATTTTTCTTTTATTGCATAAATTTAAAAAAAAAAAAAAGACAAAAAGAAAATACCACCCACCCTCTCTCTCTCTCTCTCTCTCAACGCAGAAAAAAAAAACCACTTTCAGGAGCACACCACCACCATTAATCTCACCTTTCTCAGACCAAACATATCAAAATTCAACATAGAAGTGTGATGAATGATTCGAGACTTCGAGATATGGGCTTTATTATTTTTGGCAAAGAATGGATCTGAAAAGTAAGCAATTATCAGAAAAAAAACACCACCATCATCGAAACCCCTTCTGTTCATGTCGGAAACCTCTTGGTCGATGTCATCGGTTGCTCAATTTCACCGACTAAAGGATGATATGGGCGTCTCATCTCTATGGAGGTAAAAAACACCATAACTATCCAGCTGGAACGAGATCTAGGTTTTTGAGGGTATTTCTATAGAGAAAATTAATTAGATGTTTCTTTTCATTGATTTTTTGGTTGAAGTTTTGATCTATCTAGTGAAAAGTGGGGAATTTTTGATTGATCATAAAATTGGGTTGAAGTTTTGATCCATCCAGTGAAAATCGCCTCCTCTATTTTTCAAAAATTGATAGTTCTTGAAAAAACTCAGCATATGTTTCATATCCAAATATAAGCTCTCTGTTTTTAATTTCTTAGTCAAAACAGAGGGATTCAGAAGGGGTGAGAGTGGGATTTGGTTCGTGAAGCACACCAGTTGAGGGAAAACCATCCAATAGAAGGATTCCAATTTCAAATGGGTTTACACTGTTCTTCACTATGTGTGAGTGTATGTTTTTTAATTTTTCAATATGTGTAGAGAGTGAAGCAATTTTCTGAAGAACAGATGCTATAGATGGAGGTAACCGATCATACAAGTTTTGATCCATGTGGGTTGGGTTTGAAAACAAGATTGATGAGTTTGAGCATCTGGGTAACTGGAAAAGGTTAAGGAAAGAAGGTGGCGCTTGATAAATCGCTTCTTGGTAAGAGAGAGAGAGAGGAGGGGAGGGAGAGAGAGAGAGAGAGAGAGAGAGAGAGAGAGAGAGAAAGAGAGAAAGAAAGAGACGGTGAGAGAAAGAAAGGGAGGGAGAGAGAGAGAGAGAGAAAGAGAAAGAGAGAAAGAAAGAAAGAGTGTGTGTGTGTGTATGGGTGGGTGGGTGGTATTTTCTTTTTGTCTTTTTTTAATTTATGCAATAAAAGAAAATTAAGAAAACAAAATATGAAGCGTAAATTAGTCATTTTAAGTTTTTCCAAAAACATTTGGACTAAACGTGCAATAAAATTCACTTTTTGTACCAGTAGTGCAACTCCAAAACATTTTGTACCAAACATCCAATTTTTGACATACCTGAGGGACCAAACTTGCAATTTTGTCAATAAAGAAAGTGGAAAAAAAAAGAGTAAAAGTATAAGTTAGCTATTTTGTAGACGCAAATTATAATGAAAATAAACAAGGTCATTAAGCATTTGATGCTCCAACTGATTCCTTCATTTAGTGTGGATTCTTTCAAAGACATTCCAATTCCTCTCACACCCAGAAGAAGAAGTTGTTTAGCTTAAAATAATTACAAATTTTTGCAATTCCGGAGCATCTCCACCATGTAATTTCCACCATTCATCTAATTTAAAATAAAAAATAACATTATAATATTTTTACTATAGTTTACTATTAATAAAAAATTGAAAAAAAAAGTTACCTGGACGAGTAGTATTGCGAGAAGCGAAAGCAAGTTTTCTACAAAAACTACATTCATGCTCATGAAACAACTTCAGTTGGTCCGTGAGAGTTAGACCATCCATGGTACCAATACTATTATAACGCTCAATCATATCCATACCCCCCTCCCCCCCCCCCCCCCACCACCACCTCTAGTTTCTTGGAAACAATTTATTGATCATATTGAAAGATTAGATCCAACCAATAAGCAGCAGCATGAAGACTCTTACGCAACATCCTATCCCATTGATTTTTAATAATGTTAATATAATGGGTGTACAACTCTATGTTGTTGCGAAAAAGTTTCTTAATTTCTTTTTTTGCTCTATACATCCCTTCGTATACATAACCTAAAAGAAAAGACATCAATTAAAATAATAAAAATGATAATATATTTGTAAACATCATTAAAGAATATATATATATATATATATATATATATATATATATATATATATATATATATATATATATAAAGTTTTACCTAATGTTGGCTTTTCATCTGAATCACAAATCCGTAAAAATCTTAACATTTGAGTCGTCACCTTTACTATGATAGCACAATTATTCCAAAAGTTTTCATTCAATATGATAAGCTTAAATTTTTTTTGCTTTTTCTAATCTAAGTACTTTTTTAATAATCCTGGGAGGTGATCATAACTTGCAAATCATGTTTGTGATCACAAAGACTCTTCAATATTCGGCTGTGCTTCTTCAGATGGATTGGAACTTGAACCAGGAGTGGAAGCTTGTTAACCACATGGGACAGTATTCCACTGTGCTTCTTCAAATGGATTGGAACTTGAAACGGGAGTGCTCATAATCTATAATAGAAACACAAACAACCACTGTTACATTTATATCAAATTATTAATAATCCTAAACAATTAAACATGTTAAACAATCATAAAAAAAAATCATAAAAGAAAAGTGGATATTAACAGAGAAACAATGAACATGCTAAATAATCATAAACAAGTAAACATGCTACACAATCCAAATGCTTTCTGAAAATAATAAGCAATTTATCATTGTTAATTATACATTGTATCAATGTTAACTTTACAAAAGCTCCAAATGCTTTCTGATTCTAAAAATAGTCTCCACCCCAACACAAAAGCCATATATAGGCGTTTAGTTTTAGTTTATATAAAAGAGAAACAATGATAGCCTGATAGGAAGTGTCGACTACTTTGCCTTTGTATTATGGAAGTGTCGATTGTGGTGGAAATCGGAAGGTATCCTCGCCGAGAGCACAATTCGGAGAAATCATTGCCCTCTGTGTCACTGTGATGATTTCGACCAAGGAGAAATTGAAAATTTGAGGTACTCTTCAATCGATTGTGTTAGTCGACATTAGGTTTAGAGTTTGGGTTGCAAACGACAATCAGTGGTTCTCTTCATTCGATACTCGATTGAGAAATTGAGATAGCTTTTTCTCGATAATTTTTTAGAGAAGAAAAAAACTTAAATTAATTAAAACCGGTTCTCAAGACGGTTGAATCGGCCCGGTTAGACCGCGGGTCGAAGAAAACCAACGGTTTTTCCGGTTTAAGGGATGAACGATTTTTGGGGGTGAAAGAACCGGAACCACGACCAGTTCCCGGTTCAATCGGCCGGTCCGGTCTGGTTTTCAAAATAGTTGTTAGAGTATTATGGAAAAGGTTGTCGATTCAAGTTCGTTTGATGAAGATGAAGATCGTAAAGAACTGTTTCTCATCATCGGAGATGGTGGAGGCTTTAATTCACCAGTTTGACTTCAGCACTCCAAATACATGTTCCACATCCTTATGTGCTCCTTCTTGTCTTCTCTTAAAAAATTTGTCTCATTCTTCAACCGAGTGGTGGAATGCCTTCACAAATGTGGAATACTGAGGATATATTCAAACTGTAAGGTAATACCCATATTTGTATTTGTTTTCATTCACCGTGAAAGGAGCATCCGGGGAATTTCCATTCAAAAGATCGTCGAATATTAGCGACTGATCAAGAACGTTGACGTCGTTGTTGGAACCCACAACCCCAAAAAATGCATGTCAAATCCATAAATCTTGAGAAGCAACATCCTCTAAAACCAACGAAGGTGATCCGTGATGACCACTTGTGTATTGCCCTTTCCATGCTACTGGACAATTTTTCTAATTTCAGTGTGTGCAATCAATGCTTCCGATCATCCCAGAAAACCCATGGCATCTTCATACGCCGCATATAATTCTTACAAATCATGCAATGAATGTTTCCACAAATACACGTCTCCAAATGTTTCAACACACTCATTGACAATGTATACAAACTCTCCTTTGTGGTTCTTTCGGACATTCTCATATAGTCGTCCATGGTATCGGGTGACTCCCCCATAGCCATCAAACGAATAGTCGTAGCACATTTCTGCAACGTTGTAAACCCTCGTCTACCTCTAGCATCATATCTCAATTGAAAAAATGCATACATAAACATATATTAACTACAATTTAAAAATATAGTGCATTTGTTGTAAAATTAAAGAAACATGTAGTAGATTTTTATTTATTTTGTATAAAAGTATAGTAAAGAAGCGATATCAGCTTTCTAAGGTGTTGGCGATCCGTATGAACACATTCCTACTCAAACGAAATCTTCTTTTGAAGTCCTTCACCCTGTATACACAATTATCCGCGAAGTAATCGCGATATATATGCTCGTGTCCTTCCTCGCGATTTTTGTTTAACATCGCACGTATTGTTAGTAGCGGGGTTGGGTCTGGTTGTAACAGCTCGTTAGTGTAATAATGATACAACATCATGAAGAACATATCGCCATCGGAATCATCGGACGAGTCGAAAGGATCCATAATTTCTTTTTAAGATAATTGAGATTATATAGAGAGAAAAAGAGAAGTTATGGTAATGGCCACGAAATCCACTCTAACGAGATGCAACCGGGGGGTGGGGGGGGGGGGGGGTCCCATCACAATTGTGTTTCCAAAATCCACCTCAGCAACGTTGCTGCTCGTTATGTCTCGTACCGTTTGCTCTTAAGAAATTGGTTACAGAAACACAATAGTGGACCATATATTTAAAAGAATTCTGAAATCTCTAATGAAAAAGTAAAAAATGACAATTGATCATGACAATATTGTGATTTAACGGATTCATTTATTGCCTTTTTTTTACTTGTTCGTGTATATTTTTAGTGGGTTAGAAGTTAAATTATGAAGTCCGAAATATTGAGATAATATCTTAAATGCGAAGAACAAGTTTGGGATTGGACTTTATTTTAAATCTAAACTTTAGAAAGCTACTTATTTTTCATTAGTTAAGCTTTGACAACTTAATGAACTAGTAATATGGTCTTGTGTGTTGCCTTTAACATGTATTCAGGCAATTCTGGACTGTTCTTCGAATTCTAGAAAGCGAAGAACATTATGGAATACAAAAAACAATCTGAAATATGATAAACAATCCGGATCTTACTCCAAATAGATGTCAAAGAAAACATTTTAAATTTTATTTAAAATTGACAAGCTTGATTGGATTTAATTTAAGGTTGTGTTTGGCACGCCACAACTAGCTTATTTTTCGAGCTTCTTTATGTTGTCGTGTTTGGTAAGCCAAAAAGTAGCTGATAAGCTAGCTTTTTGAAAACTACTTAGAAGGTGTTTGGGATAACTTTTAAAGTGACTTCTAATTTTTATTTTTTTCTAAAAATCAAAAAGATGTTTGGTAATCCTGACTTTTCCAACTTTATATATCTTTTTGAAAAGTCATGGAATCCTGACTTTTTCATCTTTTACAAAAATGACTTTTTGATTTTCAAAAGCTAAGCCAAACACCCTCTTAGACTAGTTTTTAAGGAATTTTTTTTAAAATTTTCAAATACACTCCTTAATTAATTATTCTTACATGTCCTTTTATGTAATGCTATATATTTCAGCTAGCTTATCAGCTAGTTTTACCAAACGTTATTTATTTTTTATCAGCTAGCTTTTTAGCTATCAGCTAGCTTTTTATTTAATATTTATTTTTTCAGCTATCAGCTACCTTTTTATTTAACAGCTAGCTTTTCTTTCAATCATCAACTAGCTTTTAGATTTTCATAGCTTTTCAGCTTATCATAAAAGAAATTTTTGGGACTCATCCTTTTATCATAAAAGAAATTTTCGTTGATTCTTAAACGAAAATTGGAAATCTGCTTCGCAATTTCTTCTTCCGTTCTCAAAATGCAACTAATAGGTATTTTCGATTAGTCCTCTAGTTCAAAATAAGAGCAATACATTTTGTAAAACAATGAAAGTTTATATTTTGAGACACGAGTAAGAAAATTCGGTTTGAAATTTTCATGATTTTACGGTTTTTATATAGAGTATTGATGATATCAATGATGGGATATTAAGAGTGTGCTTTGTAATTACAATGCTAATGCTATTAAATAAGAGCAATACTAATGCTATTAAATCATGCATTGAAGATTAAAAACTATCATTTAAACATAAAACAAAATCGCTAAAAATATAAATATCAGTGAGACAACTCCATTACAAAACCATATAAAAAACATAAACTATTGTCCATAGCAACAAACATCCAAAATATTACCAAAAAGAAAGAAAGCACCATAAAGTTTCAACACCCAAACATCAATCATCTAATCAAACAATCCAAATCCCATGTCATCATCACTAGCCTCTGCCTCCTCTTCCTTCTTCTCTTCCACCGGAGCAGCAGCAGCAGCAGCCGGAGCACCACCAGAAGCAGCAGCAGCAGCCGGAGCAGCAACAGCAAACTTGCTCGGATCCTAAAACATTTCCCAAACAAAACTCAATCAAAACTAAAAAATATCAAAATTTAAGGAGAAGAAAGAAGACAAGAATCAGGAATCATAAACATACAGCAAGATACTCCTTCACTTTATCAGCAAGTGGGAAAGTGTAGTCAGTTGCAACAGCAATGGACAAAGCATTCTTGTAGCCATTGATGAGCATGTGTGGAGCTGCAGCAATGGTGGGGTAGTGGATGGCCAAAGCAAGAGATGTAACCATGGAGACACCAAGAGCGAACTTCTCAATCAAGTCTTCTTCAGTCAAATCAAGAACCTCGGGACTGAATACAGATCCATTGTCGTAAACAGTAAGAACAACAAGCCCATATGAGAATGGCCTGATGCCAAGCTTGGCTAGAAGTGCAGCTTCAGAAGATCCGACCTTGTCTCCCTTCTTGATGAGCTCGACAGGGGTGATGATTTCAACAGTTCCCTTGTTAATCTTAGTCGGAATGTTAAGAACCTACAGAGGTTGTTAAGGTTTGAAGTTAGAAACATTTTGAAGATGAAACGATGATGATGATAATGGAAGGGGTTTGTGATGTGTTGTAACCTGGAAGAAAGAAGTCTGAGATGGATCGAGACCAGTGTTGCCGGGTGGAACAACCACATCCACCGGAGCCACCAGTCCAACACGAGCAGGAGCTCCGACCTTGTACTTCGCAACCTCTTCACTGACTTCCTTCAAGTCACCTTTTGTGAAGATCAGACCGACATTTCCCTAACATTGTGAATACGAAGATATAAGTTACAAGTGAATCGATAACATTTCCCTAAAATCAAAGAACAATTGATATCGATTGGAGCAATGGACAATATAAGCATTTAGAAACGGATTATTTTGGGAGAAGAACGTTCATTAATTATGTAAATCGGAAACATAATTTCGAGAAATATACAATCGTTTTTTACAGAGATTAATCAGTACTGAAACAGTCTAATTAGGTTTTATTTACAGAATTTGTTAACTAAACAGATAGTTTAATCACAATTAACAATACAGAAGTAGAAATCGAGACAAGTGAGGTTCAACTTACAATAAGGAGAGGGATGAGATTGAGGTAGGCCTTGTTTCCGGTTTTCTCGGAATGCATCCTGATTGAACGCTTCATCATGGTATTCTTCCCCATCAGGATAACAGAATCCCCTCGAAGACCATGACGAATGTTCTGAAGTTGCTTGGAACCGACATTATCGGCGGCAGAAACAAGGACTTGAGTGTAGTCATCAAGAAGCTGGCAGAGCTTCTGATCGTAAGCAATCTTCTTATCGGCTTTTGAAACTTTGCCCATTTTAGTGAAACTGAAGAAAGAAACTAAACCCTAAATGAATGGAAGAGATGATAGTGGTTTACAAAACCGAGGGCCAAGACAGAGCGGTGATGGTGCTAAGCCAAGGCGGACAGCGGCGGCGCCGTCTCTTTAACCTCTTCTATTCAGTTTGTGGTAGAGGAGGGGAGAAGATGAGCTCTGTAAAACCTAGTTTGCTATGAAGAATGGGCGATGCTCTTGGGTTCTGGTTTTATACAAAGCCGCAACTGAAAACCTAATTTGCTTAATGGGCTGTAGAAGATACAGGCCATGAAATCACATGTGGGCTGAATTAAAACACAGATGAAATGAGATATATCTAGTTCATGATTTTAGGGTTTTATTGAAAAAATATTCATTTTATTGTTTTTCAATATAAGTAAAAAAAAAAAATTAAAACGGTGGAGATATTATTATAAAAAATAAATAAGCAAGAAAAGACACATTGTAGTAAAATTGTAGCGGAAATAAGGTTATGAAGTCAATAACTCCAACTAATCTTGATTTTACTACACATATTACAAATCCAAAAAAAATACTCTATAAATAATACATCAAAAAAAAAAAAAAAGTGGTTTCCTATGGGTAGTCGTTCCAAAAATCAAGGAATTTCGGAGATTCCAAAGGAACCAAAAGGAAGTTGTTTTCACTGCATCAAAGGCCTTACATTGTACACCTCTCAAAGTAACAGGGTCTGACCACGTAATAAGAAGTGAACAGAAATTTGATCCGGAATCTGAATACCCACAAATAACAATATGCGCCCAGATCTCAATCAGCTCGGTACAACCTGCAAAAGGGTGTCCAGTAGTCTCAACTGTACGGGAACATATGTGGCATAAGATCGAATTCACCATAATTCCTATGTGAGATAGTCTCTCTAGTGGGAATACGAAAACATATTGGGAATTTCAATATAAGAAATTAATTTATAACAATTCCAAAATAAATATTATGATATTTTAAAAAATAAAAAATAAAATATTTTAATACCAATAGAAAATAAATTTTAATGAGAGTATGTCAATTAGGTTTTATAGAAATTAATATTGTAAGAATTATATTGGTATATGAATAATATTAAAGCAAGTTGTAAATTTTGGTTCATATAATACTATATGTTGGTTGGGTCCAAATTACATTTTCAAGCCAACTCACATTTTTGTATAAATTTATGTATATGATTGGTCCAAAGATATAGCGGGTCACAGTGAAAAGAAAAATTTGACTCTCAAAGTCATAAATATAACAAAAATAATTTGAAATAGACTCACCGTTATAAACTCACAAAATTCACTATTAGTATTAAAAAAAAACACATATATGACCACAACATTACAAAAACAACCAATTTAAAGAAAAATATTTTTCCTAGCATTTTTAGATGCAATATCATTAATGATACTATCAAGGTCAATTTTATCTAACATATCTTTCTCTATCCATTATATTGTCAAACCGTTTAACCTTTCTTGCGACATCGACGATCTTAGATAATTCTTCAAAACTTCAACTTTAAAAAACTTCTCACTGCAGATGCAACAATGACAGAAATGGTTAACAAAATATTATATGCAATAAAAATATTTGGGTAACAATCAACAACTTTAACAAAGTCAATAATTCATTAGCATAAACTATATTATTAGGTAAAATCATTTTCAAAACTTTTGATTTTGCAAGAAGTTCATTTGAATTCACATCGAAAACATTATATTTAGAAAAAAGTAATAGCAAACTTTATACAAATTTCTTTAACTTCACTTTCGTTTAACGATTTTAATTTCTTTTAATCATTTATAAACCCAAAAGTACTTTCAAAGTTCTTGTTCAAATCTATTTTTTAATGAAATAATTGTCATATCCACAAAAATCAAAAAATAATTAATTTTAAAATACTCTTCAACTGATTGTGTTTCTTCTTCATGATCACTTTCATCAAATTGTTTTTCTCTAATAACACGACATTTTGATGTAAATATAGGTTTTACATACATATCAAGTGCAATTGTTTTAGCAATATTTATACTTGATGGAAAAACTTCATTTGTATATTTTTTTAAAGCTTCGTAATATTTTCTATTTGGTTAATAGTAGTATTAATACACATAAATTTAAATTGTAACTTTTTAGATATCATATTAATAGCAAATAAAACATCATACCAAATAACCATACCAAGTAAAATTTCAAATTTCATAAAATATTTAAGTAAACTTACGGCTTCACTTTTTGATTTTGGGTCATCACATATTTTGCTTAATTTTTGCAAAAGAAATTTTATCTGAGGAGCTTGAAATCTAATTGTTTTTATACTTTAAATCTTACTTTCCCGACGAGTATTAGATGACGATTTTAAGGTTAAAGTTGGAACATTATCTAACAATATTTTTCATCTTTTAGTAGAACTAGAAAATAATGTATAAAGGTGTTGCACAATTCCAAAAAACAAAACCGATTTTTCACAAGAAAATACAATATCATTAACTGTAAGGTTAAGACTATGGCAAGCACAAAACAGCTCTAGGATTAATTTCAAGCATTATTTTTTTAAACATCTTGATGTTTCCCTTTCATATTAGACTCATTATCATAATATTGACCCCTTTATATCATCAACATTAAATCTTAATATGCAATAGTGAGATTTGGAATTTAGATGTGGAATCGAGACAAAAGCAGAACTGTAGCCACCAGCGATTAAGTGAAGTTACTGAAGAAGGTCGTGAGATAAAAAGAGAGATGATTTGAATATCAAGGTGTCAATTCGATTATCGATTCGTATGGCTCCCTAATCGGCTATAATTCCCACATTCCCACTTCTTTTCTTAACCTTTCCTAACTTTCCAGACTCAACACGTTTAGCAATCAGGCTCAATAGCCCATTTTGTTAAAAAATTTGGGCTAATAGGATATTAGACTAATGTTTGGACCCCTAAACAAACATTTATATATATATATATATATATATATATATATATATATATATATATATATATATATATATATATATATATATATAAAGAGAGAGAAAGAGGGAGAGACTACATATTCTAAAAAAATCCCCCTAGAGTCGTAGGCCCTGGACGGTAGCTCGGGTTGTCCATCGTCAGGGTTGGCCTTTTTATGTTAGGGGTGAGCATCGGAATAGGGTACCCGCTTTCGGAACCGGAACCGCATCGGAACTGCCGGTTCCGGTTCTCGTTTTTTTGGAACTGTTACCCGCCGGGTAACCGTCAGAACCGATTTATATATAAACTAACTCGTATAATCATGGATTTATGTTAAATAATATATTTAATTTCAATGGGTTATAAACCACATTTAAATAATTAACACTTTGTATTCACGTGTGTAAAATTCAAAAAATGGATGGTACTTGGTTCTTATGTTATTATTTTTAATGTTAGACGTTAAGCATCAAATCGTTACAGCAAGTTTTTAAACAATTACCTTTCTTTCTCATACACTTCATATTTGAAGTATGCTGCCAAAAGAGACGTATTGACGAGTACAACAATAATACTAAACTTAAATTTTAATATGTTATGTCCGTGAATAATAATGATTATTAATAAAGTTAAAAGGATGGTTAGTTTTAGGGATTGTAATGATTGAATTTTATGAAACTTAATTAGAAATCGGGTACCCGGTATCGGAACCGGTCCCGCCGGTTCCGGTTCCGGTTCCAAAATCTAAGGAACCGATGTAGCCGGTTCCGGTTCCGGTTCCAAAGTTTCAAGAACCGCCGGTTCCGGTTCCGGTTCCAAAGTTTCAAGAACCGCCGGTTCCGGTTCCGGTTCCAGACAATTAGGGCGGGTACCTGCCTATGCTCACCCCTAGTTTATGTATGCAGTTTATGTCTTTACTTATATTCTTATAACCTTACTTTGCTTTGTATTGGTTTAAAACTAGTGGGTGTATGTGTGATTGTGCGTTGCGGCGACGATTTATTAATTATGTATTTTCGATCATTTCTATAATGTTTTCTTACACATTGACCATTTTGTAACACCCGTTTCCAGGTATGAATTTAATTTACAAACGTCAAATGTTATTCAGGGTGGCCACGGAGTGGTGGAGCCTCACCACAGCGTGACAATATTTTATGGGTTGCGGGCTTGTAATGAACCGCTACGACGTGGCTATAGGTGTCACGATGTGACAACCCGAAATTTCTAGCTTACATTCTTCATTTTTATCAAAGTTAACTTCGTTTTGCTATTTTTATAATGAAGTTTTGGGTCTAAAAGAGTGCTTAAAGCTTAATATAATTGAGATACGTGTCGGAGGATGGGTTAGATTGGGTGTAGCATCGAAAAAACGGGCCAAACACACCAAACCAGGTGTGTGCGGCCAGCCAGCCGCACACATGCCAACCGCACACCCCTCCAGCCGCACTCACCCTCCTATCTATACTATCCTTGGTCATTTTGATCATTTCTTACACTTCTACAAAGCAAGGACCCGAAAATCCTCTTAAGTATCATCCGGAAAGGTAACATCTTTCACCAAGAACACCATGTGTTCTGGCAGCACACGCCTTCTGGCCGCACACATGGCCGCACACCTGGCCGCACACACACATATAGTGTGTATTTTGGCCATACACTCTCTTGTATAGCCTTATAACCCTTAGTACAATCATATATGGTTGTAACACTTCAATATAAGTGTTTACTAGTCCCTAAGGTGGTCCCAATTCAATAATTAGTTATTCATAACACTAATTATATTCATATATGTATCAATATATGCTAAATAGGATTCGCGTGTGTACTCAAGTCACCACTTGGCACTTAGCAACTTATCCAACATTTTCATCAGAACCACTCACTACAGGTGAGTTCATACCCCTAAATTAACCTTTGAAATGTTTTTAAATGCTCTTATGGGGGGGGGGGGGGGGAACAAGTTGAACAATTATAGTTATTATATCAATCACATGTGATTAATGACTACCAAGCAAATGGTTTTTCTTACTTTCCAAACTATTTATCAAACTGTTTTACCTCAAACTGTCTTACAAACTCCTTTAATTGTCAAATACTTTTACTTAAACTCTTTTAAACTTATATTCTGTGTATCTGTATAGATATAGTTATATAAGTAGGATTGAAAGGACTTAGGACTGCTAGTCTACCCTGCTTCCTGTTCTTGTTGGATTGTGGTCTTAGGGTATCAAGGTTAGTTGTCCAAAGGTTGTTTGAATCCTAGTTATATATTATGTATATGTATATAGATATAAAAAGTTATTTCTTTCATTCATTTCCATGCCCTTGGGTAGCAAGGGTATACAAACATGTTCATACTTTACTAGTAAGCTACCATAGGGGTAGTTTAGGAAGATACTATTACTAGAACAATGAAACATACAATGAGTCAGTTCATACATGAGTCAATACATACTATGATGAGAATTAAACATGAAACAAAGTGTTGAGAAACAAACAATAGACACTATGATGAGAAACAAACATACATGCTAGACAGAGAAAGAACACACAATACAGCTAGCACACAAATCACATTGCATATACATTAAACACATTTATGTGAGCCATAAGCAGGGCATGGCACTACCTGCCATAACTGTTTTTGTATCAGAATCTCCTTCATTAGGGAGCGTATTGAGTTTACGTATAGATCTATACTGGATTGACTATCCTACACCTTGTTGCTCGCTACAGTGGGACTTGCAAGTCTACGGGTGCCAAACGTCATTTTTACGGCATCTTACATTGTCATTTTTTAGCTAAGTCGGTAGCAAGATACAGGCCGATCACATGTTACCTTAAAATTTACATTTGGTTTAAGGTAGTTAGTACAGCAGTAGTTACTAATTACTACATTACAGTACTGTAACATTTTCCTTTTACTTTTTACTTTGTGATATTCACACAATAAACAATAATGCAAAAAAAAACTATATTTTTGGTTAATGATAGTCGGATTTGGGGAAAATACACACTTTTACAAGAGACACACACACAAATACTAGATGCCTTGGTAGAAGGCTACTTTTAGTAGAAAACTTAAGTGTACATGCGTAGGATCTAGGTTTTACTAGTTTTAGCAACATACTTTTAAATCCACTAAGAGAATGATAAATTTTATTTACCTCTTGATCCTCAGATCTTTTGATCGACAAGTGTGAAATGGATAGAGAGCCCAAAGTAGCAATCCGCTAGTGTAGCCAGATCCATGACTCCAAAAGCAAAACAAGGAACACCCTATTAAGGTTTATTCGAAAATCCCATAACCCCAGAGAAGGGTTATGATTCGTATATGGAGAAGAACAAGAGAGGGGATAATGAAAATTAGAGGCTCCAGAAGTCTTCTAGGGTTTAAACCCAATCTCTCTATTTCTAGGTAGCAGATAAATCCTTTTAGGGTTTCAAACTCTTCAGGATTATCCATACCTTATCTGAAACCTGCCATATCCTTATCCAAGAATATATGGAAATCATCAATATCAACTCTCTAGGAGCTTCTGAAATACTCCAATTAATCTCTTGGATTAATTCATATTCAAGCCTCTAATTAATTAAAAATAATTTAGTTAATTACCAAAATAATTTCTGATTAATTTATTAATTCCTTAATAAATTAACAATTTATTTTCTCCTTTTTCCTTAATGTTATTTGTGTCATGAGGCCAACCCAAAAAGAGTCTGTTATTATTTAGAAAATATTACTAACTAGTTAATGACATTGGACACTATTTCCAACAAAAAAGCTCATATCTGAAGCTTCTAAGGGACATAATGGATAAAGTTCCTGAATTTATCCATTGCACCATCCAACCAACCCTTAAACTCAAACCCTAACTCCTAAATGAAACCAAAATGACTTAAATCCTTTGCATGGCGACAAAGAACCTCAAAATATGGACACAACAAGTTCTCATCAAGTCTAGAAGTCACCCAAGGACAAGCATATGATCTGGGAGTTCTCTAAACTTCAAGAACTTCAAAGACAAGAACCACAAGGGGCTAAACTCACATCCCAAGCCTAGATCTATGCAAGATTACAAATAAAACATGGAGCTTTATGACTTACAAAGCATATTCAAGATCTAGAAGGTTGCAACTTCAATTGAGCACACACCTTTAAGCACCACCAACTTCTATTCTCCTCAAGATCATCCAAACGCACAACCAAAGAACATAAGGCATGCAAACAAGGAGTCTAGGGTTTCAGTCATGGAGATGAAGGATGATGAATATACACAACCATAAAAGATAACACCCTTATATAGGGCCCAAAGACCGAGATCTAGGGTTTTGAACCCAACCGCCACCGTACTGCAGTCAACACCTGACCGCGCCGCGCCACGACTAAAGTTTTTTTTCCCCAAAACCTTATTCTTGAATTCATTTAGCCTTTAGCTGATTGGATCAAAAAAACAGATATTACACTGCAACTCCTAGAATCTGAATCGAAGAGGGTGTGGTGTGATTTGAATCATAAAGTAAAGGAGAAGGGTGCGAAACGAACAAGATGAGAAAGGATACACTATACTGATGTTACATACCTAAGTGAGGGAAAAAGAAACACAAACACAAACCATGAAATCGACACACACTTTATCTGATTCAGAGCTTCCTTCAACGCCAAAGTTCTTCTCCCAATGGAGGCGACTAGGGTTTGATCCGATGGAGGCGGCTAGGGTTTCGTCCGATGGAGGCAGTTAGGGTTTCGTCCAAGGGGATGGCAGTGAAGGCAGAGAGGGTGTTGAATATGGTGACCGTCGGAGATGGTGTAGGGTCGACTCTTGACGGTGGTGGTGGTGATCGGCTACCCACATGTGATGGTGGTTGCTTTGTGTTAAGAAGATGACTAGATGATTGCTACCCACATGTGGCCTGATAATAAGCCATAAATGACAAAATTTATCCAAATGTAATGTGTTAATGGATATAAATTTGGACTTATGACATAACCATACATTTTATGTAAATATAAGAGTTTTTATGGCAATAACCCTATTAATAAATGGTGATGGTGGTGATTGGTGGAGGCAGTATCGACAATCGATGGTGGTTGATGGAGGCTAGTGGACTAGTGACGGGTGGGGTTCTTATATTAATAAGAATAAAAATATACATATATAAATAAAAGATAAAAAGGGCAATTTCTTTACATAGGAAGAGATATTAACGGTTACAACCTCACGGATTAGACCATTCATATTAATTTTTCAAAATTTAGACTAAAAATAGGAATAGGAGCAAACCAAATGCACCGAATCTGTAATTTTTATAATCCGAGTCACAAAAAAAAGTCACTCACATTCAAATAAATAAAAAAGTTAGCGGCTTCTCACTTTTCCCTGCAAAAAAGCCACTCACATTTTCCTCATCAATGGCTGCTGCAAGCTTTTCAGAGACATAGAGAGGTTAAAGTCGAAAACAAGCAAAACTCTATCAATGCCACTTTCATCATCAACCTCTCTGTTATTCCCTCAAAAGAAAAAAAAAAAAAAAAAAACTTTTATTGTTTTTTACAAATGGGTTTATGATAATAACTCGTAAATTCCATTCTTTATTCATTTTTCCAAATGGGGTTTCTACTTTTTAGGTATTTGTTGGGAGTTTCATGATTTTAAGGAATTTGCAAGCGGTTGTCAACAAATTCAACAAACACATTTAATATCAGCCTCTAATATCAGCAAGAGTTATAAATGTAAAAATCCTCTTTCACACTCCCTTACTTAAGTTTATGGTTAACAAATTGCAAAAAGTCTACTATTTTCTTTATGTTTTTTTGGATGTATATCCGTGTGTCAGTAAATGCATATATACATGTATCAGTTAATATTTATTTAAAAAATGTACCCAAATAAATGCACTTTCTGCTCTTTTTAATGTGTGTTGTTGTTATTTCAGTTTCATAATAACTCATTAACAAAAAAAAATGGCTATTGGAAACAACATTCAAGGTGAAGGTGAAGACGCCATTGTAGCAATGGAACAAGAGGAGAGAGAAGGGGTAGATCAGTCAATGTCTGGTTTCAAGAACTTTCTTTGGCATGGTGGGTCTGTTTATGATGCGTGGTTTAGTTGTGCTTCGAACCAGGTAATTTACGAAAATACCCATCAACAACAACACTTGTTTCTTTCATTTTCTTGATTTCTTGTTTGTGTTTTTTACATGATAAAGATTGAATCTTTTTTTTTTAATTGATTTATTTTGAAGGTGGCTCAAGTTTTGTTAACTTTGCCATACTCTTTTTCGCAATTGGGGATGCTTTCGGGGATTATATTACAAGTGTTTTATGGTTTGCTTGGGAGTTGGACTGCTTATCTTATAAGTGTTCTATATGTGGAGTATAGAACAAGGAAGGAGAAAGAGAATGTTAGCTTCAAGAATCATGTTATACAGGTTGGTTTTTCCTTTCTTTTTTCAAGAACATATAATTAAAAAAGAAAATTGAAATTTGAAAGTTTACCCATGTTTTTACTAGAGATTTATCAGTTTTTGCCACTTAAAAGCTGACCCTTTTCTTTTATATTTATGTAAGAATCTTTATTTTTAGTGTGTACTTACTTCTGCAAAGAATCTATTTCGGTTGATTATGATCATACATTCATACTCTCTTCTTGTAAAGAATCTATTTTCCACTACTTTATGAAAATTTTCGGTTTGTCATTATATATATATATATATATATATATATATATATATATATATATATATATATATATATATATATATATATATATATATATATTATACTATATTATATTTAAATGATATGTGTTTTATGTTGGGAAGTGAAATCTTGAAAATGAGAGACTTTAATGATTAGGAATTAGTTACACAATGGGTAATTGATTTTACTTTTTATTATTATGGTATTACATTTTTCCTAACTTTTTTTTTTTAAATATTTGAGAAAGACTTTCAAATAAAGAAAAAGTTGGACTCTATTATATGTATTTAGAGCATTCACGATGGTTAAGTCATTTAATGACTTTCTATTTTCAGATACATAATATTTTCATTAACTTTAACATATATATTAAGGAAAAAAAATTCTTGAAAAACTAAGTGATATATATATATATATATATATATATATATATATATATATATATATATATATATATATATAATAATAATAATAATAATAATAATAATAATGCAGTGGTTTGAGGTGCTAGATGGGCTGTTGGGCCCACATTGGAAAGCCATTGGGTTAGCCTTCAATTGCACCTTCCTCCTATTCGGCTCGGTTATACAACTTATAGCTTGTGCAAGGTTAGCTTAAAATTCCATCTCATTATCCTTCATCACTTTCAATTTACATTTACCCTTTCGAAAGAGGGATATATTTGACATTTCACAAGTTGTTATTATCACAGCAATATATATTACATAAATGATCACCTTGACAAGAGGACATGGACATATATATTTGGAGCTTGTTGTGCTACAACAGTGTTTGTGCCCTCTTTCCATAACTACAGAATTTGGTCTTTTCTTGGGCTTGGAATGACCACTTACACAGCTTGGTACTTAACCATTGCAGCCTTCATCCATGGCCAGGTATAATCACCAAAAATTAAAAACGATTTTTTTGGTGATTAAAAAAAATAGAGTAAGATTTTTTTGGTCCCTTGAGTATAGGTGATTTTTATCCAATTTGGTCCTCAAATGAGGTTCTTATACATTTTTGGTTCTTAGCGCATATAAAATGACTAATTTTGGTCTATGAGTATAGCTGACTTTTGCAATTTGGTCGAAAAACTAGTCTTTTTCTGGAACCAGGACAAAAAACGTTACAAGAACCTCAGATAAGAACCAAAATTGCAATAGAAAACTTTTTGAGAAAAAAAATACAAAATAGCTATACTTATGGACCAAAAATGTAATGTACTCTAAAAATCAAGGGATATTCACCCAAATAACTACATTTCCTTGAAAGATAAAACCAACTTTTAAACAAAAAAAAAAAAAACACAAATGACCATCAATTTCGAACATTTTTCAAAATAGATATGAAGTATTTTACTTTTTTTCCTGACAAAAACAATTTCAAAAATTGCTTTTTCTATTTATAAAGTTGTTTTTCAGCTCTAAAAAACAATTTTTGAAATTGATTTTTGTCATAAAAAAACGAGTTCAAAAATTCATATCTATTTCGAAAATTGAAATTTTCGAACTTGGGGGCTATTTGTGTTTTTTTGTTAAAAACTTAGTTATTTCCTAATACTATCTTTTTAGAAAATGTGGTAATTTGAGGGTGAACATCCCAAAAACCAATATATCATAGCGACTATAAACGTAAATTACTCTCATTATTTTTTGTTTAGGATAAAGGGGTCGTTCACTCGGGCCCTAAAACAATGGTTTTGTACTTCACCGGAGCAACGAATATACTCTATACTTTTGGTGGACATGCTGTCACAGTGTTAGTATTTATTCAATTATTTTTTTTTATTTAAATGTATTTATGAGACGTTTTATTTAAATAGTAAATAACAATTTGATTTTTTTATAGGGAGATAATGCATGCTATGTGGAGGCCTCAAAAGTTCAAGTACATATATTTATTTGCAACATTTTATGTGTTCACACTCACACTTCCATCGGCTGTTGCCATGTATTGGGCTTTTGGTGATAAACTCCTTAACCATTCCAATGCCCTCTCTCTCCTACCCCGGAATGGATTTCGTGATGCCGCCGTTGTCCTCATGCTCATACACCAGGTTCTTTTTTTTTTTCTTTTTTTTTAGTAGCAACGTACTTTCATTTTTTTTTCTTTTTATGACAATGCTATAATTGGTGGTTAATTCATAATAAGTATTCTTATTTCAATTTCTTGTAGTTCATAACTTTTGGTTTTGCTTGTACACCACTCTACTTTGTGTGGGAAAAAGTGGTGGGAATGCATGACACAAAAAGCATATGTTTAAGGGCATTAGCAAGATTGCCCGTTGTCATACCAATATGGTTTTTGGCTATTATCTTTCCTTTCTTTGGTCCAATCAATTCGGCTGTCGGGGCTCTCTTGGTTAGCTTCACTGTCTACATCATCCCCGCTCTTGCTCATATGCTCACTTACCGAAAGGCTTCTGCACGCCAGGTATTCATAATAATTTTTTACTGTGCTTGTCATGCATTAAACTACAACCACAACTTTTTTTGTCCCAAGAAAAGGTGGAATAGTGACATGGTATTCACGACATTTTTGTACTATGTCTGATGTGCATTGGACTGTGTGTCACTGTGACAAAATTTGTAATTTTAATTGTCCCCACCAAAAAGGTGTGATAGAGACTTGTACTCATGACAATGTCAGAGTGACTGTCATTGATGTCAATAGGACAAAAAATCAACAAAAACATGGGAAAGAGGTTGGATCCCAAAATTTTGGTTGGTGTAAAAGACATTAATGCCCTTGAGCTATTGTTGTAATACTTGTTGGTTGTAGAATGCGGCGGAGAAACCACCATTTTTTCTTCCAAGCTGGACGGCTATGTACATGGTGAACATCTTCATTGTTGTGTGGATTATGGTGGTGGGATTTGGATTTGGAGGGTTGGCAAGTATGGCAAACTTTATCAAACAAGTTGATACCTTCGGGCTCTTTGCCAAGTGTTACCAGTGCAAGGCGGCACCACCACCACCAATGACGCCAACATCGCCACCGCATCACTAAGTCAAGAGAGACTGCAAATCTTCTTTTTTGCACCAAGTATGTTCTAGTTTAGGTTTAGTGTGTAAATGGCTAGATGAATGGTGTTAAGTAACTTGAGCCATGAAAAAAAAGTTAGTTTTGGTGTTATTTTGTTAAACATGCTTAATGCTTAATAGAAAGGCGCTTAACGAGTGCTTGATATAATGAGGTTAACAAATACGTTCTCACTTTTCATACATATGAAGGAGTTGCTTTCAAATAACTTTACATGCTCTCCAAAAGTATAGTATATTTGTATTTACTCTTTGAACTTCACCAAATATAGTTAATTCCTCCGACATTTGGATTATGAAGAACACTCGAATTCAAGAATCAAACCAAGGGTTTTTTCCTACATACATGAATTCTTTCTTTATTTTACATGAAATCCTTACGTTTGCTTAACATTCTAGTTATTATATTGCTTAATAACACATAACTAACAAGATGCTACAACTACACTTAATCGATTTCATGAAATTTTTAAAAATAATATGGAACTATAAGAGACGAACTTACCTCAACTTAGGGGAAATTCTTCAAAATCAAGCTTACACTCTTCACAAGACTTGCTCCCCTTGATACTAAACTATGATAATTAGAGCTTGCTTTGCATTAGCCTTTTCTTGTTAAAATGAATGAACTTCAATCTAATATGTAAGAATTGAAAAATAAGTCGTGTTATGATATTAGGAAATAGAATGAAATTCAATCATACTTTTTGATTTTATTTTTTTGTTAAAAAGAGAATGTGTTGACGTTTTAGTGAGTTTATAATGAGTACACTTTGGTATTAAAAAGAAAGAAATATCTTAGACATGCTTTCCACTTGCCATTGAAAGTTATACGACGTCGTATAGGTCATATCTTGTTACCAAAAAATCGACGTTGTCAAAACATCTACCCTTATCTTCAATAGACCAAGAAGAAAGCACACAGCTCTTGCCAATGGCGTCAATGGCGCTTTCAATTGCTTCTCTTCCAATTGCTTCTTCTTCTTCTCTCTCTTTCTCTCGTTCATGTTCCCCAACTGACATTCCCCTCTCTTTACCCTCTTCCTCCATCTCTCTCACCTCCTCAATTCAACCACTGAGTACGTGAACTCTAATTTCCTTTCTTGTTTTAACTTGTGCAATTTTAAGCTTGACTGAGTTTCGTTTCAGTTTATTGCGGAAGAGGAGACAAGAACACTGCTAAAAGAAAGCGATTCAATCACTCATTTGGTAATGTGAGTTTTCCTGTTTTTCTCAATTTTAGGGTTTCTCAATTTTAGCAGAACGTTCGACATTTTCCGATATGCAGCAATCCATAGTAGTAAAATCATGCTCAAATTATCACATGAAAATTAAGAATTTATACGATTCAACAGGCGAGACCACAGAACAACACCAAGGGCAGAGGACCACCGATGGTGCCGGTGCCACCAGCTCCACCACGGAAAGACCGCTTCGACGACGGTGAGGTTGTTAAGATAGAGATCGATGAGTCTATCTTCTCTAACTAATCCAATCCAAACATTTGTTTAATTTTCTTGTTGCATGATAAATAATCAATTATGGTATTTCCATTTCAATTCAGGTATCAGATAATCCAAACGATTCTATCTCCAAATCTAAAGAAAATTCATCTCATTTCAAGGAACTAAGGAATATCGCTTGTGGCGTTCTTGCTGTCTTGGCTCTCACTACCACCTCTCCTGTAATCGCTGCTAATCAGGTTCGACTAATTTCTACCTTCCTCCTACATAAACATTATACTAAATACAAATAGTATCAGATTTTGATTTCGGTTTGGATTTTTGATTTTCAGAGATTACCTCCATTGTCGACAGATCCTGAAAGATGTGAGCGAGCATTTGTTGGAAACACAATAGGTCAAGCAAATGGTGTATACGACAAGGCGATTGATCTTCGGTTTTGTGACTACACAAATGATAAAACAAATCTAAAAGGAAAATCTCTTGCAGCTGCACTTATGTCTGATGCTAAATTTGATGGAGCAGATATGACTGAAGTTATCATGTCTAAAGCTTATGCTGTTGGTGCTAGCTTTAAAGGTAACACCTTTTGTTTGATTCGGTTGATTTATTTTCTTGATTTCTTGATAATGGATTAATTTTTTTTTTTGTAAAAATGTAGGTACAGATTTTACAAATGCAGTTCTTGATAGGGTTAATTTTGGGAAGGCTAATCTTCAAGGGGCTTCGTTTAAGAACACTGTGTTATCTGGTTCGACATTTGAAGGTGCTCAATTGCAAGATGTTGTGTTTGAAGACACGATTATTGGGTATATTGATCTTCAAAAGCTGTGTGTAAATAAAACTATTAATGAGGATTCAAGACTTGAATTGGGATGTAGGAATTAGAAGAGTGATGATGTCTCTTTGTGTTCTGGAATCTTCTTGTATTTTGTGTAAACAGTTTTGTTGCATGGGATTACATTTCCTTAATTTGCACCAGTTGTAAATCACTAAATTATAATGTTTTGCTTGCTTTGTATGTATGCACATAATATAAAAACACATTCTTGGGTATAAAGCTCTTTGATTTTATGAGTTGACAAGTGCATTGTTTGTTGTTTGACTTGCTTATGGTAACTTTTATAATCCAATTTTCTTTTGTTTTCCTTATTATTTGTTAGTATTTATGTGTCTATAGTAATTAGTAAAGTTTCCATTTGGCTTTCACTCGACTTTACTTTCTTTGCTATTGATTGTGCTAACTTTGTTGTGTGTTGTTATTCTTTATGCATATCACGGAAGAAATGAAGGTGTTTTCCAGTTGAAATGTCATAGATGGTGACATTTTTAAGGTAACCAGTTGAGAGGATTTGATCATTTGTTGCATTGACATGAACGGAAGTCAAATGATGAAAGTCAAGAAAAGGGATTCAATGACAGGTGTTGGTTAATTCTGAAAGGGTGTTGTATAATCTCAAGGATCTGTCATCGTAACCAACAAAAACATGTTTCTCATAGTAGACAACACTTGGTATGATTATAGCATTCTAATTTCAAATAGGTGGAATTGGATTGTACTTTAGAATTACATGATGAAAATATAATGGGTTGAATGTAAGAAATAATTGTATTTTTTTCTTTTTCCTATTATGGTATTGTGCTTTTAGATTTTATTATTACAACATTGTACTTTCAAATTATTTCTTAACAATGGTGTAATGAAAATAAATGAATGTACAATGCTATTATAAGAATATTTTAGAAAGTATATTGCCATTTCTTGCATTAGAGGTCACCGGTTTCATAAGATAAGTTTAGAAAGTATATTGCTATTACAATATTGTATTTTTTTTTCCTTTTCTTATTAGTGTATTATAATTTCGTGTTATTTCTTATTAGAGCATTGTACTATGAAAAATTGATGATTGTAGCAATAGGACAAAAACTTGGGAAAGAGGTTTGATCTCAAAATTTTGGTTGGTGTTAGGGGTGAGCATTCGGAACTGGGTATCCACATTTGGAACCGAAACCGCCTTCGAACCGCCGATTCTGAAACCGGAACCGCCTTGAGCGGTTCCGATTCCGGTTCTCATTTTTTTGGAACCGCTACCCGCTGGGTATCCGTCGGAACCGGTATATATATATATATATATATATATATATATATATATATATATATATATATATATATGTGTGTGTGTGTGTGTGGGGGGGGGGGGGGGGGGGGGTAATACAGTACCTATTAAAGTGAAGACTTAGTTTTTCAATTTATCATTTAATTGAAAAAAATCAATAAAGAACTGGGTATAAAGTTCATCAACTTTGTGAGCTTTAGAAGGTATAAAGTTCTTACCTTGATGATTCATTTTGATAGTTTGAGTTAGTTAAGGTGCAGTGGCAGCACTGTAAGGGTTCAGAGTGGACATGAGAACCCGAGGAGGAGATGAGGGAGCACTATCCGGAGTTGTTTACGGAAGTAGCAGACTTCGAGGACGAAGTCTAAGACAAGTGGGGGAGAATTGTAACGCCCCTGTAACGACCCGTCCCCGGTATGATGATTCCATAGTATTTAATTAGAAGTTTGTAAGAGGGACTCGGCGAGTTCATAGCCTGACTCGCCGAGTAGGGACGGGATTTCGAGCACGTGTTAGTCGGCGACTCGGCGAGTCTGCCTGCCTGGGAGAAAGCCTAAATCCCCGGGTTGCTCACTATTTAATCCACCTTATAGCCCCCAATCTCGCCTCCTTCACCCTCAGAAAGCTGTGAGAAAACCCTAATCCATCCTTGAGTGATCTAAGTGTTCTTGTGTTAAATTTTGAAGGCTTGAAGAAGGAGAAGAAGAAAGGAGCAAGGAGAAGAGGTGTAGAGCAAAGATCCAAGGGAAAATCAGAGTTCTTTGAGGTATTCTTCGGATTCCCTCCTGTTTTATGCTTTTAACCTCCATTAGAACTCTTCTAGATCTAGTTTGATGCTTCTCTCAAGCCTTATGATTGTATGGATGCCCTATTATGTCGAGATATCCTTAGATCTGTTCATTTAGGAGTTGTAGAGCCCAGATCTATTGCCTTTTTGAAGTTATCTTGCATGAAAACCCTAGATCTAGCCTTTATTATGCTTTTTGAGCCATTTTAGCTTCATGGATGCATATGGGCACGTAAAGATAGAATCTTTACGTGCTAATCGAGTTAAGGGAGTCCAGATCTATTAGTTTTATACACTGGATTCAAGCATAATCGAGTTTTGAGTTGCTGCATGCAAGCGACTCGGCGAGTCGGAAGAACGACTCGGCGAGTCGAGTCGCGAGTCCCCGTTTTTCCCCTTTTGAGTGATGACGAGTGGAAGCCTGTGATAGTAGAGTGGACTCAGTGAGTCGGAGAGTAGACTCAGTAATGGAGGGACTCGGCGAGTTGTTCATACAATTCGGCGAGTCCAAGGCAATCTTCTTAAGCTCAAGAACAACTCGTCGAGTTGTTCATATGACTCGGCGAGTCGGATGAAGATTGTCTGAGTTATGGGATAGAGAGAGTACTCGTCGAGTCGATGCCATACTCGACAAGTAGCCACGAGTGGGGTTGTGAAATGAGATTAGAGACTCGGCGAGTTGGTAGCCCAACTCGGCGAGTCAGGTCAACTGTGGGTTGACTTTGACCGGGAGGGTTGACTTTGACCAAGGGTAAAAGAGTCATTTTACCCCAGTGCAGTGTTTAGTATTTGATTGAGTGTGTTTATGGCCTTGTAGCCGAGGAGATACCGGAGCAGCAGCAGTTAGCTTCCAGAGCCATTCACACAGCAGCCAGTTCACGAGGTGAGTTTCCTTCCAGTAGTAACGGGTCTAAGGCCACAATGCCGGCCCGTTTAACTAGCAGTCAGCTTCGGACCTCGATCCGATGTAGTAGTTAGTATGTTTGATGCCTTCGTGGTTCAGACAGGATATGTGTTTATGCCAGTTGATATGTTTATGCTATGCTCAGTCAGCTTCGGACTTTGGTCCGATGTAGGGGACAGAGGTCCAGTCAGCTTCGGACTCCGGTCCGATGTAGGGGACGTAGGTCCCAGTCAGCTTCGGACTTCGGTCCGATGTCTCAGTCAGCTTCGGACTTCGGTCCGATGTCCTAGTCAGCTTCGGACTCGGTTCGATGTAGGGGACGAAGATCCCAGTCAGCTTCGGACTTCGGTCCGATGTTCCAGTCAGCTTCGGACTCCGGTCCGATGTAGGGGGCAAGGCCTCGGTTAGTCGGACTTCGGTCCGATGCAGTGGGCAAGGCCCAGTATGTGCTTTATATGTTTGTGTGGTATGTGGTAGTTTGGGGGAGCTCACTAAGCTTCGTGCTTACAGTTTCAGTTTTGGTTTCAGGTACTTCCGCAAGCAGAGGGAAGGGCTCGGGATGATGGCATCGCACACACCACAACCACAGTTTTTATCCTGGGAGTTGATCAGTTATCTTATATATGTTTTGATACAGTCATGACACCGTTTTCTCATTTGTATTTTAGTATGGTTTTGAGATTTGCAACGCATGGTTTTATTATGATATACTCCGTTTTATGATTATGGTTATATTAAAAATGAAATTTTCGGGCCGTATTTTTGGGTCGTTTCAGCCCCGTTCCCGGTACGTATTTAATTATTAAAGTATTCATTTTGTAAGAGTTACTCGACGAGGTGGTAGCCCTAACTCGTCGAGTAGATGCCAGCTTGGCCGCGGGATTTAAATGGTCTACTCGACGAGTCAGAACCTGGACTTCGCGAGTATATCCATCAGGGGGAAACCCTAATCTTCAGGGTTTGCACCCTATTTAAGCATCATATCTGGCCTCCACCCTAGCCTCCATCATCTCCAAACCCCATTATCGAAACCCTAATCCACCTTGAGTGATTTGGAGCTTGTTCTTGCCATTTTTGAGTGTTGTTGTGTTTTTTAAAGCTTGTGGAAGGAGAAGAAGATAGAAGTTTCAAAGGGGGAAGAAGTAGATCCAGGAGCTACACTTCATTCACTGCATTTTTTTGGTAATAAAGCCTCAAACTTGATCATTCACTTCTTAGATCTATTTATGACCTTTTTTGAGGGTTTTTGGTCCAAGATTTGCTAACTTGTGGGTAAGGATTTACCCATGAGTTTTCCTTCCAGATCTAGTGTCTTGAGAGGCTATGAGGACATAAATATGCAAACCTTATGCCTTTAGAGTTCTCATGCAAGTGCTAAAGAAGTATTTATGGCCTTTTGGAGCCCAAAAGGGCCATGCATGGAAGCAAGCTTGAGACTTTCAGTGATCATCTGATGGCTAGACCTTAGATCTAGGTTTGCATGAGTGGATTTGAGATTCTAAGGATTTTTGGACAAGATTCAAGTCCTAAAGGAATTAGGGTTTTGTCTAAACCCTTTAAGAAGAGTTATGAATAGGTAAAGTTGGAAAGTTTACCCTTAGAATGGCCTTTCCAGTGAGAAAACGAACTAAGGAACATAGATTTGAATGGTAGGAGCTTAATCCATTGAGATGGCTCAATCAGACAGGGGAACTCGCCGAGTCCAGAGAAGGACTCGACGAGTCGAAGCGGGTTGTCTTGATTGTTAGGACGGCAAGAACTCAACGAGTCTGTTAAGGGACTCGACGAGTTGACTCAGTTGACCACGAGTTTAAGCGTTCAGGAATTGGCCGAGTTAGGAGATAACTCGACGAGTTTGGTTGATTGGGAGTTGACATTGACTTTGACTTTGACTTTGACCAGGGGTAAAATGGTCATTTTACCATAAGAGAGGATTAGCAGATTCTGATTAAGTGTTATTATGGAATTAATAGCCGGAGAGTCGCCGGAGCAGCAGGCAGGGATTCCTCGCTCAAGTTTTCAGCAGTCAGTCTTGCGAGGTGAGTCTTCTCCTATAGGAACGGGTCTAAGGCACCAAGGCTGGCCTGTTTATGTGTGATTATATGTACCAAAGTTGGCCCGGTGTAGATCTTGTGTTCCAGACTCCGGTCTGATACCGGGCAAGGCCCGATGCAGTAAGAATGCTTGATGTCTTTGTGATTCTTGCATGTGTCTGATTATGTATTCCGGATTTAGTTCTGATGTCGGGGCAAGCCCGAGGAATGTTAGCTTTCATGTTATGTTTATGTTATGCTTGTTGATATGATATGTATACCGGACTTCGGTTCGATGCCGGGCGGGGCCCAAGTTATGCCGGACCTCGGTCCAATGTCGGGCGGGGCCCGATGCCGGATTCGTCCGATGTTGGGCGGTGCCCGATGCAGTGGGCTAGGCCCAGTATGTGATTATGTGTATGATATGTGGTAGATTGGGGGAACTCACTAAGCTTCGTGCTTACAGTTTTCAGTTTCGGTTTCAGGTACTTCAGCTAGCAAAGAGAAGGGCTCGGGATGATTGCATGGCACACGCCACAGTTTTTCTAGCCTACGAGATTTACTCTGATATTTGTTATGAGTTTATGATATGTTGACAGGTACTACAATATTTTGAGATACTTGGTTTATGATTTTACATGATGACGATGATATTTATGGTTTAATAATGTTTTTAAAAGGAATTTTTTGGTCGGTAAAGGAATTTTTTGGTCGGTATTTTTGGGATGTTACAATACTTACATGAGTGGTAATACTGAGTGACCGGAAGGTCTTATTTGAGTTATTGACCGGAGGGTCTTATGTACTTATACTGAGTTATGTGATATCATGCATTTTGTCTTTGTGATTTATGTAATTATGTTGTATATTATTCTGTGCCTTATTGAGTTAGGACCGGAGGGTCCAAACCGAGTTGTGAAACCGGAGGGTCCTCACTGAGATACCGGACTAGAGGGTCCAACCCAAGTTGTGAAACCGGAGGGTCTTCACTAAGAAACATGACTGGAGGGTCCTTATCGAGATATAGCCATGAGAGGCTAATTATTAGTGTGTGGTATTTTGGAAAACTCACTAAACTTCGTGCTTATAGTGTTATGTGAAATGTGTTTCAGGTACCTCTCAGGATCGCGGGAAGGCGCCGACATGATTGTACACACAAGCTAGAGATTTTGTTTTGAGGATTCTGGGATATTGTCAAACATTTTATTATCTTGTGTTTTGAACAACTTATAAACTTGGGTTTGAGAAATGTGAAATTGTGTTTTGTGTGGTTTTAAAAATGAACATTTTATTTAAAAGTTTTAGAGTGTTACAGTATGAAAGACTAGGATCTGGCCCTTGGCATCTGTATCGAAGATCGGGATTTGGCCCTCGGAAGAAATTACTTATAAGACTATTATTTGACCCATAACACTAACTTATTTATGTATGGTATGTGCCTATGTGGTACTTTGGGGAAACTCACTAAGTTTTTATCCCATAGATACTCTTAACAAGTTCATAGGGAAGCATTAGAAGAACCCGAATAACCACTAGACCTCAAACGATCAAGTTTCAAAGTTTATATTGACTAGAGTCTTTACCTATCATGTAGTAAAGTTTCCCATGCAACTTACAATCTTACATGACAATGTAAATGCATATGTCTTTACAAAATGACCAAAACCTACATTCAAGTGCCATCTCTCTCACTCTATTCCACATAAACTTCACATATGGTAACTCTAATATATTAAGACGATATAACATATTCAAAACAATGTTCAAACTAATAGATCGATCATAATTAACATATGTTTTTGAATTATTATAATTTGTTCTTAAAATCCGAATAAGCTTCAACTTTTTAATATTGTTACTTTGATAATTTATTACTATGTGATGTACATTACAATGACATATTAGCGCTTAAAGGGATAAAATCCTAAAAGTGAAGTCTCTTGTATTTTACACCTTTGGGTGCCTATGGAACAAGACTGAAAGTTATACGACGTCGTAGTAGGTCATATCTTGTTACCAAAAATCATTGTTGTCAAAAGAGCTACACTTATCCTGATAGAGCAAGAAAACACACAGCTCTTGCCAATGGCGTCAATGGCACTTTCAATCGCTGCTCTTCCAATTGCTTCTTCTTCTCTCTCTTTCTCTCGTTCATGTTCCCCAACTGCCATTCCCCTCGCTTCACCCACTTCCTCCATCTCTCTCACCTCCTCAATTCAACCACTGAGTACGTAAACTCTAATTTCCTTTCTTGTTTTAACTTATGCAATTTTAAGCTTGACTGAGTTTCGTTTCAGTTTATTGCGGAAGAGGAGACAAGAAGACTGCTAAAGGAAAGCGATTCAATCACTCGTTTGGGAATGTGAGTTTTCCTCTTTTTCTCAAATTTTAGGGTTTCTAATTTCAGTCTATTACTTGCGTAATTACCAGAACATTCGACATTTTCCGATTTGCAGCAATCCATAGTAGTAAAATCATCTCAAATTATCACATGAATTTTAAGAATTTATACGATTAAACAGGCAAGACCACGGAACAAGACGAAGGGCAGAGGACCGCCGAGGGTACCGGTGCCACCAGCTCCACCACGGAAAGACCGCTTCGACGACGGCGAGGTTGTTAAGATAGAGATCGATGAGTCTATCTTCTCTAACTAATCTAACCCAAACATTTGTTTAAGTTTCTTGTTTCATGATTTTGGGATCAAACTCTTTCAATTAAATCCATGCTTTCAATTCCAAATCCATTATCTGAACATTATTTAAATCATACTATCTTCCATAATTTTTTTTGTAATCGTTCCCACATCGGCTTCTGTATAATATGAACTTCTGTTGATAAACCCGGTGGGGCCCGAATAGCTTCAAATTGGGGTGCGTGGGTGCTTTGAGTCCGCATACGCAATACTTAACCCTAAACCACTCTGTTTCGCAGCAGAGGCGTTTTACTGTGTTTTGATGGGTCTGCTTTACCCGGGTTTTCATTGACCCGGAAAAAAGGAAAACCCGAAGTCTTGTCGTGTGCCTCATTGCGCGTTGCATAGCCCAGAGTAACAAGGCGGGGACGGCTGACGTCAGCCATCTGGTGGGATGTCTTACGGGGGTAGCATTTTCCCCGCTCACTCAGCGCACCCATTTTGTCTAAAAAAGAGCATATTTTTTATACAATTTCTTTTATGAAGTTACATATAACCAGATAAATATTAGAAGATACATAAATTCATAATTACTATGATGCTATTATTTGCTTATAGATGATATAAGATTTTAGGGTAAATTACACGGATGGTCCCTATGGTTTAGGGTAATCTGCATGTTTGGTCCCTAACAATTTTTTTTTAACTCGGAACATCTTTATTTTATATTTTTATTGCACGTCTGGTTCCTATAAGATGTAAAAAGACTACTTTGCCCTCATCTATTTTTTAAATTAATTTGTTATTTATTTAAACAGTAAAATATAATAAAATGAAAACTCATTCCCCCCACCCCAACCCCACCCCTCCTTATGTCCAGCCATCTGAAAACAACCTCCGGACACCACTGCCACTATCCTCCGGTCACCTCCATCGGCCACAATAAGAACAAAACCAAAGTTCCAAAAGAAATATGTAACATCGGAGCCCAGGTAAGCAAAAGTGATGTAAAAATTTGCACAAAAAATCCAGAAACTGGAAATAGAACTCTTCATCCCCTTCGATTAAATCTCATCTTCATCATCATCGTCTCCGATAACAATCATGACCATGACTGTCTCCTGTAGCCACCATCATCTCCGACATCTTCCAACAATGGTGCTTGTTTCTACAATTTTCAGGGGATGAAGCTAATGAATATCAAACCAAATCAAAACCCAAACCAAAATTAAATTGTTACCTTGTAATCAAAATTGAACAAAATCAAAATCAAAATGCTGAAAACCAAAACCTGATGAAAATTCTGAATGCAAAAAACAAGCGAGGGTTCCAGATTCATCATCATCCTCGCTTGAACCACCATCTGAAATCATCGATGAAATCCACCATGATTAAACCTAGAACCTTCATCTATACTCTGCTACCCCTTTTGAGCCTGCCTAGTTCGACCATCTTCTTCGACCACCCTAATCTGAGTCATGTTTTCATAACTACTATAACTCAGAAATTAAAAAGCGCCAGCACCCTTTCAGAGAAATCAAATTTCTCTTTTGTGGTTCCTATGAAAAATTAAGTTTCTGAAAATTTCTACTCAAATATGCAGTAAATCGAAACAAAATGAAGCAATCCCATGATTCTGGTTCGACGTTTTTTCGATGAATTCTTGCCTCGTGTTTTTCTGGTGAGTAAAGGATTGAGAGCTCTAATCGGAGAGGGGAAGAGGCAAAGATGATGAAGCTTCGTGGGTCAAGTTTTTCTGGTGAGAAAAGGAAGAAGACAGAGAGGTGCACTGAAGATGGAGTTTCATTGTCTCTAGCAGTAGCCCTACGGATTCGCCGACGAGATTGGAGGAAGGGATGGGGACTAAGGAAGGAATAAGGGGAAAACAACTTTTCTTTTTTAGGGTGTACGATTAGATAAGAGGTTAATGATTTTTTAATTTTAATTTTATATTTATTTTATATATAACTAAACCAGACAAATAAAAGAAAATAAAAAAAAATAAGGGTAGTATAGTCATTTTAGGTTTATCAGGGACCCAACGCGCAACAAAAATATATCTTAGGGACCCTTCGAGTTAAAAAAAAAATTTAGGGACCAAACGCGCAGATTACCCCAAACCACAGGGACTATTCGTATGATTTACCCAAGATTTTAAATTAGATTTGAAAATGGTTGTTCAAGATGAATCAAGTAATTATTAGGAAGCCATGTCATGTTACAATTATGATATATAGTTTGTTTCGATGGAACTCGATATCAAATCTAAAACACCCGTCATAAGGAATATTTGAAATATGATTTAAACAACTCATTACAACCTTTTAAAAATAGTTCATCAAATCGGAAGTCCAAAATATAATTATTTTTTCAAATTCAATTGTTTCCAATTTGGATACACATATTATCCCAATTCGCAAAAGAGTCTAAGTACAAGTATTCGTGGTCTAAACATTTCAAACAAGCATCTTCCAACTAATATAAACTAATTCTCACATCCAAACACTTCTATTATCATTACTACTAACTTGAGAACATGTAAAAATAATTTTAATACATTAAATTTATGAAAGGCCTTGTAAGTTACATAAAGTTGACATTACATGGTAAAAGTTTACAAATTTATGTATATAAAGTAAACAAAACCACCAAAATGTACAATGTATGAATAGCTTAAGTTATCTATTCTCATAACTCATATCTATAATGATGTATATTTCCCATCTTTTAAGAAAGTTTTTGATTGATCTCTCAACGGAAGATTAAAGTGTTCCCCTGATCTCTCTAAAGGTGAACTCACAAAATGGATATCAAGCAATCGTTGAAACACGATAACTCATAATAACTTTCACCTCTAAAACTCTTTGAAAAAAAAAATACTTCTATATTAAATATAATTAAATTGAACATATATAAACTCAAATACATCAAAAATATCATCATTAAAAAACACAAATAAGTTGAAAGTACACGCTAAAATAGAATATGTGCTTAAATGGCTATGTACTCACCTCAAAACATGTAAGTAATCTCCCAAAAGCTTCTACAGGTGTAATATTAAAATAAAACACATAAATGAATAATCAAACCAAATTAAAATTACCGACTAACCTCAATATTTCTAATTAATATTCCTTAATCTCAGTTAACCTTTTTATCCCATAGATAGTTTTAACATGTTTATAAGGAAGCAATAGAAGAACCCAAATAACCACTAGACCTCAATTGACTTGATCTTCTAATTGCTTCAAACCAAAGATTTCCCTTCCAAATAACTCAAACTCACTCTTCTTCTATACTAAATTTGTTTCCCTAAAATAAAAGAGCTTGAAGCCCTAGAAGCTTAAAATCACACCACTTTCCAAACTTGTCACATTTGGTTCCCCAATCTTAGTAATGTCTTAAAAGTACCAATATTAGACCTAACATCAAGTTTCAGTCCATACTCTTACATTTGTAGTCATTACTGAATGTTAAGTATAACAAAGATGTCACATACCTTTTTCCCACTTGGAACATAACCATCGACTTGGTTTTCAAACATCACCTCCAAAATATATCCCAAAATTAAATTTTAATTATTTTTAGTTAGCAAAACATTTAACCCATTTTATAAAATCCATGCACAACAACCAAGTACTTGACTTAGCTTGATGCCCGATAATATCGAGACTATTGGATGGAAATGAGTCTTCAAAAGAAATAACAAAGAAAATCTGGACACCCATATTATCATTATTACTAGAAGCATTAGATGTTTTGAATTAGCTTGACATTTTTCAAATCTGAATCAATAATTGCTTAAGACAAGTAAAATTAAGTTTTTATAATTTGATAGACAAATTTTTATTAAAGAAAAAAAAAAGGTTTTAGTATAGTTTTACTACCCAATATTATTGTCATATGGACAAAAATCCGCCAATTACATCGTGTTAGACTCTGCGTAGCAGCAGATCATTTCCTCCCACAGCATCTCTCAAATAACAACAAACGAACTGCTACATGCTATAATGCGCAGCAGGTGCTTTTCCCATACCCCTCCTTCTTCCTCCAACACTCCCTAAACCCACTCAACCCCATTAATCTAAAACCTCTAACTATGTCCCACTCCCTCTCTCTCCTCCTCCTCATCTCCGTCGTCTCCACCGCCTCCGCCACTACAATTGGCGTAACCTACGTACCAGCTCCATCTCAACCACCACCGGAAGAAGTCGCCAGTACACTCAGATCTCTAAAAATCACCGCCGTCCGCCTCCCTGTCGCTGAACCTTCTGTAATCCGAGCCTTCTTCTACACTAACATATCCCTCTTCCTTTCCATTCCAAACTCTCTCATCCATTCCATATCAACCAATCGCTCCACCGCCTCCCTCTGGCTCTACAACCACGTCGTCCCTTTCTATCCACGCGCTCTCATTACTGCCATCTCCGTCGGGACTAACGTCCTAGCTGACGGAAACGCTTCCTCCGCAGATGTTCTCCTCCGCGCCGTACGTAACGTCCATCAATCACTTGTGGATCTCGGGATACGGAAAATCACTGTCTCAACGACTTTCTCGTTTGTTAACATCATGATGACGTCGTTTCCTCCTTCCTCAGCTGAATTTGAAGAACCGACTAACAATGTCATCCTTAAACCCTTGCTCCAGTTTCTAAGTGAAACGAATTCGTCATTCTTCGTGAATTTATACCCTTACTTCGTATACAAATTGCGACCTGAGATCCCAATCGGTTTTGCTCTGTTTCAAGAAGAGACTTATAACTTCAGAGACGATGCCATCACCGGCGTTAGGTACCGGAATTTGTTTGATCTTATGGTGGATGCTGTTATCGCTGCATTAACCATCTCTGGACACGAGAATATTCCGGTGGTAGTGACGGAGACAGGGTGGCCGAGCTGTGATTCAGCAAATGACGTAGAAGCACGTCCAATATACGCTGAAATGTACCTACGTGGTTTGGTTTATCATCTCCAATCTGGTAGAGGTACACCATTGAGGAAAGAAGGAGTAGCTGAAGCTTACATTTATGAGGTATTCGATACAAACACTACATTCTCAAACCTTCCAGCTATGAGAGTTGGGACAGGACAGAATTGGGGTTTTTTGCATCCCAACATGTCAATGAAATTTGAAATTGATTTCTCTGGATGTTTCTCCACCACTATTGGAGCACTAACAGAGATCACTGTTCTTGGATTCCTATTACTGGTAAGTGCTTTATTGCAGTTCTAGTGGTTTGTTGATATGCTTTATTATTTTAATGACACGATTAGATTACTGTAGACATGGTTGATTAGGGGTACACCATTCATAATCTCTGTTGTTGACCGAGGTGATTAGTGGATTACTGATTTGATTAGGTAAATATATTTGGGAGGGAAGATTGATGGTGTCTTATGATCGTTATGTTAGTATCAATGAAAGGCATGAGTATTACTATTTTATTGTTCTTGTAAATGATGGTAGCCATAGTAGTTTAACTTTTCTTCCCAGATTAAATAGCAACTTGTTTAATAAAGCAGATACAGCAGATGCTAAAAATGGATTTAGTAGATATTCTTCTTGATATAAGTCCAATAATAAGCTTGTTGTATCTAAAACATAATTAAGATGGGATAATGTGATTTCACCACAAAAAAACAATTATAAAAAATTGGTCACTAGTTAATGCATTGTCCAACACAAATTCACAACAAAAAACAATTATAAATATTTGTTACTGGTTAATGCATTTCCCTTTTTAATGTGTCAACACTGACAATATTTTAACACAACTAAAATTAGTCAGTCATCTACTCATCTACATTCTTCAGCTGTCATCAAGTTAAGTTGAAATTGGGTGTGATACAACAGTTTCAGGATTTAATGATGTGCAAAGTTTTGACAAATTTGGATCCTCTTTGTACTTTACCCATGCTGCTTCAAATTGCTCCCCTTTGCATCTGAAAAAAAATAATAATAATACAAATTAATACCATTTTTTGTCCCATTTACTCATATCATGTGTAGCAATCGATAAGTAAGCTTAGAATTTTACTTTTGTAGTAGGGTGAGTATCTGAACAATACGAGCACGTATTTCTTCTTTTTCAACTTTGAGCGATGCATCTTTGTATAAAATCACCAATTCATCTATCAATCTGGGGTCAAAGAAAAAAAATATCAAATCAATTCAAGAAAAAAAAACCTTTTTAACTCCAAATCACTTAAGGACTATACCTGTCATAAAATGGTGAATACCTTATCCACGTGAACTTTATAACTGTTTTAATACTGTCAAGAACCTGTAAGTTTCAAGAAATAATAAAAGGTCTTTCGGTTTCCTCTATGAAGAAATGAGTATACTCTATACTCTATAGTGTATTATATAATGTTACCAGTAAAACACTTTGATCATCATCAGCATGCATCCACTTGAAGAAAAGAGGGAACATGCGTCTGAAATGACCCAACAATACAAGTCCCATGCCAATAAAAAGTGGCTCAATGTGTTTAAGAAATGCAATACGCCTCTCCTTTGATCTTGGTTGTCTCCATAAATGGCTTAACATCTCATTCAACACCTTCTCAAACCTACAAAAACTCTCATATATATATATGCTTTTTGATGAACAATGAGTAGTTAAAATCAGCTAAAAAGGGTAGAAGAGATAAAAAGATAAATACCATGAGCTACGAGGATTGTTTTGTTGGGTACAAGTCACAAGGAGCACAGACATCTCAACTACATGTTCCCAGATTTCATCACTTGAAGCAATGTTTTGACAACAAGCATCCAGAATCACATCTTCATACACACTAAACACAGAAGAATTCACATGTTTTGCTAGATGTATGAACGTCATCATTCCTTGACCCTGAAAGAAATTCAATCCAGAATTGGAGCAATAAGAAGTAGAAATGAGAGCCTATGAGATTGAAGAACAAGTTTTGATACCTACTTTCACTTCTGGAGACCAATGATCAAGAGCTGTAAGTGCACACGGGATAATCAACGAACACAGTTTTCCTAATTGCGATGAATCAACCTGCCATAAGTCATAACGATGACAATTCATGATCGTTTTACATAAAACCCTAACCCTAGCTTTATTTGCGTTTTTTAACGAAGAGAACGATACGAAACCTGTGTGACAAGCCATTTAAATTGATGAGCAGCGACAATGGCGTAAGCAACCGGAACCCTAGCAGAGGCGGCGGAGACCTCGTCACCATCGGCATCCTCCTTATCGATTGAACTCTCCTTGATACTCGTTTTAAGCAAAGGCAATACTCTAGGCATCAATTCGATCGTTATATCCTTCCCCTGATCATCGGAAAAAGCTTTATGTAATTCTCGGAAAGCGGAATCCGCGGAATTTGAGAGAGAAAGTGGAATCCATGAGAGCTGATCATACGTCGAGGATTGAGAAGAAGCCAAAGCGGCACATAGTAAGGTGAAGCTCGTCAATTGGGATTGAAGATCGGATTCTTCGTTGATGTTAATCGGAAAGGGAGGTAGAAGGGATTGAAGGAGAGATTTGATTGAAATGTCTGAGTCTGGTTGTTTGTAGGAAGTTTTCGATAGTGATTCTCGGATTGGTTGGGACAATCTGCGTGAAGAGGGAAATTTCAGAGTGTAAAAGACAAGACGATGACACAGATAACAGATGGTTTATGGCGGGAGTATCTTACTTACCGAGTGAGGAGGTCACGAAGATTGGAGAAGGAAGTCGCCATTTTTGCTGGTCTGAGAGTCTTGAGTTCTTCCACTACAGTTTCTTCACAAGCGGGATAGAACTATAGAAAGCATAAATTTTGGTTCCTCGAAAAGAAAAATAATTAATTAATTAATTGTTACAATTGTTTTCCAAATTACATATTTGGTCCCTATAGTATTGATTTGCCAAGAGTTATATATTGTCTTCGGAACTATGAGTCCATTCGGTACGGAACTTTTAAGAAAAAATTTTGAAAAAAAAAAGTTCGGTTAAGAGCTTTTTCATTTTTATTTTAAACAAAAAAATTTTAATCCAAAAAACTATTTCAAAAAATTTTTAGTTTTGAGTTTTTTCTAATTTTATATATTTTTTATCAAACAAAGCTATAATTTCTAGCAAACATCTTAGTTTCTAATTTAGTTTCCAATTTTGTCACCTGTGATCAGGTTGGATGTTGTTTGTTTTTTGCCCACTAAGTGCCCTCATGTATGTTGCTCATGAGCATATTTTTGTCTTTTTAGTGTACCCTTATTTTAACATAATTCAAGTAAAACTTTTTATTTTTAAAATACCAATTTTGTAACGTTCTGATTTTTTGAATAAAATTTTCATTTTTAAAACATATATAAAATAACACCAAAATCTCATTTGCAAGAAAAAAATCATAGTCATACATTTATTAGACATAAAAGATAGTCTAGCGAAAGTCTAAAAAGGTAAGTATTTCTTCGATACGAATAAAGTCACGTTGGAGATTTTCTGCGATCAGAGGAACAACGTGAAATACATTTATTCAAAAACTGTAAGTAAAAGCTTATTGAGTTCTCAAGATATCATATACATATACATGCATTCAAATAATGGCTCATGACCTTTCGTCGTCCTACCAGTCACATGCATATTTGGACTCACAACCTACCACCGCTTTGTAGTCAACACAAGTTTACAGGCTTACAACCTTTCGTTGTTCTACCGTCAACTCCCCATTCATACACAATGAACATATCATACAAACAAACATTCAATCATACAACGACTATACTAGCCTATGCACACAACTATACTCTACTAGTCTTTATATCCTAACATACAAATGATATATACTATAATACATAATATAGTGAGACAACTTACCTAATCAGTCTCGAAATAGCTAAGTATGTAGTTTTACAGATAGCTCAACCAATACGTAACAACCTACACTATATACTATATTGGTTATAGATTATTCGATCATAACAACTACTATTTTAGATCTTTCACTAATCCAAAAATATACTTTTATTGCTATTAAATAAAGATCAACCAGTCAAGACAGTCAAGTGGCAAAACCATTTCGACGCATAGCTTTTCTAAAATCCAACAACCATGCCAATGTCTATATCCTTAACACTTCTCCCATAAGTAGACTGACAATACATATAACATAAATCTGTAACATCCCAAAAATAAGATAAAAAAAATCATTTTTAAACTAGTAAAACCAATATTCCAGAAACATCATTATAAGATCCAAATAAAACAAACTGAGTCAATCATCACATCATGTCAGAGTAAGTTAGGAAAATGCGGAACGAGGTGGTGTGTGCTCTGCAATCATCCCGAGTGCCTCCTTTTGAAAACAGAAGTACCTAAAACATAAATTGAAAACCGTAAGCACAAAGCTTAGTGAGTTCCTCAAAATACCACACATGACACAACACAATTAAACAACTATAGGTTATCAGCAACCCTGGGAACTACCAGCAGTCCCAATAGGCTAACAGCACGCCCGATGGATTATCAGCAACCCTGGAAACTCTTAGCGGTCTTAGTTACATACAAACATCATAACACAATAATAACAGCTAGACCTAACTGGTCATCACAGATACACCTATTATACCACACAGGCTCATACAACCATGCAAGAGTCATAGAAACAGTTAGTATCCTTCATATATAATTTAGTGAGCGAACATTGGTGCATTCGACTCATGAGCACTGGAAGAAGACTCACCTTGCACTGCCGAATCGCACATATGATCCTTGGTTGCTGGCTGACAGATCCCAGAACTGTCAATACAAAATAATAACCAATTAAAAATTGGGTTCCAATCCCTAACCATAAATCGATACTCGGGGTAAAAAGACCATTTTACCCCTAATCTAGCTTGGTCCAAGACTAACGCCCAAACTCACAATCTGAAAGGTCCAAAAGCGAAATAATCAACCAAGGCCCAAATATGGCCCAATTTTCCAAATTGGGACCAAACCCCTTATATCAGCTTTACCCTAAAGCCCAACCATTCTTCCTAGTCCAAAACACTTGTACTCAAATGGCCCATTAATAACTCAAACACCCAAGCCGTCACACCCCAAAACCATGAATGGCGGAAACATTCTAGGGCGGAGGACGTCATGTATAGTATCACAACAATGAATACAACATCATCCATTGCATTAATAATATAATTTCATACATGTGTGTTCTGTCAAAGTTATAGACACCAAAAATATACATATCAAAATAAAAGATGAGTCTTGAACGAACTCCATCTTCTCAAAAGCCTGGCACCTGTACCTGTCTAGTGGTGACCTGAGAATACAAGTTATTTTGAAAGCGAGTATCAACTTTAAAGTTGGTGAGATCATAAGTATATTAGTGTCTTAGTTTGTATGAAAGCGTTTGTAAGATGTAATGTATAAGTTTTGTAAAGTTTGTGTTTGTTTGAACTATCCTAGAAAACCCTATGTTTCCTACTAAGAGTAGCCTTCTACCAAGGCATCTAGTAACTGTGTGCGTCTCTTGTAAGAGTGTGTATTTTCCCAAATCCGACTATCATTAACCAATATATAGTTTTTACATTACCGTGCATCGTGTGAATGTTCACGAAGTGAATGTAATGGGATAAATATTATAGTGCTGTACTATTGTATTAAGTAACTACTGTTGTACCAACTACCTTAAACCAATTGTTATTTAAAGTATAATGTGATCGGTCTGTACCCTGCTACCGACTCAATAGTAAAATGACGATGTAAGACGCCGTACGAAATGACATTTGGCACCCGTAGACTTGCAAAGCGATCAGCAAGGTGTAGGATAGTCAATCCAGTATAGATCTATACGCAAACACATACGCTCCCCAATTAAGGAGATTCTGGATACAAAAACTGTCATGGCAGGTAGTGCCATGACCCATTTAATGGCTCACATAACTTAATGTAATGTATATGTAATGTATGTGCTAGTTGTATTGTGTGTTCTTCCTCTGTCTAGCATGTATGTTTATTTCTCATCACTATGTATTATGTTTGTTTCTCATCACTATGTATTGTGTTTGTTTCTCATCACTATGTATTATGTTTGTTTCTCATCACTATGTATTACGACTCATGAATGAACTGACTCTTTGTATGATTCATTGTTCTTGTATTAGTATTACTAAAACCCTAAACTACGCCTATTGTAGTTTATTAGTAATATAACTTGTACGTGTGAATATGGAAGTATACCCTTGCTACCCAAGGGTATTGAATTGACTGGAAGGACCTTTTATGACTATATATGTACACATGATATATAACTAATATTTAAACGACCTTCGGACGGACACCCGATATCCCACCAGACCACATCTCAAGCGCGAAAAGGAAATAGGGCGGGGCAGGCTTTCCTAAGCCTTTTAAACATTGCTTATATAACTATACATACACGGACCTGCAATTGATAATAAGTATAACAGAGTTTAAGTAAAAGTATTTGATAAGTAAAAGAGTTTGTAAACAGTTTGAAGCAAAACATTTTGATAAACAGTTTGAACAGTAAGAAAATCATTGGTTTTGTAGTTATTAATCACATGTGATTGAAGTAATAACTATAAGTATTCAACTTGTATTCCCCCCCCCCCCATAAAAGCATTTAAAACATTGAAAAGTATTTCAAAGTTTAGTTAAAGGGGTATAAACTCACTTGCAGTGAGTGGACTGGATTGAAGTGTCGGATACGATGCTAGGTGACAAATGGAGACTTGTACACACGCACGAGCCTAGTTATCATATAATGAACATATATATAACTAATTAGCCAATTTATAACTAATAAATTAATTTAGGACACTCTAGAACATGAAAACATTTTGTTTCAAGTGTTAAAGATCACAAGGGTTGCATCCAAGTGTTTGTAGGGCAAAGCTAGAGTGTTTGGAGTTCAAGGGTAAACTCCTTTGGAGTTTACGGTTTTAATGACCATTACCCAAGCAGTTTACGGAAGTAAACTCAAGGGTTTACGGTCGTAAACTCTACACTTTATGAGCATATGTTGTTTTGAGGTTTTACAAGTCCTTTGAAGCATTTCTACTTGGTGGTTAGGCCTTTGGAAAGATCTAGGGCACCATTTCACTCCTAAATGGAGTTTACGCTCCCTTTACCATTTTCCTTTGAGTTTACTACCTTAAACTCATGATTTACTACCTTAAACCCATTAGTTTATGGTATTTGGGGGTTTTCAAGTCCTTAGCTCAATCATGGCAATAGTCTAGGTTAGATTTAGACACAAGGAATAACCATGGGACTTTTATACACCTTTTGGGGTGTTTATGGTTTTGGGAGATACCCAAACCATAAACACATAAAAATGTAAGGTTTTGGTGATTTTTGTGTGATAAACTCATCAATGATGAATCTAGACAAGTCCCTAAGGCATTGTGAGGCATCTAGGCTAGTGATGCAAATTTGACCCGCGGATTCGGGTACCCGTGGGTACCCGAACCTAACGGGGCGGGTATTACCCGTCTTAACGGGTAACGGGGCGGGGACGGGGCTGAAATTTCATACCCGAAACGGGGGCGGGGCGGGTATGGGTATGATACTATCCGTCCGTTTAATACCCGAATATATATATATATATATATATATATATATATATATATATATATATATATATATATATATATATATATATATATATATATATATATATATATATAGACACACACTCGAAAATATTAAAGCACATTAATTTCTATATGCTTAAACCCGGTCTTTGAAAATTGTGGAAACATTTTTTTACTATTTTCAAAATTCCTTCACCACTTATCGTCTTTTAGACTCTCCGATTATTCTTCGTTCTTCGCAACTCACAGTCACACTCCAAAATGTGTATAATTGTGTATGCATGCATAATTGAAGGGGGAAATGACTTAGGAGGGTAACTACCTCTTATTCGTGTTCACATATTGGCAATTTCTTCTTTTTTGTACATAATAAAACAACTAACTTGTTTTAACTATTCAAATTACACCAATATTACCAGTTAATACCTGTTTTAACCGGTAACTCAAAGGGAAAAGGACTTAGGAGGGTAACTACCTCTTATCCGTGTTCACATATTGACAACTTCTTATTTTTTGTACATAAGAAAGCAACCAACTTGTTTTAACTGTGTAACATCCCAAAAATCATGAACAAAAATTTCGTTTTTAATTTAATACTAAAACCATAATTGTCAAACCATTAATTTAATACTCCGGCATCGGCCCCTCCCGACATCAGGCCCCGCCTGGCATCGAGCCCTGCTCGGTATACAGATATGTCTCTCTTAGGCCCCGCCTGTCTCCGAGCCCCGCCCACTAAACACATACAATCATATAACATGCTAACACATAAAGAAACATACTCTACTGTATCCCCGTCCTAAGAAACATACTCTGCTAATAATGACATACGGAACATCGTCCGTACTAAGCTAGTGATGAGATATGGGACCTTGCCCACACTCACCTCCCTACCAGGCACATACAAGTATCACACAGAAAACAAGTATAATCTAACATGATAACATTCCTCGGGCACCCGCCCGACATCAGAGCTTGGTCTGGAATAACATACTAACATAAAATGCCTAGGGCTAACCCCCGGGTCTTCCTACTCATAGACTACATGGGCTAGCATTATGGCTTTAGACCCATTCACGCAGTGAGGAGACTCACCTTGCACTGCTGAAGCCCTGGCTGGAACTAGCTGAGTACGGGCGAATTTCTGTATCTCGTTATTAGCAGAGTATGTTTCTTAGGATATGGATACAGTAGAGTATGTTTCTTTATGTGTTAGCATGTTATATGATTGTATGTGCTTAGCGGGTGGGGCCCGGAGACAGGCGGGGCCTAAGAGAGACAGATATGTATACTGAGTGGGGCTCGATGCCAGGTAGGGCCCGATGCCGGGCGGGGCCTATTGTCGGAGTATTAAATTAATGGTTTGACAATTATAGTTTTAGTATTAAATTAAAAACGAAATTTTTTGTCATGATTTTTTGGATGTTACACAGTTAAAACAAAATAGTTGTTTTCTTATGTACAAAAAATAAGAAGTTGCCAATATGTGAACACGGATAAAAGGTAGTTACCCTCCTAAGTCATTTTCCCTTTGAGTTACCGGTTAAAACAAGTATTAGCCGGTAATATTGGTGCAATTTAAACAGTTAAAACAAGTTAGTTGCTTTATTATGTACAAAAAAGAAGAAGTTGCCAATATGTGAACACGGATAAGAGATAGTTACCCTCTTAAGTCATTTTCCCTAATTGAAGTATTGAGAAGTAGAACGATGTTTAAAATATTAAAATCATCGCACATTTCCACGCAAGTAATTATTGCCCATTAATTATTTTATATTATAAATTCAAAACAAAATATTAGTTGATAAAATTTTCCAATCTTCTATATCTTATAAAACCTTTATTTGTCGTTAAAAGAATTCTAATAAGAATCTAAAAGGGAAATAAATTCAAAGTGAATTAAGCAATTTCCAATATATATGATTAAAAGTGCAACTAATTTCATAAAATGTATATGAAATTTGCTTTTAAAAAATGGTGATAACTTAACATACCTTTAGAAACATAAATAGTTGTACTTGTAGAAATAAACATAATATATTTCGGGTACCCATCGGGTTCCCCGTACCCGACGGATATTTTTTCAACCGAACCCATCGGGGATTAGGCGGGGCGGAGGCGGGGACGGGTGTGGGGATTGGAGTTCGGGTACGGGGACGGGTATTGCAGTATCCGCTAATATCCGCCCCCGTTTGCATCTCTAATCTAGGCACCCCTAAGGCACCACTTTGCACCATATTTGGTGTTTACGGTTTTGGGAGCCTCCCAAAATCGTGAACACCTTGATCTTGGTGTTCTTGGGACTTTTCTTTGATGCTAACATGTAATACAAGCTTAATAAGACTCAAGGATGGAAGTACTTACTATAAGGAAGCTTGAAATGAGCTAAAAGTCCAAGAACGCTTAGTGTGTGTTCTTGGTGTTTTTGGAAATCTAATCAAAACACAAAAATGGATGGATGAAAAGATGTACAATCACTAGATTAAGTGTTATACCAACTTGAAATGGCTAGAACACTTACAAGTTTGAAGATCTCGAATTAAATCTTGGATGATACTTGAGAGTGTTTTGGGTTTACTCTTTTAGGGTGAAAATGAAATGTGTTGCACTTTGGGGAGTAAACTCATGCTTAAGGCATGAGTTTACGTTTTTGGGGGTATTTTACGGCCCAAACATAAAAGTTTGGCCGTGAACTTCTAAGCTACGTGGTATTCGCGGTTTACAAAATTCGAGACCCGAGACGGCACATCCGTTCACCCGTTCGTTTAAAGATTTATTATTAAAATAATCAAATGAACTTATTTTTCCTAAAAACAAGTAAAAGTGAACTTGACTTATAATATGAAGTGATTGACTTTTAGGGTTTGACTGAATGAAAATTCCGGGTTGTTACATCATCCCCCTGTTAAAGGGAATTTCGTCCCGAAATTAAAGTCTAAACAAATAAAGTAGTTACAAACAACTAAGAAAAAAGATGAGGATATTTCAGTTTCATCTGATCCTCACACTCCCAAGTGAATTCCGGTCCTCGCTTGGCGTTCCAGCGAACCTTCACAATCGGGATACGGCTTTGTTTCATTTGCTTGACCTCTCGGTCCATGATCTCTACTGGTTCCTCCACGAAGTTGAGGCTCTCGTTGATTTCAATCTCGTCGAGTGGAATAACAAGAGTCTTGTCGAACAGACACTTTTTCAAGTTCGATACGTGGAAGGTAGAATGTACGTTACTGAGTTCGCGCGGTAAGTTAAGTTTGTAAGCTACAGGACCGATTCTTGCGAGAATCTCGAAAGGCCCTATGTACCTTGGATTTAGCTTTCCACACTTTCCGAAGCGTATCAAGACCTTCCAGGGTGAGACCTTCAATAGAACACGGTTACCCACCTGGAATTCCAACGGTTTCCTACGTTTATCAGCGTAGCTTTTCTGTCAGTCTCTGGAGGCTTTCAATCATTCATGGATCTGAACGATCTTCTCCGTCATTTCCCCTATGATTTCTGGACATGTGAGAGTGCTTTCAGGGACTCGCCCTTTAGCTAACTGGGTATCACCCACCTCAGCCCAGCACAGAGGGGATCTGCACTTTCGGTCATAGAGGGCCTCGAATGGAGCAACCTTTATGCTCGTGTGATAACTGTTGTTTTAGGAAAATTTGACAAGGGGTAAATGAGTATCCCATGCTTTCCTGAAGTCTATCACACAGGCTCGCAACATATCTTTCAAGGTTTGGATAGTTCTCTCACTTTGCTCGTCGGTCTGCGGATGGTAGGCTGTACTCATGTCCAACCTAGTTCCTAGGGAACTTTGTAATGACTGCCAGAACCTCGAAGTGAATCTACTATCTCTATCCGAGATAATGGATAAGGGAACACCATGCAGTCTTATAATCTCCCTAATGTAAGTTCTTGTAAGTTTCTCCATCTTGTCTGTTTCTTTGATCGCCAGGAAGTGTGCAGACTTGGTCAGTCTATCGACGATGACCCATACGGAATCAAGCCCACCCGTCGTCTTGGGCAACTTGGTTATGAAATCCATAGTTATCCGTTCCCACTTCCATTCTAGTATCTCCGTTTGTTGTTGTAGACTGGAGGGTTTCTGGTATTCGACCTTGACCTTTACGCAAGTAAGGCATTTACTCACGAAGGTAGCAATCTCTGCTTTCATGTTAGGCCACCAGTATAACTTTTTGAGGTCCAGATACATCTTATCTGATCCCGAGTGCACGGAATAACGAGTGTTGTGCGCCTCGTTCATGACTAAGTCTCTGAAACCACCTAGTTTCGGGGTCCAGATCCGGTCCATGAAATAATAAGCTCCGCCACCCTTAACCTCCAAGTTCTTATCCATCCCTCTTAGGGATTCACCCGCCACATTTTCAGGCTTCAAAGCGTCAATCTGAGCTGCCTTAATTTGTGTGGACAAGTGTGAATGGATAGTCATATTCAATGATTTGACTCTACGACCAGAATATTCCTCCCGTACAAGTAATGTCTCCAGATCTTCAGAGCAAACACAACTGCTCCCAGTTCAAGATCATGGGTCGTGTAGTTGACCTCATGTGTCTTTAGTTGTCTCGAGGCATAGGCGATGACTGGTGGTTGTCGAGGCCAACACAAATAATAACCCTAAATATTACACACTAAAATAGTGTATAGTGGTAAAGGGATCGAATCCACGGAGATTGGTTCAATTTATAACTCTATGAAAAATCTCTTTGTAAAAATACTTGTAAAATGACAATAAAAATAAAATGGGGGGTTTTGGTGTTTTGAAATACTTGAAACAAACTAGAATTAACTATGATTTAAATAGACAAATGCAACAAAAATAAGAGTTTGATGTAAAATCAATGAGGGAAAGATGGTTGACTTAAATTTTCCTCACTTTGACTTTTGATGAACATATCATTAGAATCCAATGGTGCAATACTTTGATTTAAATCCTTAATTTGGCTATAGTAATCCAAGGAGCTTGAGATTACCTAGACTTTTCTTAATTGTTGAAATGGCTAGAGAAGCTCACAACAATTTCCTTAGTCAAAGTCACTAATTCCAAATAGCATGTAATTAGTGAAAGTCAACTAGCATTAAGAACCAAAAAGTCACCAAATCCAAGAGGGGTCAAATGCTTTCACCACCATGTTGGAGGAAATGTTTTTATGATTGTGTGAAGCAAAAACAACACAAAAATCATTTGTTGCTTGCTAATTTGAGGATCCTTTACTTAATCAAGAAATTAGCCAACTAATCACCACAAACACATTTAAACTCATGAACTAAAACATACAAGTAGTGATAAGATGTTAAAACACAAAACATTCCCATAAAGATTTAAGAACATGTTCATGGATTCTTCAACATTCAACAAAAGTTCAAAGGATTAACCAAAAGTCAACCAAGATTAGTTTAGCCAAGCATGGCTAAACCCAAAGAAACAAAGTTAGAGAAAATTGTACCAAACATTAAGCAAGAATCAAGAGGTAAAAATATGATGTTCTTCAAATGTTCTTGGCCTTCAAAAGTCTTCAAAACTCCAGAGAGAATCTCCAAAAATCGGATGTCCAAGAGTCTCCAAAAGATGGGCACCAACCTTCCTCAAATAGCTCAAAAGAAGAATTTCCGAAACTGCCCCTGCAGAGCCTTGCGCGACCCGCGTGCTGTTGCGCGGGTGGTCCCTGGATGTAACATCTTTGAGGTTTTGGGCCTCCATAGCTTAGCCCACTTAGCCCAGATCGAATCCAATCACCTCCTAGCCCATTTTCTTCAAGTTTTTCTTCATTTTAAGCCCAATTTGACCTCTCCAAATCCTCCAAAGCTCGTGCACTCTCCCGATTAACAATCTATGCAAGCTTGAATAAACTCCCGTATCTTGCAAATTTAAAGTCTATTTCTCTCCAAGCCTTCAAATAACCATCAAGCTCGCTCCATGCATCATCTCCACAATCACCAAGCCTAACATCATTTTTGTCTACCAAATCTCATCGCTTCCCATACGTCCCGAACACTCCAGCTCCACTAGACCCGAAAATCTGCAATTATGCGCACAAGATTCGAAAGTACCTGAAATAGTCATAAAATAACAAAAGGGAAAATATGCATGGAAATTATCTAAATTATGAATGAAATATGCTAAAATAAACTATAAAAAGAAGTAAACAAAACTAACTATCAAATCACCCCAAGCTTAAACCTTACTTGTCCTCAAGTAAGACAAGACTAAAATGAACTTGGGATGAACTATCCTAGAGAAAATAAAAAGAATGGATAGAGCCGCAGAACCTGATCACCGTTAGTCAACATGGTCAGAATTGATCTTGCTATTACCTCAGGAATTTTTCATCCGATGACAATGGTACCATAAACCATAGCCAGGACAACTCCTTTAAGTGAGTAAGGAGGGATGAGCAGTCGTAGCCTCAATGGAACATGCATACAATGAAGAATATCTGTAGTAGGGAGAAAGCAGCTGGATGGGCTCGGGTGGAGCTCTTCTTTAAATGTACACTCTGATCTCACGTTTTCCGGTTTCTCTCATGTGTAACTAGGTTTAATCGCTCGGGCACCGTTGTAGGAATCGGATCACTTGGTGTTGGCCCAAACCTCCCGTAGTATCTGACTCGACAGTCTCCCTAACATCACCAATTTGCGAAAAACAACTCGATCTATATACAATAAAACATACCTAAATAAATGAATATCAAACGCCGGGTGACCAAAATGTTGGAAGATTTAGTTCAATAATTGAACCGGTCACCCTTCTCAGATTTCTGCAGCTGGGAATTTGCCTGCCCCCCCTTTTTTTTTTGTTTTTTTTTTGTTTTTTGTTTTTTTTGTTATACTTGAAGGTAATGTAATAACAACCCTTTGACTCAAAATTTGGTTCCTAAAGTGTGTAAGTGGAACCGAAAGGGTAGTAATATAATCCGAATGGTCTAAGCGAGAAAATGACCATGTGTGGAGCATAAAGATATAATGTAAGCTCCTCTTCAAATTTGTGAATTTTTATTTCAAAAATAATGAAAATGTCCACATGCGGACTAAAAGACTTCTCCAAAATCCTAAGAAAATCGCAAAAAGATATGGTGATGTAAAGAGACCGGATATGGATTCTACTCGGGGACAAGCACTAGTGCTTCATCCTAACGGTTCAAACATGATCAAGTGTGATCCTCTCGGCGGTAGTGACTGCAAGGCTAAGAAATCCATTGCTATAGTATATCCTACAGTCATTAGTATTGTATGCATAATTCTTCATGAAAACTACCTGTCCATGATCACTTACCCCTTTAAGCTACCAGCATCTGATCCCAAGTATGAGATCCCAAACTGTAGCTAATGGTCCCCGTTCGATGGGTGAGATAACAACAAGATCCTGGACCAATAATGATACAATAACTGTGAACCTATTCCATGGCATCTAGGGGTGAGAATAAACAGACAACAAAAATGCATGAATGTTAATGCCTAAGCTAAATGTTATGCAAAAATATAAAAGGTGAAAAAGAAAAAATAAATTTTTTTTTGGATTTTAAAAAAAATGAATGAAAATTAGCTTAAATCTAAAATGTTATGCAACCTAATTAAAAATGCATGAAAAAAAATATAAAAGGAAAATGAAATGCCCCACCCCAAGCTTAAGAACAAGCATTGTCCTCAATGCTTAAGGTAAGGGCAAAAATGACCTAAATCGGAGGATTGGATGACGGGAGATGTTTGTGGCGGTGGTTTCGTGAAATTACGACCAGTAGAACTCCGACAATCTTGAATTTTCCGGCAAGGTGGGTGCTGGAAGGTTATATGAGAGGAATGGAGTGGGAGGTCAGATGATTAAATGAAGAAGAAGGGAAGCTGAACATTTTAATCTATGGGTCAAAAAGGGTCAATTTCGGTCAATGTTGGTCAAGAAAAGTCAAAAGGTCAACTCATTAAAACCTTTGGTCAACACCTGGTCAAATAATAGCCAAAAATAGCCCAAATTGCCTAGCACAGTGCGCGGGTCGCGCAGAGTAGCACGCGGGTCGCGCAGACCTTGCAGTTAAGTCTTGGGCCAATGTCGCTTCATCACACCTGGCCGCGCAACCCACCCGCGCAACAGCACGCGGGTCGCGCAACCCGCTGATGCTGATCTTCATTTTCGCTTCATTTTTCTTCGGTTTTCACCCGTTCTTGCTTCGGACAGCCCCAAACACCTAGAAACTCTTGATTTCTTCAAAAACAACTCTTTTAAATCCCAAAAATATCTTCCAAACTCATTTATTCAAATTAAAAACACAAAAACACAATGCTTTCCAAAAATGCCATTCTTTAACGTCTTTGGCGAGACGCCTCCAAACTTCACTTTAACACTTTGGGGCGTCCAAATGGACGACATCTTGGACATTTGAATCAAAAACTTCATTGAATGGCTTCAATCGATGTCCATTAACCTTGTAAATTTTCCCCGTGTCGACATTTTTTAATTTCCACACCTCCATTGAGACTCTTTTCTTGTATTTGACTTTCTTTTTACGGGAGAACCATATCGGACTCAAACCTTTGATAATAGCAATCATCCAACCATATTCTTTCTTGTACTTGTTCATTAAGGTGACCAACTCTTCCTTCTTTGACATGGTTTTTGAGTAGGTGACCGGTTGGGCGTCTTCTTTCTTGTGATACGTATCCTTTGAAGAGTCCGACAAATTTATCGCTTCCATCTCTTGTGGTTGGTCTACCAATGGAGTTAGTTTCTTAATGCTAGTGGGCGGCTCAACCTCTCTTTCATTAACCCATATCACTTCCTCTATAGTTTCATTGTCAGCTTTTTCAATTTCTTCTTCTTCTTTAACAACCTCTTCCACTTCTACTTCTTCTTCCTCTTCTTCATATAACACTCTTGGGCCATCACAAATTTTCTCATCATTCAAAGGAATGGAACATGCGCTATGCGATGGGCTCTTTTCAGATGGTATTTTTTCTTGAGCTTCCATTATACTAATTGATTGAGCAATTTGTGTTATTTGTTGCTCTAAGCTTTTGAGGCTAGCTTGAGTTGTTTCCTGGAAAATTTGGGTAGAAGTGGCAATGCTTTTCACAATGTCCTCTAAGGACATGCTTGGCGTTTCAGTTTGTTGAGGAGGGTAAGGATAGGGTTCTTGGAACAGTGGAGTTGGTTGGTATTGGTTATTTCCCCATGTTTGGTATGGGTTTTGGTAATGGTTATTTTCCCAAACTTGGTTGTTGTCCCACCATTGATCATGTTGAGGCTGATCATAACTCCATTGGTTTGACCAGTAGTACCTTCCTTTCTCTTGCACTTCTTCCCATTCTCCTTGTAAATATGGACACATGTCGGAATGATGTCCATTTTGGGCGCAAAAATCATGAAGAAGAGGTGTGGGTTGTACACTTTGGTTACTTTCAATTATCATAACTAACTGAGCTAGCTCAGAAAGTTGGTCTTCGGTGCAAGGAGTGTTCATTTCCGAACCATACTTCTTTTTTTTTTATTTCGGGATTTTAAATTTGAGTACCTGCACAATGAGATCTAGGCATAGAGAAACAAATTGATTAAAAATAAACCAATCCCCGGCAACGGCGCCAAAAATTTGGTGGTTGTCGAGGCCAACACAAATAATAACCCTAAATATTACACACTAAAATAGTGTATAGTGGTAAAGGGATCGAATCCACGGAGATTGGTTCAATTTATAACTCTATGAAAAATCTCTTTGTAAAAATACTTGTAAAATGACAATAAAAATAAAATGGGGGGTTTTGGTGTTTTGAAATACTTGAAACAAACTAGAATTAACTATGATTTAAATAGACAAATGCAACAAAAATAAGAGTTTGATGTAAAATCAATGAGGGAAAGATGGTTGACTTAAAGTTTCCTCACTTTGACTTTTGATGAACATATCATTAGAATCCAATGGTGCAATACTTTGATTTAAATCCTTAATTTGGCTATAGTAATCCAAGGAGCTTGAGATTACCTAGACTTTTCTTAATTGTTGAAATGGCTAGAGAAGCTCACAACAATTTCCTTAGTCAAAGTCACTAATTCCAAATAGCATGTAATTAGTGAAAGTCAACTAGCATTAAGAACCAAAAAGTCACCAAATCCAAGAGGGGTCAAATGCTTTCACCACCATGTTGGAGGAAATGTTTTTATGATTGTGTGAAGCAAAAACAACACAAAAATCATTTGTTGCTTGCTAATTTGAGGATCCTTTACTTAATCAAGAAATTAGCCAACTAATCACCACAAACACATTTAAACTCATGAACTAAAACATACAAGTAGTGATAAGATGTTAAAACACAAAACATTCCCATAAAGATTTAAGAACATGTTCATGGATTCTTCAACATTCAACAAAAGTTCAAAGGATTAACCAAAAGTCAACCAAGATTAGTTTAGCCAAGCATGGCTAAACCCAAAGAAACAAAGTTAGAGAAAATTGTACCAAACATTAAGCAAGAATCAAGAGGTAAAAATATGATGTTCTTCAAATGTTCTTGGCCTTCAAAAGTCTTCAAAACTCCAGAGAGAATCTCCAAAAATCGGATGTCCAAGAGTCTCCAAAAGATGGGCACCAACCTTCCTCAAATAGCTCAAAAGAAGAATTTCCGAAACTGCCCCTGCAGAGCCTTGCGCGACCCGCGTGCTGTTGCGCGGGTGGTCCCTGGATGTAACATCTTTGAGGTTTTGGGCCTCCATAGCTTAGCCCACTTAGCCCAGATCGAATCCAATCACCTCCTAGCCCATTTTCTTCAAGTTTTTCTTCATTTTAAGCCCAATTTGACCTCTCCAAATCCTCCAAAGCTCGTGCACTCTCCCGATTAACAATCTATGCAAGCTTGAATAAACTCCCGTATCTTGCAAATTTAAAGTCTATTTCTCTCCAAGCCTTCAAATAACCATCAAGCTCGCTCCATGCATCATCTCCACAATCACCAAGCCTAACATCATTTTTGTCTACCAAATCTCATCGCTTCCCATACGTCCCGAACACTCCAGCTCCGCTAGACCCGAAAATCTGCAATTATGCGCACAAGATTCGAAAGTACCTGAAATAGTCATAAAATAACAAAAGGGAAAATATGCATGGAAATTATCTAAATTATGAATGAAATATGCTAAAATAAACTATAAAAAGAAGTAAACAAAACTAACTATCAAATCACCCCAAGCTTAAACCTTACTTGTCCTCAAGTAAGACAAGACTAAAATGAACTTGGGATGAACTATCCTAGAGAAAATAAAAAGAATGGATAGAGCCGCAGAACCTGATCACCGTTAGTCAACATGGTCAGAATTGATCTTGCTATTACCTCAGGAATTTTTCATCCGATGACAATGGTACCATAAACCATAGCCAGGACAACTCCTTTAGGTGAGTAAGGAGGGATGAGCAGTCGTAGCCTCAATGGAACATGCATACAATGAAGAATATCTGTAGTAGGGAGAAAGCAGCTGGATGGGCTCGGGTGGAGCTCTTCTTTAAATGTACACTCTGATCTCACGTTTGCCGGTTTCTCTCATGTGTAACTAGGTTTAATCGCTCGGGCACCGTTGTAGGAATCGGATCACTTGGTGTTGGCCCAAACCTCCCGTAGTATCTGACTCGACAGTCTCCCTAACATCACCAATTTGCGAAAAACAATTCGATCTATATACAATAAAACATACCTAAATAAATGAATATCAAACGCCGGGTGACCAAAATGTTGGAAGATTTAGTTCAATAATTGAACCGGTCACCCTTCTCAGATTTCTGCAGCTGGGAATTTGCCTGCCCCCCCCTTTTTTTTTTGTTTTTTTTTTGTTTTTTGTTTTTTTTGTTATACTTGAAGGTAATGTAATAACAACCCTTTGACTCAAAATTTGGTTCCTAAAGTGTGTAAGTGGAACCGAAAGGGTAGTAATATAATCCGAATGGTCTAAGCGAGAAAATGACCATGTGTGGAGCATAAAGATATAATGTAAGCTCCTCTTCAAATTTGTGAATTTTTATTTCAAAAATAATGAAAATGTCCACATGCGGACTAAAAGACTTCTCCAAAATCCTAAGAAAATCGCAAAAAGATATGGTGATGTAAAGAGACCGGATATGGATTCTACTCGGGGACAAGCACTAGTGCTTCATCCTAACGGTTCAAACATGATCAAGTGTGATCCTCTCGGCGGTAGTGACTGCAAGGCTAAGAAATCCATTGCTATAGTATATCCTACAGTCATTAGTATTGTATGCATAATTCTTCATGAAAACTACCTGTCCATGATCACTTACCCCTTTAAGCTACCAGCATCTGATCCCAAGTATGAGATCCCAAACTGTAGCTAATGGTCCCCGTTCGATGGGTGAGATAACAACAAGATCCTGGACCAATAATGATACAATAACTGTGAACCTATTCCATGGCATCTAGGGGTGAGAATAAACAGACAACAAAAATGCATGAATGTTAATGCCTAAGCTAAATGTTATGCAAAAATATAAAAGGTGAAAAAGAAAAAATAAATTTTTTTTTGGATTTTAAAAAAAATGAATGAAAATTAGCTTAAATCTAAAATGTTATGCAACCTAATTAAAAATGCATGAAAAAAAATATAAAAGGAAAATGAAATGCCCCACCCCAAGCTTAAGAACAAGCATTGTCCTCAATGCTTAAGGTAAGGGCAAAAATGACCTAAATCGGAGGATTGGATGACGGGAGATGTTTGTGGCGGTGGTTTCGTGAAATTACGACCAGTAGAACTCCGACAATCTTGAATTTTCCGGCAAGGTGGGTGCTGGAAGGTTATATGAGAGGAATGGAGTGGGAGGTCAGATGATTAAATGAAGAAGAAGGGAAGCTGAACATTTTAATCTATGGGTCAAAAAGGGTCAATTTCGGTCAATGTTGGTCAAGAAAAGTCAAAAGGTCAACTCATTAAAACCTTTGGTCAACACCTGGTCAAATAATAGCCAAAAATAGCCCAAATTGCCTAGCACAGTGCGCGGGTCGCGCAGAGTAGCACGCGGGTCGCGCAGACCTTGCAGTTAAGTCTTGGGCCAATGTCGCTTCATCACACCTGGCCGCGCAACCCACCCGCGCAACAGCACGCGGGTCGCGCAACCCGCTGATGCTGATCTTCATTTTCGCTTCATTTTTCTTCGGTTTTCACCCGTTCTTGCTTCGGACAGCCCCAAACACCTAGAAACTCTTGATTTCTTCAAAAACAACTCTTTTAAATCCCAAAAATATCTTCCAAACTCATTTATTCAAATTAAAAACACAAAAACACAATGCTTTCCAAAAATGCCATTCTTTAACGTCTTTGACGAGACGCCTCCAAACTTCACTTTAACACTTTGGGGCGTCCAAATGGACGACATCTTGGACATTTGAATCAAAAACTTCATTGAATGGCTTCAATCGATGTCCATTAACCTTGTAAATTTTCCCCGTGTCGACATTTTTTAATTTCCACACCTCCATTGAGACTCTTTTCTTGTATTTGACTTTCTTTTTACGGGAGAACCATATCGGACTCAAACCTTTGATAATAGCAATCATCCAACCATATTCTTTCTTGTACTTGTTCATTAAGGTGACCAACTCTTCCTTCTTTGACATGGTTTTTGAGTAGGTGACCGGTTGGGCGTCTTCTTTCTTGTGATACGTATCCTTTGAAGAGTCCGACAAATTTATCGCTTCCATCTCTTGTGGTTGGTCTACCAATGGAGTTAGTTTCTTAATGCTAGTGGGCGGCTCAACCTCTCTTTCATTAACCCATATCACTTCCTCTATAGTTTCATTGTCAGCTTTTTCAATTTCTTCTTCTTCTTTAACAACCTCTTCCACTTCTACTTCTTCTTCCTCTTCTTCATATAACACTCTTGGGCCATCACAAATTTTCTCATCATTCAAAGGAATGGAACATGCGCTATGCGATGGGCTCTTTTCAGATGGTATTTTTTCTTGAGCTTCCATTATACTAATTGATTGAGCAATTTGTGTTATTTGTTGCTCTAAGCTTTTGAGGCTAGCTTGAGTTGTTTCCTGGAAAATTTGGGTAGAAGTGGCAATGCTTTTCACAATGTCCTCTAAGGACATGCTTGGCGTTTCAGTTTGTTGAGGAGGGTAAGGATAGGGTTCTTGGAACAGTGGAGTTGGTTGGTATTGGTTATTTCCCCATGTTTGGTATGGGTTTTGGTAATGGTTATTTTCCCAAACTTGGTTGTTGTCCCACCATTGATCATGTTGAGGCTGATCATAACTCCATTGGTTTGACCAGTAGTACCTTCCTTTCTCTTGCACTTCTTCCCATTCTCCTTGTAAATATGGACACATGTCGGAATGATGTCCATTTTGGGCGCAAAAATCATGAAGAAGAGGTGTGGGTTGTACACTTTGGTTACTTTCAATTATCATAACTAACTGAGCTAGCTCAGAAAGTTGGTCTTCGGTGCAAGGAGTGTTCATTTCCGAACCATACTTCTTTTTTTTTTATTTCGGGATTTTAAATTTGAGTACCTGCACAATGAGATCTAGGCATAGAGAAACAAATTGATTAAAAATAAACCAATCCCCGGCAACGGCGCCAAAAATTTGGTGGTTGTCGAGGCCAACACAAATAATAACCCTAAATATTACACACTAAAATAGTGTATAGTGGTAAAGGGATCGAATCCACGGAGATTGGTTCAATTTATAACTCTATGAAAAATCTCTTTGTAAAAATACTTGTAAAATGACAATAAAAATAAAATGGGGGGTTTTGGTGTTTTGAAATACTTGAAACAAACTAGAATTAACTATGATTAAATAGACAAATGCAACAAAAATAAGAGTTTGATGTAAAATCAATGAGGGAAAGATGGTTGACTTAAAGTTTCCTCACTTTGACTTTTGATGAACATATCATTAGAATCCAATGGTGCAATACTTTGATTTAAATCCTTAATTTGGCTATAGTAATCCAAGGAGCTTGAGATTACCTAGACTTTTCTTAATTGTTGAAATGGCTAGAGAAGCTCACAACAATTTCCTTAGTCAAAGTCACTAATTCCAAATAGCATGTAATTAGTGAAAGTCAACTAGCATTAAGAACCAAAAAGTCACCAAATCCAAGAGGGGTCAAATGCTTTCACCACCATGTTGGAGGAAATGTTTTTATGATTGTGTGAAGCAAAAACAACACAAAAATCATTTGTTGCTTGCTAATTTGAGGATCCTTTACTTAATCAAGAAATTAGCCAACTAATCACCACAAACACATTTAAACTCATGAACTAAAACATACAAGTAGTGATAAGATGTTAAAACACAAAACATTCCCATAAAGATTTAAGAACATGTTCATGGATTCTTCAACATTCAACAAAAGTTCAAAGGATTAACCAAAAGTCAACCAAGATTAGTTTAGCCAAGCATGGCTAAACCCAAAGAAACAAAGTTAGAGAAAATTGTACCAAACATTAAGCAAGAATCAAGAGGTAAAAATATGATGTCCTTCGAATGTTCTTGGCCTTCAAAAGTCTTCAAAACTCCAGAGAGAATCTCCAAAAATCGGATGTCCAAGAGTCTCCAAAAGATGGGCACCAACCTTCCTCAAATAGCTCAAAAGAAGAATTTCCGAAACTGCCCCTGCAGAGCCTTGCGCGACCCGCGTGCTGTTGCGCGGGTGGTCCCTGGATGTAACATCTTTGAGGTTTTGGGCCTCCATAGCTTAGCCCACTTAGCCCAGATCGAATCCAATCACCTCCTAGCCCATTTTCTTCAAGTTTTTCTTCATTTTAAGCCCAATTTGACCTCTCCAAATCCTCCAAAGCTCGTGCACTCTCCCGATTAACAATCTATGCAAGCTTGAATAAACTCCCGTATCTTGCAAATTTAAAGTCTATTTCTCTCCAAGCCTTCAAATAACCATCAAGCTCGCTCCATGCATCATCTCCACAATCACCAAGCCTAACATCATTTTTGTCTACCAAATCTCATCGCTTCCCATACGTCCCGAACACTCCAGCTCCGCTAGACCCGAAAATCTGCAATTATGCGCACAAGATTCGAAAGTACCTGAAATAGTCATAAAATAACAAAAGGGAAAATATGCATGGAAATTATCTAAATTATGAATGAAATATGCTAAAATAAACTATAAAAAGAAGTAAACAAAACTAACTATCAATGACCTTACCTCGCTGCATCAGAACACATCCGAGTCCTTGATTCGATGCATCGCAATAGACAACGAAGTCTTTTATTCCTTCGGGAAGGGATAGTATTGGTGCGGTGCACAAGTCCGTTTGAGCGTTTGGAATTCTCTCTCCTGCTTCTCTTCCCAGTCAAAGGTCACGCCCTTATGGGTCTGTGTTGTAAGAGGTTTCGTATGCGGGAGAAGTTCTAAATGAACCTGCGATAATAGCCAGCGAGGCCTAGAAATTGACGAATTTCTGTAGGCGTCTTTGGTGTTGACCAGTTCTCAATGGCCTTGATTTTGGAAGGTTCCACGTGTATACCTTCTTCGCTAACCATGTGCCCTAAGAATTCGACTCGTCGAATCCAAAATTCGCATTTCGAGAACTTCACGTAGAGCTTCTCCGAACATAAAGTTTCAAGGACTTGTCGCAGATGTTGACTATGCTCCTCCTTACTTCGAGAGTAGATAAGTATGTCATCGATGAAGACGATGACGAACTGATCCAAGTAAGAACGACACACCCTGTTCATTAAGTCCATGAATACTGCGGGTGCGTTTGTCAATCCGAACGGCATCACTACGAATTTGTAGTGCCCATAACGAGTTCGGAAGGCTGTCTTTGGAACATCCTCCCCTAGCACTCATAGTTGGTGATATCCAGATCTCAAGTCAATTTTTGAAAAGAAGTTCGCCCCTTGGAGTTGGTCAAACAAATCGTCGATCCGAGGCAAAGGATAACGATTTTTGACTGTCAGCTTGTTGAGCTCCCTGTAGTCGATGCACATACGAAACGATCTGTCTTTCTTCTTGACGAACAAAACTGGAGCTCCCCAGGGTGAGAAGCTTGGTCTTATAAAGCCCTTGCTGAGCAGTTCGTTAAGTTGGCAGGACAATTCTTGCATCTCTGCAGATGCTAGAGGATAGGGCAATTTGGCTACGGGGGTAGCCCCTGGAACTTAGTTGATTTGGAACTCGACTTGACGTTGCCGAGGTAATCCTGGAAGTTCTTCTGGAAAGATGTCAGGAAAGTCGCGTACTACTGGAATGTTCTGAATGTCCTTCGTTTCTTGGCTCACATCGACTACATGAGCAAGGAAAGTTGTACATTCCTTTCGTAAGAATTTCTGAGCTTGGATGCTTGAGATGATACGAAGGATCGTGCCGGGTTTGTCGCCATAAACTATTAAGGTTTCGCCAGACGGTAGATTTAGGCGAACAACCTTTTCGTAACACATGATATCGGCACGATGACGACTCAACCAATCCATGCCAATAATGACGTCGAAACTTTTAATTGAGACTGGCATGAGATCGATAGAAAATGAGTGGTTATTTAAAGTTAGGGTACACCCTATGAATATACAGTTAGTGCTCTCAGTCTTCCCATTAGCCATTTCTACACTGAACGTTTCATTAAGTGCTCGTGATTTTTGCTTAAGTAAATGAGCAAATTTTCGGTTCACGAAACTCCTCTCCGCTCCACTATCAAATAGAATGCATGCATAAGCGTTATCTAGGAGGAACGTACCAGTGACCACTGTGGGGTCGGCAACCGCTTCCTTATGGCCTATGGCCAGAACTCTTGTCGGTCCACCGGCAATCCCTGCCTTCGGGCAGTTCCTTTTGTAGTGGCCTACTTCGCCACATCCGTAGCAAGCTTGGCCCACTTGTGCACCGGGGACTTGGTTGATTGGTTTCACCGGAGCTTTACAGAAACGGGCAGTGTGCCCCTTCCTGTTGCAGTTCATACACTGCATTTCCCGGCAGGCGCCGACGTGATGGAAGTTGCATTTGTTGCACTTGGGCAAACTTCCAGAATACTGCTTTACCAGAGCAACAGCGGCAGGTGCTATCGCTGCATGCACTGCCACGACCTGCTACTTTTTGGCAGCCTTAGCTTTCTTCTTGTCATCCCAGAACTTCCGCTTGGAGTCAGCGGTTTTTGCAGGTTTTGAGACGGCCAGGGTAGTTGTTGTTGCGGCCGGGGTACGAACCCCATGGTCTATGAGCCGCTGTGCCAATCGCTTGGCACAATCAAATGTAGTGGGGTGTGATGCCAAGACATTTCCCTGGTACGGTGGCACCAGTCCCCATATGTAACGCTTAATTTTCTTTCCCTCTGTATGAACCATGTTGGGAAAGAGAGCCACCAGTTCGCAGAATCTGGCGGTATAAGCGGTTACGTTGGAGCCCTTCACGGTTAGGCTCCATAGCTCTTCCTCCAGCTTTTGAATCTCGCCCCTCAGGTAGTACTCCTCAATCATGAGGTCTTTCAAAGTATCCCAGCCCATAGCATTAGCCACTATAAGAGATAGTGACTTAACATGGCCGTTCCACCATGTTAGGGCTTTGGTTTCAAAGGTGCAAGCAGCGTACTTCACCTTGCTCTCGTCGGAACAAGAGCAGATTTCAAAAACCGATTCGGTTTTCTCGAACCATTGCGAGAGGGCAATGACTCCGCCAGTCCCCTTAAAGGACAAGGACTTACAGTTCGTGAAGTCCTTATAGGAGCACTCTCTCGAGCGCACAGGAGCTTCAACCTGAACACACTGAACAGGGGTTCCTCCTCCAACGGAACCAGATGATTGATACTAAGCCATAGTTGTGGCCACAGCTGCAGCTACAGCAACATTTAAGGCTGCAGTGTCGAACTGAGGAGTAGGTGGTTGAGGAGGTGGAGGAGGTGGTGTTTTGTTATTGAGATTTCTCTGCATAGGCGGCATCTTTGATCTATAGTTTATGAATATGAAAATATTGATAAGAATTTAATGGACGAATTGATGAGAATGACTCACGGACTAACTCTCCATAGCCCAACGATACGATTGAATGGAAACCTAGTGCTTATAGATGTTCACATTTGGATAATAATTCTCATAAGATTAGGTACCTGTCAATATTACTGGAATTACAGATGTAACAAGTTCGGGAAAAACGGCCAACAGAAATAGACCTTACATCAACCAAAATAGGAAAATTTTGACAGAACTACAACCTAGTTAAGACCTAACAGGCCTACGATTTACAAAGATAGGGAATTAGACCAGAGTTTTACATAACTAGTTTATATCCAAAAGAGAGAAGTTGATGAGAATCTATCGGCGACGAGAACTACCAGAGTGAGTTCTTGATCCCGATAGGAGACGTTCTATGTCCCTCATGCGCCTGTCAGCTCTTGCTTGCTGAGCTCGAAGTTCTCTGACTTCAGCTCGCGTTTCAGTGAGTTCCCTCTGAAGAGTTGCATTGTGGACCAGAGCCCTTGCATGAGCAGACTCTAGCTGGTGAATGTGGACAATGTTAACACCAGTGTTGGCATCAATCTCCAAGATTCGATTGATAGATGATTGACCCAGTATCGTGCTCCGAGACATCCTACTAACCTGATGGGTAGGACTCTGTCAGCAGAACCTCCATCAGTGAGGTTGTAGAAACTTCTGTCTCCATTGTAGGGAATGGGTTGACCCTGTTCATGGCTCCAGTTATTCAAGTTTGTTGCCCACAGAGGTGTGGGTCCTTGAAATGCGGGTCGGGGGTTGTTATCCGGAGCTTGACCTACTTGAGGTAGGTTGTTGACTTTAGGCTCAGAGTCAGATCCATCCGAGAAGCCTTCAACTTCATGATCATCCAAAGGGATTTAATGTTCATCATCGGACTCTGCTTCAAGCCATCCAGCATTGCCGGTGGGTGGAAAGTACGGGTCGTCATGATGATGAAATCCAACCATGATATATATGCGAGAAAAGGGGTAAGGAAATAATTAATAGACTGGCTAACTAGATAATTATAAGGTGATCTCTATCAGTTACCCCAATACTTGACTTGGGCTTACTAATAAAGACCTTTAGTTCTCAGGTAAATAATCATAGTAACACCGAATACTCCTATAGTATTTTAAGTTTAATGTTATGTTCTACTGTTCTTATTGTGGTAGTGTTGGTAAGTTTTTAGACTTGTTGCAACCTCACAACCATCCTTAGGCACATGCTAGTCACTCCTCAGATAATGTAGTTGATCAGGCTACATCTTCCCAGGGTTGACCATATGTCTCTAAGTCTACTTGTGTTGCCCAACAATCGTAATACTTTTGTACTGTCTTAGTAACATTGATTTTAGTATGAATGCAGGTATGTATACTTGGTTAAATATTTTAAATATTTAAAGTATAAACTCTTAATCAGAGTATTTTAATCCTGCTTGTGATTATAGTTCGTATATCTTTTATGGGTTGATACACTCAATTCACTATAAACAATGCTCTGATACCAATCTGTCACACCCTAAAACCATGAATGGCGGAAACATTCTGGGGCGGAGGACGTCATGTATAGTATCACAACAATAAATAATAGTAAACAAGCAACAACATCCTCTATTGCATTAATAATATAATTTCATACATGTGTGTTCTGTCAAAGTTATAGACACCAAAAATATACATATCAAAATAAAAGATGAGTCTTGAACGAACTCCATCTTCTCAAAAGCCTGGCACCTGTACCTGTCTAGTGGTGACCTGAGAATACAAGTTATTTTGAAAGCGAGTATCAGCTTTAAAGCTGGTGAGATCATAAGTATATTAGTGTCTTAGTTTGTATGAAAGCGTTTGTAAGATGTAATGTATAAGTTTTGTAAAGTTTGTGTTTGTTTGAACTATCCTAGAAAACCCTATGTTTCCTACTAAGAGTAGCCTTCTACCAAGGCATCTAGTAACTATGTGCGTCTCTTGTAAGAGTGTGTATTTTCCCAAATCCAACTATCATTAACCAATATATAGTTTTTACATTACCGTGCATCATGTGAATGTTCACGAAGTGAATGTAATGGGATAAATATTATAGTGCTGTACTGTTGTATTAAGTAACTACTGTTGTACTAACTACCTTAAACCAATTGTTATTTAAAGTACAATGTGATCGGCATGTACCCTGCTACCAACTCAATAGTAAAACGACGATGTAAGACGCCGTATGAAATGACATTTGGCACCCGTAGACTTGCAAGTCCCACTGTAGCGAGCAACAAGGTGTAGGAAAGTCAATCCAGTATAGATCTATACGCAAACACATACGCTCCCCAATTAAGGAGATTCTGGATACAAAAACTGTCATCGCAGGTAGTGTCATGACCCATTTAATGGCTCACATAACTGAATGTAATGTATATGTAATGTATGTGCTAGCTGTATTGTGTGTTCTTCCTCTGTCTAGCCTGTATGTTTGTTTCTCATCACTATGTATTATGTTTGTTTATCATCACTATGTATTATGTTTGTTTCTCATCACTATGTATTGTATTTTGTTTCTCATCACTATGTATTATGTTTGTTTCTCATCACTATGTATTATGTTTGTTTCTCATCACTATGTATTACGACTCATGAATGAACTGACTCTTTGTATGATTCATTGTTCTTGTATTAGTATTACTAAAACCCTAAACTACGCCTATTGTAGTTTATTAGTAATATAACTTGTACGTGTGAATATGGAAGTATACCCTTGCTACCCAAGGGTATTGAATTGACTGGAAGGACCTTTTATGACTATATATGTACACATGATATATAAATAATATTTAAACGACCTTCGGACGGACACCCGATATCCCACCAAACCACATCTCAAGCGCGAAAAGGAAATAAGGCGGGCAGGCTTTCTTAAGCCTTTTAAACATTGCTTATATAACTATACATACACGGACATGCAATTGATAATAAGTATAACAGAGTTTAAGTAAAAGTATTTGATAAGTAAAAGAGTTTGTAAACAGTTTGAAGCAAAACATTTTGATAAACAGTTTGAACAGTAAGAAAATCATTGGTTTTGTAGTTATTAATCACATGTGATTGAAGTAATAACTATAAGTATTCAACTTGTATTCCCCCCCATAAAAGCATTTGAAACATTGAAAAGTATTTCAAAGGTTATTTAAAGGGGTATGAACTCACTTGCAGTGAGTGGATTGGATTGAAGTGTCGGATACGATGCTAGGTGACAAATGGAGACTTGTACACACGCACGAGCCTAGTTATCATATACTGAACATATATATAACTAATTAGCCAATTTATAACTAATAAATTAAGTTAGGACACTCTAGCACATGAAAACACTTTGTTTCAAGTGTTAAAGATCACAAGGGTTGCATCCAAGTGTTTGTAGGGCAAAGCTAGAGTGTTTGGAGTTCAAGGGTAAACTCCTTTGGAGTTTACGGTTTTAATGACCATTACCCAAGCAGTTTACGGAAGTAAACTCAAGGGTTTACGGTCGTAAACTCTACACTTTATGAGCATATGTTGTTTTGAGGTTTTACAAGTCCTTTGAAGCATTTCTACTTGGTGGTTAGGCCTTTGGAAAGATCTAGGGCACCATTTCACTCCTAAATGGAGTTTACGGTCCCTTTACCATTTTCCTTTGAGTTTACTACCTTAAACTCATGAGTTTACTACCTTAAACCCATAAGTTTATGGTATTTAGGGGTTTTCAAGTCCTTAGCTCAATCATGGCAATAGTCTAGGTTAGATTTAGACATAAGGAATAACCATGGGACTTTTATGGGACTTTTATACACCTTTTGGGGTGTTTACGGTTTTGGTAGATCCCAAAACCTTAAACCCATAAAAATGTAAGGTTTTGGTGCTTTTTGTGTGATAAACTCATCAAGGATGAATCTAGACAAGTCCCTAAGGCATTGTGAAGCATCGAGGCACCCTAAGGCACCACTTTGCACCATATTTGGTGTTTACGGTTTTGGGAGCCTCCCAAAACCGTGAACACCTTGATCTTGGTGTTCTTGGGACTTTTCTTTGATGCTAACTTGTAATACAAGCTTAATAAGACTCAAGGATGGAAGTACTTACTATAAGGAAGCTTGAAATGAGCTAAAAGTCCAAGAACACTTAGTGTGTCTTCTTGGTGTTCTTGGTGTTTTTGGAAATCTAATCAAAACACAAAAATGGATGGATGAAAAGATGTACAATCACTAGATTAAGTGTTATACCAACTTGAAATGGCTAGAACACTTACAAGTTTGAAGATCTTGAATTAAATCTTGGATGATACTGGAGAGTGTTTTAGGTTTACTCTCTTAGGGTGAAAATGAAATGTGCTGCACTTTGGGGAGTATGGCATGAGTTTATGTTTTTGGGGGTAGTTTACGGCCCAAACATGAAAGTTTGGCCGTGAACTTCTAAGCTACGTGGTATTCGCGGTTTAGAAAATTCGAGACCCGAGACGGCACATCCGTTCACTTGTTCGTTTAAAGATTTATTATTAAAATAATTAAATGAACTTATTTTTCCTAAAAACCAGTAAAAGTGAACTTGACTTATAATATGAAGTGATTGACTTTTAGGGTTTGACTGAATGAAAATTTCGGGTTGTCACACAAGCCCACGAGAAAGCCCAAACTTGAAGCCCAAAATGCAAAGTCTCATCTGACTGAGTATGCCCCATGTACTCAGTGGGTACGCTAAGCATACGCCCAAGAAAATCAATACACCCTGCGTACGAGGAGGTACCGCGTACTGATCGTGCCCACAACCAACTTAGAAAACATCTTAATCCCTTAAGACAAGACGTCCAATGCTTAGATCTAGATCCAAAACATGCCTTAATCCATAAAGTTGTTAACTTTGAGATTTTGCATGGCTCAATGGGTTCCAAATCTAAGTTCTTACTTTCCAACTTCATCAAAAAGGCTAAACCACATGCATGAGTTGATATCAACAATCAAGATCACATTTTTATGCATTTGGGACACCTAAAAACATCCAGATCTAGTGTCCAAACTCTTGGGGCAAGCTCAAACTCATAAATACAAACCAAAGGGACCAAAAACCACTCCAAACAAGATCTAACCAAAGAGATGCTAAGATGAGAACTTTTTACCTTCAATATATGGCAAATGATGAGAAACTTCTAGATCTACAAGCCCCACTCCAAAAGATGATCCTTCAACAATCTTCAACCTCTTCAAATGCTAAAGAACACTCCAAAATCACACACAAAAGATTGAGAGATCCAAGATGGCTAAGGTGTCACACCCCCAAACCGGATGGCGGAAACGTTGGGGTGGAGCGATGATCATAGTATCACAATAATTGTATAAGTTGAAACACAAGTACATAAACAACCATCATATCATATTATTATATCAGTTACATGACCCAAATGTTACTTAGTATCAAAATATATTACAAGGTTTGCATGTTATCAAATAAAGTAGTTCTTGTAATGATATTTGGTGTCTTGTCTTCAAAAGTAGCTCCACTGACCCGAGCTTAATTGTTTCCTAAGATTACATGTCGTTTTAAAAGTCAACATAAAGTTGGTGAGTTCATAAGTGTTCAGTTGTAGAAAAATACGATATTTTTCCTTGTGTAAAAATCGTATCCTTGTAAAATGTTTTGTATTTGTATGCATTTAGCGTAAAAGAAGAATGTACATGTGTAATATGTATCCAAAAGCATTTATAAAATAAAAGTTCCCGTAACTTCTAAATTTATAAAAAGTGTGACTTGTCATGTGATTTTTATTATCCAAAAATCGAGTGTATAAGTAAATAACCATACTTGTAAATGTAGTATATAAGTAAATAACTATACTTATAAATATTGTGTATAAGTAAATAACCATACTTATAAATGTAGTGTATAAGTAAATAACATTACTTATAAATGTAGTGTATAAGTAAATAACCGTACTTAAAAATGTAGTGTTTGTTCCCATAAAATCCAATATTTCCTTTAAAATGAGTTGTAGTCTTAAAAACCCTAAGACCAAAAATATATAAGTATTTCTATACTTAAAGTAGTATTACATAGTTTTATTCTTATATAAAACCATTTGAACGCATGCTACCCCGTAAACTAAATGTATCGTTGATTTCCCATGTGAGTTATTACAACCATGCTAAAACCAAAGTTGGCCTGTTGCGATGTTCTTCAGGCGTCAGAATGTTAGACATTTGTCACCCCAGACCTGCCGGTCTAGCTGTAGCTAGCAGCGTAGGTGCAAGATTGTCAGTTTCGTATAGATATATTGTCACACCCCATAACCGGAACGGCGGAAACGTTCGGGGGTGGAGGACGTCATGTTTAGCATCACAAGACATGTATCATAGTAAGCAAAGTAATGAACAACCGTTTCATTAGAAAGAAAGTGTTTACAATGTGTGTGTTCACAAAACATAGAGTACATAAGCAAATAACAAAACAAGACTTGGAGCTATACTGCTCCATCTTCTGAATTCCCAGCGCGAGTACCTGTCTACTAGTTCCCTGAGAATACAAGTTATTTGAAAGAGTTTATCTGCAATTAAGCTGGTGAGTTCATAAGATTTTAGTGATGTAAGTAAGTTTGTAGAAAGTTGTTGAAAAATGTAGTTGAAATGAAGTAAGTTATAAGTTCTATGTTTTTTTGAAAAGTTCGCATGTTCCTCTAGAAAATCCTATATTTCCTACTTAGATGACAGATACGTAAAATGATTCTACAATCCTTTCTATGAGTACTAAATGAATACAAGTTATATAAAGCTCGGAGTAAATAAACAATTGGTTGTGCGCATCTGCCCTAAATCCACAACCAAACAAGGAACAGGAAGTAAATCGGATAGCACACATCCCACTGTTTGTTAGGTCCTTGTTGTATATAACCCTGGTGTATTCGCTTGTTACTCATGGAGTTAATTGTAATAGTTCCTTTATATTTTATGAAAAGATTCTTTAAGACAACCCTTATTTCTTATAATAAAATAGTGACCACAGTGATTACTTCTATAATCACTTAGTTTATACTGACTATATATAATCTAATATCGAATAGATAGTTAATTGGGTGAATCTGCCCTAAGCCCACAACCAAACAAGGAACAGGAAATAAGGCAGAAAACACACATCCAACTACCTGTTGGGTATTAATGATATATAACCATGATGTATAAACTAAGGTATTATAGAGTCAATCACCTTTTGAAAAGTATATTTTGTACTAGCAATTGTGCATTGAGTTAGTGTCCTATGACTTGACCCATACCTGGTACTCCTTATGATGACTTAATGTGTACAGAACATATATATAACTAAAATCGAATGGATAATAGGGTGGGTGAATCTGCTCTAAGCCCAAAACCAAACAAGGAACAAGAAATGAAGCGGAAAGCACACATCATATTACCTATCGGACCCTATTTATATATATCCCTTGATGTATACATTAAGGAGTCATAAGGTTAGCATTATGGTTCCTTTCTACTGTATGTACTAGACCCGACTGTTCTCTTTGTTGTTTGTAAAATGTAAGTATTGTAGTATTGTATATAGTAACTACTATTGTACTAATTGTCTTAAATTGATTATTAAGGTATAATGTGATGGCTAGATCCCATACTAAACGCTCTCCCTGTCAAAAGATTCTGGGAACCAAACGTGACCTCTGCAATCAATTGCAAGCCGTGAACATCCACATTAAAATTATATGATCATGTATACCCAATATAACTATCACCTTTTGTTTAAAACAATGCGTTAGTGATTCATTGGTATAGTTAGATCCTGTAATAGTGTCATACTATAGCAAATTAGTGTGTTCGTTCTGTTTTAGTATCTTAGTATCTTTTCTTGTTATAGTGTCTTAGTATGTTCTTTTTGTTATCATGTATTGTATCTAGTATGAACTGAAACCCCTAAACTATACCCATTATAGTTTACTAGTATTCTACTTGAACTGTTGTTGAAAAGACTTATTTTACTACCAAGTTACGCTTGTACTTTAAAAACGGAGTTTTGTTAAACTATAAAGCAACATAACTAAAAAATAGTTTTTGAAATGTTTTGACCACTTATAGAAGACATAAGCAACATTTTGAAAGATTTTTATAAAAAATAATTACACAATTATCACCGTGTTCAACTTGTATTCCCCCCCCCCCCCCTAAAAGCATTTAAAACAGTTAAAAGATTCATTACGGGGTATGAACTCACCTGATGTGGGTGAATCAAACCAATACGCGTGTAAGGATGAGAAGCTCCATGAATGATGTCCCGAGACTTAAAAAGTCCTAAATGACATATAATGACATATATTGGCATGGATATGGGTTTAGGAGCAACTATATGGAAGGAAACACCTTCCGGGACTAGGAAACACTTTGACCAAGTGTTGGAATCACATGTGATTCAACAAAGGAGGGTAGAATGACACTCACATGAGTTTACTACCATGGGTTTACGCCCCAAGGGAGTTTACGGCCGTAAACTCATGGTTAAACATGCATATGTGTTGGTTTGAAAGCTAGGGAAACTTTAGGGACTTTTGCTCTACACAAGTATGAAAAAGACCAACCCATTGAAGGCTTTTGATGAGTTTACGGCCCAAAGGAGTTTACGGTCGTAAACGCATGGTCATTGTGCACTTGAGAGTAGTTTAAGGTCCTAATCTCATCCATGAAGTGTCCTAGGTCACTAGCTTTGTATCTAGGAGGGTTTATGGCCAAAATGGCAACCTTAAAGGGGTTTACGGCCTTGGGAGATGGCTTGGCCGTAAACTCCTTTTGTGCTTGTGTTCTTGATGTTTTCAAGTCTCTAAGAATGGATACTAACTAGATAAGAAGCATAGGGAAGAGTACTTACGATCTAGAAGCTTGAAATGGTCGGTTTTGGCCAAGAACACTAGTGTGTGTTCTTGGTGTTCTTGGTGAAACTTGAAGATCTAAGAAAAGAGTGATTTCTATGGATGAAATCATGGAAGGATACTAGATTAAGAAATGTATCAACAAATATAAGAAGAATACTTACTTATATGAAGATCTTGGAAGGAAATCTTGGTGATACTTGAGAGGATTTGAAGAAAATCGGCCAAGGAAAGAAAAGAATGAGAAAAATGGCCAAGGACCATATATGTACAATTGAGTTTACGGCCACATGAGTTTACGGTCGTAAACTCATTGCCTCGTGGCCGTGAACTCATTTCGATGAGGTTAAGGTTTGATTTGCTACACTGTGGTTCTAGCAGGTACTTTCTAACACTTATTCCTTAAGTGTATTATGCTTAAAACTCCTTAGAATGTCCTTTAGCCGGGCTAGAACTCAGTACTAATGAGTTTGACACTCCGATGAGTTGATTGACTGGGCTTTTAAAAATCAAAAATTTTCCGGGTTGTCACATATATACACAAGTATCACACCCTCTTACTGATATTTTGGTTATAATTCAGGACTTTAGTGTGTACTCTGGTAGGTACGGTGAAGACTTTGTCTCACATAATTGTTTCAACAAGTTTACATTTTGGTGTAATGAAAACTCTTGTATGTCTAAATATCACTTTTCCATAGTATTAATATAGTGTATAATAGCATTACCCAATGGATAATGGTATTATCCAAGGGGTAATGGTTTTATCTAATGTGTAAGCACAAAGTTTCAATCTTTCAAAACTAGACTTTTGGTAAAAATGTTAGTTTGTGTTTATCAATGTGTAATAATATTATCCAATGGATAAAGGTATTATCCACCATACAATAGATCTAATACTAGAAACTTGTGCATATAAGGTAACGAGACTTGTGTGATTTCTTTGAAAACATGAATATATGTATATATCTTCATAAAAAGAACATAACATGCATGTAATGGTATTACCCAAAGGTTAAAAGTTTTATCTAACATATATAAGATCTAGGACCTTTTTGTAAAGTTATTGTCCAAAATGTATCTTATTTTCATGACATGTAACCTCCCCCCAAAAGTGTAAAATGAGTGAAAACTAGTAGAAAATGGGGTATGAACTCACCTTTTGTGCTTTTCCTAGAAGATGACAAGAAATAGTGAGAAATATGAGGTAGGAATCAAGCTTTGGAAGACAACACCTCCTTGAACTTCAAGATCTTGCATAGGGTTTTTGATTCAAGATTATGAGTAAAACAACCAAAAGATGATGATGGATGAGTGATAGAACTCAAAAATATGGAAGAAACTTTCCAAAAAGCCTTGCAAAACACTTGCCAAAAAGTCTTGAATCAATTTGGGAGTTCTTAGAGAGTTTAGAGAGTATAGAAGTGAATGTTGTAAAATGAAAGGTGGAGAGGGGAGGTAGTGGCCGAGTTTTATACGAGAAGATGGTGGTGCCTTTTGATTAAAATAATCAAGATATGGTTCCTTGATTATTAAAATGAAGTATAGTGTTTTGAATTAAAAATTTGTGGTAATGTTTTTTTATTAAAATAATGAAGCATGGTCTTGTGAATATTTAATTCAATGCATGAAATTTTTGATTTTTTTTATAAGAATATCATGATTATGTTGGGATATGGTGGATTATATAGGAAAAGAAGAGACATAATTTGTCTTCTTATAGTTTATATAAAAATCTAGCCCTTTTTTATAAAAGTTTGTCATTTTTATAAAAGTGTGGTGAGATTTGAGAAATTGGTAAGGTTTAATTACTAATAAAAATATTGTTATTTAATATTATTAACAATAATATCAACACCTTATGATTAAGTTGGTTTTCTCAAATCTGTTGTATAAAATGTGAGTGTTAAACGTGATAACATTTCGTTTTCTTAATGTATGACCCTTTTTTTTCCAGAATAACCACCGGAGTATCAACTAAATATTAGGTCATATGATGTTTAAAATGTGTTTATGGATTTGTGAGCAAGTAAACCTTGTGTTATGAACATTACCCAATTCCCGATAATATTTGTATGTTTTATCGAATTACTACATTACCGTAGTTTACTGATCGCAATAAAAGCATTTATTCGATAATGAATTTCAAAATAATGTACGTAGCATTATAATATTCGATAATACATTAGGGAGGTTACGAAAATCACATTTTGCCTTTTTGACCTAATATACGCACAATTGACTTTTGTTGACCTTTGTCGACTTTTGTTAACCAAAATTGACGGTTGTCACATCATCCCGTTGAAAGGAATTTCATCCTGAAATTAGTCTTAGATATCGGGACATAAAGGTCCAAAGAGTTGGCCCGAAGATGAAGAAACTGCATTAACGCGTGCTTGGATATCCTACAAGATCAAAGTGAAAAGGAAATTTGCGAAAAACATATAAACTAAATGTAATTGTTACTTAAAATTTAAATTTAGTTTTTATTCTATATACTTATATACGTAAATAATTAAAAAAAATAAAGTGATATGTGGTGAGTATTTTTTAGGTTAAGTGGTGGGTGTCGATGAGATGACAACACTTTTGGTGTGGCGGAGAAGTAATTATACCCATAACGTTATGTTGAAAGGTTGCAAAAACAACATGACACAGCCTACCAAGGATGATTAAAAATGTATATGGAAGCTTTTTAAATGCTTTTTACAATTGACATCTTATAAAAAGAAGTGGAAAAGCCGATGCTTCTTACATGAAAGGTTTATCTTTAGTACTATGGAGACTAAAAAAATTAAAAAAATTAAAGAAAAAATACTAATCAGTATTTGTTTATGAATCCAAAAATTAACTAAACTCTACTCAATTAGGCGTCATAGCTCATAGGCACCCCATGTTTCTTGATTATTGCAATAGCCTTATCAACAATACGTTGTTGTGGATTAGATCCCTTACCCTGCAACGATACATAGCATTAGCTTCAAGAATGGAAGAATATGTTACATGAAGTTAAAAAAATATGTTGCTAGTTAAATGTCTATAATACCCTTCATAATTAATACACAAAATGAATCCAGTTGAACAAAATCAAAACCATTTATCATTCATATAAGTAACTTTAGCTTAATTTTTGCCAAAAACGGTTGCAAATAATATGTAAGATCCCAAAATGGAAACATTGCAATAGATAGCATATGGTTTATAAAAAATTTAAATGCAAGAAATAGCAATGCATAAGTACCGTTTTTTTTATATTACATCTAATACTAATCACCGCTAAATTACCATCAACTTCAAACGGATAACACCGCGGTTCTCTATCCAATAAAACATTTGGGTCGGCTATCATCATCATGAATATTTCTTGACATATATTCAATATCTTATCCTTGTCACCAATGTACACATTAATTTTACATTCCATCTTGCTAACTATCCCTTTCATGGTTCCAAGCTGCAACCAAAAGACTTAAAATTATATTAATTCCATAAAAAATATTAAATTGCACAAAACTTATTTACATACCTTTGTCGTATCCTTCAACCAACTCAAGATATTGTCAAAATTTTCTTTCATGTCCAAAAGTAGCCACAATCACTAGAAAGATAAAATAATAAAGGTTAAGTTTGAGAAACTTATTAGTCGTATAAGTAACTTGATATATTATCGTTAAAGCATTTATGAGAATGCAAAGAAAAAAAAAACTTACGTGCAATCCCAATCAACCCACAAATCAAAATAGCTTTCAAAGAAAACTCGAAGGCTTCACCTATAGCCAAAACACCAAGGACAAACAAGTAGGGGTGACAAATCGTGTCATCGTGTTTTTTTTTTGTCTGACACGACACGACACGACAATGTTTTATATAACACGAACACGACACGACACGACATGATCTCGGGTTTTTTTGAACTAACACGAAAACGAACCGATTAAAAAACGACAAACACGACACGACACGACAAAGATAACATGAAATAACAATTAATGTTTTTAATTAATATTTATTGATACATAACACGACAAACACGACAAAAAATGTTAAACCGTGTCAATTTCGTGTCAAATTTTGAACACGAACACGACACGACACGGCGACATGTTTTTTACATCTGACACGAACACGACACGAACACGAATTCGAATTTCAATTTCGTCTCAATTTCGTTTCGTGTCGTGTCATCAATTGTCACCCCTACAAACAAGACAACGGATAGTATTTAGAACTTCTATAAAGGTGACATAAGATCTAAATGTAACTTCTAAAGCACCCCAAAAAGTACTCTCAAATTGTCGTCCAAATGCTAGCCGTGGATATTTTTTTATCAAGTACCCATGCAAATTTCTTAACATCAATGGCCAGAAAACCCACACTCCAATAAACTTCGCAAGGGATAAACTAATAGAAACAATAACATGAGGAAGATACTTGTGGATATCCAAGATCTCCTTCACCTTTTGAAGATTATCACTTCCATCAAATCCACTAGAGCTCGAAGTCTCAAAAGCTTTTGTAATGGATGATGAATATAAAGGATGTTTAAACAAATGTGTAGTAACATGAAGCTAATTCCGGTCATGATGAGTTGTATGAAGTATCTATCTATCTACATCAATCCATGACATCAGGAAAAACATTTAAACATCAAACAAGTAGCTTATTTTTCTGAAATTTGAAATCTAGAGAGATACAAGTGTTGTAGTTCAACCCAACAGAAGCGACAAGTCCTCAATTGTAAATAAATCCATCTTAAGCAACCAAAGAACAGAAGCAACAAGGGAAAAATAACTTACAAACATATATAATATTAAACATGAAGGTCGACAGAGTTGCATAAAGCGATTAACACATAGAATTAAACAAGACTCCTGGGATTTAAGTAAAAAATCCTCCACCCACTAGACGTTTGACATTGGTGTTTTGCAGCTTACAAAGTTCCCACATTACATAGAAAAAGATAGGGGACTTACATGTTCCAAAGCGTCGAGGCAGTATATCGCACAGGTTGCCCTTCCTAATTCTTTTCATTTCTCTAGTTAAATTGACTTCACAACATAGGTAAAATTGTTGATTGTTTTTTGAGATGAAAAAGCTAAACAGTCTGTGGATCATACTTTTTTTAAAATCTATAAGAAGAAAACTGTTTGTTTTCAATTTTTACAAGTTATTACAATAAACTAAAAAGTTTAATAAATTGATTTTCAAATTTAAAAAAGTTTTTCAATACTAAATTTAAATAGTTCAAGTTTACAATATTAAAATGTTCCATGAAATTCAAAATCATTTTGATTTCACTTCATTTAAGAGATTTCATATTTAATCATACACCATTTGACTTTGGTCAATATTTTCTATAATAAAATATTTCAAATTTGATACACCATTTGACTTTGGTCAATATTTTCTATAATAAAATATTTCAAATTTGAAAGGGAAATGTGACTATAATACAATAAACATAAGTGTTTGGTCCGATTTATCATTTATGGTTTTTTTTTTTTTTTTTTTTTTTGCGCAATAAGTCGTCTACCTTTTACCATACATGTTAATTAAGTCATTGTCATTAGTTTTTAACATTCCCCCGTTAACAAATTATTCTAAAGAACAAATTACACGAATGGTCCTTAAGGTTTTGTTTTTTTCCTTAAAGTAGTCCTTACGAAACTTTTTTCCCTCAGATGGTACCAACGGAACAAACCTTGTACACAAAAGGTCCTTATGACTAACTTTGCTAACAGATTCTATTAAGTTTTGTTATGACAAAAAATACCCTTTGTTTTATGCACATAGATGGTCCTCTCTCTCTCTCCTCTCCCTCCTTTTATAGATCCAGGTAATGGGCGAACAAGATCACCACCAAATGCCTGATCATAAACTGCCCTTCTGTAAGACATAACAATGGCCTTGTTCTTTATGAAATCAATGTCATCATGTTCATCTGTAGGTTCCAAAACCAACTCCCTTACAAAATTAAGAGCCAATCTTGGCTGGAAACCTTCCCTGGCTTTCCCAATTGTGTTAATTGAATATACAGTTCCAGGCTCATAATCCACCTCATCAACATCAAAAAAAAAAAAAAAAAATGTGCATCGGTTTTTCTAAAATTCTGCTTATTCCGGCACATACAAGACAATCCAAGAACACTTCGCCTCCTTACTTCATCTATTGCCTCCTCCAAAGCCTTAACAAATGTTCTTGAATTTGTTTGTAGAGACTTCTCGGCAAAATTGGAATCAAATGGTATAAGTTCTGAAGAATCAAACCACCCATAACTATTGTCACTCATCGACTCCGCCCCTTTCCTCTTGTCAGCAGATCAACTCCATGGTGGTGATGCAGGCTCGATTAAACCCCCTATTGGGTTTCGATTTGGCGTGTCCGATATCAGCAACACCCAAACGGCCAAACCCCTCTTCCGATTCCAAATATATTTAAAGAGTTTGATTGGTTAATAAGCCTAAATCCACCATTTTATTGGATCACCACTACAAATCCAATCTTGTCGAAGCTAGAAGCCAGTGGTGACAATGCACCATAAAAAAAGAAATCGAAAACAGTAAATAAGAAGAATCAGAAGCCTGTGTGTGTGTGGAGTATGTCAGTGATATTTATGTCTCTGAAGAGACCTGGAAGATGGGCTAGGTGGGACATCGTCATTAGATGTAGCTTCAAAATTATCACTCTCGTCGGACATGCTTTCAGATCGATCTTCTCTAACCCTTCCTTGATTTCCTTTAAAGTTTTCACTATCAAACTGCTTTCTCAAAATCCTTCCATCTCCGACTTTTGTATGTTCATCATCTGGGTGAAACCCATGAAATCGAACCTCAAAACCCCTGCAATCGGACCCACCTGATTTCAGTCGAAACTAGATCTTCGCCAACATGCTGATTTTGATGGAATGATACCGATTTCAATCGGACCCTCTGTGTATGTATGTGTTTATGTCAATATTCGTGTGTGTATGTGTATATGTGTGTATGTGTATGTGAGAGAGAGAGAGAGGACCCCACCTTTTTTATTAGAAATTAACAAAACATTAAAATAAATATAAAAAAATAAAAACAAAGGGTATTTTTGTCTTTTCACACACACTTAACAGAATTTGTTACCAAAGTTAGTCACAGGTATCTTTTGTGTGCAAAGTTTGCTCTGTAGGTACCATCTAAGGGAAAAAAGTTTTGTAGGGACTACTTTAGGGAAAAAAAGAAAACCTAAAGGACTATTCATGTATTTGTTCTATTCTAAATTACACGAATAGCCCATATGGTTTAAATTTCTTTTGTAGTTGGTTCCAATTAGCATTGTTCATCATTGACACCACCATTCATTTCCAATAGCCACCACTGTTCATCTACAGGGTTGCCGTATTACCTGCAACCTCCATCGGTGCATCCTCCTTTGACGAGATACGACCTTACATCACGTCAACTTCAAAATCCAAGTCTCCCCCAAAAGCCATAATCATCTTCAAAAGAACTTGAATCAACGTCCACCCTACACCCGTCGTCGCCTCATTTTCAGCTTGTTGAACAAACCCCGAGTCGCCGGAAATTCTAAAACTAGACCTTATCACTCTAGGACTCAACATCCTCACAACATGGCCGGACAAAGTAGGCCCCTCCGACCTCGCATCAAACAACCGGAAAACAGAATTCAACATTTTAACAGACACATCCATGGCTTGCCCGTATGTTTCCAGGCTCGACACGTTGTTAAAAGTAGCCCAATTGCGATAAAATCGGTGTTGATAACAACTTACACACTAGACAATCGTAGGGAAACAAATCAATGATGATAGATGAATCCACCATAAACTCATCCACAGTGATGGATAAAGTCACCGAGAGGGATAAATGTGACAATGGAGCCGATGAATCTTGCTTTCAGGAGGGTGGGGTAGAAACTGAACTTTTGTCGTCCGGATGAAAGTGGTGGCGATGAAGTTGTCGGTCAGAGGAGAAGCATGTTTTTAGGAGTTTGGTGGTTGTGACCAAATTCGAAAGAAATTTAAACCATAGGGGGCATTCGTGTAATCTATAATAACTAGTTAACCGAGATGAATGATTAAAAACTAACGATAATTGCTTACTTATCATATAAAAGTTAGATGGTGATAATTGCTTACTTATCATATAAAAGTTAGATGGTCTAGTTCGCAAAAAAAAAAAAATAATAATAATAATAATAATGGTCAAATCGAAACAAACATCTAAGTTGATTGTACTACAGTAATATTTTTCATTTTTAAATCAAATTAGCATCGAAATAAAAAGGGTTACCGACATAAAATTCCTTATGTTTTTCAATTTTTGTTGGTTTTGTTTTTATCGATTTTAATGCGTTAAAGTCTAATATTCTTGAAAATTTGTTGTTTTTCGACGGCGTAGCCGAATTTTACCTTCTACAAGAATTAACCTTAGTTGACTGGGAGGGGTTACTGGTGTATATTTGTTGATTTTTTTTTGGAAATTTCTATTTAACATCTGGTTCATATATGAACAATGTTAATTCTCAACCTGGATATTTATATTCGTTTATTTTTATATGATTCTTGATCGGATGGTTACAACTCTATTCATTAATTTTAGTTCAGGGTAACATTCACTCACGTATATTTGTTTGTTTATAATCATTTAAGTTTTTTATTTATGATTGTTTTATCCTCAAATTTATTTCAGTTAAAAATATTAGCAAACAAACACAAACAATGTAACTTTTTAAACATACAAACTTGAAAAGGAAAATTCAATCTTTATGTGTTTATGTTCATTTGTTCAGTTAACGATTTGTGTTTGTTCAGTTAACTCATGAATAATTCAAAGACCAATTTTACCATCAAATTTTACCCCTATAAAAAAGTTGATATTCAGAAACAATTAGCAATGCACACCCATTAAAAACAACTGTAAATTCTCAAATAAAACTAAAATGATGAAGAAAATTGTACTACAACTCAAAAAGAGGATTTGCCTTTGACAAAAAGACTAAAGAAATTCTGAAGTTCAGGCAATATGTTGACAAAAACCACTTGAAAAACAGACTTTACTTCCTTCTTCCTGCTCAAACTGCATTATTCCAAAACAAGATTTAACAATCAGTATCATGTTTAAAGCTTGTTATGATAGTTACATGTTTATATGTAATATATATAGAAAGAATTAAACTTCTGTAAGATTCATACAAATATTATAATGCACAAGAAAAGGTTAAATCGATCTTTCTACGTATATCCTTAATAATCTAAGATCAAAAATTGAAATACAAAAGATCATTATAATACCTTAAATGTTGCTTGGGTACATGAACACTCTGACCCTCGACCCCTGAAAAGCAGAAACAATAACACAAATTGAGATGATTTCTTAACACGCAGAGCTAAAAAAACAATATTATGCAACAAAAATGTCAATCGCTAGTGATAATTACCATGGATTTAGGAGGGAGATTGGAGGTGAACTTAGCACGAACAATACCGGTGTTCCCATGAGGCCTGGTAACTTTTCCCCAAATGCAACGATAGTGTGATCCGTTCTTCTTCACCTTTGCTTTGTAGACGTACGCCATACGTTTCCCTTGATACCATGATACCTCATCTTTCGTGTTCACTCCTTCGATTTGAACCAACGATGTGTTCGGATACTGGTTCGATTTCGACCTAACCAAAATCATGAATAACATCAATAAACCCTTGATTTCCTAACTTGATTTCAATCAAAAAGAAAGCACAAACAGCATACCTTTTGTAGCCGAGAATCGTTCCTCGGGTGTAGAGTCTGAAAATAATCGTATTAAACTGTTAGAAAAGTCATCCGAGTGTATGAATCGTGATGATTTGAGAATCGATTTTCTAAGAGAAGCATTGTACCTGACGCGTTCACCTTGACGTCCCTTCACCATTTTCGATTTCCAGAAGATAGACGAAAGCCTGCGCCGATGTGTATAAACCCTAGTTCTAGTTTTCCACCATGTCCTTTATATTCTCGAAGTTAAATGGGCTTTCTATAGGGTTTTTGAATTAGCTGGTGCCCGGTATTTTAAGGCCCAAGTACCCTGTCTAATGTACCGTTTGTTAAATAAATCTCTTCATTTGATACTAATTCTTTTATTTGATACTAGTAATAAACAATCAAAATACATATATAAGAATAAATCTTGATTTATTATGATTTTTTATACAATTTAGTGTGTGTTAAGTTTACGAATGCAAGAGGCTTTGAAAAATATAGCAAAACCTAGAAAAATTCATAAAAGCATTGTTAAATACAACTCAAACATGATTAATGTAAATAAACCTTAAAAGCTATATAATCTCTCAAATAAAACCACCAAAGTTTAAAAATGAATAACAATGTCCCACTTAGGGTGAAAATGAGGCCAACTCGGCTCAAGATTCATCAAACTCGAACTCGATTTGTTTAAATTTTATTGGGCTCGAGCTCGGCTCGTCACCCGTTTCAGGCCTTATGGCATAAAATTCGAGATTGACCCGTGAATAACTATATTGATTTGTTAAATCATTTTTATTCATCTTTCTCTTTGTAAATATCTCTAAATGCACCATCTCTTCCATTTTTATGCATTATAGATAATAAAAACAGAAAGATAATATAAGCAGGTATGAGTAACCAATAAAGATAATAAATAATAATGTTATTATATAGAGAAAATATTAATCAATTAGGTCTTATAAGTACATTAAGTATAAATAAGTTTTAAAAAACCCCATTAAGTTGTAGTAGTAATTAGTTAAAAGAAAAATGTCTCATAAATTATAAAACTCTTAAGTTATAGTATTTAAATATCAAAAATAGCGTTCATTAGTAAAGGAAAATTAGAAGACAATTAGATTTCAAATGAATGTGGTTGAAGGAAAAATATATGTATTATTACAGACATATAATACAAATAGAAAGTTAATATATTACATGTTGGGTCCTACTCTTTGCAACCCTAAAAATTACAAATAAAAATAGCATGTCATTCAAATAAAATTATGTTAAATCTATCAATATAGTTGTAACGTCTGGTTCAGGTATTAATAAACTTTTATGTATAAATCTTTATTGAGGTGGCCACGGTGTGGTGGAGCATCACCACGACGTAGCAGAGCGTTTTGTATCGCGAGTTTTTAATGACCACCATGGCATGGCGGCTTATAACCATGGCGTGGTGGTGATTAAATGAGAAACTCAAATTTGTGGGGTTTGCACCCCTATTAATTGATAAACCCAAATATGTGGGGTTTGCACCCCTATTTAAGGGAATGTAATGGCTAGGGTTGTTCACCCTCAAACACCATCAAACTCTCTCAGACTCTAAGCAAACCCTAACCCTCCAACTTGCCTTTTGAGCCTTTAGTGGTGATTTTTGGGTATTAGAAGAAGAAGAAGCTGACATTTGGGCTTGGATTCAACAAGGGACTCTTCTCATCTTCTTATAGGGCATCTTCTAGACTTTTGTAAGTCCTCAAGTTCCATGCTTTTTAGTTCTTTGTGCATAGATCTAGGTTTTTAAGCCTTATTCTTCACTTTGTGACTTATTGAGTGTTGGAATTCCATAAAGTTTCCAACTTTATGGATTCTTGAAATCCTTTTGGGGTTAGGAGTGTTGAATCTGGAATTTCTTAGAGTTTTGAACTCTTTCATGTGATCTTGGCCATTTTTGCTCTATTTCGACCTAGTTTGAGTTCAAGACATGCATTGGACATACATGTCTATAAAGCAATGATTTTTATGGTTCGTTAGATGATAGAATGCCTTATGGAAAGTTTGAATGGTTGGTTTGATGGATTAAGAGCTTATTAGAATAAGTTTGTCTGAACAGTCACCACGGCGTGGCGGATAGCTGCCATGCGACTGTTTCATCCTCTAGTCACCACGGCGTGGCTGGAGCTAACCACGATGTGGCGACTGGCTGAGTTGAATAGTTGACTTTGACCTTTGACCAGGGTTTGACCAAGTTTGACATAGGGGTATTTTGGGTATTTTGAGTTGTATTTAAGAATTGGTCACTATTGGATGGATAGGTGACTGACTAGTAGAGTTGATATTCAGAGATGTGTCCTATTTAGCGATCATTTCAAACTAAGAGATGAGTTTTCCTCAATATACTTATGGATAGAAGGCACCAAGGTCGGCCTGCTAGATTTGATATCCTGGTATATTGATATATGTTATATTAATTATACGGTAGATATGTATGATTACCTAATGATTACTGATACACATTAAACTGGTAGAGCTATTTGATTACATGTATTACTGGATATATGTTAGACTAGTAGATATGTATGACTACCTTTATTTGATGGCTATTGATTGTTATGATATATGTTGATGTGTTACGGTTGGTTGGGTTGATGCGGTCATGCTTGATGATGAAGGCCAAGATACCCAGGGCGGTCCAAATAGACTGAAAGCCTGCGAGGCGGTCCAGTTAGGCCGAAGGCCCGGAGGACGGTCCAGATAGGTTGTAGGCCCGACGTGGTTGTCCAGTCACGTTGAAGGCTCAGAGAGCGATCCATATAAGCTGTAGGCCCAGTGTGGCGGTCCAGTTAGGTCGTGGGCTCATGTATGCATGTTGTTATTTATAAGGTTGTGTGTGGTACTTTAGGGGAACTCACTAAGCTTTGGTTTATGGTTTAAGTTTATGTTTCAGGTACTTCAGATGATGATCGTGCACATCTTCCTGTTTTTATGATATTGGATCTTGGGATACTATGATTATGATTATACTTTTTTGAAATAGTGGGTTTTTTTTGTTAAACACTTTATGGTTAATGGGTTGTTTTTTGAAAAACTTAAATTTCTATGATTTTTGGGATGTTGCAATAGGCAAGAAACTATATGACTTTTGCATCAGATAAGGAAAAAATATACGGTCAATTTTATTTCTAGAGCAACAACAATGTGACAACGTTAACCACATAAAGCTACCCTAAATTATATACCATATTGTTAACCTATAAAATTGAGATTTAGAAGAGGATGTTAACATGGCATAGCCAAGAAAATATATAAAACAGACTACAATTTAGGTTTAAACCTCGTGACAGTTGAGGGTCGCTGTTAGAATGAACAACTAACTGAATAATGAGTGAAGGGGATATAGGGATTAAAAGGTCATACACGAGAAATAAGAAATGTAATCATGAAAGATAATGTTGGGATTAGGCCTTGCATTTGTTATTGTGTCGTGTTTTGTTGAGGCGATGAGATAATCATTGACTAATAAGGCCTCATATTCTCCATCTTATCCCTATTATTTCGCTTCCAACATCTTTTCCTTTATTGGTTTTGGTAAGGGGCTTCAATGCGAACCATCTGGTTAAGGTTTTGAGAGAGCGAATTCAGAGAGAATGGATGAGGTTGACTGAGATTTCTTTTGAGAAAGTAAGAAAGAAAGTGTGCCTTGAAAATTAAAGCATAATGAAGCAGTGAAGATAACTATTCTTACGAACTGACCTTAGGAATAGTGATAATATTTTTTTCAAATGTTAGAGTTTATAATCTTTCTAAATCTTATGAAGGAGGTCGTTTGACTGAATGTGCTTCAAGGTAGGCCTTATACTTGCATCATATTCATTTGAAACCTACATGTGATAACTAACAAAACTAGGTCAATGTTCGCCGGTTAAACCACCACGAACCCACTTGTAATAGGACCTAATGTACAGTATGCCATACTTTTAATGCATATAAAGTTTTCATACTTCAAATTGCATACAGAATACCCTTTTGTCCCCAGTGAATGTTGATCACTAACGAAGAAAACAATATTCACATTTAATAAGTATTGATTAATGCATTAAAAATAAGATTTATGCGTTAGGTATACTTATGAACAAATTATACTCTAATTGGATAGAAAATGTTAACACAATTTAGTGAATATAAAGAATGCTAAGAACAAAGATCATATGCGAAAGTTATGCCTCTTTTACCGAAGCAAATCAGTTATATAACTGATTTCCCATAAACGAACACCGAATCGATTCATTAGGATAGCTACGCATCTTGTTAAGTGTTTTTGACCAAGTTTTTGAACTCATATTATACTCTATTAGTTGATTTCATGCTTACGATTTTCAATTCATGTTTGAGGTACTTCCGGATCCAAGGGGAAGAGCTCGGGGTGATCGCATCGCACACACCACGTTGTTCCGTATTTTATTTGACTCTGATGTATCTGGATGTTTTGGTTACACTTTGATTCTATTATGGTTTTATACAACATGTTTGGGTTGATGGTTTATTTATAATTAAAATGAAATTTTTGGTCGTAATTTTTGGGACGTTACACATAATTCCGGCCAAACATCAACAGCCTTGAAGCAGTAGTGAACACAAATGCAACAATCCCTCACTAGAATCCTAGCACCAATGTGAACCACCACCGACAGGTTACTTGATTCTTCTTTATTCGTTCTGCTATTCATTGAAACTCTTTCAATTAACTCGGAATTGCACTTATTCTTATAAGTATAGTCATATTTAATAAACTTTAGTAAATCATGACGAATATCTTTATCACTCTTGTGGTGGACTAAATCAATGCACAACCTAGTGTACTTGATCTCCTAGTCCTTCACTTGACACGTTGTCAAAGAATTAGTATAATTTCCAAATATGAAGTCTCTCATTCATCACGCAACCAAGTTGTATGATTGCAAGTTTTTGTCCAATTGAAACTTGGGCAATGAGAAACTCTCCCTATTTGGTAAATTCTCGACATTTCCACAAATAACATAATTAAGAATCAAATCCTTTATTGCTAATAATAGAAACCTTCAAACATCAATTTATCATACATGCCATTGCAAGGATAAATAAATAAGATAAAATCAAAATTTATTTTATTGCGGAAAAACTTGTCCTTACAATGCAATTCAATTGAAAAACTATGTTATTACATATTTCTTAACAATCTATTCTAACTCCAAGTAGTAGCTCAAAAATCCAATCTTCAAACAATGCGATCGAAATCCACTTTCTTCACGATTAGATTCAACTCACTTATTCCCTTAAGCTTCCTCTCTTTTCTTCGATACTACAAAACATCAAAATGTAATCTTATCACATCATGTATTAAGAATCTAGAATAGGAACTTAAAAGAGTTAGTTAATGGATTTTACCTGAAGCAGAGCCATACGTCTTGACTCTCCCATCTCTTAGATCTCTCAGGTAGTTTGGGCAGCTTCATATCCAATGCCCCTTCTCTAGGCAATAAAAGCAAATGGACTCCTTTGGCATAGCACATCGGACAATCACAGACTTAGTTCTTTTTGGACTTCCAATGTTGCCAGTGTCAATTGCAGTTTGGGAGTTTGGCTCACCCGAAAAATTTGCTTGACCAGCACGCCAAGTCATTGCTAATTTAGCAGCTATAAGCAAATAGGTGAGATCAATGAGGGATACGTCGTGATCCATCATATAGTACTCTCTAACGAACTTACTATATGATTAAGGAAGTGACTGAAGAACCCAGTCAACAGTCAACTCACTTGAAATCTCGACACCCAACATGCTTAACCTATCAATGTGTGACTTCATCTCTAAGACGTGTGCACACACAGGTTTCCCATCTTCATGTTTACTTGCCAAAAAGGCTTGAGTGAGCTTGAACTTTTCAAGCCTTCGAACTTGTGAGTTAGGGAGATTAATTGGAGGAGGTGGAGGAAGTGAAGCATGATCTCTGGTTCCTCGATCATATCGTGAAACATCATCTTCATTTGGAAAACTTGTTCCATGGGATTTGGGAAGACCATGATTGTCAGAACTAAACATCTACAAAATGGGAGAAAATTCAAGTTAAGTTGATTAGAATCCTTGATGTAACACCCAAATGAAACATCAAGGCTAGGATCCAACACAATACTCTACAACCTAGAAGAGGGATGTAGTAATCTAGTCGCAGAATATTTGAAGGTAGGTAAATGACGATTTACCAGTTTTCACCATGAAAAACGAAAAGGAAGTTTAATTTTTAAATGAATTGAAACTCCTAGATCTTTTGAGATTCATTGAACTTTTCAATGACATGTTTAATCTCGACTATGCCCTACAATTTGTGACCGGGATGCCGAGAATCACAAATAAGGTGTGAATAACCATACGAATCACGTAGTGCACCCAATGCTACTATCACCTAATCAATGTGCCGATTAGCCACACACGCTCCATTGATCTATGAAAAACATCGAGTCACCCTTCGCTACCAATGTCATCCCCAAATTAGTGTGTCAGTTAACCACACACGCTCCACTAACGTTTGATAAGGGTACGAAGTGTAATTCCATGGATTAGCATACAATTTCACATTTTGCCTAAAGTAACTATGATTTGGGAATTTGTAAAAGCATTTAGTTACTTTGTACTTCATTATACTTATAATGGAAGGTTTCTGTTCTATCCTACCCGTTCGGCTAACGACCCTCCACTAGTCAAGAGTGCGGTGGGTAAGAGTGGATACCCATTCAATCACCATTTTATAGGCAATTTCCTTAAACACCCCTTATAGACCAGCTTCGTGAATGAGGCCTACTAACGGTAAGACTAACTATTTACTCATACATATATATAATATTAGAATTTTAATGTTACATATAGTATAGGGTGTATTTTGCACTTTTAAAATACTAGGTGGTTCAATTTAGTAAATTATACTTTTAATTTAATTAAATGTAAACCAAAACTTTATGGGTTTATTAAATCTCTTTTAATTATACACTTTAATTAATTAATAAAACCATAAGGGTGTGATTTGAACTTTTCAAATTACTAGGGTTTTAGAATTTAACATTTCCAAATTAAACTTTTAATCAACTTTTAAATTCCAAAACTTTAGGGAAAGTTTTGAAACATTTCAAAACATTAGGGTTTAGAATTTAAATATTTCAAAATTAAACTTTTAATCAAAAAATTTAAATTCCAAAACTTGAGGGCAAGTTTTGAAACTTTTCAAAACATTAGGGTTTAACTTATTTAAATTTCAAAAACAAAACTTTTAAGTTCAAATTTAAACTATAAAACCTAAAGGGTGCAATTTGAAACTTTTTCACAAGATAATTCAAATCTAAATTACAAATAATCAATATTTATCTAATAAAACAAAAGATTATATAAATTAGACAATTATCTTCAATTTTGGCAAGGATAAACTCCAAATATTGATAAAAATCGGATTTTATTAATATAAAGCGTTTTAGGTAATTATCTATAGCCAAAACAGGAAGAAAATCGCGAAATATAGCTGTCAGACCCGCTGACTCATCGAGTCAACACTGGACTCGTCGAGTTCACCACGGACTCGGCGAGTTCAGCCATGGACTCGGCGAGTCCAGCCTCCAGAAACACTAATTTTCGATTTTTAAGCAAGAATAATCCATTATAGCATCAAATACATCAAACAAACATCCCTAGGCTCTGATACCACTGATCGGTTTTGAGCAAAACATCAGTCCTATGGTGTACATGCAAACCCTAATAGCTTTTGGATCTAGTTTGTCTAATGAACATGCAATTGAATATCCAAAGCTATAAACCCTAGATCTATCAAATAAGAACTGAAATAAGGGTTTAGTAATTACCTTTGATTGTTATATTGCAATAACAATCAATTCCTTGCTTTGATTGGCTTCAGAAAGCTTAGTGCCTCAAGTGCTGCACCTCTAATGGAGTCACAAACACCATTAAGCAACTAGATGAAGAAGGAGAAGAGAGGAGGCACCCAAAAACGTCTAGAAACCCTAAGGATTCAGTTACACACGTTTTTGGGGCCTAAGGGGTTCTTTATATACATGTAGGCTATTAGGGTTTACAACTAGGAAACCCTAATCTTGTTGCTTAAGCCCTAAGCAGCCCATGGACTCCTTTAACATATCCCTTGGACGAATTCTTAATGGGCTTCCCATAGAATTCGTCCAACCTATATTATTTAGGTAATCTATAGCCCAATTGCAATTATCTTATAATTACAAATCCAGTCCCCTAAGTTTAATTAATCTCTTTTAGCCACAAAATTAATTCTTTATTAATTCTTGACTAATATTAATTAAACAATATGATTTCTCCTTTAATATATTATTCTCATAATATATTAATAAATCATATTTAAACCTTTATCTCCTTAATTCATCCTACATATTGCTATGGTGAAGGCAACCCAAAAGGACCATGCTCATAATCGGGTCAAGTACATACCAAAATAGTTATGGACTTAGACACTAATCCAACAAATATGAGCCCGTACTACTAGAAGCATAGGACCCGTATGTGTAAAAGGTAAGTCACAACCCCTAGGGTCTTGATGTAGATTGGTTCCTATGGTGTGATATGTGTTTCATCTGATATATCTCTGGTTTATTTTCAGTATGGTGTTCACGAGGGGATCCGTATCAGGAGCGAGTGGCCAGGATATGTCATGGTTGATAGAGGATCAACTTAGGATATGATTCATGAAGAGTTTGTTTCTATTGGGGGGGGGGAAGATACTGGAGTTGTTTGTGTAACATCCATTGGGCCCAGAGTAGTAGGTTGCTTTTGAAACGTAGGTTGCTTTTGAGACATTGCGACAGAGGTTATGTGAGGCCTCGGTGTTGACCCTTCCAAAGGGTGTCGAGGATTTTGTGGTATTTTATGATACATCCATCACTGGTTTGGGGGCGGTCCTTATGCAAAGGGGATGAGTGATTGCTTATGCTTCTTGGCAGCTGAAGCCGCATGAGGCACGATATCCTACTCATGACTTGGAGTTGGGGGAAATCGTGTTTGCCCTCAAGATTTGGAGATACTATCTATATGGGGTCTGTTGTATCATTTACACAGATCACAAGAGTTTACGATATATCTTATGGACCAGGCGAATCTGAACACGAGGCAACGCAGGTGGATGGATGTTGTCATCAATTATGATTACAAGATCCTTTACCATTCGGGTAAAGCGAATGTGGTAGCAGATGCCTTGAGCTATAAGTCGGTTGGATCTTCAGCTGGAGAAATGTGTATGAGGATATCCATTCATTCCCCACTTTTGGATTTGATCAGAGGGGCACAGGAAGAAGGAGTTAAGAAGGAGAACTAGAAACAAGAGAGGATAATAGGCGAGATCAACAGGTTTGTCACTGATAGTCGGGGGTTGTTGACCCGGTGTGGTCGGGTTTAAGTTCCAGTTTATGGTGGGATCAGGCAGATATTGTTGGAGGAGGCTCATAAGTCTCGCTTTTCTATACACACGGGAGCCACCAAGATGTATCGGGAGTTGAGATTAAGTTACTAGTGGTCGTGTGTGAAGAAGGAGATAGCCAGGTATGTAGAGAGGTGCTTGACTTGTAGGACGGTCAAGGCCGAGCATCAGAGGCCACATGGCAAGCTACATGCTTTGGAGGTTCCCATGTGGAAGTGGGAACAAATCACCATGGATTTTATCACCAAGTTGCCGAAGACTGCCAAGGGTTTTAATGCTATATGGGTCATCGTGGATCGATTGACCAAGAGCCCACTTTTTGGCCATCCGGGAGAGCTCTTCGGCCGAAAAGTTGGTTGATGTGTATGTTCGAAAGATTGTTGATCATCATGGGGTTCCGGTCTCCATTGTATCATACCAAGATGTTCGGTTCACCTCCCGATTCTAGCAGAAGTTCCATGAGGAACTAGGAACGAGGCTACATTTCAACACTACTTATCATCCACAGATCGGCAACCAAAGTGAGCGGACCATCCTAACACTTGAGGATATGTTGCGGGATTTTGTTATAGATTTTGGAGGGATTTGGGATTCCTACATACCTCTTGCAGAGTTTTCCTACAACAATAGCTATTACTCTAGCATTGGTGCCCCACCTTTTGAGCTCTTGTATGGTCGGAGATGTCGTACCCCAGTGTGTTGGGGGGAGGTTGATCACAGAGTCATGGGAAGGACTGAAGTAGTCCTTCAGACCACATAACTTATTTAACATATCAAGAAGAGACTATAGACAACTCAGAGTCGACAGAAGAGTTATGCAGATTGGCGCCGATCGGAGTTTGAATTTCAAGTCGGTGATATGGTACTACCAAAGGTCTCACCCTGGTAGGGTGTGATATGCTTCAGGAAGAGGGGAAAATTAGGCCCCCGGTATATTGGGTCGTTCCGTGTGATCACCAGGGTAGGCAGGGTGGCCTACTGGTTAGATTTGTCGAGTTAGATCAGCCAGATCCACAACACTTTCCATGTTTCGTAATTGCGAAAGTACGTGTGGGACGATGAGGTCGTGGTCCCCTTGGATGATATTCAGGTCGATTAACACCTGAATTATATTGAGAGGCCGGTATCGATAGTGGGAAGGAAGATGAAGATCATGCACAACTAGGAGATACTTTTGTTAAAGGTTCAGTGGCAACATCATAAAGGCTCTGAGTGGACGTGCGAGCCGAAGGTGGAGATGTGGGAGCATTATCCTAAGTTGTTCGTGATGACCGACTTCAAGGATGAAGTCTAGCTTAAGTGGGGGAGAGTTGTAACATCCTGATGTTGAGGTATTTTCGATTTTAACCCTATGTATAAATAAATATTGCAATTTAGTCCCTGAGTATAAGAAAGAGTGCAAAATGGCCCATAGTGGCATTTTGGTAATTTTGGGCAATGGGGTAGTATATTGGGCGTACGTTGTGTACGATGAGCGTACTATGGCGGACCCTAGTACGTTGGGCGTACACCTCGTACGCAGGGCGTACGTGGAGGAAGTTCAAACCCTAATTTTTAAGGTTTGGTCCATATATAAACATCATTATAACCTCACTTATCATTCTCTCATCAGCCCCCATATGAGATTTCGACCCTCTAGCAAACCCTAAGTGAGAAGAGTGTTTTGAGCTCATTTTTGTGCCTTTTTGGTGTTCTTGAAGAAGGAGAAGTTGGTGCAAGGACCTTGAAGTTTGGAAGCAACTTAGATCCGAGATTCCACACTTGCTAGCAACCTCCAGGAGGTAAAAAGTTCATAACTTGATAACTCTATCTTGTAGATCTAGCCATTTGTTCCTTTAGGGCACTTTTGGTCCCTAATATGGTGATTCCTGAGCATAGCATGTTCTTGATCAAATAAGTTATCCTTTTAGACCTTATGGGGGGGGGGGTCTTAAGTCATAAAAATGTGGTCTTGATGGTTACTTTTACTCCATGCATGCTATAGAAGGTCTTTAGGAATTAAGATGTTGAGATTTTGTGTATTAAGCACTTAATGGACATGCAAAGTCATAAAGTTGGAAACTTTATGACTCTTGATGGTATTTTAGTTTTAGATCTGCAATTGGACATGTTAAGTCGAAGTAATAAGCACTTAATAGGTTAAGTAGGGGACTGCTGTGTACGTTGGGCGTATCGAAGGGTACGCTACGCGTACGCATATCTAGTCCCGACATATCGGACAGCTAGTATGCCCTACATACCTCAGGAGTACGCCCTATGTATGAAGCCCGAGTCGACTTGGCTGAGTCGACCTGACTGTGTTGACTCGGTTGACTTGTTGATTTTGACCAGTTTTTACTAAGGGTATTTGTGGGGAAATGTTATTAATTTAGAATGGAAATGTTTTGACATTTAGGATTTGGTTTGAGCCCGTATTTGGGACCAAGGTCGGCACATTGGATTGATATCCTGATTTTACCATACGATGTTATGTTGTAGTGATATGTTAGATCTGTATCCTCGTATATAGGATGTTGTTATGCTGTAGTGATCTGTTAGATCTGAATGACCACTTGTATATGCTAGCTATTGATTGTTATGGTATATGTTAATATGTGATGTTGTACCTGGTTGAGGAGGTCTTGATTTATGCTGAAGGCCAATATACGAAGGGCAGTCCAGATAGACTGAAGGCATGCGAGGCGGACCAATCAGGCCGAAGGCCCGAAGAGCAGTCCAAATAGGCTGAAGGTCCAGTGAGGCAGTCTAGTCATGCTGAAGGCTCTGTATGTATGTTGTTTTTTTGTTATGTTTATGTGGTGGTACTTTAGGGAACTCACTAAGCATTAACTTACAATTTTAGTTTTATTTCAGGTGCTTCAAAGGATTGTGGCAAGGCGAAGGCGTGACCGTATACATCCTGGGTTTTATATTGTTGATCTTGGGAGACGTTGTTTTTAAATAATGTTTTGAAAACAATGGTTATGTAATCACTTCTTTTTAGTAAATGGGTTGTTTTGAAAAATTTAAATTTGTTATGATGTTTGATACGTTACATTAAACCCCATTCCCCCATCCTATTTCTAACCTCCATCATGAAAACGTTCCGTTTTGCTAATCATAGCCCCATTGTTGCACTTTGAAGCTTAAGAGTGTGTTTTTGTGTATTTTCAACGGAAGAAGAAGGTGGTGGTGAAGCTTGGAAGCTAGAAGCAAGCTTTGATATGGAAGTCTTGCATCATTCTCAATCCCCAGGAGGTATAAAGTTATACCTTGGTGATTAACTTGATAGATCTTGTTTGTATGATTATATTATGAGCTTTTGCCCCCAAACTAGGAACTTGTACTTGACATGCTATAGAACATATGGGATGTCCTTTTTGATGTTTTTCCATGTCTAAAGTTATAAAAATGTGATCTTGTCCTCTTGGTTTGCCTCATGAAGTTATTAAAAGCTTTAGGGGTTAAGAATAGTTAGGGTTATGTTGTTGGGTTTGACTTAGGCCTGTAGAACCATAAAGTTGGAAACTTTATGGTTTGAAGTGAAATTTGGGACTAGATCTGAGACTTGGACAAATTAAGTCCTTAAAAGTTGGTTTGCTAAGGCATACCTAGATGTACGCGGATCATACGCTGCATGAGGCCTGATTTAGATTATGAGTACGCCGAGCGTACGTGCCGAGTACATTAAGTGTACTCGGTATAGGTTGACCAGTTTGACTGTTCACCGTTGAATTTTTGACCAAGTTTGACTTTGGGGACTTTTGGAGTATTTTGGATTATCAATATGTAATTGGGTTCCGGTTTATTGTTTAGGCGAGCGGTAGAGACGGTGTGATTAGCAGAGATCTGTGCAGTCATCCTTTTGATTGTGAAGTGAGTTGTCTCACTATGATAATGGGTCTAAGGCTCCAAGTTCGACCTATTTATTGTGTTAATGTATCTCAGGATGTAGGATTGCTATGGTAGTTCTATGTGTGATTGTTTATATATATTTCGACTTACGGATTGTTGGGTTGAGGACACGTGCCAACAAACTCGACATGGTAAGGTTGAGTCCACGTTCCAATAAACCTGGATTGTTGGGTTGAGTCCATGTGCCTACAAACCTGATTGATTGGGTTGAGGTCAAGGACCAACAAACCCTATATGCGTGCTTGTATTGTATCTATAATTGTTTCTGGTGTGGGGTATTTTGGGAAACTCACTAAGCTTTGGCTTACAGTTTGGATTTCAATGTTTGTGGTATCCCTAATGAGTGGGGAAAAGTGAAGACATGTTTATACACATCATCCCACAATTTATGTTGATTGATACTCTGATTCGATACTTTCACTCATTATGATTTGTAAACAATGTTTTGGTAATTTATGGATTTATGGAATTGTGTTTTAAAAATGAAAATTTTACTCTGAGTTTTTGGGATGTTACAAGTTGGTATCAGAGCCTTGGTTTGAGAGAACTGGATGAGCATTCGTGTGATTCCGGACTCAAATTAAGGATCTGCAAAAAGATTTTTCAAAATTGTTTTCAAAATAACCACAAAGGGGATGTGATGTGTACAATCAGTCGGAGCTCAAGGAAGTTCCCTAGAATACCCACACATGTTATGTATATATGGCGATATGTTATGTGATAGAACTGCAAGCTAGAATGTAGGCTAAGGAGCCTTAGGAATTGCATGAAAGAATTGTCTAATACATGATGCCTTATAGCCTAGGAGATTGCTTTGAATTGTTTTTTAACCTTTTGCTGCTATCAGTCGAGTATATGCACTATGATTGTATATAGTTAGGATCTTATAGCCTTAGAATTCTTGATTTAGCTTTACTTCTTATTCCTTGTTTAGTTTTGGGCTTAGGATAGAATCACTTACTTGACTGTCTATCGGATCTGAAGCTATGTACGGTTGGCATATGTGAGGTGATTGCAATGTTAATGGAGGTTTCAAGGGTCATGAGTGGGATGTGTAGAGTCCTAGTGGAAGTGGGAGTTGTGGTCACTCTTAGGATAGTGTTTTAGGGTGCGTGTGCATCAAGCATAGAGGGCCTAGTGGCCCCAGGGATTTGTGGAAACTATTGAGACAAATATGGTAAGTGTGGAAGGTAGTATAGGCCCGTACTACTGAAAGCACAAGACTTGTATGCGTGTCAAGGAAACCAAAAGATCTGAGGTTTGAGATATATGAGTAATAGGGTGTTACTCTACTGGTGATCTGATGAATTTATGTTTACTTTTTAGCATGGTGGTCACTGGAGGTTCGGGATCCAGAGTTGGTGGTTTAGGAGGTGGTGAGCCAGTGAGGTTGGTCGTGCTTGATGATGAGATTCGTAATTTGATCACTGTGGAGGTAGTTGCAGTTGTACAGGGTGCTATGTTGGAGATGTTTGGGTCGGTAAAGACGGTTATGATTAAGCTCTTTGACGAGCGCTATGTTGTCGTTACGCAGGCTACTGTTGCCGCAGCCGCTGTAGCCATCGCCACCGCTAGAGTTGGAGGATCTTTCTAGTATCGGTAATTCAGTAACACGAAGCCTCCAGAGTTTGATGGGTTCAAGGACCCAATTGTGGTGATGAAATGTTTGTATGATGTGGAGGGCTTTTTCTTCACGTGTTCTTTTTCGGAGGACCAGAAGGTCAGGTGCGCCCTGAACCTTCTACGCTCGGGGGAAAAGGACTGGTTGAAGCTTGTGACTGGCTCTTAATCACCTGTGAAGATGGCTGCAGTAACTTGGGTTCAGTTTACTGATATGTTTCGTGCAAAGTATGTGCCTTTGGTATATATATATATATATATATATGCATATATATATATATATATATATATATATATATATATATATATATATATAGAGAGAGAGAGAGAGAGAGAGATAAAGAGAGAGCGTTTGGCCCAAGAGTATCTGTCACTCAGACAGACGACGAGTTCGATGAGGGAAATCACCAAGATGTTCAATAAGAGGGCACTTTTCTGCCCTGAGTACGCTTCTTCCAAGCAGGTTCAGATGTCACGATATATGAGCATGCTCAAGACTAGGATACGAGAGTTTGTGTCTACACGACAGTACCAAACTCTTTTCGATTTGCAGTTTGCCTCTCAGAGGAGAGAAACTGAGATCGATACTTAGGCTAGGAAGCAGCGCTAGGCTCCAGTCCAGGCGTAGGCGGCGACGAAGTGGGTCAAACCCGTTAATTCACGCTCTTGAAGACAGAGAGGCCACACCTGTGGTAGGTGTGGGAAGACTCATGAGGGATCTTGTCGATCAGCGACATAGTGCCACAATTGTGGCAGACAAGGCCATTTTGCAAGGGATTGGTGACAATCGTAACAACAGACCCTCTCACGAGGTGTACATATTTGTTATCATTGTGATTAGGTAGGCAATGTGAACGTTTAATGCCCTCTGCTTGCTGCTAGGCCTATGCACGCACCAACCCCGGCTACTATTCGGATCACAGAAGGACGCCAGGGGAGGGCTGAGGCCCCGAGAGCCAGGGGCAAGCTTTTCAGATAATGGTTGAGAAGTCCAGAGCGGCATCAGACGTAATTGTTGGTATGTATCTATTTATGTTTCTTTTTGATTTTTTTACGTTATGCTTATGATTCATATTTATGTTAGGTACTTTCCTTGTGAACTCTTTGCCTATATTAGTGCTATTTGACTCGGGTGCGATTCGGTCATTTGTATCCTTAGCCTTTAGTAGGATTTTTGACACCCCTCTTGATGCATTGGAGAATCCTACATGGATTTCCGTTGCCGGTGAGGACAGAGTCCAGGTTTCTAGTGTTTTCTGCGATTGTACCTTTGAGATTTTTGGGGTGTCATACCCGATCGACCTGGTCCTGGTTCCCATGGGGGATGCGAGATTTATTGTTGGGATGGATTGGTTGAGCCGATTTGGGGCTCAGATTGATTGTAGGGGACAACTTGTGGTGGTTCTGTTCGATTAGGTGTTTAATCCCATAACTATAATCGGTATGGTCCATTTGGGCTGCCTTCACCAGAACAATTTGATGGATTTTTGAGAAGAGCTTATTATGATGTGTTAATATATTATAAGTTACAATATATTAATAATCATATAATTTAATTAGTATTGATCAAAAATTAATTTGGAATTAATTTTGTGATCAAAAGAGACTAATTAGATATATGGTGATTGATTTGGTAAATCAATAATTCTTATAGTGTGGGCCAATTGTTATGGTCTAAACCAATATGGTGGTCCATGGAGGTTTAACCCATGGAGCCTAAGGAAATGAAAGGTCATGGGTATTAGGGTTTTGCATGGATGAAACCCTAGACCTTGTCACACTATAAAAAGGACCCATAGTCACCAAAATCGGTACTTATGCATTCTAAGGAGGAGATAGCCAATTTTATGTGACAAGAAGCTTCTCTCAAAAAATCATATTGTGTTCATGGTGTTTGTGAACCATTTGAGGAGCAACACTTGAGGTACTAAGTTCTTCAAGCTCAAAGTCTTTCAAGCAACACTAAGTACATCAAGACTTCAAGCAACATAAAAGGTATGTTACTCTAACTAGTATCTTGTATTGTTTATGACAAATTGCATGCTAGTTATAGGTTTAATGCCTTGGAAACCATTTGCATGTATAATTAGTGAAAACATAGATCCAAGGTATTTTGGGTTGTATGTGCACCATAGGATGTTGTAGTATACTAAAACCCATCAGTGGTATCAGAGCCAAGGCTTGTTTTCATGTTATACTTGCTGAAATGGCTGAAAATCGAAGTTTTTTGTTTTCTGGACAGGAGACTCGATGAGTCCATTAAGGGACTCGATGCGTCCTTGTACAAACTCATCCAACTTGTCGAGTTTGTTCTTGCACTCAGCGAGTTGGAGCCCCTGACAGCATATCTTCGAGTTTTAAGGCTGGAATTGGACTAAAATCATTAACCTAAGCTGTTTTTGAACCTATAAACCCGTTTTTGATGTGGTAATGTTCATTATAATCCAATTCAATAGATAATTGTCAATAGATTCATGTTTTGTATTAGTTTAATGGTTAGGCTAATTACATGAAAATTGTTTGTTTTGAATTATCTTGTTCTTATGAGTTCTCTAGGTTAATAGAAAAATTATGTGATAACTTGTTTTCAATCCAAATTGATCTAAATGTTGTTCATAATATGTGTTTTTGTTACTTGTCCTCGAGTTATATGAAAAGTCACATTTATGATTTTTAAAACTCATAAAATTTCCATAAGTTATAAAAAATGAAGAGTCTCATTTTTAAATGTTTTAAAGTCTTCCATAACTTGTCCTCAAGTTATGGAACATGAAGAGTTTTTTCATTAAAACTACTTTAAACTCTTAAGTTATGGAATTCAAAAGTTTTTTTTGAATTGTTCAAAACTTGCCCTCAAGTTTTGGAATTTGTAAAGTTTCCCCTCATGAATACTTTAATTCCAATTTAAACCCTTAGAATTTTAAAAAAGTTAAAACTCAACCCTTATATTATGTAATATTAATAGTTAATAGTTATATATATGTATAAGAACAAAGTCAGTCTTACCGTTAGTAGACCTCATTCACGAAGCTGGTCTATAAGGGGGGGGGGGTATAAGGTTACTGCTTATAAAATGGAAGTTTAATGGGTGTCCATTCTCACCCACCGCTTCCTTGACTGGTGGAGGGTCGTTAGCCGAACGGGTAGGACATGACTCTAATTCTCCCTTCATTAAAAGTATAATGATAAATACGGAGTAACTAAACACTTATAAATTCTAAATCTTAGTTACTTAGGAAAATGTGAATTTGGTGCTAACCCATGAAATTACACTTTGTACCTTACCAATTCGTTGGTGGAGCATGTGTGGGTAACCGACACACTAACATGGACTTGTAAGAGTAGCAAAGGGTGACTTAATGTTTTATCATAAATCGGTGGAGCGCGTGTGGGTAACCGACACATCGATTAGGTGATAAATATTAAGGGTACCAAGTCAATTTTCATGGTTATTCACACCTTGTTTGTGATCCTCGGCATCCCAGTCATAAACTTGAGAGGTCACAATCGAGATTTAAATATGACATTGAAAAGTTAAATGAATCTCAAAAGATTATGAGTTTCAAAACCAATTAAAACCTAATTATACATTTCGTTTTCATGGTGGAAATTGATGAATCATCATTCACCTACCTTCAAATATTTTATAGCTTGGATTACGGTATCCCTCTTCCAAGTTATAAAATATTGTGTTAGGTCCTAGCCTTAATATTTCATATTGGGTGTTATATTAAGGACTTAAATCAACTAACTTGAATTTCTCCCATTTTAGATGTCTGGTTCAGACAACTATGGTCTTCCCAAATCCATTGAAACAAACTTTCCTAATGAAGATGATGTCCCACGATTGGATCATGGAAATCATACTTCTCTTCCTCCACCCCCTCCAATTATTCTCCCTTACCCACAAGTTCTTGAAAAGTTCAAGGTCACTCAAGCCCTATTGGCAAGCAAAGTCTATGTGTGCTCACATCTTGGAAATGAAGTCACGTTTTGACAAACTGGGAGAGTTGGGTGTCAATGTCTTGAGAAATTTGGTTGTTGACTAGGTTCTTCAGTCACTTTCTAAGTCACATAGTGAGTTCCTTTAGGACTACTATATGACAGACCATGACATGACCCTTAATGATCTTGCCTATTTTATTGATGCTGCTGAATCAACAATGATTTGGAGCACTGGTAAAGCAAATTTGATTGGAAGATCAACTTCCCAAACTTCCATGGAAATTGATAATGGTGACATTGGAAATCGAGAAAAACTTTCTCTTCCCAATGGAAAGGGATCGACCATAGTCAACTCGGTTGACCGAATGGTAAAGAGAAAGGCTAATTCTAAAATAGTCCCGTGTACCATTCCAAAAGGGTCCAGATGTTTCTATTGCCAAAGGAAGGGGCATTGGTTGCGAAGCTGCCCTATTTACCTGAAATATCATGAGGATGATAAAGTCAAAAGCTTGACTCTACTTCGGGTAAAGTCTACTATATGACTCTATTAAGTTCCTATTTGGAGATTCTTATACATGATGTGACAAGGTCACATGTTGATGTTTTAAGAATCAAAGAGAAGAGGAAGCTTAAAGGAAGAATATGTTGATTCTAATCGCGAAGATGGATTTCGATCGCATGGTTCGGTGATCAGAATTTTGAGTTGTTGCTTAAGAGTTATGATATTTTGCTTAGGAATAGACAACAAAAAGTTTTCATATGCATTTTATTCTTTCGTTTGTGGTAGTGTCATAATTTACCAAATAAGGAAAGATTCTCATCACCCAAGTTTCAGTTGCAGAGAAATTTGGAATCATGCAACTTGTATTGTATGATGAATGAGAATTTTCATCTTTGGGAAATTAAGACTAATTCCTTGATCACATGTATATGTTAGTCAAGTGAAGGACTAGGAGATTGGGTGCACTCGGTTGTGCGGTCGTCAAGTCCACCACAAAGATCGATAAGGCTATTCGTCACGATTTACTAACGTTTAGTGAATATGGTTATACTTATAAGTTTAAGTATAATTCTAAAACATTGGAAAAGTTTCGATGTATGGCAGAACGAATGAGAAGAATCAAATAAGGTAGAAAGATAAAAGTTTCTCAAATCTGAAAAGATGGGAGAGTACTTTAGTATCATGTTTTTTGATCATCTTAATGATTAAGAAACTATATCACAATTGGTCCTCTAAGGTCATCTTAGTGCATTCCTATGGCTAAGAAGAGGAATCATGAATTGTTAAAATGGTTAAATCAAGAAGATGAGTCATACTTTGTTCCAAAACAATTCTTAGAGTCATACTCCAAGATTGTAACTTGAGTGACACATCTTAAAGAAGGTTTGTAACACTTGTCAAATGTAAGAGTAAAATGTTTTCTACTCTTGTACGTTTGAAATTGGTAAGTTGTGATGTTTTGGATAAAACAAAGACCAACTAAGGCTAATTATGTGAAGTGTTTGTCTTGATAAGAGCCCGCACTATATCTCGAATATTTGTTTGTTAAGGAATGGTTCTTAGAAAGAGAGTCTTATATGTCAAGAGGACAGTGGGGGTCTTAAAGGTCTTAAAAAAGTTTCAAGAACTGATCAAGAATAAAAACTGTTGTTTATCACTAGCACACGACTTGAGGTTTGTAACCTATCGTGTTGACATATTCTTATTTTTGTGCCCAGTCCAGTAAAAGTTGACTATGTACGTGAGTTCTATGCGTTCTCAGGTGTTTGCATAATTACTTGGAAGCAATTGTAGGTCCTTGTGTTGCCATGTGGCAAGAAGTTAAGATTAAACAAGTTCAGTCCATATAGTTTGGATTTGTCATTAACCTTGTCTTGTGATTATGGTTTTGACAAATTCACATGGATAGGAACACATACACCATAAAATCTAAGTGTTATAAGGTTTCTCTCCAATTCATGAAAATGATGGTGAGGAAACGCTTTCACTAAGTAGATTTTAAGTAGATAGCAATTGTGATATTTGCATTCTCAAAGTCGTTAGTGGAGCGTGTGTGGTTAACCGACACACTAACATGGACTTGTGAGAAATGGAAAAGGTCTAAACAATTGAGACTATGATTACGGCATCCCTTTTCATAGTTCTAAAAAATTGTTTAGACACACATGTGAGCCATCTAAGGAAAAGTGTATGATTTTGTTAAAGTTTTATCAAAACATCTCGTATCAGAAATCTGAACTTTGGTAAAAAAGTCAATAAAGTATTTCTAGAAGTCCAACTGATTTCTGGATACATGTCAAAGCTAGTGGGAGCATAAGTGTTATGCTAAGAATTATCATGTTAGGGGGAGCATGATTATTATGTTAAGTATTGCAAGTTAGCAATGTTAATTATAGAAAATAAAAGTTTCAATTTGCAAAGTTGCGGGGTTTGAAAAGTTGTTTTTGTTATAATTAAGGGAGAGGAAATTATACTTCATCCCAATTCTATAAAATTATATTGAGATTTTAATCAAATTTAGTCGAGTATATATATGAATGTTATGTTGGAATGGTTCAACATAAGGAAATTCTATATATGGGAACATTATTTGCGTTCTAAAATTCGATTATGATTACAACATCCTTTTTCATAATCTAAATTTGGAGAACATGGAAAATAGAAATAAAAAATATTGTAGCGAAAGACTGGTCTAGGATCATATCTTTATGTGAGACATCATGAATCGTGTCCATATGCTTCGGGTATAGGATTGATTTCATGTGCTGTAATATTCATCTGTTCTAAATTTTCCAAATGCCTAGGGCATTAAGAGGGAAAAAACTACTAGAACTGGATATGACTAAAATGATTAAGCAGTTGTCGAGGAAGATCTAAGGTTTACCAAAGATTGGTTGCTCATGGAAAATTGGAAGTATAGTGTTAATTTTGAAAGGACCATATTGACATTTTTGAAAAGAGGTAACTCTTGTTCAGAAGTGATAGTCAAAATGGGAATGTGGAAATATTTATTTAGGAGGAAGCTATTCATTAAGTCTTCATAGGATTAGAAAACTTAATGCAAGAAGGATGTTCAAAGGAATGTACTTTTAATATGAGACTTCGTTTTCATGGAATTGATCTCCATTGGAATACTCTATAATCTCTGTTGACAAGTCTTTATGACTTTGTGCATAGTCATTACGAGAGGATCAATGCATATAAGTTTAGAATCTAACATATTTCGGTAAATGGCAGGAATTTAGAATTCTTACATTTACGATAAGGATTCGGGATTGTGAAATGAGAATCATTGGAATCATGTTCAATTGATCTATTCCACAAAGTAAGGATCATAGACAAACATAGTGTGCATACTTGGAGTATGGCATAGCTACTGTTTGGACAAACATAGTGTGCATGCTTGGAGCATCGCATGACTATTGTTTTAATTCAAGTAGTAGGTTGATAAATCAAAACATTATACAATGAATAATGGGTAATCAATATGGTGATAAATAAAAGGCGTTCTATTTATATTCATAAGTTCCGAGACCATGTTGGATTCGATTATTCTTGTGTTTCACTTTGCATGTTTTGACTTCCAGAATAAATAGGTCATTCTTCCCGAATGACTAAGTTATTCAAACCATCCACAGTCGATAATACATTGGAAGTAGGTATTAAGGCAAGACTGTCATGAATTGGTTTTGTAGATGTCTAAGGTGTTGGACATAGCAAGAGTTGCTACAACATTCATGAGTGCTCCTAGAATGAGATTCGAGTATTGGATTAAACCCACGCTCATTTGACTCACTTCATGGATTTTATCACGAGTGATCATGAGACAATAATATCTTATATTCTTCAAACCTAGAGATATGAGTTGTTTCCTATGAGTTGGTTGTGCATTGATTGTACAAAAACTCATCGGTAACTTGATGTTATAAAACATGCCTTTGTGTATGATTCAACAAGTTGTAGGACAAGAATATGAGTCAAAGTTTATCCATTCCTTTTACCCTTGGAGGGATAAAAGCGATATCTGTGGGTCCCTCGATGATTTAGTGATGACAAACGTAAGTGCTCGGCTGGGTCTGGACTGATTTGATTTGCTCAATTAGTCAGTCGTCATAAATCGGAAATTAGGAAAAAACAGATGGACAGAGAAAATGATTATAATCCATGTATCAGTCCATATGATATCTAGAATGGAGGAATATATGATCCCTTATCTAATGGACACGTCATTGACTAGATCAGATTTTGACAACAGCTTTTAAGAGCTATGATTGCTAGTCGGGTCGTATTTGCAATAATAGTTATTAGACTTATCCAAGTGGGAGACTGTTGGATTAGGTGTCTAAGTCCATAACTATAATTGGTATGTACTTGATCCGAGAGTAGCATGGTCTATCTGGGTTGCCTTCAACAGGACGATTTGTTGGATTTTTGAGAAGAGCTTATTATGATGTGTCAATATATTATAAGTTATAATATAGTAATAATCATATAATTTAATTAGTATTGATCGAGAATTAATTTGGAATTAATTTTGTGATCAAAAGAGACTAATTAGATATATGGGGATTGATTTGGTAAATCAATAATTCTTATAGTGTGGGCCAATTGTTATGGGCTAAACCAATATGGTGGTCCATAGATAGTCCATGGTGGTTTAACCCATGGAGCCTAAGGAAATGAAAGGTCCTGGGCATTAGGGTTTTGCATGGATGAAACCCTAGACCTTGTCACACTATAAAAAGGACCCATAGTCACCAAAATCGGCACCTATGCATTCTAAGGAGGAGATAGCCTATTTTGTGTGACAAGAAGCTTCTCTCAAAAAGTCATCTTTTGTTCATGGTGTTTGTGAACCATTTGAGGTGCAACACTTGAGGAACTAAGTTCTTAAAGCCCAAAGTCTTTCAAGCAACACCAAGTACATCAAGACTTCAAACCACATAAAAGGTATGTTACTCTAACTAGTATCTTGTATTGTTTATGACAAATTGCATGCTAGTTATAGGTTTAATGACTTGGAAACCATTTGCATGTATAATTAGTGAAAATATAGATCCAAGGTATTTAGGGTTGTATGTACACCATAGGATGTTGTAGTATACTAAAACCCATCAGGTTCATACCCTAAGTGGGGGAGATCTGACTATATATGGGGAAGGTACCAGGGTTGGTTCAACATTTTGCTCAGCAACGAGGGCCCGAAGATTTATTCAACATCTTTTCTTAGGTTACTTGACATATGTGGTAGATACTCGTGTGGAGCCGAGACGTTCAGTACCAGATGTGCCGATTGTTCGTGATTTCCTGGATGTATTCTCGGAAGATTTGCATGGTATACCACCAGAGAGGCAAGTGGAGTTTAGGATCGATCTGATCCCCAGTGCAGCCCCGATCGCATAGGAACCATATCGCCTTGCACCGCCTGAGATGAAAGAGTTGTCCTCTCAGCTATATGAGCTGTTGGGCAAGCAGTTCATCCGACCGAGTAGTTCAGCTTGGGGAGCACCAATTATGTTTGTGAAAAAGAAGGAAGGTACCCATCGGGTGAGCATTAATTACCAAGATCTGAACAAGTTGACAATGAAGAATCGTTACCCACCCTCGAGGATTGATGACCTCTTTGATCAGCTGCAAGGTGTATCTTGGTTCTCCAATATTGATTTGAGGTTAGGGTGCCATCAGATGAGAGGTAGAGAGGAGGATGTAGAGAAGACGGCCTTTCATTCTCGTTATGGCCATTATGAGTTTGTGGTGATGCCATTTGGGATCACTAATGCACCAGTAGTGTTTATGGATCTAATAAACAGGGTGTGTCGACCAATGCTTGATCGGGATATCATTGTGTTCATCGATGACATCTTGGTCTTTCCCAAGACCATAGAGCAGCATGGGGAGCATCTACGGGAGCTTCTGGAGGTTCTGAAGAGGAAGATGCTATATGCCAAGTTCTCCAAGTGCGAATTCTAGTTGCGTGAGGTTCAGTTTTTGGGACACCTCGTCAACTAGCATGGGATATTGGTCGATCCGAACACGATTGTGGAAGTGATGTAGTAGGAGGTCCCGACGAATCCCTTAGAGGTCAGGAGCTTTCTGGGCTCGATCGGGTATTATCAGAGATTCATTCAGGATTTCTCCAAGATTGATGTTCCTCACACTCGTCTAACTAAGAAGAGTGTGGATTTTGTTTTGGGGCCTGAGCAATAAGCAAAATTCGAGACTTTATTGCATAGATTGTGTGAGGCTCCAGTGTTGACCCTTCCAGAGGGTGTGTAGGATATGGTGGTGTACTGTGATGCTTTTATCATAGGGCTGGGCGCGGTACTCATGCAACAAGGTAGAGTGATTACTTATATGTCACGTCAGTTGAAGGCTCATGAAGCTAACTTCTCTACAGATGATTTGGGGTTGGGGGCAGTGGTTTTCGCCCTCAAGATTTGTAGACATTATCCGTATGGGGTCCGTTACCCCATCTACACATACCCCAAGAGCTTGAGGTACCATATGGATGTGCCGAACCTGAATATGAGACATAGGAGGTAGCTTGACGTGATCAAGGATTATGACTATGAAACCCTGTACCACCCGGGTAAGGCCAACATGGTGGCCAACATATTAAGCCACGTGGTGGTGAGTACACCTAGTGGAGGGTTGTGTATGAGGGTGACGCTTACCTCCCCACTCTTGGAGTGGGTTAGGGAGGCACAGACGGAGGGGATCAAGGAAGAGAACCGGAAGAAGGAGAAGATCAAGGGTCAGTTTGCTACTTTTTTCGTGGATAGTAGAGGATTGTTGACATAGTATGGTAGGGTAAGGATTTCGGATACTGGATGCATGAGACAAATTTTGAGGGATAAGGCACATAAGTCTCGACTTTCTATACATCCTTGTGCGACTAAGATGTATTGGGACTTGAGACTCAACTACTGGTGGCCCTGCATGGAGAGGGAGATTGATGGATATGTGGAGAGGTGCTTGACTTGTAGGAAGGTCAAGGTCGAACATAAGATGCCACACAACAACCTACAACCTTTGGAGATTCCTGTTTGGAAATGGGAGAAGATTTTTATGGACCTCATCACTAAGTTACCTCGGAATCCTCGTGGCTTTGATGCTATTTGGGTGATTGTGGTTAGATTGAAAAAAGAATGTTCGTTGTCTTGATATTCGAGAGAGTTCTTCAGCTGAGTAGTTAGAAGATATCTATGTTCGAGAGGTGATCTCTCACCATGGAGTACCAGTTTCTATCATATCAGACATGGATGTTTGTTTTACTTCAGGGTTTTAGAAGAGGTTTCATGAGGATTTGGGTACGAGATTCCACTTCAGCGCTACTTATCACCCATAGACCGAAGGCCAGAGTGAGTGTATGATTCGGACACTGGAGGATATACTGAGGGCTTGCGTCATTGATTTTGGAGGGAGTTGGCATACCTACCTTCCTTTAGCAAAGTTCCCATACAACAACAGTTACCACTCCAATATTGGTGCACCTCCCTACGAGCTCCTCTATGAGAGGAGGTGTTGTAACCCGTTATATTGGGGTGAGGTCGGACAAAGGATTATGGGGAGCACTGAGGTAGTGCTCTAAACTACATAAATGATTCATCAAGTCAGACAGAGACAACAGACAACTCAGAGCCGAAATAAGAGCTATGCAGACCGATGGTGTTCCGAGCTGGAGTTTCAGGTTGGGGACATAGTTTTACTGAAGGTGTTACCCTGGAAAGGTGTGATACGCTTTAGGAAATGGGGCAAGTTGGTACCCTGATTCATTAGACCATTTCATGTGATTGTCAGAGAAGTCAAGGTGGCTTACTGGTTGGATCTACCGGAGGAGCTTCGTTAGATTCATAGCACTTTCCATACTTCTTAGTTAAAAAAGTGCTTGGTTGATAATACGGAGGTGGTACCACTAGATGACATTCAGGCCAGCGAGCGCCTGAACTACATTAAGATACCAGTAGCAATTCTTGATCGCGAAATGAAGGCTTTACACAACAAGGTAGTACCATTGGTCAAGGTCCAGCGGCGACATCGGAAGGGCTCCGATTGGACTTGGGGAACGAAGTCTGAGATGAGGGAGCATTATTTGGAGTTGTTTACACTGGAAGACTTCGAGGACAAAGTATGATTCAAGTGGGGGAGAATTTTTATGCTCGAATCCTGGTAAGTTTCCCCTTTTTACCCTTTATCTGTAATCCTTGCAACTTTGGCCCTTAAAATCTACGTACCTGGATGGTACATTGGGCGTAAGGGGCATTAGGTGAAACAATGACATTTTGGGAGTACGTTGGGCGTAATCTGAGTATGCGGAGCGTACTCTGTTTGAACATAAACCCTAATCTTTAGGGTTTAGACCATATATATTGAACCTTAAGCCCCATTCCCTCATCCCATTTCTATCCTCTATTACATAAACATTACCTTTTGCAAAACCAAGCCCCATTGTTGCACTTTGAAGCTTAAGAGTGTTTTTTTTTTTTTGTATTTTCAAAGGAAGAAGAAGGTGGTGGTGAAGCTTGGAAGCTAGAAGCAAGCTTGGATATGGAAGTCTTGCATCATTCGCAATCTCCAGAATGTATACCTTGGTGTTTAACTTGATAGATCTTGTTTGTATGATGATATTATGAGCTTTTGTCCCCAAACTATGACCTACTTGTGCATGGCATGATTTAGAACATATGGGTTGTCCTTTTAGATGTTTTTCCATATCTAAAGTCATAAAAATGTGTCTTGGCCTATTGGTTTCCCTCATGCAAGTTATTAAGAGATTTAGTGGTTAAGAATAGTTAGGGTTTTGTTGTTTGGTTCGACTTAGGCATGTAGAACCATAAAGTTGGAAACTTTATGGTTTGAAGTGACATTTAGAACTAGATATGAGACTTGGAAAAAGTGGCTTAAAGGATTAATTCCTTAAAAGTTGGTTTGTTAAGTCACTGCGTACGATGGGCATACCTGGAGGTACATTGAGCGTACGCTGCATGAGGCCCGATTTAGATTGTGAGTTCGCCGAGCGTACGTGTTGAGTATGTTGAGCGTACTCGGTCTGGGTTGACAAGTTTGACCATTGAATTTTTAACCAAGTTTGACTTTGGGGACTTTTGGAGTATTTTGGATTATGAGTATGTAACTGGGTCCCGATTTATTGTTTTGGAAAGCAATAGAGCCGGTGTGAGTAGCATAGATCTGTGCAGTCATCCTTTTGATTGTGAGGGGAGTTCTCTCACTATGCTAATGGGTCTAAGGTACCATGGTCATCCCATTTATTGTGTTTATGTATCTCAGGATGCAGGATTGCTATGATAGTTCTATGTAAGATTGTTTATATAAATGTCGACTTATGGATTGTTGGGTTGAGGCCACATGCCAACAAACCCGATATGGTTGGGTTGAGACTGGAGATCAACAAAACCAGTATGGTAAGGTTGTGGCCATGTGCCAACAAACCTAGATTGTTAGGTTGAGGCCACATGCCAACAATCCCGGTTAATTGGCTTGAGGTCAAGGACTAACAAACCCTGTATGCATGTTTGTATTGTATCTGTAATTGTTTGTGGTGTGGGGTATTTTGGGAAACTCACTAAGCTTTGGCTTACAATTTGGATTTCAATGTTTCAGGTAGCTGTGATGAGCGAGGAAAAGTGAAGGTGTGATTGTACATATCATCCTGCAATTTATGTTGATTGATACTATGATTCGATACTTTGACTTATTATGATTTGTAAACAATGTTTTGGTAACTTATGGATTTATGGATTTGTGTTTTAAAAATGAAAATTTTACTATGAATATTTGGGACGTTACATCTAGTCAACTTTATAACTTAAGGTTTAGGACACGAAATCACACACTTTTAGAACTACTAAAACTCGAGATTACTATATGATTGTCTCTTCATCAACTAAAAACAAAAACTTAGTGAATCCCTCTATCACACCCCGAAACCGGATGGTGGAATCGTGTAACACTCATAAAAATCATGATAAATTTAAAATTTTCAAAACCAACGAATTTCACAAATTGTTTACAAACATAGTTTTCAAAACATGTTCAACATTAGAGTCTCCCAAAATTATAAGTCAAAACAAGAGGATGTGTACAGTCACGCCTTCGCCTTCCCACGATCATCCGAAGTACCTGAATCACAACCCAAAATTGTAAGCCAACGCTTAGCGAGTTCCCCTAAAATACCAAAACATAACAAAATAACATAAACATACAATAACAACATGCAATGGGTCTATAGCTAAATGTCTGGATTACCCCTGAGCCCACAACATAAGTCTGGCTTGCCCTCATACCCACAACTTATGTATGGCTTGCTCCTCGACCAAATCAGTCCTTGGATTGAATACCATCAAGCCCTCAATATGAGTCTGGCATGCCCTACCAGACCATCAGCTCATATCTAGAATGCTCATGAGCCCTCAGTATGAGTCTTTAATGTCCTATCCGACCCTCAACTCATATCTGGAGTACTCCAGGGTTTTTGGCTACCACACAGAGCAATACAGCCTCAACCCAACCCAACACAGTATGTCGACATATACTAGAAAATAAAGATAAACATATAATCATGTAACAGAGTCATAGGTAGTCCTATAGATTTACTAGTCTAGCATATCAACAACTAGCATAAACATGAATATCTATCCCATACTCAACATATCAGTGAATATCAACCAATGGTCCGACCTTGGTGCCTTTGACCCATAAGTATAGTGAGAAAACTCACCTTACAAAACTGAACAGAAGCTGATGAGGTCCCTGACTCCGAAACTCAGCTCTCAACCAAGTCAACCCAATTGATTCAACTCATCCGGACTGGCCCAATGCGAGTACATTGGGCATACTCTAAAGGTACGTTGAGCGTACTCTAACCCTCGCAGTTGACCACCATCGGGGTGGTTGACCTTGTACGTAGGGCGTACTCAGAGTACACGGGGCGTACCCTCGCAACCCCAAAAATCTTGTTAAGAGCTTAATGGCTTAAGCACTTATGTCCTAACTTCAGATCCATGGCCAAAATACACCCTAGAGTCATAAAGTTTCCAAATTTATGACTTTATATGTCTTTTAAGAGCTTAACTCAAGGTATTAATCCATTAAGACCTTCTACAAGATGCATGGAGCAAAACTAACCAATGGGACTTCATTTTTATGACTTAGGACCCCTCCTAGCGTCTGAAAGGACAAATCAAATTGTCAAGAACTTGCCATGCTCAAGATGAGACATTTCGGACCAAAAAGCACATGAAAACAACATATAAGCAAGTTCAAGCAAACTAGCAGTCAAGGTAAGAACTTTATACCTTTAAATGATGGAGAAAGGTGCAAAAGTTCTAGATCCAATCTTTGCTTCAAGCTTCCAGGCTTTACCACCACCTTCTTCTTCTTCTTTTGGAGCACTAAAAAACTCACACCCAACCTTCCAAGGACTCAAATGAGGCTAGGGTTACAAGGGAACACGTTTTATGCTAATGAAGGTTGAAAAATGTGGAAGGAATGAGACTTAAGGATGTTTAAATACTAGCCAAACCCTAAAAATTAGGCTTTCCCTATTTAGGAAGTACGCCTAGCGTACACCATGTATGCATGGCATACTCCGAAGCCATATTTACCACAATGCCATTAAGGCCCTTTTGAATATAATTCTTGAACTTTGAGACCAATTGCAATATAATTAAATTTAAGGGTTGAAATTTGAAGTACCTTATCGTCGGGATGTTACAAATCGTCCGAGGGTGGAGTGAGAACACAATATCACAATAATTGAATACATTGAAACACAAGTACATAAACAACCATCATACAATATGATTAGATAAGTTACATGCATGATCCAAATGTTAATTGGTATCAAAATACATTACAAGTTTTGTATTTTAACAAATAGAGTAGATCCCGTACGAATATCACAATGTTCAAGCAATGATATTTGGTGTATTGTCTTCAAAATTGGTTCCACTGATTCGCGCTTAATTGTTTCCTGAGATTACATGTCGTTTTGAAAGTCAATATAAATTTGGTGAGTTCATAAGAGTTTAATTGTAGAAAAATCTGATGTTTTTCCTTATGTGTAAATCATATATCTACCTTGTCAAACGTTTTGTAATTGTACGCCTTCAAGGTATAAAAAGAATGTATATGTGTAGTATGTATTCAAAAGTATTTATGAAATAGGTGTTCCTATAACTCCTAAAACTATAAAAAAAAGTATGGCTTGTCATGTGATTGTATTATCCAATATCAAGTGTATAAGTAAATAACCATACTTATAAATGTAGAGTATAAGTAAATGACCATACTTATAAATATGTTTTGTGCTATAATTTCACTATTCAATGTTTTAGTGAGCCCTTATAATCGAGTTATCGACTGTAATGATGCTCGCCACAATGCTTCTTCAGACGTCGTGAAAATGTTAAGACAATTGTCACCCTTGACCCGTTAATCGTGGTTGTAGCTAGCAACCATATGTGGGGTTTTTAATCCCATATAGATCTATACACAACTATCCCGATCATTTAAGATTTAACGATTATAAGGTCGGGACTTAATGTATTGGTTGAAGAAATGTCTCACATAAACCATCAAATGTTATTCTAGTTGTAAATGAAATAAAAATTTTCTATGTCTAGGATAATGATCAAAGTGTTGTGTTGCATACCCAGTGTGTAATAGTATTATCCAATGTGTAATCACAAAATTTTAATCTTTCAAATATAGATTTTTGGTAAAAATGTCAGTTTGCAGTTGTCCAACGTGTAATAGTATTATTCATCATACAATATATCTAGGCTTAGAAGAGGTTAAGCTTGGAATGAAGAACTTGAGAGTGATGGTTGTGGTGGTGAAACTTTCAGCCAAAAGAAGAAGAAGAAGAATGGATGGATGGAAATGAGAGTGTTTACTTGGTTCATGCTAGGTTATGAAGAGGGTGAGTTTATTTATAGTGTAACAAAATGTCCTAGGTTGCATGGGGAATGGGTTACCGAATTTTAGGGGTATGGGAGGAAGAATTTTTTAATATAAAGGTGTAATATAACATAATCATGTGGTCTTGTAATGCTTTTGCATTATTTATATGGGTTTGACTTTTTATATTAAAATAAGGGTGGTTAGTAATGTGTGTGTATATATATATATATATATATATATATATATATATATATATATATATATATATATATAGGTGTATGCATGTATTTATAAATATAATAACTTTTATAAAAATACAACAATTCTTAGAGAAAGTGTCATAAAAGTTAGTTACCATAATAGTTTTTCATATAATTATTAGTGGTTGGTAATATGGAAGTTAGTATAGTTTATTTATACTTATTATGACGTTAAACACTAAAGCTCATTTGTATGTTGTATTTCCATATACCTTGTATGACATTGTCTTGTTATAACCTGATAATCATTTACCGATCATCCATTTTGTCATGTATGTATTGTAGCGTTAAATGTACCGACCTACATAAGGTTTGAAATTTGAAAAGGTAATGTCCTTTCATTGAAAGAATTTTTTAATATATCAGAATAGTTGCGAGGTATATATTATGTTTACCTTAATCATGGTTGACTTCTGTTAACCAAAATTAACGGGTGTCACATCGTCCTCCACCCCCCTCCCCCCCGTTGAAAAGAATTTCATCTTAAAATTAGATTTTGGTACCGGGATCCTATGGACTTTGGAATAGATGGGAATATTTCAGTTTCATTTGATCCCTGCATCCCCAAGTAAGCTTAGGTCCCTGCTTAGCGTTCCAACGAACCTTTACTATTGGAATGCGACTTTGTTTCATTTTCTTGACTTCCCTATCCATGATTTCGACCAGTTCTTCGATGAAATTTAGACCTTCATTAACTTCGATCTCGTCTAACGGAATGACAAGGGTTTTTTTCGGATTTTCATTTCTTGAGGTTTGACACGTGGAAGGTGGGATGTATATTGCTAAGTTCTTATGGCAATCGGAGCTTGTAGGCTACATGACCTATCGTCACAAGGATCTCAAAAGGTCCTATATACCGTGGACTAAGTTCAACTTGTTTTCCAAATCGTATCACCCCTTTCCATGGCGAGACTTTTAACAGTACGTGATCTCCAACCTGAAACTCAAAGGGTTTGCGTCTCCTATCAGCATAACTCTTTTGCCGATCTTGAGACGCTTTCAGTCGTTCCCATATCTGAACGATCTTCTCCGTTGGTTCCCGTATAATTTTTGGGCCGGTAAGTGTGCTATCTGTTGTTTGAACCCTAGCCAGTTGGGTATCGCCAACCTCAACCCAACATAATGGTGACCTGCACTTGCGTCCATAAATACATCGAACGGAGTTACTTTGATGCTGGAGTGGTAGCTACTATTGTAGGAGAATTCAATAAAGGGTAGGTGAACATCCCATGCTTTGTCAAAGTCTATCACATAGGCATGAAGCATGTCTTCTAGTGTTTGAATGGTTCGATCACTCTGGCCATCTGTTTGGGGATGGTAAGTTGTACTCACGTCCAACCGGGAAGGACCTCTATAATGATTTCCAAAAGCGTGAAGTGAATCAGATATCCCTATTCGAGATGATTGATAATGGCACACCGTGCAGTCTCACGATCTCCTTGAGATACGTCTCTGTCAACTTTTCCATTTTGTCAGTCTCCTTGATTAGTAGGAAGTGGGTGAACTTGTTTAATCTATCAACAATCACCCAAATGGTGTCAAGTCCACCAGAAGTCTTGGGTAATTTTGTTATGAAATCCATGTTAATCCACACCCACTTCCACTCGGGTATTTCCGGCTACTACAACAATCTCGAGGGCTTTTGGTACTCTACCTTGACCTTGGCACATGTCAAACACTTTCCCATATAAGTGGCAATCTTATCTTTCATGTTCGGCCACCAATACAACTTTTTCAGGTCCATGTACATTTTGTCTGAACCAGGATGAATGGAATATTTAGTCTTATGTGCTTTTGTTGGGTTTCAGTATACTACAACATCCTATGGTGTACGTGCAACCCTAAATACCTTGGATCTATGTTTTCTCTATTATACATGCAAATATCAATTTTCCAAGGTATTATCCTAACTAGCATATTATGAAGTACAAGTAATATAAAAATAGTAGAATTACATACCTCTTTGTTGGTGCTTGATTCCATGGAGCCGAAGAGCCTAATGCCCCAAATGTGACACCTCAAATGGTTCACACAACACCATAAACATTTGGAATAACCATGAGAGAAGATATGAGTCTTATCACTTTATGAAATCGGCTTGCCCTCTATGTTGTACACTAGTGCCAATTTCACCAACCAATGGTGTCTTTATATAGTGTGCACATTAGGATTACACCATGTAACCCATGACTTTACCCATTCCTTATGCTCCATGGGTTTTAACCTCCATGGAGTATCCATGGGCCACCACATGGGTTAAACCCAACATAAGGAATCATGGATCACAAGCCCACATATATAAGAATCAATGATTTACACAATCAATCCCCATATATTTAATTAGTCTCTTTTGATCACTAAATTAATTCCGAATTAATTCTTGATCAATACTAATTAAATAATTTGATTTCATATTAATATATTAGAACTTATAATATATTAATATGTCACAAATATCTTCTTCTCATTAAAAGGTCTACCCAAATGTTCCGATGCCATGCAACCCAAATGGACCATGCCGGGTCGGGTCAAGTATATACCAATTATAGTTATGGACTTAGACACTAATCCAATAGTCTCCCACTTGGATAAGTCTAATAACTTTTATTGCAAGTATAACTTCACAACCTGACCAACAATCGTAGCTCTTAAAAGTTGCTGCCGAACTTTGATCAAATCAATGACACGTCCATTAGATAAGTGATCATATATTCCTCCATTCTAGATATCATATGGACTGAGACATGGATTATAATCATTCTCTCTGTCGATTTGTTGTTTCCCGATTTCCGATTTATGACGACCGACTAATTGAACAAATCAAATCAGTCTAGGCTTGGCCAAGCACTTAGGGGTTCTATCACTAAATCATCGAGGGGCCCACAGATATCGCTTTTATCCCATTAAGGGTAAAAGGAATGGATAAACTTCGAATCATATGCTTGTACTGACTACTTGTTGAATCATACACAAAGGCACGTTTTATAACATCGAGTTACCAATGCGTTTTCGTGCAATCAATGTATAACCAACTCATAGTCAACAACTCATATCTCTAGGTTTGAAGAATATAAGATATTATCGTCTCACGATTCACTAGTGATAAAATCCATGAAATGAATCCAAATGAGCGTGGGTTGAATCCAATACTCAGAACTTATTAGCACTCATGAATGTTGTAGCAACCTTGCTATGTCTAATGCACATTAGACAAATCTTAGAAGCCAGATTCATGACAGTCTTGATTCATATCTACTTCCAACATATGACCGACTGTGGATGGTTTGGATAACTTAGTCATTTGGGAAAAATGACCTAGTTATTTTGGAAGTCAAAACATGCAAAGTGAAACACAAAAATAATACTAATCCTGTATGGCCTCAACACTTTGAGTGTAAATAAAACATCTTTTATCTAATGTGACAACCCAAAATTTCTATTATGTACAGCATTGCAATTCAATAGAAGTCAGAACTGTTGCTGCTAATTTTCAAGCTTTATGGAATAACTTTGAGTATTTTAGGATTAGCACTTAAGGAGATATCAGGAGAGAGGATGCTCTAGGGTTTATTGTGCAACAATAATACCCCAAAACTCCAATAGTTTGGAGTTTACGGCCTAAACAAAGGTGTTTACGACCGTAAATCCTAAATCGGGGGTATATATATGATACTTAGCCATTATTTACCATTTTCACAAATTCAAGATCCAAACTCAATTCTCTCTCAAGTATCATCCAACAATTCTTTAAGATCTTCAACTAGTAAGTGTTTCTAGCCCTATTAAGGTTATATATTACTTAATCTAGTGATTTAACACACTTCCATACGTGAAATCATTCCAAAAGGATAGATCTTCAAGTTTCACCAAGAACACCAAGAACACACACTAGTGTTCTTGGACTTTTAGCACCTTTTCAAGCCTCTATCTTGTAAGTACTTCTATCCTAGAGTATATTAAGGCTTGTTACACTTCTATACATCAAGAAATCACCCAAGAATCAAAGGATCAAAGGTGTTTACGGTTCAAGAACATCTTGGACCGTAAACCCTAAAAAGGGTGTCAAAGTGTGCCCTAGTCCCTTCTAAGCCTTGGAAACTAGCCTAGATCCTTCCCTTGATGAGTTTTGTACTTGAAAACATCAAAAGACCATAAACCATATGGGTTTACGACCGTAAACCCAAAGGAAAATGGTCTAGGGACCGTAAACTCCATTTAGGAGTGAAATGGTGCCCTAATCACTTCCATAGGCTTATACTTCAAATAGAAATGCTTCTAAGGACTTGTAGAGCTTCAAAACAACACATGGTTAAAGAATCATGAGTTTACAGCCGTAAACTCAATGATTTATGGTCACAAAACCGTAAACTCCCATAGAGAGTCCTCTTGAACCCTAAACTCAATAGCCAAGTCCTACAACCCTTAGATGCAATCCTTAGGACTTATAGCACTTAAATCAAGTGTTTTACATGTCTTAGGATGTCTTAACTTGGGTAATTAGTTGTTTAATGACTAATCGGATACATATATGTGTTAGTATATGTTAAGTAGGATCTTGGTGTGTGCTCAAGTCATCACTTGACACTTAGCATCCTATACAGTCCGTTCATCCAAACCACTCACTACAGGTGAGTTCATACCCCTTAATCAATCTTTTTAATGTTTTTAAAATGCTTTTATGGGGGGGGATACAAGTTGAATCATGCTAGTTATTATATCAATCATATGTGATTAATAACTAGCATACAAATGAAGTTACTGCACTTTTAGCTGTTTTACCAAACAAATTACTTCAAATGGCTTTCCAAAATGTTTTTACTTGTTTAAAACTCTTTATCAAACTATATTACATACTGAATGCTTCTTTTCAAACTCTGTTGCAATTGTGTTTCAAACAAAGGTTTTCCTTATACTTAAAATTGTTATTATCAAATAAACTGCTTTCAAACCGTTTTACAAACTGACATCAAGTCATCATTTCTTAGTTATTAAATCTTTCAAAGGTTTTACCAAAACTTCTTTTTATACTTTTATATTGTTAAATGCATGCCTAGGTATGTATAGTTATATATGTAATGTTTAAAGGACTTAGGAAGGCTAACTCGCTTTAACTCCTTTTCCTTGTTTGGATGTGGCTTTAGGGTATCAGTTATCCGTCTGAAGGTCGTTTAAATATTAGTTATATATCATGTATACATATATAGTCATAAAAGTTCTTCAGTCAATTCAATACCCTTGAGTAGCAAGGGTATACATTCGTATTCATACGTACACGTCATATTACTAGTAAACTACAATAGGCATAGTTTAGGGAGTTACTAATACTATTACTAGAGCAAGGAATCATACAATGAGTCAGTTCATACATGAGTCACTACTTGCTAGATAGAGAGAGAACACACAATACAGCTAGGACACACAGTACATTACAATACTTGCTAGACAGGAAGAGAACACACAATATAGCTAGCACACACAGTACATTACAATACATGTTAGACAGAGGGAGAACATACATTACAGCTAGCACATTCATTACATATACAGTTTTGCAGTTATGTGAGCCACGTTTCGGGGCATGGCACTATCTGCCATGGCCGTTCATGTATCCATAATCTCCTTAATCAGGGAGCGTATGAGTTTGCGTATAGCTATACTGGATTGACTATCCTACACCTCGCTGCTAGCTACAGTAAGACTTACAAGTCTATGGGTGCCAAATGTCATTTTTCTCCGGCATCTTACATTGTCGCGTACTATAGTAGGTAGCAGGATACAGGCCGATCACATGGTACTTTAAATTATAATTAGTTTAAGGTAGTTAGTACAGTGGTGGTTACCTATTACAATACTACAACACTATTTCATTTTCCCATTGCATTCACCTTGTGAGTTTCACACAATATACAAAAATGCGAAAACTATATTTTTGATTAATGATAGTCAGATTTGGGAAAATACGCACTCTTACAAGAGACACACACGGATACTAGATGCCTTGGTAGAAGGCTACTTTTAGTAGGAAACATAGGGTTTTCTAGGAGGTTCAAAACTTTTACATACTTATAGTTCACATACGTACAAATACATTCTTACAAATACAGAAACTAAAATACTTATGATCTCACCAGCTTTAAAGTTGATAAACTCTTTCAAAATAACTTGTATTCTTAGGTCACCAGTAAACAGGTATGATGACCAGGTTTGAGAAGACGGAGCACAGACAAGATTCGTCTTTTATTTTGATTACATATTTTGGTGTCTTATTACAATGAAAGAACACTCTTGTATTAAAATTATATTATTAATGCAATGGATGATGTTGTTGCTTGTTTACTACTATTCATTGTTGTGATAATGAACATGACGTCCTCCACCCCAGAACGTTTCCGCCGTTCCTGGTTTTGGGGTGTGACATCTAAGCACCATATGGATTACTCATTATTAATGTTTCGATTAATCAACTTAATACTTGAATTAAAGCAGTAGTGATGCCATGCTCCAAGCATGCACACTATGTTTGTCTAAACAATAGCTATGCCATACTCCAAGTATGCACACTATGTTTGTCACACCCCAAAACCAAGAACGGCGGAAACGTTTTGGGGCGGAGGACATCATGTAAAGTATCACAACACAGTAAATGTAAATAAGCAAACAACATCATCCCATTGCATTAAATATATAATTTTAATACAAGCGTGTTCTGTACAGTTTTAGACACCAAAAATATAACGTAAATCAAAATAATAATATGATGAGTCTTGAATGCGCTCCATCTTCTCAAAAGCTGGCATCGGTACCTGTCTACTGATGACCTGAGAATACAAGTTATTTTGAAAGAGTTTATCAGCATTAAGCTGGTGAGTTCATAAGTATTTTAGTGTCGGTGTTTGTTATAAAAAACGTTTGAATGTGTCTCAAGTATAAGTTTGTAAAATGTATGTAAGTGTTTGTAAAAGTTTGAATCTCTCAGAAAAACCTATATTTTCTATTAAAGTAGCCTTCTACCAAGTCTTAACTGTTTTGTATGTTCGTTTGTTGTAAAAGTGTGTAATTTCCCAAGTGCAACTATCTTTTAACAAAATATAGTTTGTACATTAAAGTTCAAGTGAGGTTATCACTAAAAATATGTAATGGGTAAATCATTGTAGTACTGTACCTTAGTTTTATAGTAACTACTGCTGTACTAACTACCTTAAACCGGATTTGTATTAAGGTAAAATGTGATAATTACACCATGCTATCGACTGGTAACAACGACATACGAATGGTCGTAATAACAGAATGACGTTTGGCACCCGCAGACCTGCAGGTCCGGCTGTAGCTAGCAGCAAGGTGTAGGATAGTCAATCCAGTATAGATCTATACGCAAACTCACGCTCTCCCTCCAAGAGAATTCTGGCTACAACTCGGGCCATGACATTTAAGGCATGATCCGATACAGTGGATCACAATTGTTAACGTATTAATGTAAGGGTAATGTTTCTCGTTCTAGTATAGTTGTATATGTTCTCTTCCTAGTATAGTTGTATATGTTCTCATAGTATAGTTGTATATGTTCTCTTCCTAGTATAGTTGTATATGGACTCATGAATGAACTGACTCATTGATCTAGCAGTTGTAATAGTATGATCGTGTGTTACCCCGATGGTAACTTACTAATGGTGTGTCTAGTACGTATGAATATGGAAGTACTTTTATGTCTATATATGTATATTTGATATATAATTAATATTGAAACGACCTTCGGATGGTCACCCGAAATCCCACCAGACCACATCCAAATCGAGAAAAAGGAAATAGGGCGGATGGCCTTCCTAAGCCCTTTAAACATTATTTATACATCTATACATATATGGGCATGCAATTTATAATATAAAAGCATAAATAAGTTTTTATAAGACATTTGAAACATAAGTATTATTTCAAGAAAAGATCGACTTGATGTCAATCTATAAAACAATTTGAAGGCATAGGTTTGATAAAACAGTTTAAGTATAAGGAACATTTGTTTGAATCACAGTTGTAATTAAGTTTGAAAAGTAAAAGGGTTTGTAAAACATTTTGAAGTAAAACAGTTTGAACAGTGATAAAATCACTGGTTTTCCTAGTTATTAATCACATGTGATTTATGCAATCACATGTGATTGAAGCAATAACTATAAGTATTTAACTTGTATCCCCCCATAAGTATTTAAAACATTTAAAATCATTTCAAAGGTTGATTAAAGGGGGTATGAACTCACTTGATTGATTGAAGAAAGCGAGATGGAAAACCGGGCAGAGTTTCGTCTCGGGAAACGGATTTTTCTCGGGATTCTCGGGAATCTCGGGAGTAAAATCGACCCTCGGGACTTGAGCAAAAAGACCAGAGCTTCGGGTTTGAACGGGCACGGAAATCGAGGCAAAATGTAAGAGAAAAGAGAAGAAATGGGCAAGTTTTTCGGAAACCCTCGCATCCCTTTTATAGGGGCGCTGAACCGCCTCGGTACGCGGGGCGTACGCTCGTACGCGTACGTCATGCATGAGCGAGTCCTCGACTGCCTCGGCTTCGGATGGGACGGGTCGGATGGGGCGGGTCGGATGGGGTGGGTCGGATGGGGCGGGTCGGTAGCTTCGCATAGGGGCGACGTGGACGATCCGAGGCCCTTGATTCGAGTACGTGGGGCGTACTCCGGTCCTATCTGCTGACTCCCCTTCGGATATTACAAAGAATTTATATTTAAATTTATATTTATTTTAAATAAACTTCTAAAATTCATATCTCCTTCATACGAACTCCGTTTTCGACGTCCTTTATATCCACGTGTAGGTGAGACTAAGATCTACAACTTTCGTTTAGATTCCGTTGGCAAATTATGAAATTATTTTTATTATTTATTTATTAAAATGACGTGATTAAGGAATTTCTTCAAAAATTCATAACTTCTTTATCCGATGTCCGTTTTCGTCAGACTTTTTACCGTTGCGCTAGTATTGTTGAGACCTTAGATTCTCATTTAGGTTGTTTCGGTCAAAAGTATCTCGAGCTCTATTTTGAGTTTTTAGCTGTCTACTGCTATACCCGAATCTTGGAAAAATCATAACTTCCTCATCCGAAGTCAGATTTGGACGTTCTTTTTATGTACGCTCACGGTTTGAGGTTATCTATAACTTTCATTTAGATACTTAAGGCTAAAAACTATTGTATTGAAACTTCGCGTTTTTCGTTTAATCGCTGTTGCCGGTTTTGCCGAAAATCTTCGGTTGGTCATAACTTCTTCGTTATAACTCGGATTTTAGGGTTCTTTATATGTACGAAAACCTTGATATGATTCCTACTACTTTATTTAACCCTAATAAGATTTTAGGAAAGTTATATTTTGACCTAGATTTGATTGGTTTTACATTACATTGTCTCGAAATATCGGGTTGTCACAATGTTTACATATGGTCCACTCTTTGTGAAACAGATCGATTGACAACATTTCAATGATGCTTATTTCACAATTTCAATCCTTATTGTAAATGTAAGAATACCAAACCCTTGCCATTTACTATAATTTGTTAGATTCTAAACTTATATGCAATGATCCCCTTGTAATGACTATGCATAAAGTCACAAAGACTTGGAAATAGACATTACAAAGTATTCCAATGGAAAGCAATCCCATGGAAATGAAATCTCAAATTCAAAATACATTCCTTTGAACATCCTTCTTTGCATTAAGTTTTCTAATCTTACACAGATTCAAAGAATAACTTCCATCTATGGAAAAAATTCCACATTACCATTTTGACTATCACTTCTGAACAAGAGTTGCCTCTTTTCAAAATATGTCAATATTGTCCTAACCATATACTTCCAATTGTCCATGAGCAACCAATCTTTGGTAAACCTCAAATTATACTTGACAATTGCTTAATCATTTTAGTCATATCCAGTTCTATTCCTTTTTCCCTCCTAATGTCCTAGGCATTTGGAAAATTTAGAATGGATAAATATTATAGCACATGTAATCAAACCTATACCCAAAGCATATGGGACATGATTCATGCTATAAAATTTTTATTTGCCATGTTCTCACAATTCGAACTATGAAGAGGTATGCCGTAATCGTAATCAAATTTTGAGAACGCAACATATATAGAATTTCCTTATGTTGAACCATTCCAACATAACATTCATATATATATTTGACTAAAGTTGATTAAAATCTCAATCTATGTTTGTAGAATTAGAATGAAGTATAAAATCCTCTCCCTTAATTATAGGAAAACAACTTTTCAAAGTGAATTGAAACTTTTGTTTTCTATAATTAACATTGCTAACTTACAACATAATCATCATGCTCCCACTAGCATAATGATTATTATCTTACTAGCATAACACTTATGCTCCCACTAGCTTTGACATGTACTCAGAAATAAGCTGGACTTCTAGAAAAGACAATACTTTATTGACTTTCTTACCAAAGTTTAGATTTCTAATACGAGATGCTTTGATAAGACTTTATCAAAATCATACACATTTCCTTAGATAGCTCACATGTTTGTCTAAACAATTATGAAGAGGGATGTCGTAAGCATAATGTTTAGACCTTCTGCCATTCTCACAAGTCCATGCTAGTGTGCCGGTTAACCACACGCGCTCCACTAATGACTTTGAGAATGCAAATATCACAATTGCTATCTACTTAAAATCTACTTAGTGAAGGAGTTTCCTCACCATCATTTTCATGAATCAGAGAGAAACCTTATGACACTTAGATTTTATGTGGTGTAAGTGTTCCTATCAGTGTGAATTTTTCATAACCATAATCACAAGACAAGGTCGGTAGCAAATCCCAACACATATGGACTGAAGGTCGTGGGCTAGTGATTAGCAATACTCTTGATTAGTTCTTGAAATTATTTCAGGATCTTTTAGACTCCCACTGTCCTCTTGACATATAAGACTCTCTTGTCAAGAACCATTCCTTGACAAAACAAATATTCAAGAGTTAGTGTGGATTCTTATCAAGACAAACACTTCACACAATTGGCCTTTGTTGGTCTTTATTTTATCCAAAACATCACACCGTACCAATTTCAAATGTACCAGAGTAAGAAAACATTTTACTCTACAATTGACAAGTGTTTTAAAACCTTTCTTAAGATTATGTCACTCAAGGCTCAATCTTGGAGTATGACTCTAAGATTTGATTTGGAACGAAGTATGATTTATCTTTTGATTTGACCATTTCAACAATTCATGATTCATCTCCTTGGTCAAACAAATGCACTAAGGTGTCCTTAGAGAATCAATTGTGATATGGTTTCATAATCACTAAGATAGTCATAAAACAAGTTACTCAAGTACTCTCCCATCTCTTTAGATTGGAGAAACTTTTATCTTTCTGCCTTATTTAATTCTTCTTATCTGTTCTGCCATACATTGAAACTTTTCCAATGTTTCAGAATTACACTTAAACTTGTAAGCATAACCATATTTACTAAACTTTAGTACATCATAACGAATAATCTTATCAACCATTGTGGTGGACCTGTCCAGCACACAACCAAGTGTACCCAATCCTTTAGTCCTTCACTTGACTCACACATACGTGTGAATAAGGTCTTAGTCTTAATTTCCAAAAGATGAAAATTCTCATTCATCACACAATACAAATTGCATGATTCCAAGTTTCTATCCAATTGAAACTTGGGTGATGAGAATCTTTCCTTATTTGGTAAATTATGACACTACCACAAATGATAGAATCAAATCCATTTACCAATATTGCTTATCAATGGAAACATATAAACAACAATTTTTTCACAAATGCCATTGTAAGGATAATTAAAATAAATAATTTTTTTTTATTTTAAAAACTTGCGGAAAAACATATCCTTACAATGAAAATACATATGAAAAACATTTTGTTGTCTGTTCCTAAGTAATATATATATCATAACTCTTATGCAGCAACTCAAAATTCTGATCATCAAACCATGCGATCGAAATCCATCTTTGCGATCAGAATCAGCATAATCATACTATAAACTTTCTTTGATTCTTCCAAAACATCAAAACATAATTAAATTAAATCATGTATTAAGAATCTCAAAAAGACACTTAATAGAGTTAGATAATGGAGTTTACCTGAAGTAAAGTCAAACCTTTTGACTTTACCTGCCTTATGAAATTTAAGGTAAATTGGGCAGCTTCGCAACCAATGTCCCTTTTATTGGAAAAAGAAATATATGGAATCTTTGGAAATGGTACACTTGATTGTCTCAGACTTAGCCTTTCTCTTTACCATCGGTCAAATGACTTGATCATGGCAATCCCTTTCCACTGGGAAGAGAAAGTTTTTCTGGACTTCCAAAGTCACCATTGTCGATGTCCAAATAGGTTTGGGAAGTAGATCTTCTAGTCTAGTTTGCTTTACCAATGCTCCAAATCATTGCTGATTCAATATCATTAAGCAAATAGGTAAGATCATTAAGGGCCATGTCGTGATCTGCCATTAGGGAGTGACTGAAGAACCAAGTCAACAGCCAGCTACCTCGAGGCTTTGACACCCGACTCTCCCGGCTTGCCAATAGGGATTGAGTGACTTTGAACTTTTCAAGTATTTGAATTTGTGGGATAGGGAGAATAATTGGAGGAGGTGGAGGATGTGAAGCATGATTTCCAGTCCTATTAATGCACAACAAAGGGATTAATCTTTCACCTTGATTGTCATGTGGGATATCATCTTCAATAGGAAAGCTTGTTCCTAAAGATTTGGGAAGACCATAGTTGTCTTAAATAGACATCTATAATGGGAGAAATTTAAGTTTAGTTGATTTAAAGTCCTTAATATAACACCCAATATGAAATATTAAGTCTAGGATCCAACAACCTATTTATAACCGGAAGAGGGATGTTGTAATCCAAGTCTATAAAATAGTTGAAGGTAGGTAAATGACAATTTACCAATTTCTACCATGAAAAATGAAATATAATTAAGTTTTAATGGGATTTGAAACTCCTAGATATTTTGAGATACATTGAACTTTCAATGGCATGTTTGAATCTTGATTGTGTCCTCTCAAGTTTGTGACTGGGATGCCGAGGATCACAAACAAGGTGTGAATAACCATGAAAATATACTTGGTACCCTTAATATTTATCACCTAATCGATGTGCCTATTAACCACACACGTTCCACCGATCTATGATAAATTTAAGTTACCCTTTGCCATACTTTGTTAGTCCCAGGTTAGTGTGTCGGTTAACCACACACGCTCCACTAACGACTTAACAAGGTGCAAAGTGCAATTTTATGGGTTAGCACCTTTTCACATTTTCCTAAGTAACTAAGATTGGGAATTTATAAGTGTTTAGTTACTTAGTATTTATCATTAATACTTTTAATGAATGGAGAATTCTAGTCCTTGTCCTACCCGTTCGGCTAACGACCCTCCACCAGTCAAGGAAGCGGTGGGTGAGAGCGGACACGCATTAAACCGCCATTTTATAGACAGTAACCTTATACCCCCCTTAGAGTCTGACTTGGTGAATGAGGCCTACTAACGGTAAGATTGACTTTACTCTTATACATATATATATATATATATATATATATATATATATATATATAAGTGTTAACTTTTAATATTATAATAGTATAAGGGTGTATTTTACACATTTAAAATACTTAGTGGTTTAATCTTATTAATTAAACTATACTCTTAATTTAATTAAACTTAAACCATGTCATTATGAAACTATTAACTCCTTTAATTAAACACTTTAATTAATTTAATGAAGTCCATAAAGTTGAATTTTAACTTTTAAAATTCTAGAGTTTGGAATTAAAGCATTAATGTGTGTGAGACTTTACAAATTCCAAAACTTGAGGGCAAGTTTTGAAACTTTTCGGAACTCTTGGATTTTCATAACTTATGAGTTTAATTAAGGTTTAATGAAAAACTTTTCAAGTTCCATAACTTGAGTACAAGTTATGGAAGACATTAAATCTTTTTATAATGACATTAAAAATAGAGACTCTTCCATTTTCATAACCTATGAGACTTAATGACACTTTAAAAAGAAAAACTCTTCATTTTCCATAACTTGAGGACAAGTTATGGAGTTCATAAAAACCATTAAGATAAAATATTCCAATTAACACAATAATCAAATAATTTTTCTATGATCTAGATTAAACTCATAAGTAAAGATAATTCATATCAACAATTTTCAAGAAATTAGATAATCATATAAACTAGTACAAATCTTGAAATTTTGACAATTATCCTTTGAAGACTCTTGGAATTCATAACCTAAAGAGTTAATGAATGAGACATTTCACATCCATAACTTATGGAAGTTTCAAAACTCTTAAGATCATAACTTAAAAAAAAACTTTTGACTTCCAAAATTTTATTACAAAATTTGTAACTCCTTAAAAACATTTAGATCAAAATTAAAACAAATAAAATAATCATATCATTCTATCTTTTAATAAATTGACCTAATTCAACTCTTGTAGTAAAGTGACTCAAATTTTAAAAATAATTAGTTTTTCCTAAAATCAAGTAATTATTTTAAAATTTGACAAACTTCATGTTTTTTTTCTTTTTTTTTTCCTTCAACTTGAAAAAAAAATACATTTGTATCAAATATAATAGAAAACAACCCTCGATTGTGATACCACTGTTGGGTTTCGGTATACTACAACATCGTATGGTGTACATGCAACCATAAATACCTTGGATCTATGTTTTCTCTATTATACATGCAAATATCAATTTTCCAAGGTATTATCCTAACTAGCATATTATGAAGTACAAGTAATATAAAAATAGTAGAATTACATACCTCTTTGTTGGTGCTTGATTCCATGGAGCTCAAGAGCCTAGTGCCGCAAATGTGACACCTCAAATGGCTCACACAACACCATAACATTTGGAATAACCATGAGAGATGATATGAGTCTTATCACTCTATGAAATCGGTTTGCCCTCTATGTTGTATACTAGTGCCAATTTCACCAACCAATGGGGTCTTTATATAGTGTGCACATTAGGGTTACACCATGTAACCCATGACTTTAACCATTCTTTATGCTCCATGGGTTTTAACATCCATGGAGTATCCATGGGCCACCACATGGGTTAAACCCAATATAAGGAATCATGGATCACAAGCCCACATATATAAGAATCAATGATTTACACAATCAATCCTCATATATTTAATTAGTCTCTTTTGATCACTAAATTAATTCCGAATTAATTCTTGATCAATACTTATTAAATAATATGAATATTAATATATTAGAACTTATAATATACTAATATGTCACAAATATCTTCTTCTCATTAAAAGGTCTACCCAAATGTTCCGATGCCATGCAACCCAAATGGACCATGCCGGGTCGGGTCAAGTATATACCAATTATAGTTATGGACTTAGACACTAATCCAACAACTTTATCCATAATTAATTCTCTAAGACCACCGAACTTTGGCATCTAGATTTGATTCATGAAGTGCTGAATCTCGTCATCTTTGAGTTCAAAGTTCTTATCCATTCCTTGCAACGCTTCACTCGAGGCATTTTCTATTTTCTGGGCCTCGAGTTGAGCATTCCTTATTTGTGTGTAAAAATGTGAGTGCATGGTCATCGTTAACGATTACTCGATGCCCTGAGTTTTCTAATCGGCTTAAAGCATCTACCACTACATTCGAATTGCTTGGATGGTAACGAATATCACATTCATAATCCTTTAATAACTCAACCCATCTTCACCGCCTCATGTTAAATTCTTTCTGGTTGAGGATATGCTGAAGGATCTTGTGATCATAAAATATTGTACACTTGGTAACATACAGATAATGTCTCCAAATCTTCCATGCAAATACTACAACTCCAAGTTCAAGATTATGAGTGGTGTAGTTGATGTTGGATTAGGTGTATAAGCCCATAACTATAATTGGTATGTACTTGACCCGAGAGTAGCATGGTCCATTTGGGTTGGCTTCACCAGAGCAATTTGATAGGATGGACTTTTGAGAAGAGGTTATTTGTGATTTATTAATATATTATAAGTTCTAATATATTAATATGAAATCATATTATTTAATTAGTATTGATCAAGAATTAATTTAGTGATCAAAAGAGACTAATTAAATATACGGGGACTGATTAAGTAAATCAATGATTCTTATAGTGTGGGCTAATGATCCATGGTTATTTAGGATGGGCTAAACCAATATGATAGTCCATGGAGGTTTAACCAATGGAGCCTAAGTAATAGGAAGGGTCATTTGAATTAGGGTTTGCATGGATGTAACCCTAGACTTTGCCACACTATAAAAGGAACCCATAGTCACCAAAATCGGCCCCATGCATTCTAAGAAGAGTGATAAATGATTTTGTGTGCTAAGTAGCCACTCTCTCTCAATTCATCCTTTGTTCATGGTGTATGTGAACCATTTGAGGCATCACATTTGAGGAGCTAAGTTCTTAAAGGCCAAAACTACAAGCTACAACAAGAGGTAATTCTATAACTCATTTTTATGTTGTTTATGTAAATTGTATGCTAGTTGTAGGCTTAATGCTTTGGAAACAATATTGCATGTATAATTAGATAAAACATATATCCAAAGCATTTAGGGTTGTATGTGCACTATGGGATGTTGTAGTATACAAAACCCAACAGTGGTATCAGAGCCTATGATTGTTTTCTGTTATATTTGATGCATGGCTTATTTTTCCAAAGCTAAAAAACTGTTCTGACAACACCTACTCGATGAGTAGGATGAATTTTTCCTTGAACTCGATGAGTCCATAGTTGGGCTCGACGAGTTGTATGATCAGATTGCAGTTTTTCGGGTTTTTAGACCAGAATTGGATTAGGATCACTACCACAAACAGTTTTATATCATAAAATCTATTATTTTTTGATATGGTAGTGATTATCCTTATACAATTAAAAGATAATTGTCAAAATTTCAAGATTTGTATTAGTTTAAATGATAGGCCAATTTCTTGTAAATTGTTGATATTAATTGTCTTGACTTATGAGTTTAACTAAATCATAGATAAATTATATGATAATTTTTATTTGTTAAAATATTGATCTAAATGTTCTTTAAAGTCCTCCATAACTTGTACTCAAGTTATGGAACATGAAATTTTTTTCCATAAAAACCACATTAAACTCATAAGTTATGGAAATCAAAGGTTTTTCAAGAGTTACAAAACTTGCCCTCAAGTTTTGGTATTTGAAAGTCTCAAATTTAGAAACTCTTGTAATTAAAAAGGTGTAACTCTTAGGTTCATAAATTAAAAAAATTAATTAAATAGGTTTTAATATTGAATTTTTATATTTAGAACCTTAAAGTATTTGAGTAGTTCAAATTGCACCATACAGACTTTGTTAAATTAATTAAAGTGTTATATTAAAAGAGAATTAATAATTCCATAATGACATGGTTTAAGTATAATTAAATTAAGAGTATAATTTATTAATAGATTAAACCATCTAGTATTTTAAAAGTTTAAAATACACCTATATACTATATAAAATTAAAAGTTTAATAATTATATATGTATAAGTTAAAGAGTCAGTCTTACCATTAGTAAGTTAAGGAGTCAGTCTTACCATTAGTAGGCCTCATTCACGAAGTCCGTCTATAAGGGAGGTATAAGGTTACTGCCTATAAAATGGTGGTTTAATGGGTGTCCATTCTCACCCACCGCTTCCTTGACTGGTGGAGGGTCATTAGTTGAACGGATAGGATAGGACATTCTCATTAAAAGTATAATAAATACTTTAAGTAATTAAATGTCTTACAAATTCCCAATCTTAGTTACTTAGGAAAAATATGAATTTGATGCTAACCCATGAAATTGCACTTTGCACCTTACCAAGTCATTAATGGAGCGTGTGTGGTTAACCGACACACTAACTTGGACTAACAAGGTTGGCAAAGGGTAGCTCGATGTTTGTCAAAGGTTGGCAAAGGGTAGCTCGATGTTTGTCAAAGATCAATGGAGCGTGTGTGGTTAACCGGCACATTGATTAGGTGATAAATGATGTTGAATCATGGAAGTGACCCTCTTGAACTTAGTCTACCGCAACCCTCAAGGATCCGCAATCAAGCCCTCATCAGCAGCCTCATCCGAAGCCATCTATCCAACCGTAGTCTTACTTAGTTTAACTTTATCTACTTTTCTGTAATACTCTCTATTGTCCAGTATGCCTTGCATGGCTACTCTTAGAGATGTGATACAATGTAATTCTTGAGTCTCTATATATAGAACTCATTCTTTCTCAATGAAAAAAATCTGAACAATCTTCAAGTCTATCAATTACATCTCTCTATTATGCATCTCATATTTCTTCTTACTCTCAAAATCATCTCGAACATAACTGAATATTATTTCTCTTCGGAGCATGTCATTCGTGACTTTATCACTAAACTTGATCTCACTTCTTGGTCTGAATGCATTCCATGTTATGAATCAACTTATGTGTATACTTGATATATTACCTGCTGTCATTATTATTTCCTTACATTTCTGCAACTAACTCTCTAACTATCTAACTCGTTAACTTATTATTGTTGAGCTTTTAGATCCTTTGAGATTAACTATTCCGTAACTATACTTGTTCTAACGTTTGTTCAAGTGTGTCTCAAGTTTTTCTCTCAACAATTGGTATCAGAGCCATAGTGGTTGCTTTTTGAAAAACAAAACTCTGATTTTCAAAAGGCCTTCTATACCACTAAAGCTCATTTCTTAAAAAAAAAACAAAAAAAAACAAGGAAAAATGGCACAAGCACTATCTCTGAATGTTTCCAACAGTGTTGGTGGTTCAAATCGAGCTCCAATATTGGTGGCAAATGAATACCATCACTGGTCTCAGAGAATGGAAAGGTACTTAAGGAGACTTGGTAGAGATGTATGGCGGTCCGTAGAAGAAGGACCACATGTCCCCGTTCTTACACCTGTTCAAACTGATGGATCCACAGCCAGACTAGGAGGAGGACAACCAGTCTTGAACCGTACCACCATAGACGATCTTAATAAAATGGAAAATGATGCTGTTGCTTTTTATGAAATCTCTTGTGGAGTTGCTCCTGACAATTTTGACATTATCATAAACTATAAATCAACAAAAGAGATCTGGGATGTTCTCAAGAATTTGTACGAAGGCTCAGAACAAGCTCAAGATAAGAAGCTCACAACTGCACTCAATGAATTCAACAACTTCAAAGCTCATACTGGCAAAAGTGTAGAAGACTCTTTCAAAAGGTTCAACCTGATAGTCAACAAGTTATCGAATGATGGCACCATCCGCAGTAACCATGAAAAAACTTTCAATTTCTCGAAGGTTTGGGAAGACATTGGACTACTGCCAAGATGATAGTTCAAGAGGACATAAATATTCATTCATTGTCTCTCTATGAGCTCTACGGGGAACTGCAAGCACAAGAATCCACCGTACTCAAAGACTGTGCTGACTTCGGAGGACCACTCGCTCTTGTAGCACAAGCTCCACATAATCAATCTTACTCTCGCTCGAATGACACTACACCGTAGTCGTATGAAGCCGACTTAGAGTATGATGATGAAGAAGAGTTTCAGAAGGCTATCGCTCTTGTTAGTCAACAGTTCAACCAGCTACCACCTTCTTTTCGAAAAAATCAGCAATTCAACAAACCTCCTTTCAACCATAACTTCAACCAACAGAATAATCACTCTCGTTACCCCAAAAGTTCTCACCCACCACCACAATCTCAAAATACTCAACCAAAGGAGGCACCACAGTCCATTCAAACCTCTGACTCCAGTACTCCCTCAGAAGACAAAAGTGATGTTGTAATATGTCACAAGTGCAACAAAGAGAATCATTTTGCAAACGATTGCAAAGCAAATGTGGTAAAAGACAGCATTCTAACTTAGAATGACTCAAGAATTGGAGGAAAAGGAAAAGGCTAGGGCATACGTGGCCCATGTCAAAAGAGACCATCAAGTTTGGTCATCCGGAGATGAAGAAGAAACCATCTGCAATATCAAAGGAAAAGGCAAAATCTGCATGATAGCAACTGCTGATGATGATGGGTCTACAAAGATGGAAAATAACTACTGCTACATGGCAAAAGATGGAACACTAAGCATTGTCGAACAAGTAAAACTCATGATTCAAACTCTAAACTATAACATACATGACTGTCAACCCTTCATAGACAATCTTAATGACACATGTGCTGCCGTCCTTACAGACTACAACAAAGCCTTAGATGAGAAGAACATAGCGTCCCAAGAGATGTTTCATGTAAGAGGACGACTGGACAACAAAAGACTCAAAATGGCTATGTTAGAAAAGGACTTAGAGTTAGAAAAAGATGCAAGAATGTTGAGTGAAACACAACTAGAGATAGCTTTGAACCAAAGAGATTTAACTCATAGTGAGATTGTACGCCTAAATCTATTAATAGAAAAGTTGTTCGATGAAAGTGAAGCTATTGAAAATTTGGTTAATAATGGAACCATGAACAATACATACAATTGGGGTTGGTCCAATGGATATCCTACTGCAAAGGATTGCACACCCCGGTTTAACAAAGATCGACTGTATGTCCCTCCAGATCGAGAATTTCATTTTCTAGTCAATAACAAGACTTTTCCCGAAGACATCAGAACTCACTTCGGTAGACTTCATAATCTAAGCAATAACTGTGTCATTGAGGAAATTGTGCCTGAGGTTTCGGGTCACACATGTGATCAAACTCCTATCTGTGGCACAATCTATTCAAATTATAAGACCTCATCAGTTGTTGATGAAGAAATTGTCATAGAAAGCCCCGAAGTCTCACTGGACTTTCCGTCTTTGCCCTCAGACTGCAGTCATGAGTCACAGAAGTCCCACAAAAGTCCCATTGAAGTCACAACTCATACTTACTCTACGGTAGTCAAATCATCCTTACCACAGTCCACAATAAAAAGCTTCATAACTCTTCAGCCAATTCACCATGAATTACCCATAGAGAACTTTGAAGTAGGTCAATGCTCTCAAAACCCTGAATCTTCAAGCTCAGATGAGTCAAGCCCTCGTTTTTAAAAATCTTCAAAGGTTTCTGGGAAACCACAGCTGAACACTAATGACTGTGGTTCTCCAAAAACCTTAGCAAAAAAGGCTTTCAAAGAGGAATTTCGATCCCAAGGCACAAATTGACAAACCTTTTCAAAAAATAAAAGACACATCAGATCCCCAAAATCTAAGAGTCCAGAAAAGTTTGTTTTTGCTCACTATTTTTCAAAAAACTCTCCCATGAAGAAAACATGCAAAAAGGAATGTACAGTTTCAACATCCATTCCTTCATCTGATACAACCCCAAAGAAAGAAAGGTCTTTTCGAAACAATGGTTTTCAAATCTATTCCTTAGATGATCTAAAATGGAAGGGTATCTTACCTATTCCAACACTTTTAAAATCACATAAAATTTTCAACATCTGGAAGGGCATTTTACCAAATCCTAGAAAAAGGTCCAAGGTATCTACACATGCTAAATCTTTTTCGAAACAAACTTTTTCAAATTCCAACAGCACCAATGTTAGATTTTACCAACCTCGTACTAGTCACAAGCCTACCTCATCCTTTCGACCGCTGACCAAACAAAGTGTCAAAACAGAAGACAAAATTTCAGCATGTCAATGTCAATGTAGTTGTCAAAAAGGTTTATCTCATGTCAAATCTGATACTTTTCAGAAGCCTCGTAACTTTTCAAAAAAAAAAAAAAACGCAACACTCCAAAAACTCACAAACACCCAGGACTAGGATTAAAAGTTGACACGAAACCAGTCCCTACAACCTCGATTCATGCATCAATCATAAACTCTTCCTTTGTTCCAGGCTCTAAACTAGTTTGGATGCCTAAACTAACCGTGTAATTCTCAGGCCTTGTGAAAGGGGGAACAAGAAGAAGAATGGTTAATCGACAGTGCCTGCTCCTTGCACATGACAGGAAGGCTAGAATACCTTCGAGATTTTAGGCCAAATTGCAACGGTGGAAATGTCACATTCGGGAACAATGCGAATGGGATAATCCGAGGTTCTGGTGTTCTTACTACGAGAAACTTCTCTATTCAAAAGGTTGCTTATGTAGAAGGCCTTAAACACAATCTCATCAGTGTTGGCCAACTATGTAAAGAAGGCCATTGTGTTGAATTTTGTAGCACCTGGTTCCCGGTACATACTCCTTGTAATTAACATTTTTAAAATAATGCATTTTTGTCTTGGACTCGGCGAGTTGATGGACCAACTCGCCGAGTAGGAGCGGGATAAGACGCGGGGACTGAACTTTGGACTCGGCGAGTCGGTTCTCGGACTCGGCGAGTAGACCCTGTTTGGGCAAAAACCCTAATCCGGGTGTTTGCACCCTATTTAAATGCTCTAACTTGGCCTCCTTTGTCCCTAACACTTCCAGAGAGCTGAAGAGCGAAACCCTAGCCCCTTTTTGTCCTTGTGAGTGATTTTGGCCTTGTGAAGGAAGTTTGAAGCTTAAGAGAAGAAGAAGGAGGTGGAGGAGGGCAAGGAGAGGAAGTAGATCCGACATTTACCCTGCAAGAGGCTTCCATTCAGGTAGAAAAGTCCCTACCTTGATCACTAGTTCATTAGATCCGCTTTTGTCCCTAAAATGGTGGTTTTCATGCCCTAAAACACCATACTCCTTGTGTTTGTGCTTAATGATCCGAAAGGACTTCAGAACTAGACCTTATGGACGTATTAAGAGTATAGAGTTTCTGTGGTTAGAGTGATTGAGGTCCCCATTTAGTGTATGACCTCATAAAAAGCTTGGACTTGCCTTTTGGAGTTTGTAGGGCCATGCATGCACGTAAAGTTTGCAACTTTACGTGATAAGCATGCCCTAGGAACATAGATCTATGGTTTGGAAGCGTTGCATGTCTCAGATTTGGTCTGTATGGGAAGTGGGTCGAAGGGACTCGACGAGTTCTATGAAGATTTCCTGGTACTCGACGAGTTGTTCTTCAAACTCGGCGAGTCAGATGAACTGTTACTGAGTGAGAGGGGTTTAAGTGTTGGAGGTCCAACCCTTCGTATCTGCACGCAGAATCAGCAATTTAGCTTGTAGCAATAGTCCCAGAAACCCAAATCCTCAAAAAGATGCTCTGGTGAAGATTTGGAAGCGAACAGGAGATCTACTCGTGGGGACTTGGCGAGTTGTTCATGAACTCGGCGAGTTGGGTCGCGAGTCGGGTCAATTGTCCCAAGTAGTGAGTTAAGGGTGACTCAGTGAGTGGGAAGAAGGACTTGTCGAGTAGGACCGGGTTAGTAGGAGAAGGACTCGGCGAGTCTATGCTATGACCCGGCGAGTCCAGTCAACTGGAAGTTGACTTTGACCAAGGAATTGACCTTGGACCAAGGGAGGGTTAGTCATTTGACCTAAGGGCATTTATGAGTGTCTAATCTATGTTCATGATTTATAGCCGGAGGATTACCGGTTCAGCAGTTAGGCGCTCAGCAAGCAGACTTTCAACATCTACTTTCTAGGTGAGTTACCTTCCAGTAGCAGTGGGTCTACGGCCACAATGCCGGCCCACTAGTAGGAGTTGTATGATTAGATGATTGTCTCTATGATATTCATTTAGGGTTGCTACCACCTGTGTTATGTTTATGTGCTAGTATGATATGATGCTATGTGCTAGTGACAGTAGGGGAGATAGTCCTCGGTTTACCGGTCGATAGGGTCGAAGGGGCAGTCATGCCCAACCATGCTAGATAGATTATGTGTTATGTGTTATATGGTAGTAGTAGGGGGGTGAAATAGTCCCTAGTATCCGGTCGAGAGGACCGACGGGGAGGCCAGCACCCATATATGCTAGCTAATATCCGGTCGAGAGGACCGAAGGGGTAGGTCGGGCACCCAAATATGCCTGACAATATATGTATGATATGTGGTACAGTGGGGGAACTCACTAAGCTTCATGCTTACGATTTTTAGTTGTTGTTTCAGGTACCTCTTCAGCCAAGGGGAAGGAGCTGGCGCGGTAGCAGCATATCACACACACGCTCTTGTTTTTCCGCACTATGAGACATTCTGGGATTTGTACTATGATATTATTATGATTTACGTTTTGGTTTACAGACACGAGACATGTTTTATTAAATGATATGGTCGAATGATATTTTGTTACAAACGTTTTGCAAATCACTTAATTAAAAATGAAAATTTTTGCCTGTATTTTGGGGCGTTACAAGTTGGTATTAGAGCCCTGGTTTGAGGGATTTGGACACACCTTCGGGGGTGTCTGAACTCAAATCGAGGGATTAAGGAATTTTGAAAAAAAAGAAAAAGGTTTATTAAGGGTTAAGTAAAGAGTTTTAAGAAAGAACGAAGTGTGTGATGTGCGCGACCGACCAAGCTCAAGTAAGTATTCCCCAAAGTACCCATACAAGTTTATGTTATGTTTAACAGTTTCAGTAGAACAGCATGCTAGAATAGGACTAAGGATCTAGGAGTGATGCCTTATGTGCCTGCTTTATGAGCTTCAGCTTATGAGAATTGCATGCTAGTAATGAGTAGATAGTAGTAGGACAGCCTATTTAGGTTATGCCTGGTAGTATGAGCGTAACATTATATGCTAGTTCAGCTTCTCACAATGAGGACATACTTGCTTGAGTAGTTTTTCCCGTGTCCAAATGCTGCTTGCTTTGTGCTTAGTAGGACTCTAAGTGATGGGAGTTAGTCATTAGGTGAATACGTCACGTCACATATGATCAGGGTTGAATAATCTCTGAGTGCTGGATTTGGCCCTATTGCGCAACTCTTGTTTGAGTCTAACCGTTGTAGGGACGAGTATGTTACTCGAAGGATTATCTGAGCCTCATCACATGTGATGGTATTCAGGTAATGGCTAATTAGCATTACAAGGAAGCCTTCAGCAGCTGAGGACCGGTTTGGGTGGAGTCAGAGATTTTCCCTAGGGCAAGCCTAGAATGGGAATAGCAGGGATTAGTAGTAGCGAAAGGGATCTGGTGGAGTCGAGGCCGTCCTTAAAGAAGGTACGGATAGATGTGGAAGGTTGTATGGGCCCGTACTACTGAAAGCAGAGGATCCGTACCCGAACTAAGGAAGGCCGAGACAAGACCAGGGAACTTGAAACCGATGTGATCCCTTTAGAGGTATCAATATCTCTAATGGTTGCCTGTGTGTATTGCAGAATGGTGGTACTACGTCAGAGGCCAGTGGGTGGCAGTTCTGGAGAGGGATCGGGTTCAGGATCAGGATCCGAGCCAGTAGATGAGAGGCTACGTGAGTTCATCGCGTCAGAGATCACCAGGGGCATCCTTGAGTCGACCCCCATCATTTTCGGGTCGATCAAGGAAGGGATAGTCGAGCTGATGGAGGACCGCCTTAGGGCATTCAGGAGTGACATGGCATCTGGCCAGTCAGGATCTCGCACACTATCCTTTAAGGACTTAAGGGGCAGTGATGCGCCAGATTTTCACGGGGCGAAGGACCCCATAGCTGCCAGGCGATGGATTGCAGACATTAAGTCTGCACAGTTGACTAGCTTCTGCCCCGAGGGGTCGAAGGTGAGATTTGCAGCAGGATGTTTGAGAGACCGAGCTAGAGATTGGTGGGAGTCCTTCGGTGACTCGTTGGGAGCCTCGGCTGTTGAGGTTATGACCTGGTCGGACTTTGTGACCAGGTTCAGGGCAGAGTTTGCGCCGGCTGTCGAGCTTCAGCAACTGGCCAGGGAGTTTTTAGATATGAGGCAGATGACGGAGACTGTGGCGGAGATCACCGCCAAGTTCCGAGAGAGGGCGTTGTTGGTGCCCTAGTATGCGGGTGATGAGGATATGAGGAGGACCCGCTATCATGACATGCTACGAGCTGATATTCGGGAGCATGCCAATTTTTCAGCTTGTCCTACTCTGGACTCTATGATTGCCAGGGAAAGGGAGAGGGAGATAGATATGGAGCACATCCGGAACAAGAAGGCAGAAGAGGGGCATGTTATGGGGGCTTCGGGAAAGAAGCCCAAGGGACCAGATGCGGGGCCGAAAGGCCAACAAGGGCGGGGCCGCTGCAGAAAATGCGGCAAGACGCACGAGGGAGCGTGCAAGTTGGGATCGTCAGGCTGCTATAAGTGCGGCAAGTCAGGGCACTTCACCAAGGATTGTAGCGCCCCTGCACCTGTGATACAGACGTCTGAGTTGCTATGTTTCCATTGCAACCAGAGAAGCCACAAGAAGGCTAGTTGCCCCCAGTTGACAGCAGCATCGGCGCCAGTAAAGGCGCCAGCTCCAGCGAATCTGCGGATCACTGATAGCCGACAAGACAAGACAGAGGCTCCAGTGGTGAGGAGCCGGGCGTTTCAGCTGACTACCGAGGAGGCACGTGCCGCACCCAATGTGGTGACGGATATGATTTTTTTCTTCTATTTCATTTATATGATGTTATGATATTGATATGTGCTCTGTGTATATGCATTTGGATCGTTCCATGTGAACGGTATCCCAGTTCAGGTGTTGTTTGACTCGGGTGCCACCCGATCGTTTGTTTCTCTTGCGCTTAGAAAGAAGTTTACTGAGCCTTCGGGCATGTTGGGTTGCCCTCTAGAGGTAGAGATTGCCGATGATCGATTGGTGCGAGCATCAAAAGTGTTCAGGGATTGTGTTCTAAGGTTGTTTGAGGAGCGTTATTTGGTGGATTTGGTTCCCATTCTGTTGTGTGGAAACAAGGTGATCATAGGCATGGATTGGTTGAGCCCTAATGGGGCGGTGATAGATTGCGCACAACAGCTGGTGCGGATCAGGACCCCAAGTGGGGGAGAGTTGGTAATCCACGGCGAGAGGCCACAATGTGGACCCACAGTATGTTCAGCAGCAAGAGCTAGGCGCTACCTTCAGCAGGGTTGCGCAGGATATGTCGCGTATGTTATGGATACCCGGGAGGCGGGTAAGGCGACGGCGAGCGAGGTTCCAGTGGTGCGAGACTACGCTGATGTATTCCCGGAGGAGCTTCCTAGAATACCTCCGGAGCGTCAGGTAGAGTTCAGGATCGACCTAGTCCCTGGTGCGGCTCCGATAGCCAAGGCACCGTACCGGTTGGCTCATCTCGAGATGCAGGAGTTGTCTACGCAGCTGCAGGAGCTGTTAGACAAGGGATTCATTAGACCAAGCAGTTCACCCTGGGGAGCCCCGATTCTGTTTGTGAAGAAGAAGGACGGGTCGCATCCGAGGTGTATAGATTATCGGGAGCTGAACAAGGTAACGGTGAAGAACCGTTACCCACTCCCGAGGATTGATGACCTCTTTGACTAGTTACAGGGAGCATCTTGGTTATCCAAGATCGATTTGCATTCAGGTTACCACCAGATGAGGGTCAGAGAGGAGGATGTGCAGAAGACCACATTTCAGACGCGTTATGGCCATTATGAGTTCGTGGTGATGTCGTTTGGGCTCACCAATGCTCTTGCCGTGTTCATGGACCTCATGAACCGCGTGTGCAGACCGATGCTGGATCGGTCTGTGATAGTTTTCATTGATGACATCTTGGTTTATTCCAAGACGCAGGAGGAGCACGAGGAACATCTGAGAGAGGTTTTGGAGACCCTGAGGAGGGAGAGCTTGTACGCCAAGTTCTCCAAGTGCGAGTTTTGGTTGCGCGAGGTGCAATTCCTAGGGCACCTTGTCAACCAGAACGGTATACTGGTTGGCCCGACTAATATAGAGGTCGTGATGAGATGGGAGGTTCTGAAGTCTCCATCTGAGATTCGGAGTTTCCTGGGTTTAGCGGGCTACTATCGGAGATTCATTCATGACTTCTCCAAGATAGTCGTACCCCTGACACGGTTGACTAAGAAGGTCGTGGTCTTTCGATGGGGGCCTGAGCAGCAGGAAGCGTTCGAGGTTCTGAGACAGAGATTGTGCGAGGCGCCAATCTTAGCCCTGCCAGAGGGCGTAGAGGATTTTGTGGTATATTGTGACGCATCCATTTCGGGGTTGGGCGCGGTACTGATGCAGAGAGGGCACGTCATTGCCTACGCTTCGAGGCAGCTGAAGCCTCATGAGGCGAACTACCCAACGCATGATTTAGAGTTGGGGGCGGTGGTCTTCACCCTCAAGATTTGGCGACATTACCTCTACGGGGTTCGGTGTACCATTTACACGGACCACAAGAGTTTGAGGTACCTCATGGATCAGCCGAATTTGAACATGAGGCAGCGTCGGTGGCTTGATGTGGTGAAGGATTATGATTGTGAGATCCTTTACCACCTGAGGAAGGCCAATGTGGTGGCCGATGCGCTTAGCCGTAAGGCGACGCTGATCAGGGATATTTGCATGCGGATGACAGTGGTGACTCCGCTTTTGGAGCGGATTTGGGAGGCCCAGCAGGAGGCCCTGAAGGAGGAACATCGGAAGAGTGAGCGCATAGTGGGTCAAGTTTCCTCCTTCGACTATGACAGTAGGGGATTATTGACATTACACCGTAGGGTGTGGGTGCCATACCTCGGAGGCATGCGCCAGATCTTGATGGAGGAGGCGCACAAATCCCGATTCTCCATTCATCCCGGGGCGACAAAGATGTATAGGGATCTTCTTCTGGACTATTGGTGGCCCTGCATGAAGCGGGATGTGGCTTGGTACGTCGAGCGGTGCTTGAACTGCAGGAAGGTCAAGGCCGAGCATCAAAGACCGCACGACAAGATGCAGCCGTTGGATATCACGTTGTGGAAATGGGAAGATATTACGATGGATTTTATCACAAAGCTTACCAGGACCACGCGAGGAGTGGATTCTATATGGGTCATCATTGATCGATTGACCAAGAGCGCCCATTTTATCCCGATTCAGGAGAGCATCTCGGCCGAGAAGTTGGCCGACATCTATATCAGGGAGATAGTGGCGCGGCACGGGGTGCCAGTATCAGTGGTTTCAGACTAAGATGTGCGTTTTACTTCCAGGTTTTGGAAGAAGTTTCATGATGAGCTGGGCACTCGTCTGCATTTTAGCACTTCCTTTCACCCACAGACGGATGGTTAGAGTGAGCAAACCATCCAGACTTTTGAGGATATGTTGCGGGCATGTGTGTTAGATTTCGGTGGTAGTTGGGATACCTATCTTCCTTTAGCTGAGTTCTCATACAACAACAACTACCACGCGAGTATTGACCGTCCTCCCTTCGAGATGTTGTACGGACGGAGATGTTGGACTCCGATATATTGGGGAGAGGTTGGCCAGAGGGTCATGGGAAGCACTAAAGTGGTGCTCCAAACGACAGAGAAGATTCAGCAGGTCCGGAGCAGGCTTCAGACTACTCAAAGTCGGCAGAAAAGTTATGCCGACAAGCGCCGTTCAGACTTGGAATTCCAAGTCGGGGATATGGTTCTTCTGAAGGTGTCCCCATGGAAAGGCGTCATCCGATTCAGAAAGCGAGGAAAGATAGGCCCAAGGTACATCGGGCCATTCAGGGTTGTAGCCCGGGTGGGCAAGGTGGCGTATAGGTTGGACATGCCAGCCGAACTCAGCCAGATCCATAGCACTTTCCATGTCTCTTAGTTGCGGAAGTGTTTGGTGGACGACTCGGCAGTGGTGCCTTTGGAGGATATTCAGGTTGATGACGGCCTGAATTACATCGAGCGGCCTGTAGCAATCCTCAACAGGAAGTCGAAGGATCTAAGGAACAAAAGGGTGGAACTCGTGAAGGTGCAATGGCAGCATCGGAAAGGATCGGAGTGGAATTGGGAGCTGGTGGAAGAGATGATGGAGCACTACCCTGATCTGTTTCAGGATTGAGCAGCAGACTTCGAGGACGAAGTCTAAGATAAGTGGGGGAGATTTGTAGCACCTAGTTCCCGGTACGTACTCCTTGTAATTAACAATTTTAAAATAATGCATTTTTGTCTTGGACTCGGCGAGTTGATGGACCAACTCGCCGAGTAGGAGCGGGATAAGACATGGGGATTGAACTTTGGACTCGGCGAGTCGGTTCTCGGACTCGGCGAGTAGACCCTGTTTGGGCAAAAACCCTAATATGGGTGTTTTCACCCTATTTAAACGCTCTAACTTGGCCTCCTTTGTCCCTAACACTTCCAGAGAGCTGAAGAGCGAAACCCTAGCCCCTTTTTGTCCTTGTGAGTGATTTTGGCCTGGTGAAGGAAGTTTGAAGCTTAAGAGAAGAAGAAGGAGGTGGAGGAGTGCAATGAGGGGAAGTAGATCTGACATCTACCCTGCAAGAGGCTTCCATTCAGGTTGAAAAGTCCCTACCTTGATCACTAGTTCATTAGATCCCCTTTTGTCCGTAAAATGGTGGTTTTCAAGCCCTAAAACACCATACTCCTTGTGTTTGTGCTTAATGATCCGAAAGAACTTCAGATCTAGATCTTATGGACGTATTAGGAGTATAAAGTTTCTGTGGTTGGAGTGATTGAGGTCCCCATTTAGTGTATGACCTCATAAAAAGCTTGGATTTGCCTTTTGGAGCTTGTAGGGCCATGCATGCACGTAAAATTTGCAACTTTACGTGATAAGCATGCCCTAGGAACATAGATCTATGGTTTGGAAGCGTTGCATGTCTCAGATTTGGTCTGTATGGGAAGTGGTTCGAAGGGACTCGGTGAGTCCCAAAGCGGAACTCGGCGAGTTCTATGAAGATTTCCTGGTACTCGACGAGTTGTTCTTCAAACTCGGCGAGTCAGATGAACTGTTACTAAGTGAGAGGGGTTTAAGTGTTGGAGGTCCAACCCTTCGTATCTACATGCAAAATCAGCAATTTAGCTTGTAGCAATAGTCCCAGAAACCCAAATCCTCAAAAAGATGCTATGGTGAGGATTTGGAAGCGAGCAGGAGATCTGCTCGTGGGGACTTGGCGAGTTGTTCCTAAACTCAGCGAGTCGGGTCAATCGTCCCAAGTAGTGAGTTAAGGGCGACTCAGTGAGTGGGAAAAAGGACTTGTCGAGTAGGACCGGGTTAGTAGGAGAAGGACTCGGCGAGTCTATGCCATGACTCGGCGAGTCCAGTCAACTGGAAGTTGACTTTGACTAAGGAATTGACCTTGGACCAAGGGAGGGTCAGTCATTTGACCTAAGGGCATTTATGAGTTTCTAATCTATGTTCATGATTTATAGTCGGAGGATTACCGGTTTAGCAGTCAGGCGCTCAGCAAGCAGACTTTCAGTAGCTACTTTCGAGGTGAGTTACCTTCCAGTAGCAGTGGGTCTACGGCCACAATGCCGGCCCACTAGTAGGAGTTGTATGATTAGATGATTGTATTTGTGATGTTCATCTAGGGTTGCTACCACTTGTGTTATGCTTATGTGCTAGTATGATATGATGCTATGTGCTAGTGACAGTCGGGGAGATAGTCCCAGGTTTACCGGTCGATAGGGCCGAAGGGGCAGTCATGCCCAACCATGCTAGATAGATTATGTGTTATGTGTTATATGGTAGTAGTAGGGGGCTGAAATAGTCCCCAGTATCCGCACTAGAGGACCGAAGGGGAGGCCAGCACCCAGATATGCTAGTTAAGTATCCGGTCGAGAGGACCGAAGGGGAGGCCAGCACCCAGATATGCTAGCTAATATCCGGTCGAGAGGACCGAAGGGGTAGGTCGGGCACCCAGATATGCCTGACAATATATGTATGATATATGGTTATATGGTATGTGGTATAGTGGGGGAACTCACTAAGCTTCGTGCTTACGGTTTTTAGTTGTTGTTTCAGGTACCTCTTCAGCCAAGGGGAAGGAGCTGGCGCGGTAGCAGCATATCACACACACGCTCTTGTTTTTCCGCACTATGAGACATTCTGGGATTTGTACTCTGATATTATTATGATTTATGTTTTGGTTTACAGACACGAGAGATGTTTTATTAAATGATATGGTCGAATGATATTTTGTTACAAATGTTTTGCAAATCACTTAATTAAAAATGAAAATTTTGGCCTGTATTTTGGGGCGTTACAAATTTGATGACCAAGTTTGCTATTTAATGACAAGCGATAGGAGCACTTGTCTGATCAAATCTAGATCCAAAGGAACTATGTATCCACTGGATGTATCTCTGATCATAGGCAAACCACAATTATGCTTCCTATCCAAAGCAGTATCCGAAGTCAGTTCGCTATGGCACCACAAGCTAGTTGATCTCAACTTCAGATACATCAACAATTTGGTCACAGGCGAACGAGTCAGAGGTCTTCCAATCCTCAAGTTCAGCAGTGATACTCTCTGTACTGCATGTGAATGTGGAAAGCAGTTCAAGGCAAGTCACCCCACGGTGATTGACTCCTTAATTTTTGAACCATTGGAACTCTTGCACATTGATCTCTGTGGTCCATCTACCGTAGCCAGTCTTCATCACAAGAAATACATACTAGTTATAGTGGATGAATTCACACGTTTCACATGGGTCTTCTTTCTTCGACTCAAATCAGAAACTCCGCAGATATTGATCAATTTCATCAAGGAAATTGAACTTCATATCAAGTTACCAGTTAGACGTATTCGAAGTGATAATGGAACCGAGTTCACTAACCATCCCCTAAATAGTTTCTTGGTTTCCAAAGGCATTACTCACAACTTCTCAGCTCCCTACACATCGCAACAAAATGGGGTAGTAGAGTGAAGGAACCACACTCTAGTAGAAGCTGCCAGATCTATGCTCAACTTTTCTCACCTTCCTCTCTACTTTTGGGCCGAAGCAGTGGCCACAACCTGTTTTGTACAAAACCGAAGCATTGTGTGCAAACGTCTCAACAAAACACCGTATGAGGGCCTTAACAATCGCAATCCAAATGTCCAATTCTTTCATATATTTGGGTGTAGATGTTTCGTAATCAACAACAGAGACCACCTCAACAAATTCGCACCAAAGTCTGATGAAGGCATCTTCCTTGGCTACTCCACTAACAAGGTTGCTTATCAAGTTCTTATTAAACGGACAAGGCTGATAATTGAAAGCTTCGATGTGAAATTTGATGACTATCACATCCGCAACACCGCTCCATCAACCGAAACCACAACAATTCTAGAAATTGATATTCCTGCCTCTTCGGGTCCGTTAAATCTAGTTGAAGTAAACTATGACGATCTCTTCGACCTGGTAGATACAACCAAGTTATCCGAAGTTCTTGTGTCTCTGGAAGCTCAGCAACAGCATGCTGATGTATCCGGTCCTACTCTGTCCGATGAGGTATCAATAAATACTTCCACCTCACCGGTTGAGGGGGAAAACTCAACTCCGGACCATAGAACAACCATCGAGGTTCCAGTACTAGAAGATGCAGCTCCAATCCTTATCTGCAGAGATCTTCAACCATCTAACGTTTCTTCGGATTCAAATGATGAAAACATAGAAAACATTGACAGAAGAACAGATTCAAGGATTATCACACTCCCATCTGCAATCCAGGGGGAACCTTCGCAGGTTCAAGGGGAACTCCCATCTGCACTCTTGGAGGAACCTTCACCATCTGCCCAAGAAAACTCTGATCCCTCCTTCCCAGTTCAAGACAATTCAGGAGGATGTTCTCAAATCTAGGGGGAACTGCCATCTCCAACCGCAGAGTCTTCCGACATTAAAGTCATTCCCTCTACCACAGCTGCTGATCATCTTCAACCTCGTCTACATGTTTGGACGAAAGACCACCCACCAGGTCAAATCATTGGCAACCCATCCGCATGTATCCATACTCGATCATCCAAGGACTTATCCGATAATTGTCACTATGCAAAGTTTCTGTCCTCGGTCGAGCCACGAACTATCAAAGAAACATTACTAGAACTAGACTGGATATCCACAATGCAAGAAGAGCTAGAAAAATTCAAAAGAAACAAAGTATGGCAGCTCGTTCCGAAGCCGCAAGGCCACACCATTGTTGGTACTAGATGGGTGTACAAGAATAAGTTGGATGAATCTGGTGCGGTCGTCAGAAATAAGGCAAGACTCGTTGCCAAGGGATATAGTCAACTTGAAGGTATTGACTATGATGAAACCTATGCTCCGGTAGCACGAATGGAAGCTATCCAGATCTTCTTAGCATACACAGCTCACAAGAACACCAAGGTTCATCAAATGGATGTGAAAAGTGATTTTCTCAACGGTGAATTAAAAGAGGAGGTTTATCTTCAGCAACCTCTGGGCTTTGAAAGTCTTGAATTCCCTGACCACTGCTACATGCTTGAAAAAGCAGTCTACGGTCTAAAACAAGCCCCAAGAGCATGGTACGACACTCTCTCTAAATTTCTTGTCTCGTCTGGATAGAAAAGAGGAGTGATTGAACCTACTTTATTTAGAAAGGAAAATGGTGATCACCTTATGCGTGTACAAATATATGTGGATGATATCATCTTCGACTCAACTGATCAAAAAATGGTGAATGAATTTGCTAAGCTCATGACCAACAAGTTTCAAATGAGCATGAATAGAGAGATTAACTTCTTTCTAGGACTTCAAGTGAAACAAGTCCCTCAAGGGATATTCATTCATCAGGAGAAATATACCTCAGAACTATTAAAGAAATATTCAATGGACAATTGTTCTTCGGCTAAGGTCCGCATGGCCTTTGGATATAAGATATCTGCTGATTCCTCAGGCGAATCAGTTGATCACAAGACTTATAGAGGTATTATTGGCTCATTGATGTACCTCACTGCAAGCCGACCAGATATCGTCTTTGCAACAGGTGTATGCACAAGGTACCAGGTTGACCCGAAAATGTCACACATGACCACAACCAAACAGATTCTACGGTATTTAAAGGGTAGCAAGACTCTTGGCTTATGGTACCCCGCAGGGAATGACTTCAGCCTTCAAGCATTCACTGATGCGGATCATGCCGGATGTAGACTAGATCGTAAAAGCACCTCCGGTGGATGTCAATTTTTTGGTGGAAGACTCGTCAGCTGGTCATCAAGAAAACAAAATTGTGTATCACTGTCTACCGCAGAAGATGAATATGTGGCCGCAACCACATGTTGTTCACAAGTCTTATGGATGAAAACACAACTATTGGACGACTACAGATACAGAATGCTGCGGATACCAATCTATTGTGACTCTGAAAGTGCTATAGCGATTTCTCACAATCTAATTCAGCACTCCAAGACCAAGCATATTGAACTACGGTATCATTTCATCAAAGACCACATCCTGAAAGGTAACATTGAACTAATTTTTGTCCATACTCATGAAGAGATTGCAGATGTATTCACAAAGGCACTTGACTCTACAAAACTCAACAGTTTCTTACAAATGTTAGGAATGATGTTTCCAGACCCACATTTCTTTTTGAATTGATAGGTACCGCAGACCATCCTTGGTCTCTGTTGCGGTCCTAACTGAAGTTACTTATGATAGATGGTTTTGATACATTATGTGTACCGCAACCATATATCATATTTATCCTTCAATGGTCCTTATTATTTGTTATTACTAATCTTTGTACAAGTGTTCTCCTCAGTTCTTCTACCGCAGTCATCCATCCGTTGACAGATGATCCATCCGCAATGATGTTTCAATCCGCAGCCACTTTGATTGATTTTCAAACCGTTTCATTTTTTTTGAATCATGGTGTGCTATTTAATGATCCTTCATTAAATAGGAAAAACATTAAAAAACATTCTTTGTGTAACTGTCCCATTCTTTTTGAATAAACCTTGTGTCAGACCTATTTTAGGTATGATGATAAAAAGAACGATTTCTCAAAATCGAATCCTTTAAAACTGTTCCTATTACCCGAAAACGTCCAACCCGTTAAAACTTCCCCTTTACACAACAGATTAATCCCACCCTCGCCACACGTTCTTCAGACGTGGTGTTGAAGTCTGACATTTCATTAAATGCTAACCCCTTTTGGTAAATCTCAAAAATATAGATTAAACCTTTTTCTTAATCTGTGGCTGAGATTATCTCTCTTAATCCAAGAAAAACACCCAAACGTTTTACCTAATTGCACTTAGGGTAAAATCGTTTCCCGCTCCAAATTAGCCACTATAAAGCCCCCTTCTTCTTCCCCAAGGAAAGTTTACGCTTTTTGAACCTCAAATCTTTTCTTGCAATCTGTTTTCTATTGCAAAAACTTCTTCAACTCCTACAATGGTGAAATCAGGCATTTCCAAGAAACACTCCAAGGCATCTGGATCAGCAAACCCTACTGGTTCAGACTCTGCATCAAGACACCCAATCCCAACGATTGCTTCAAGCAATTTTAGGGCTGTGTTCGAAGAGCATTCCTTCTACAATGCTCCGACCAAGTTAATGATCAAGTTTCTGTCCAATCACCCACTGTTTGGTCCCTTCGATTCATTCACAGATGTGGTTCCACTTTCAACTCTTTTCAAATGTGCCTTCTCAGCGTATCGACCCCTCGAAAATCCTTAAGAAGTGCATATGAACTTGGTAAACGATTCTTTGGTCATTCTGGCTAAAGAAAAATTCCTCACTGCCATCAACCTGCTAGTTCATCCTTCAATAAAGGATTTCACTCCAAGTATGGAGGACATCCTTTCTGCACTCTACCAGATGGGTTACCAAAAGCAGATCAAAGGCGTAGTCGAGTTCAAGAAAAATCAGTTGCCTGCGGTACGACAATTTGTTTGCCACTTTGTGATCTGCAGCCTGTCTGGCAGAACCGGAGGCATTGATAATATGGATCTCAAGCTCCTGGAGTTGGTGTGGAGCATCTTTACTGGCCATGATGTCAAATACGGTCAGATCTTGTGGGATGACTTCTTGCAATACATTCCCAAGGAAAATCCAAGGGAGAACCCTACCGAACTCACGTTTGCCAGATTCTGGTCTCTATGCATCTCAGACCTTCATACGGATGCAGGACTTAGCATGGGCAACGACACCAATCTGTTCATCACTAAATATCTCAAAAGGTACAATCCCTCTACTGATCAATCTATTTTTGGACATATCAGACGGCTACCACTCCATATTCTTTCTACTCTTGGTCTTTAAATTGTTGATGTCTCAGACCATATTGAGGCTACAGAAGGTATTGCCCCATACCTTTCTATCCCGCCTCTACAAACCACATCCGCACTCACTGCCCCTGGTAGTACCGCAGTCCCATCCTCCACCACTCTATCAAACCTGTCTTTACCACAAAGACGTAAGCAATTAGCCTCAGCTCATCAAGCCCCCCTCAACACCAAGAAACATGGAACTCCTAAGAAAAAGGGTACTTCTAAGCTAGCTGACCCTTCAAAGAAAAGAAAATTCATCCAAATTGTGCCCACAAATGTCGATCCAAACAAACATCAATCTCACTCTCCCTCTATGAGTGATTCTGATGAGGACGATCAACCCATCTCGATCCTCAAGAAAAGAAAAACCAATCCCACAGACCAAATGCGTGACCCGACTGATACGTCAGCCTCTCTAAAGGCTCCGGTAGTCCTTGGGGTGGCCGCACACCCATTCAATGCCACTATCAAATACTACTCAGACACAGAAAGTGTGTCTGTTTCACCGCAGCGTGGAGACTCACCCCCAGTTCACTCCCAAGAGGATGGAACTGGTTCCCGCCCTAAGGTCTCCAGGGCTTCCCGTCTACACTTCTTTTCCCCTGAGGAGTTGAAATCCATTCTTTTGTCTGTTACCCAAACACTTCAAACACCTTCCCAACCGCAAGACGATTCTTCAGCCTTTTCCAGAACTGAGCCGAGGCCAGACTTGACCCCAGGTCAAGGAGACCGAGGAAGCTCAGGAAATACTTCTCTGCTTACATCTGTTACAGGTGGTTTAGGTACGTTGAGCACCAATGTGCAAGGATCCGTGAACCCGAGGGACACCTCGGTGCGTTTTGAAGGAATTGACGAAATTGACCTCAACGACTCCTAGAGAAAGTATCAACCAACCAATGAATCTGAAGCCAAGAAATATGCCGCTTTCTGTAGGGCATTTCAAGCAAGAAAGGCTCGTCAAACAAAGCAGCTTCAACAGAAACAACAGGAGATTCAATCCGTAGTGAAGCATTGGGCAGACGGAATCAATAATACCAATACCGTATCTACAATCTACAAAGTTCAAGTTTTGATGGACATAATGGCCGACACAATCCGCAAGGCTCAAGCTGCAACTGCTGATAAAACTCCCTCAAAGCCCCTCCAACTCCAATTGCTAGAGATTCTCAAGACGAAGGCACTGCAATAGAAGTCAGCTCCGCTCCTACCTTCGGATTTGATGATATTGATCTGAATGAGGTAAGTCAACCTAACCCTTCTGATGATGATCTAATGATGTTTGATGAGGAAGAGGAATCGAGTGGTTCTCAACACTCAACCTCCAAGCCTAAGGAAAAAAAAGAAGAAGAAGATGGTTGTTTCTAGAAAAGAATTTATGAGTCTACAATCCAAAGTAGATCAAATTCTTACTACGGTCAATTCCACTCAACCGCAATCTGAAGACTCTCTAGGACCTCAATCCTTAATCAAAAGGATTGAAAGATTGGAAACTCGGGAACGTTTGGATGTTGAGAGGATTTCTCTCAAAGTGGAAATGGGGATTCAGTCTCTTGACAACACCGGACAGGCTGATCACAAGAAATTCATGGCTGCTGCGGAGCGCCTCATCTCTGAGGTATCCGCAATCAACGAACATTTGCAAATAGCCATTGCGGACCAGTCCACTCTCTCACAGAAGCTGATCGCTGAGACTCACACTGGTTATGAGTCCACTATCTCAGTCCGTCATTCAACCATCAACAAACTTCAACGATTCGTATCGTCCAATTTTCATGGCCCTGAAGTTTTACAACTCACAAAGGAGATTCATCGGCTACTCTTCAACACCGCAATCCTAGACAATCTGCAACTGGCTGATGTTCTCAAAGCTCACTTTCAGGAGGTGTGTGCCAAGGTCGATAGTCTCAAACAATGGCTTGAGGAGGCTCCAGGTCTGAACTCCTCAAGAGGGGGAAGTGAAGAATACCATCGTGAAGAAGAACATCATGAAGAAGAACATCACTTAAACAACGTTTCTCATCATGAAAGCCCTCCCATCATAACTAAGAAAATTCCCTCACCGCAACCATCTACTTACTAGACACCACCACAACATCCCTCTCCCTCGCAAAAGAAAATTTCTCCTGAATGACCTGAAACTCCCCCTCACTTCAAGAATATTGCATCCAATATGTCATCCAAACACTCCAACGACTCTCCCACGTCAAAACAGAAGAAAGCAGATTGGAAAGCAGCCAAATTTGCTGAACTCATATGGAGTGATAACAGAGTAGACATCACCATGGATGAATCCTTAGTCAACTCCTGGATCAATCCCCACCACAGATTATTGGATGATGACTACAAACCCTTCCTTACCTATGCTGAGCCCCCTTCTGATGGTTACTGGGATGTTCCAATCTCCCTAAATGCTAAATACTTCACAATATTTGAGCAATTTGAACGTAGCCTACCGGATCACAGAAGACTGCCTATGGAATTCGAGAGACTCAATCGTTTCCATGCAAAACATGCCTCTTCCATAGAGAAAATATGGTCTAACGATAGACCATCCACAGTCAAAAACTTCAAGCCCCGGAAATTCATGAAGGCTGAATTCATTCAATACACACTTACAAGAAGGAATCAGCACTATGTGCGCACCCAAGCTGACTTCCCATGTATGAATCCAGAAGAAGTCTTTCTAATAGCAAGGGTGTTCCAAAACAAATGCGAAAAGCATCCAAAGATGAAGATAGCACTTGAAAGGGCAAGCATTTTTCTGAAGGAAACAGTCTGTGACTTTGCAAAGATTGATGCAGACATCTACCCTACAATTGCCAAGAAGTTCGATCTACCACCACTTGATCATGCACCGATGCCTACCGAAGGTTATCAAGAGATATCCCTAGGTGCAACAGACTTCCTTGAACTTGGAGTCATTTTCAAAAGGAAGGTCGATGAGATCAAATACTTCATTTCCATGACCTCTATGAATCGTCTTATAAGGAAGCAAGTTGAAATCTGTCGAATCGTAGTAGAAAAATCAAAACACACGACTGCCGAAGTCAAGTTCGAGATTTTAAGAAGGATCACCTGGTTGGAAAATATCAGAAAGTTTTGGTGGATTCTGATCAAGTTCCTAAAACTTGATAAGTGAAGAAAAGTTAAAGAGGTCACTTAGGGGGAAATTGCTGAATCATGGAAGTGACCCTCTTGAACTTAGTCTACCATAGCCTTCAAGGATCCGCAGTCAAGCCCTCATCAGCAGCCTCATCCGAAGTCATCTATCCAACCGTAGTCTTACTTAGTTTAACTTGATCTACTTTTCTATAATACTCTCTATTGTCCAGTATGCCTTGCATGGCTACTCTTAGAGATGTGATCCAATGTAATTCTTGAGTCTCTATATATAGAACTCATTCTTTCTCAATGAAAAAAATCTGAACAATCTTCAAGTCTATCAATTACATCTCTCTATTACGCATCTCATATTTCTTCTTACTCTCAAAATCCTCTCGAACATAACTGAATATTATTTCTCTTCAGAGCAAGTCATTCATGACTCTATCACTAAGCTTGATCTCACTCACTAACTTGGTCTGAATGCATTCCATGTTATGAATCAACTTATGTGTATACTTGATATATTACCTGCTGTCATTTATATTTCCTTACATTTCCGCAACTAACTCTCTAACTATCTAACTCGTTAACTTATTATTGTTGAGCTTTTAGATCCTTTGAGATTAACTATTCTGCAACTATACTTGTTCTAACGTTTGTTCAAGTGTGTCTCAAGTTTTTCTCTCAACAAATGACTTCGAGAGTACCAAGCTAATTTGCATGGTTTTTCACACCTTGTTTGTGATCCTCGGTATCCCAGTCACAAACTTGAAGGGATAATCGAGATTAAACATGCCATTGAAAAGTTCAATGAATCTCAAAAGATCTAGGAATTTAAATTCATTTAAAACCTAAAGTTCATTTTCGTTTTTCATGGTGGAAATTGGTAAATCGTCATTTACCTACCTTCAAATAATTTGCAATTGGATTACGACATCCCTCTTCCGAATTGTAAATTATTGTGTTAGGTTCTGCCTTAATATTTAATTTTGGGTGTTATATTAAGGAGTTAAATCAACAAAAATTGAATTTCTCCCTTGTAGATGTCTAGTTCATACTACTATGGTCTTCCCGAATCTTTTGGAAAAAGCTTTCTTTATAAGGATGATATTCCACAAGACGATCAAGGTGAATGATTAATCCCTTTTTCGTGCTGCAATGGAAATTCAATTCCTCCACCTCCTCCAATAATTCTACCTAACCCACAAGCTCAAAGACTTGAAAAGTTCAAGGTCACTCAAACCCTATTGGCTAGCAAACACCAAGATGGAAGGTCGGTGTGTGCACATGTCTTGGAGACGAAGTCACACATTGACAGGCTGGGAATGTTAGAGTAACATCCTGAATCTTGCAGGTATATATTGAATTCTCTTCTTCCTTTTATTAGTTATCATTGTTGGTCCCTGGAGTTGGTTGTGATGGGTCAAGAGAAGTATAAGGACTAAAGTTGCATCTTTGGGACTGGAAGTAGTACGCTGAGCGTACATAAGGGTACACTAAGTGTACTAGGCGTGCCCTAGTACGCTGGGCGTACATTCATGTACGTTGGGCGTACTTATGTCCGATGAAAACCCTAATATTTGGGATTGAGGACTATATAATCACCTTTATGGCTCATTCCTTTGCTTATCCTCAGCCTCCATACCTTAGAAAACATACCAAACCCTAGAGTGTGTGAAGAAGTGTGAGCTAGTGTGCATTTTGGACCTTGGAAGTTAAGACATTACTTCAAGGAGCTAGAAGAGGAGAGCAAGGATGTAGATCTAAAGTTGTGTTGTGCCATTAAAGCTCCAGAAGGTAAAAATATTGAAACTTTGTGCTTTCTTGTTTATAGATCTAGACATCTAACTTTATGGAGGTCTTATGGTCCCAAGAGTCCCAAGAAGATGCATGTGTTGTTTAGGCGAAATAAGCTGTCCTTTCAGACCTTAGGAGAGGTCCTAAGTGATAAAAATCAGTTATCAAAGGCTAGATTTGTCCCATGCATGAAGTAAGAAGGTCTTAATGGGTTAAGATCATGAGTTAAGGACTTTTTGGACGTCCAAAGTGATAAAGTCCTGAACTTTATGGTCCCAAGGCGTATTTGGTCGATGGATCTGGGATATGGGCTTAAGTGCTTAAGCCATTAAGCACTTATTAAGATTTTATTAAATCCTGCGTACGCCCGGCGTAAGTTCTGTACGCCCAGCGCACGGGGTCAGCTATCCCGATGGCAGTCAGCGTAGAACGACATTATGCCCAGTGTAACCAGGGAGGTACGCCCCACATACACTCTATAATTGGGCTCTTGTCATTTGGGCGTAGGTTTTGTGGGCTAAATAGATTTGGGCCTTGTTGGACTCTACAATAAGCGTATTTTGGGCCGCGTTTCGGACTTGTTATGGTTATTACAAGTTCGTGGTGATGCCGTTTGGGCTCACCAACGCGCGAGCAGTATTTATGGATCTGATGAATCGAGTTTGCAGACCGATGCTAGATCGCTCGGTCATCGTGTTTATAGATGATATCTTGGTGTATTCCAAGTCTCGAGAGCAGCACGGGGAGCATCTTTGGGAGTTGTTGGGAGTTCTGAGACGAGAGCGGCTATATTCCAAGTTCTCGAAATGCGAGTTTTGGTTACGGGAGGTCCAGTTCCCCGAGAACCTCGTTAACCAGGATGGAATTTTGGTCGACCCAACCAAAATCGAGGCAGTCATGTAGTGGGAGGTTCCGAAATCTCCCACAGATATCAGGAGTTTTATGGGATGGGCAGGGTACTATCGGAGGTTTATACGGGATTTCTCCAAAATTGTAGTACCCCTCACTCATCTGCCGAGGAAGGGGGTGGATTTCCGGTGGGGCCCTAACCAGCAGGGGGCGTTTGAGACCCTCCGTCAGCGATTATGTGAGGCTCCAGTTTTGACACCCCTGGAGGGAGTTGAGGATTTTGGAGTGTTCTTTGATGCATCCATCATAGGTTAGGGGAGGTCCTCATGCAGAGAGGGTGAGTGATAGCCTACGCATCGCGACAGTTGAAGCCACATGAGATGAGATACCCGACGCATGATTTGGAGTTGGGAGCGGTGGTGTTCGCTCTTAAGATATGAAGACATTACCTATATGGGGTCCGTTGTACCATTTACACGGACCACAAGAGCTTGAGACATATCATGGACCAGCCGAACCTGAACATGAGGCAGCGCAGGTGGCTGGATGTAGTCAAGGACTACGATTGCGAGATCCTTTACCACCCGGGTAAAGCGAATGTGGTTGCGGATGCTCTGAGCCCCAAATCAGCAGGACCTTCTTCTACGGTGGTGTGTATGAGAATATCAGTGGATTCCCCACTTGTGAATTTGATCAGGGAAGTTCAGGCAGAGGGCATGCGGCGGGAAAATTGGAAGCTGGAAAGGATTAAGGGTGAGAACACCCAGTTCGTGCAGGATAGTCGTGGGTTGTTGACCCGTTGCGGGCGGGTTTGGGTTCCGATGACCGGCAAGGTCAGATAGGTTGTTGTAACATCCAAAATTTCAAAACAATTAAAACTTTTCAAAATCACCCATTTTATTAACGTTGTTACAAAAAGGTTTTCAATACATTATTAAACAGAGTAATTTCCCAGGTTCATATCATAAAACACCAACGCGAGGAACGGTACGATCACGCCTTTGCCTTGCCACAGACTCTTGAGAACCTGAAACATAAAACCACAACTGTAAGCCCGAAAGCTTAGTGAGATACCCCCAGAATACCAACCACATATACGCCTTTCCAGGCCCTGACCTTCCGGTCCATGTGTCTCAGGGGACTTCCGTCCCTGCTGGGTAAACCTTCCGGTCCTACCCACGCCGATCTTCTGGTCCATCACACAATATAATCGCCTTCCGGCCCATAACATCTTGCCTTCCGGCCCATAACATATATTGCCTTCCGGCCCATAAGCATAAAATGCATATACAACATAACGAATAATCATATAGCAGTTCATAGACAACAATCGATCAATAGATTACATATCATAGCATTACTCTAACAAGATACCGGTCTAGCCGGTCACTATCATAACATTACCCTATGAATCAATCAACATACTAAATGCATACATACGCCTTTCCAGGCCATGACCTTCCGGTCCACATAGCAAAGCCTTCCGGCCCATAACATGTAATGCCTTCCGGCCTATATCATAACAATGACAACTACCCGGATTTCCATCTGATAAAAAGGGTCGGCCTTGGTGCCATAAACCCTAGCGATATAGTGAGGATAACTCACCTCGAAACTGCCGACTGAACAGATAGCTCAAGCTGCTCCGATCACTGATACGATCTCCACCTCTGGACAGTCACCAATGCACTGAACTCAAACAATAAACAACAATTACCAAAATACCCCTGGAACCACTGGTCAATCCTTGGTCAAAGACAAGGTCAAAGTCAACCCCTGACTGACCCTACTCGCCGAGTCAACCCTATGACTCGCCGAGTCCCCATACTCAGAACTTCACTTAACCCGCGACCTAACTCGCCGAGTCACCCCAAGACTCGCCGAGTTCAACGACTCTGAGTCCACTCGCCCTTGACTCACCGATTCCTTAAGATTCCCTTTCTACACGTCGAGTATCCCCTTTTTACTCGACGAGTTCCTCCTGGAAGAATCGCGGGGCCACCTCGACTCAACTCGCCGAGTCTGAAGAACAACTCGACGAGTCCCAGTTAATCTTCAAGCTACTCGCCGAGTCTGTTCATCGGACTCGGCGAGTCCATGCCATGCAACCGCTCAAACTGCTTTCTAATGGCAGAACTGCTCCGACCATTCATAGGCCTGGCCTTCCTAGACTGGTCCATCACGTAAGGTCCTCATTTTGGTGCTCATGGTACACCCCAAGACTTATAATTTACATATTGACCTAAGGCATAAGGATTCCAATCCAAAACCTTCATCAATTTCCGAAATGCATAGGCATGGGACATTATGGACCTCCAAAGGTCCTAATACAGGGTTACAATCGTTTGGGGGACTAGGGTAACATTCAATCTAGCCACAAAAGGGTTCCATAAACCCTAAATCCATATACACATCAACATAGCAGAGTATAACTCGAATTCTTACCTGAATAATGTGCTCTCTGTGTCCCCAATCCTCAGAACGTGACTTCCTTTGTTGCTCCCTTAATCAAGCCTTCTCTTCCTTGCACAATAACTCTTCTAAAATCAACAATGGCCTTCAACCTTGTTCCAGACGCTCACAATCAATTTAGGGTTTCTCTCAGAAGGCTAAAGTGAACAATGACGGCCATAAAGTCCCTCATATACGTCCCAAACCTGAACGGTTAGGGTTTCGCTAAACAGCGTGGACTCGCCGAGTCCATATCCGGACTCGTCAAGTCCAGTCGCGAACCCGCGACCAGATCTGCGACCCTACTCGGCGAGTCTGAGCTCCAACTCGCCGAGTCCCCTCTTAAAACACCCCAAAATCATAATTATATCAATATCTGGAATTTCGGGCTGTTACAACTCTCCCCCACTAGGACTAGACTTCGCCCTCGAAGTCTCACTCTGAACATAGCTCCGGATGTTGCTCCCACATCTCACGTTCCAGCTCACAGGTCATTTCCGATCCCCTCCGGTGCTGCCACCGAACTAACACCAGAGGTATCTCCTTATACCTCAGAACCTCGATCTTCCGATTTCTGATGACCACTGGTCTCTTGGCATAATTCAGGCTCGCATCCACCTGAATGTCTTCTAATGGGACCACTGCCGACTCATCGGCTATATACTTTCTCAATTGCGACACATGAAAAATGTCGTGGATTTGTCTAAAATCCGTGGGCAACTCCAAACGGTAGACCATCCGGCCTACCCCCGCAATCACATGAAAAGGCCCAATATACCGGGGCCCCAACTTGCCCCTCTTCTTGAATCGAATCACTCCTCTCCAAGGAGAGGCCTTCAGGAGTACGAAGTCGCCGACCTGAAACTCAAGCTCGGACCAGCATCTGTCTGTATAAATTTTCCTGTCGGCTCTGGGCGGTCAATAACCTCTGCCTCATCTGCTGAATCTGCTCTGTCGACTGAAGCCCGCTCTCTGTACTGTCCATCGCTCTCTGTAACCGAGAATTACCCAAGATGCAACTCTGCTCTAAATCTCAACAATCACTCGACCCATAAGGGTTAGGAAACCATGAACCACCGGATCCCCGATCCAAAGCCCACTTTGTCCATTCCGGACCGACTGAGGGACCCATTCTCACTCTCGGAGCAACTCTCACGAGTTCTCCTCTTGCAATCACATACACCTGCTGAACTAGCCCCCAACACCCGCAGGTTGGGAGACCCGATACACTGCTGATATCCTCGAACATCTCCCAGGATGAACCACTAATATCCACCCTATACCCTGATCGGAATCACACCGAGAATTCAAGATTCTCTCTCCCCCTGCATCCCTTCTGCCTCGACAGACATCCCAAACCGGATGGTTTCCTACTTTGCTGCCGCGAACACGATGCTCAAAGCCATACTCGAAATACTCTAACCATAACTTCTGCTCTGCAGCTTTCACTTTCGTGAACTTGCACTCCCCTTCGGAGTTACACACCTTTCTCTTTTCCTTTTTCCAAGGAACCCTCTTGGCCATAATACCACTCCAACCAGTGTCACAGTGCTCGCCCCAAGCGACACCACCCTTTTTGTGCAACCGCTATTCACATACTCTGGCTCTCATTGCAGGGGCTCTCAATCTCATTCACTCTCTCCACTCATCAAAATCACTGCCTCAGCTAAACAAGATCACTAACCCAGGGCCAAACCTTCCAATGCAATCACACTGCAACATACACAATCCGCAATCCCAAACTGATCCAGCAATACCAACAGAGTCTCCAACATGACTGGACCGACTCTCATAACACATACTAGCCACTCGAGGCTATATCTCTGTGGGTCCGTACACCCAAACTCTGCGAACCCTCAGGTTCTAACTCTGGGAACCTTCCGGTTCCAACTCTAGAAACATGCACAACATAAATCCCGTGAGATTAATGCAGTACAGCCCATCACATACATCAAGCATACAAATACTCTGATCGCATAACCCCAGTTACTTACTCAAACTTGATCCCGGCCTGCTCTCAGGCCTCCACAATCAAATGCCCTAGGTCTGTATCCCGCCCCGCATACCCGACACTCGCTCTCGTCGGCCTATACTCTGAGCTGACAAACACTGCTGAATCCCAACAGCTAAGCACCCTCACATACTCATCGATCTCCCGGAGAATTCTCCAATTCTCCCCCACTTAAAGCACTGAATAACAGCCACCAATCGCCATTAACGACTTTTCAGAACAATCCTGCCCAAAGAGAACATTTACACACTGACTGCTTCCCACAAGCATAAGCAACCCTCAGCAAAACACATCTCTTCCCTGATCAATCCGCTCAAAAGAATCCGGTCTTTCAATTATACACTCCACAACTGCAGAGGCTACCCAACATTCAACCCAGTGCCGCATCTCTACTATCAACCCTCACGAACGATAACCAATGGAATTCCCAAGCAATAACCCATAACCAAACCCACAACCTGCAAAAGGATGAATACCGCATCGAAAACCGCACAAGGCTACCGACACCAAAACACCAAACTATAACCATGCCAAACCCGCGAAACAACGAATACCGCATCGAAATCCACACCAGATACCGGCACAAACAATACGCCACAATCAACGCAAGATAATCAAGACATCAAGAAAGCATTATACCCGTAGCTGCCTCCGGCACCGCTCCGTCTCCCTCTGCCGCAAGCTGATAAGCACGACTCTGAGCCCTTGGGGCTCCGCTCCATCCTGTCCTCCTCCTGAACTCCTCAAGGTGGCCGGTGCTAGAGCCTGCACCGGTCCTGCAGAAAGCTGTGGACAGTTGACCCTCAAATGTCCAACCTGCCGACAATGATGACAAATCCTCAAATCCCGAATCGGCACTGACTGCCGACAATCCCGCGCATAGTGCCCCTCTTTTCCGCACTTGCGGCATGTACCACCGGACCAGCAACTCCAGTGTGACCCCTCCCATACTTCCCACAAGTGTGGCCGCTCCGATCCCCCATTCTAACATCAACGGTACTGGACCGTTTCGGCGCTGGCTGCGACTGCATCGGAGCCTGCCTCAGCTGACGGAACTGCAACTCAACCTCTAACTCACGCCGCATGGCGGCCTCCTGCAACACCAACAAGGTCTCACACCTCTGCGCAGACACGAACTGTCTGATATCCCCCTTGAGCATACTCAGATATCGGGACATCTGAGCCTGCTCCAAAACGAACTCAGGGCAAAACATCGCCCTCTCAATAAACATCCTGGTGATCTCAGTCACCGACTCCAAATCCTGCTTCAGCTCAAGGAATTCCCGAGCCAATCTCTCCTTTTCATCCCGCGGAACATAGCGAGTACTGAACATCTCTCTGAATTGATCCCATGAAACCGCAGCTCTTTGCACATCGGAAAAATGACCCCGTAGTCAATCTCTACCAATCCTTCGCTCTGAGCCTCAATAGGTTCAGAGCACACCTCACCCTCTGATCAGCAGGGCATAATTCGTGGAGAAACACCCCTCCACGTCTGATAACCATCTCATAGCAACAATCGGGTCCTAAACTCCATCGAATGTGGGAGGCTTCGTATAATAGAAGTCCCGATACTGAAAACCCCGACTAGCTCCTCCCCTTGCCACTGCTACAGCCGTTGTAGCCGCCGCGGCAACCGTCTCTGCGAGAGCCGCATATCGCTCATCAAAATACTCAATCATGGCGGTCTTGATCGACCCAAACAATTCCGGCAACTCAGCCCGGAACAATGCAACAACCCCATCGCGCAGGATCTTGCAAATCCTCGCATCCAACTCGCTTGTGCTCGTCTGATTGATAACCTCCGACAGCACCGATCCACCCGGAACTCGCTCTCCAGCTCCCGATCCTGATCCGGATCCACTATCATCATGCCTCAAAATCTCCATACTGAAGACACCCTACCAATCTCAGACACTTCCCACAATCCTGGGATCCAACTCTCGCAACCCTACCCTTGAGACCATGGTTTCCCTGATACACGTATGGGTCCTGTGCTTTCAGTAGTACGGGCCCATACTACCTTCCACACCTACCCATATTTGTATGAAGTACTACCACAATACCCTAGGGAACATGCATAACAACTATCAACCCTCACCACTAGAGGAACACTGAGAACATCCCATAAGGGACCCTAGGCTACAGGCATCACAAATCAGGCAACATTATCATGAATTCCTGAAGATCCCTAGCCTAACTCTAGCATGCTGTGCTATCAAGCTCAAATAAACAAATATCATGTATGGTATCTTGGGGTTACTTACTGGCTCCGGCTGATCGTACCTCCGCGTCCTCCTTTTACTAAATGTGAAAACCATTTTAAATTTCTCTTTTTAAAATCCTCCTCGATTTGAGACTGGAGTCACACGAATGTTTCCCCCAATTCACTCAAACCAAGGCTCTGATACCAACTTGTAACATCCAAAATTTCAAAACAATTAAAACTTTTCAAAATCACCCATTTTATTAACGTTGTTACAAAAAGGTTTTCAATACATTATTAAACAGAGTAATTTCCCAGGTTCATATCATAAAACACCAACGCGAGGAACGGTACGATCACGCCTTTGCCTTGCCACAGACTCTTGAGAACCTGAAACATAAAACCACAACTGTAAGCCCGAAAGCTTAGTGAGATACCCCCAGAATACCAACCACATATACGCCTTTCCAGGCCCTGACCTTCCGGTCCATGTGTCTCAGGGGACTTCCATCCCTGCTGGGTAAACCTTCCGGTCCTACCCACGCCGACCTTCCGGTCCATCACACAATATAATCGCCTTTCGGCCCATAACATATTGCCTTCCGGCCCATAACATATTGCCTTCCGGCCCATAACATATATTGCCTTCCGGCCCATAAGCATAAAATGCATATACAACATAACGAATAATCATATAGCAGTTCATAGACAACAATCGATCAACAGATTACATATCATAGCATTACTCTAACAAGATACCGGTCTAGCTGGTCACTATCATAACATTACCCTATGAATCAGTCAACATACTAAATGCATACATACGCCTTTCCAGGCCATGACCTTCCGGTCCACATAGCAAAGCCTTCCGGCCCATAACATGTAATGCCTTCCGGCCTATATCATAACAATGACAACTACCCGGATTTCCATCCGATAAAAAGGGTCGGCCTTGGTCCCATAAACCCTAGCGATATAGTGAGGATAACTCACCTCGAAACTGCCGACTGAACAGATAGCTCAAGCTGCTCCAATCACTGATACGATCTCCACCTCTGGACAGTCACCAATGCACTGAACTCAAACAATAAACAACAATTACCAAAATACCCCTAGAACCACTGGTCAATCCTTGGTCAAAGACAAGGTCAAAGTCAACCCCTGACTGACCCTACTCGCCGAGTCAACCCTATGACTCGCCGAGTCCCCATACTCAGAACTTCACTTAACCCGCGACCTAACTCGCCGAGTCACCCCAAGACTCGCCGAGTTCAACGACTCTGAGTCCACTCGCACTTGACTCACCGATTCCTTAAGATTCCCTTTCTACACGTCGAGTATCCCCTTTTTACTCGATGAGTTCCTCCTGGAAGAATCACGGGGCCACCCCGACTCAACTCGCCGAGTCTGAAGAACAACTCGACGAGTCCCAGTTAATCTTCAAGCTACTCGCCGAGTCTGTTCATCGGACTCGGCGAGTCCATGCCATGCAACCGCTCAAACTGCTTTCTAATGGCAGAACTGCTCCGACCATTCATAGGCCTGGCCTTCCTAGACTGGTCCATCACGTAAGGTCCTCATTTTGGTGCTCATGGTACACCCCAAGACTTATAATTTACATATTGACCTAAGGCATAAGGATTCCAATCCAAAACCTTCATCAATTTCCGAAATGCACAGGCATGGGACATTATGGACCTCCAAAGGTCCTAATACAGGGTTACAATCGTTTGGGGGACTAGGGTAACATTCAATCTAGCCACAAAAGGGTTCCATAAACCCTAAATCCATATACACATCAACATAGCAGAGTATAACTCGAATTCTTACCTGAATAATGTGCTCTCTGTGTCCCCAATCCTCAGAACGTGACTTCCTTTGTTGCTCCCTTAATCAAGCCTTCTCTTCCTTGCACAATAACTCTTCTAAAATCAACAATGGCCTTCAACCTTGTTCCAGACGCTCACAATCAATTTAGGGTTTCTCTCAGAAGGCTAGAGTGAACAATGACGGCCATAAAGTCCCTCATATACGTCCCAAACCTGAACGGTTAGGGTTTCGCTAAACAGCGTGGACTCGCCGAGTCCATATCCGGACTCGTCAAGTCCAGTCGCGAACCCGCGACCAGATCTGCGACCCTACTCGGCGAGTCTGAGCTCCAACTCGCCGAGTCCCCTCTTAAAACACCCCAAAATCATAATTATATCAATATCTGGAATTCCGGGCTGTTACAGTTGTTTTGGAGAAGGCTCATAAGTCTCGCTTCTCCATTCAACCAGGAGCCACCAAGATGTATCAGGATTTACGGTTAAGTTATTGGTGGCCATGTATGAAGAGAGACATCGCATGGTATGTCAAGAGGTGCTTGACCTATAGGATGGTCAAGGCCGAGAACCAGAGGCCGCATGGTAGGTTGCATCCTCTAGAGGTTCCCATGTGGAAATGGGAGCAGATCACGATGGATTTCATCACCAAGCTACCGAAGACGACCAGGGGCTTCGACGCTATCTGGGTCATCGTGGATCGATTGACTAAGAGTGCCCACTTTCTAGCTATACGGGAGGGCTCTTCAGCCGAGAAATTAGCCGAGGTATATATCCGCGAAATCGTTGCTTGCCATGGGGTTCCAGTTTCTATCGTTTCAGATCGTGATGTTCGATTCACCTCCCGATTTTGGCAAAAGTTCCATGAGGAACTGGGCACACGGCTGCACTTCAATACAACCTATCATTCGCAAATGGATGGCCAGAGTGAGCGGACTATACAGACTCTCGAGGATATGCTGAGGGCTTGCGTTATCGACTTCGGTGGGAGCTGGGACTCCAACCTACCGCTTGTAGAGTTTTCCTACAACAACTTCCACTCCAGCATAGGTGCCCCATCCTTCGAACTGTTATATGGACGGAGATGTCGCACCCCAGTTTGTTGGGGTGAATGTGGTCACAGGGTGATGGACCAAATCAAGGTGGTTCTGCAGACTACTGAGAGGATTCAGCAGATTAGACAGCGACTGCAGACCGCGTAGAGTCGGCAGAAGAGCTACGCCGACCGACACCGATCTGAGTTGGAATTTCAGGTTGGTGATATGGTACTCCTGAAGGTTTCACCCTGGAAGGGTGTCATTCGCTTCAGGAAGAGGGGGAAATTGGGTCCCCGCTTCATTGGGCCATTCAGGGTTATTGCCAGGTTTGGTAAGGTGGCATATAGGTTGTGTTGGATAAGGTGTCTAAGTCCATAACTTATTTGGTATATACTTGACCCGACCCGGCATGGTCCATTTGGGTTGCACTTCACCCGAACAATTTATGGATAATTTTTTGAGAGTTATACACATATGTTTATTAATATATTATAAGTTATAATATATTAATATGAAGTTATGTTATTTAATTAGTCTTAGTCTTAAATTAATTATGAATTAATTTAGAGATTAAAAGGAAGACTAATTAGATTATGGGCTATTGGTTTTATATGGTGTGGGCTAACACTCATTTGTTAATGGGCTAGGCTTGGATGGAAGTCCATGGATGATCCATGGAGCTTTTAACCCATGGGTCCTTGGAAAAGGAAAGGTCATGGGTTATTAGGGTTTCACCCTAACCATGTACACTATATAAGCATGCTTATGTTGCATGAAATAGCCACTAGTGTGTGTGCTTGTGTGTGGCCGAAAATATAAGTGTACGTACACTCTCTCAAAGTTTTTCAAGTGTTTGTGGTGATTTGTGATTCCTTTTGAGGCATTCACATTATTGGTGCTTGGCTCTCAAACTCCAAAGAATCAATCTCATTAAAAGGTATGTAATCTCATCTAACTCTTTTATGTTTAAATGTTCCCCATGCTATGTTAGATAGGTTCTGAACCTTGGAAAATTATTATTTTGCATGTATTTAGACAAACATAGATCCAAGGTTTATTAGGGTTGCATGCACACTTAGGAAGTGTTAGATTGCTCAAATCCCAACAGTGGTATCAGAGCCTAGGCTTGTTTGTTTGATACTTGATGCAAAATAGTTGAAAAAGTTGAAAAACTTGCTGTCTGCCTGATGAACTCGCCGAGTCCATAGGGGGACTCGCCGAGTTCATGTGTATCTTCAACCTACTCACCGAGTAGGTTCATGCACTCGACGAGTAGGAGCCACAGAGTGCAGATTTTCGACTTTTGCTGCTGGAAATGGACTAGAAACATTACCCTAAACTGTTTTGGTGTTTTAAAACTTGTTTTAGTTGGTGTAATGGTTGTTCTAATCCATTTACAATAGCATATATCAAAATTCCATGATTTTTATGTGTTCATATAATTCTTGAAATTTTGATGATCATGTTCATGTTCTTATGAATTTAGAAGATGATAGGAATTATTTGCTGAATTGTTTAGAATTAATTCTTGATCATTTATGTGTTTTAATGGAGTCCATAATTTGTCCTCAAGTTATGGATATCCAAAGGTCACTTTTCTTTAACACATACATTTAAACACATAAGTTACATGAAAATGAAGAGTCTTCATTTTATGAACCTTTAATTCATAAGTTATGAAATGAAAAGTTTTGGATAGTTACAAAACTTTCCCTCAATTTTTGGAATTTGTAAAGTTTCACACACTTTAATAAACTTTAATTCCAACCCTTAGAGTTTTAATAGTTAAAATTCAACCCTTATACTATTTATAACATTAATGGTTAATTATTATATATATGTATAAGAATAAGTCGTTCTACCGTTAGTAGGCCTCATTCACGAAGCCGGTCTATAAGTTGGATATAAGGTTGTTGCCTATAAAATGGCAACTTAATGGGTGTCCACTCTCACCCACCGCTTGCTTGACTGGTGGAGGGTCGTTAGCCGAACGGGTAGGACAATGACTTTAAATCCTCATTAAAAGTATAATGATTATTATAATGTAACTAATTTTTTTTAATTCCCAATCTTAGTTATTTTTAGGAAAAATGTGAACATGGTGCTAGTCCATGGAATTCACACTTTGTACCTTACCAAGTCGTTGGTGGAGCGTGTGTGGTTAACCGGCACACTAACTTGGACTAGTAAGGATCACGAAGGGTGACTTAATGATTGTCATAGATCAATGGAGCGTGTGTGGTTAACCGGCACATTGATTAGGTGATAATATTAAGGGTACCAAGTGAATTAACATGGTTATTCACACCTTGTTTTGTGATCCTCGGCATCCCAGTCACAAAATTTGAAGGGCACAATCGAGATTGAAACATGCCATTGAAAAGTTCAATGAATCTCAAAAGAATCTAGGAATTTTCAAATCCAATTAAAACCTAATAATTCATTTTGTTTTTCATGGTGGAAATTGGTGAATCGTCATTCACCTACCTTTCAAATATATTATTACTTAGATTACGACATCCCTCTTCTAAGTATAATATATTGTGATTGGGTCCTAGCCTTAATATTACATTTGGGTGTCTTATTAAGGATCCTATATATCTAATCTAAACTTACTTTCTTCTTTCAGATGTCTTCCAACACTAATGCTTCGGGCTCTAACCCAATTGGTTCTTTCTCTCTCATGAATCTTTGTGGGAGGGTCATCTTTGATGGTTCCAACTTCATGGATTGGATTAGGAACATCAGGATGGTTACTCGTTATGAGTACAAGGAATATGTCCTCGATAAGGAGTTAAAAGAGCTTGATGAGTCTACTGCTACTCCTGAGGAGATCGCTGAATTCAGGACACATGAGAGAGATGCTACTAAGGTGGCATGTATCATGATGGCCACAATGACAGCCGACCTCCAAAAGTCATATGAAAATTTCTACCCTTTTGAGATGCACCAAGACCTGATGGAAAGGTACCATCAGAGTGCTCGTCAGGAGCGGTATGAAATAATCTCCTCCATGAAGGACGGTGATTCCGTCACGGCTCACATGCAAAAGATGCAAAGGTATGTGGACCGTTTGTTGAAGCTGAATGTGAACATCCCTGAGGAGTTGGCAATTGACATCATTTTTCACTCCTTACCTTCTTGTTATGACCATTTTCGTATGACATATCATATGAACAAGGAGGAAGTTACCCTCAGCAAGCTTCAAGGACTCTTGAAGACCGCTGAAACCGGTCTTAAGGGCAAGGTGGTTGTTACCTCTACTACTCCTACTCTAACATCTAGTCCTGTTTTGGCTATCGGGCAAGGCAAAGGGAAAAAGAGGAAGCACCCTTCGAAGGGTACCAAGGGAAAGTCTCTTGAAGGCTCCTCATCGAAGACCAAGAGCGGTTCTGTCACTCCTTCTGCCATTCCCAAGGATGCTGAATGCTTTTATTGCCATGAAAAGGCACACTGGAAGCGAAACTGCCCTAAGTACTTGCAGGATCCAAAGGATGGGAAAGTGAAACCCACCCACACTGGTATTTACACTATATTGTCTAATTACTCAACATATTCTAACTCTTGGGTGCTTGATACATGATGTGGTATTCACATATGTTCTGATTTGCAGGCCCTAAGAAGAAGTGAGAATGTGGAGCACGGGAAGATTAACTTGATCATGGGGAATAGGAAGGCTTCACCTGTTTCCAAGATTGGAGTTTATACTTTGTTGCTTAATAATGGGTTAAAATTAGATTTGAATAAATGTGTGTACTCGTCTGAAATGGCGAGGAATATTATTTCTTTTCATGCTTTGTACATACAAGGTTTTACCTTTTCGTTTGATAATGAATGTGGTGGTATTAATGCTTTCTTTAAAAATGTGCTTTATTTTAAAGCGTTACCTTATGATGGTGTGTATGAAACCGTGTCGATTGTAGAAAACTTAGGAAATAATGTGTTGTATATAGATTCTTCTACTAGCCTAGATAAAGCATCATTGTGGCATTGTCGTCTTGGACATGTAAACAAGAAACGCATAGGCCAACTCCAAAAGAGTGGAGTCTTGGAGTCATTCGACCTTAAATCGGATGATAGTTGTGAATCTTGTCTACTTGGAAAGATGACAAAATCACCCTTCACTGGAACTTGTGAAAGGGGTGAGGGTTTGTTGGACCTAATACATACTGATGTATGTGGGCCATTCAAACCGCCACAAGGGATGCTAATCGGTATTATGTGACTTTTATTGATGATTTTAGTAGATATGGGTATGTCTACTTAATCAAACATAAGTCAGAAACCTTTGAAAGGTTTAAGGAATTCAAACAGGAAGTAGAAAATCAATTGGGCAGGAACATTAAGATGCTTCGATCCGATCGATGTGGTGAGTATCTTAGTACTGAGTTCCTTGACTATCTTAAGGAGTGTGGGATTGTCTCACAATTGACTCCTCCCAGGACACCACAGCTGAATGGTGTAGCTGAGAGGCGTAATCGAACCCTATTGGACATGTTTGCTTTATGATGAATCGAGCTTCGCTACCAATCTCTTTTTGGGGGTATGCCTTAGAGACTGCCACCCATATCCTTAATCTAGTCCCTACAAAGAAGGTTACCAAAACACCTCATGAGATGTGGACTGGGAAGGTTCCCAATTTGGACCACATCAAGATTTGGGGTTGCGAGGCTTTCGTGAGGCGTGAGACTCATGATAAGCTCGAACCCCGAAGTGAAAGGTGTATTTTCATCGGCTACCCATAGAAATCCTTCGGTTACCTCTTCTATAGACCCAGTGAGAATGTGGTCTTTGTAGCAAGAAGAGGGGTCTTTCGTGAGAGAGAATTTATAAGCCAAGGAGACAGTGGGAGGCAAATTGATCTTGAAGAAATTCAAGAAGCAATTGGTGAAGGAACCTCAGACACTAGCAATCAACCTGAGGAGGAAACTCCTGTTGAGCAAGCTGACATGTCTGTACCTCCGAGGCGTTCCACACGGGCTAGGAACACATCTTCGTTTTATTATGGCTTTCATATTACTACGGAAGGTGATACGTTTATCAGCGATAGTACACTGGTAAATTTGGATGAACCTAGCAGTGTTAAGGAAGCCATGGAAGGCCTGGAGTCTGCTAAATGGAAGGAGGCTATGGACAGCGAGATACAGTCCATGTATGACAATCAAGTTTGGAACTTGGTTGACAATGTACCAGGCCGTAAAACAGTCGGGTGCAAATGGATCTTCAAGAAGAAGACCGACATGGAAGGAAAAGTGCATACTTATAAGGCTCGACTGGTTGCGAAGGGTTTTACTCAGACTCAGGGTATTGATTATGATGAAACCTTCTCGCCGGTAGCAAAGATTAAGTCTATTAGGGTTATGCTAGCCATTGCAGCATTTCATGATTATGAAATATGGCAAATGGATGTCAAAACCGCTTTCCTTAATGGAAAGTTGGCTGAGGATGTGTACATGAATCAGCCAGAGGGTTTTGTCAGTGCAGAGTACCCTAATAGAGTATGCAAGCTTGAGAAATCCATTTATGGATTAAAACAAGCATCTCGTAGCTGGAATCTTTGTTTTGATGAGAAGGTAAAAGAGTTTGGCTTCTCGAGAAGTGAAGATGAGTCTTGCGTGTATGTCAGAGCTAGTGGGAGTATAGTTAGCTTCTTGGTACTGTATGTGGATGACATACCACTTATAGGAAATGACATCCCAACCTTGCAGGAGGTTAAGTCCTGGCTTGGGAAGTGCTTTGCTATGAAGGACCTAGGGGAGGCTGCCTATATCCTAGGGATAAGGATATTAAAAGAAAGGAGTAAAAGACTAATTGGACTTAGTTAGAGTACCTACTTGGATAAGGTGTTGAAAAGGTTCAACATGGAGAATTCCAAGAGAGGATATTTACCGATCCAAAGCAATGCCAAATTGAGTAAGACTCAGAGTCCGAGTACAGAGGCAGAGATAGCTGAGATGAGCCAATTACCGTATGCTTCCGCTGTTGGCTCGATCATGTATGCTATGACTTGTACCCGCCATGATGTGGCCTTTGCTTTGAGCATGATCAGCAGGTATCAGGGGAACCCTAGAAAGGCTCATTGGACCGCGGTAAAGAACACTCTCAAGTACCTGCGGAGGACTAGGGATTGGATCCTTACCCTTGGTGGGAGTGATGACTTGAAAGTATTAGGGTATAGTGATGCTAGTTTTCAGACTGATAGGGATAACTTCCGCTCTCATTTGGGATGGGTCTTTACCTTAAATGGAAGGGCAATTTCTTGGAAGAGTTCCAAGCAGGAGACGATGGCTGATTCGACTTGTGAATCAGAGTATATAGCAGTGAGTGAAGCAGCGAAGGAGGCGATATGGCTAAAGAACTTCATCGGAGACCTTGGAGTTGTACCAGCTATTAAAGAACCTATGGAGATTTTCTATGACAACAATAGTGCGGTTGCCTTAGCCAAGGAACCAAGAGATCATGGCAGATCCCGACACATTGACAGAATATCACTTCATAAGACACAAGATTGAAGAAGGACTCCTCGTGGCAAAGAGGGTATTGTCAGATGAGAATCCTGTAGATCCCCTTACGAAGGGACTGACGAGGGTTAAGCATTTTCAGCATGCGAGGCGCATCGGGCTGAGGGACGATATTAGTTTTACAGATTAGATAGTTTTCCTGAAACTTGTAAAATGTAATCGACATTTGATGATGAATAAAATTTGTGATTTATTTATGAGTAAGGTGTTACTGTCATTGTCAATTATTTACTATTGTTTCAGTTTTGCATGTTTTGACTTCCAGAATAATTAATTTATTCAAACCTCCACAATCGGTCATACGTCGGAAGTAGGTATGAATCAAGATTGTCATGAATTGGGTTTGTAGATGGCTAAAGGTGTTTTAGACATGGCAATGGTTGCTGCAACGTTCATGAGTACTCATAAGTTATGAGTATTGGTATAAACCCACGCTCACTTGTATCACTTCATGGAATTTATCTCGAGTGATCGTGAGACGATAATATCATATAAGTCTTCAAACCTAGAGATATGAGTTCTTACCTATGAGTTGGTTGTGCATTGATTGCACGCAAACGCATCAGTAACTTGATGTTATAAAATGTGCCTTTGTGTACAATTTAACAAGTAGTAGAACAAGCATATGAGTCGAAGTTTATCTGTTCCTTCTAGAAATAAAAGCGATGTCTGGGCCCCTCGATGATTTTGTGTTGACCCACGTACCGGGCCTGGTCAGAACTAAACTGATGTGTTCAGTAAAGTTCTTTGTCAAACAAATCGGAAATTGAGAAACAACTGCCAGACAATAAGCAAGACATAGTTCCATGTGTTTGTCCGGCTGATATCATGAGAACAGAGGATTATATGATCACTTGTCTTAAAATGGCGCTTCATAGTTCAACAGAGTTTTCGAGAGCTACGATTGCTGGTTGGTTCCTGAAGTTATATAGGCAAATACAGTTATTAGACTTATCCAAGTGGGAGTCTGTTGGATAAGGTGTCTAAGTCCATAACTTATTTGGTATATACTTGACCCAACCCAACATGGTCCATTTGGGTTGCACTTCACCCGAACAATTTATGGATAATTTTATGAGAGTTATACACATATGTTTATTAATATATTATAAGTTATAATATATTAATATGAAGTTATGTTATTTAATTAGTCTTAGTCTTAAATTAATTATGAATTAATTTAGAGATTAAAAGGAAGACTAATTAGATTATGGGCTATTGGTTTTATATGGTGTGGGCTAACACTCATTTGTTAATGGGCTAGGCTTGGATGGAAATCCATGGATGATCCATGGAGCTTTTAACCCATGGGTCCTTGGAAAAGGAAAGGTCATGGGTTATTAGGGTTTCACCCTAACCATGTACACTATATAAGCATGCTTATGTTGCATGAAATAGCCACTAGTGTGTGTGCTTGTGTGTGGCCGAAAATATAAGTGTGTGTACACTCTCTCAAAGTTTTTCAAGTGTTTATGGTGATTTGTGATTCCATTTGAGGCATTCACATTATTGGTGCTTGGCTCTCAAAATCCAATGAATCAATCTCATCAAAAGGTATGTAATCTCATCTAACTCTTTTATGTTTAAATGTTCCCCATGCCATGTTAGATAGGTTATGAACCTTGGAAAATTATTATTTTGCATGTATTTAGACAAACATAGATCCAAGGTTTATTAGGGTTGCATGCACACTTAGGAAGTGTTAGATTGCTCAAATCCCAACAGGTTGGATCTCCCAAAGAAGCTCAGTCAGATCAACAACACCTTCCACGCTCACAATTGCGGAAGTGCATCCTGGATGAGGATGTGATAGTTTCATTGGATGACATTCAGGTTGATGAGTTCTTGAATTACGTGGAGAGACTGGTGGCCATTCTTGAGAGAAAGGTGAATATCCTACGAAGCAAGGAAGTGCCTTTGGTAAAGGTATAATGGTAGCATCGGAGAGGATCTGAGTGGACCTGAGAGCTAGAGTCCGAAACGAGAGAGCACTACCTGGATCTTTTCGCTGCATCCGACTTCGGGGACGAAGTCTAGGTCAAGTGAGGGAGAGTTGTAACATCCCGAATCTTGTAGGTATATCTTGAATGCCCTTCTTCCTTTTATTAGTTATCATTGTTGGTCCATGGAGTTGGTTGTGATGGGTCACGAGAAGTATAAGGACTAAAGTTGCATCTTTGGGACTGGAAGTAGTACGCTGAGCGTACATAAGGGTACGCTAAGCGTACTAGGCACGCCCTAGTACGCTGGGCGTACTTATGTCCAATGAAAACCCTAATATTTGGGATTGAGGACTACATAATCACCTTTATGGCTCATTCCTTTACTCATCCTCAGCCTCCATACCTCAAAAAACGTCCCAAACCCTAGAGTGTGTGAAGAAGTGTGAGCTAGTGTGCATTTTGGACCTTGGAAGTTAAGAAATTACTTCAAGGAGCAAGAAGAGGAGAGCAAGGTTGTAGATCTAAATTTGTGTTGTGCCATTAAAGCTCCAAAAGGTAAAAATATTGAAACTTTATGCTTGTTTGTTTATAGATCTATACATCTAACTTTATGGAGGTCTTATGGTCCCAAGAGTCCCAAGAAGATGTCTGTGATGTTTAGGCGAAATAAGTTGTCCTTTCAGACCTTAGGAGAGGTCCTAAGTGATAAAAATCAATTACCAAAGGCTAGATTTGTCCCATGCATGAAGTAAGTAGGTCTTAATGGGTTAAGACCATGATTTAAGGACTTTTTGGACGTCCAAAGTGATAAAGTCCTAAACTTTATGGTCCTAGGCGTATTTAGTCGATAGATATGGGATATGGGCTTAAGTGCTTAAGCCATTAAGCACTTATTAAGATTTTAGTAAAATCCCGCGTACGCTTGGCGTAAATTTTGTACGCCCAATGTACGGGGTCAGCTATCCCAATGGCAGTCAATGTAGAACGACATTACGCCCAGCGTAACCAGGGATATACGCCCCGCGTACACTCTCTGATTGGGCTCTTTTCATTTGGGCTTAGGTTTTGTGGGCTAAATAGATTTGGGCCTTGTTGGACTCTACAAAAAGCATATTTTGGGCCAGGTTATGTTAGTGGATCATAGAGATAGGCCCAATAAGGAAGTTGGGCCCAATTCGGTAAATTGGGCCAATAAAGGACTTTAGTGTATGGACCATCAAGATAAGGACTTGGTGTTGGGCCTTGGCCCAACAAAAAGCAATGGACTTTATGAATGATATGGACACTTAGTCAAGGGAGTAATGTCGGGTAATAACCTAGTATTTATTATGGTGTGTCAGCTCGAGATTTCCCGTGAGGCAGCGGTTTGAAGTTCAACATTTCGGCACTACTAGTTATGTGAGTTTACCTCACTATACTCAAGTTCAACACCAAGGCCGAACCTTTGAATTGTTCTTGGTTATGTTATGCTAGTATGACATGTTAGTTAGATATCCTAGAGAGTAGGATAATATTATATGTTATGTGGTATATCAGTTTGTTGTCTATAGACTGTTATGTGATTATCTGTTACATGTGCACGTGTTTGTTTATTGGTTGAGGCTTATCTGCTTTGTTCGAAAGCCAATAGACTTGGGCATTCCAACCGAAAGGTTGAGGGCCTGTAGTATTCCATCCTGAGGATGACTGGACTCATAGTATATTGGCATTCCAACCGAAAGGTTGAGGGCCTGGGGTATTCCATCCCGAGGATGATTGGACCCATAATATATTGGCATTCCAACCGGAAGGTTGAGGGCCTGGGGTATTCCAACCTGATGGTTGATTGGACCCATAGTATTTTTTTATGGTTATATTGGTATTATGTGAGTATGGGTATTTTGGGGGAACTCACTAAGCTTTCGGGCTTACAGTTTCAGTTTATTGTTTCAGGTACATCAGGGGATCACGGCAAGGCAAAGGCGTGATCGTACAACTCCTCACATTTTGTTTAGATTTCTGGGAAACTCTGATAAAGACTATTTTGAAAACAAAGTTTTAATAACTCTCGGATTCAAATGTTTTGAAAACTTTAAAATTTGGTTTAAATTTGATGGGTGTTACAGTTAGGAGTCGTTGTCTCAAGGAAGTTGGCTGTTGACTTGGTTCTTCAGTCACTCCCTGAGTCGTATAGTGAGTTCATTAAGGACTAGTATATGACACATCACGACATGAACCTTATCGATCTTACCTATTTCCTTGTTGCTACTGAATCATCAATGATTTGGCGCATTGCTAAAGCAAATTTGATTGGAAGATCTACTCCCCAAACTTCCATGGATATTAACAATGGTAACATTGGAAGTCCATAAAAGCTTTCTCTTCCCAATGGAAGGGGATCAGCCATGGTCAAGTCATTTGACCGAATGGTAAAGAGAAAGGCTAAGTCTGAGATAGTCATGTGTACCATTCCAAAACAGTCCATTTGTTTTTATTGCCAAGAGAAGGGGCATTGGTTGCGAAGCTACCATATTTACCCGAAAGATCGCAAGGATGGTAAAGTCAAAATGTTTGACTCTACTTCAGGTAGTGTCCACTGTCTATCTCTATATAAGTTCCTATTTGGAGATTCTTAATACATGATATAATGTAATTACATTTGGATGTTTTGTAGGATCGAAGAAAAGAAAGGAAGCTTAAAGGAAGAGTAAGCTGATTCTGACTGCGAAGAGATGGATTTCGATCGCATGGTTCGATGATCAAAATTTTGAGCCGATGCTCAAGAGTTATGATAGATTGCTTAGGAATAGATAACAACATAGTTTTCACATGTATTTGCATTGTAAGGATAAGTTTTCCGCAATTTTTATAAATAAAGAAATTTTTTGAAATTTATCTTATTTTAAGTTTCCTTACAATGGCATTTGTGAAAATTGTTGCTTATATGTTTCCATTGATACCAATATTGGAAAATGGATTTGATTCTTTCATTTGTGGTAATGTTAAGATTTACCTTATAAGGAAAGATTCTCATCACCCAAGTTTCAGTTGGATAGAAACTTGGAATCATGCAACTTGTATTGTGTGATGAATGAGAACTTTATCTTTAGGAAATTAAGACTAATTCCTTGTTCACATGTATATGTGAGTTAAGTGAAGGACTAGGGGATCGGGTACACTTGGTTGTGCGCTGATCAGGTCCACCTTAAAGAACGATAATACTATTCGTTGTGATTTACTAAAGTTTAGTAAATATGGTTATGCTTACAAGATTAAGTGTAATTCTGAATCATTGAAAAAGTTTCAATGTATGGCAGAACGAATAAGAAGAATCAAATTAGGCAGAAAGATAAAAGTTTATCCAATCTGAGAAGAAGGGAGAGTACTTGAGTATCGTGTTTTATGATTATCTTAGTGCTTATGAAACCATATCACAATTGATCCTCTAAGGACATCTTAGTGCATTTGTATGGCTAAGAACAAGAATCGTGAATTGTTGAAATGGTTAAATCAAGAAGATAAATCATACTTCGTTCCAAAATCAAGTCTTAGAGTCATACTCCAAGATTGTAACTTGAGTGACATGGTCTTAAGAAAGGTTTATAACACTCATCAAATGTAGAGTAAAATGTTTCTTACTCTTGTACATTTGAAATTGGTAAGTTGTGATGTTTTGGATAAGACAAAGACCAACTAAGACCAATTGTGTGAAGTGTTTGTCTTGATAAGAAACCGCACTAACACTTGAATATTTGTTTGTCAAGTAATGTTCCTTGATAAAGTGAATTTTATATCTCAAGAGGTCAGTGGAGTCTTAATGATATTGAATAGCTTCAAGAGCTAATCAAGAGTAAACCTATTGTTAACCACTAGCACACGACTTGAGGTTTGTAACCTATCGTGTTGAGGTATTCTTGTTTCTGTGCCCATTCCAGTTAATGTCGACTATGCATGTGAGTACTATGGGTGCTCAATTGTTAGCATAACAACTTGGATGCAATGGTAGGCACTTGTGCTGCTAGGTTGCAAGAAATTAAGATTGAACAAGTGCAGTCCATATGAGTTTGGATTTGTCACTAACCTTGTCTTGTGATTATGGTTATGAAAAATTCACATGGATAGGAACACGTACACCATAAAATATAAGTGTCATAAGGTTTCTCTCCAATTCATGACAATGATTGTGAGGAAACGCTTTTGCTAAGTAGATTTTAAAGAGATAGCAATTGTGATATTTGCCTTCTCAAATTCGATTATGATTACACAATCCCTCTTCATAGTTCGAATTGTGAGAAATGGAAAAGGTCTAAACATTTGGGACTTATTGATGTAAGTTCTAAAATTGTTTAGACACACATGTGAGCTATCTAAGGAAAGGTGTATGAGTTTGATAAGCCTAGATGAAGTCTTATCGAAGCATCTCGTGTTAGAAATCTGAACTTTCGTAAGAAAGTCAATAAGTATTGAATTTTAGAAGTTCTGCTGATTTCTGAGTACATGTCCAAGGTGGTGGGAGCATAAGTGTTATGTTAATAAGAATGTAATTATTATGCTAGTGGGAACAAAATTATTACGCTAAGAGTTGCGAGTTAGCAACATTAAATATAGAAAATAAAAGTTTCAATTTGCAAAGATGTAGTGTTTGAAAAGTTGTTTTGCTAGAATTAAGGGAGAGAAATTCATACTTCATTTCGAATCTAAAATCTTAGATTGAGATTTTAATTGAATTTAGTCATGAACATATGTGAATGTTATGTTGAAATGATTCAACATAGGGAAATTCTATATGTTGAAATATTATAGCGAGAGACTAGTAAAGTATCACGTCTTTATGTAAGACATTATGTATCGTATCCCATATGCTTTGGGTATAGAACTGATTACATATTCTATAACATTAATCTATTCTAATTTTCCAAATGCCTAGGGAATTAAGAGGGAAAAGGGACTAGAACGAGATATGAATAAAATGGTTAAGTAATTATCGAGGACAATCTGAGGCGTACCAAAGATTGGTTGCTTATGGACAGTTGGAAGTATATTGTAAATTTTGGAAGGACCTTGTTGACATACTCTGAGAAGAGCTAAATCTTGTTCAGAAGTGATAGTCAATATGGGAATATGGAAATGTTTCCATAAGTGTAAATTATTCTTTAAATCTGTATAAGATTAGAAAACTTAATACAAGAAGGATGTTCAAAGGAATGTACTTTGAATGTGAGACTTCATTTCCATGGAATTGATCTCTATTGGAATACTCTGTAATGTCTGTTGCCAATTCTATGTGACTTTTGTGCATAGTCATTACAAGAGGATCATTGCATATATGTTTAGAATCTAAACACGTTATAGAAAATGGCAAGAATTTGGTATTCTTACATTTATGATAAGGATTTGGAATTATGAAATGAACATCATTGAAATGTTGTCAATTGATCTATTTCACAAAGAAAGGACCATATGTAAACATAGTGTGCATGCTTGGAGCATGGGATAACTATTGTTTTAATTCAAGTATCAAGTTGATTAATCAAAACATTATACAATGAATAATGTGTAATCAATATGGTGATTAAATAATAAGTGTTTTATTTATATTCATAAGTTCTGAGACCATATTGGATTCGATTATTCTTGTGTTTCACTTTTCATGTTTTGACTTCCCGAATAACTAGGTTATTCAAACCATCCATAGTCGATCATACTTTGGAAGTAGGTATTTAAGCTAGGCTGTCTTGAATGGGTCTGTAGATTGTCTAAAGGCGTTTAGACATAACACAAGTTTGATGCAGTGTTCATGAGCACTCCTGGAATAAGATTCGAGTACTGGTTTAAACCCACGCTCATTTGAATCACTTCATGGATTTTATCACGAGTGATTGTGAGACGATAATATTTTATATTCTTAAAACTATGACATGTGAGTTGTAGTTTACAAGTCGGTTGCACATTGACATATGTAAACGCACCAGTAACTTGGTGTTATAAAACATATTGTTGTGTGTGATTTTCTGAGTAAGTACAAGCAAACATTTGAGTCGAAGTTTATCTATTCCTTTTACCCTTAGAGGGATAAAAGTGATGCCCCTCGATGATTTAGTGATGACGCCCTAAGCACTTGGCCAAGCCTAGACTGATTTTTGTTCAATTAGCTAGTTGTCATAAATCGGAAATCGGGAAACAACAGATGGACAGAGAGAATGATTATAATCCATGTCTCAGTCCATATGATATCTTGTAGAATGGAGGAATATATGATCCCTTATCTAATGGACGTGTCATTGACTAGGTAAGAGTTCGACAACGACTTTTAAGAGCTATGATTTCTAGTCGAGTTGTGGGGTCGTACTTGTAATAATAGTTATTAGATTTATCCAAGTGGGAGACTATTGGATTAGGTGTCTAAGCCCATAACTATAATTGGTGTGTACTTGACCCGAGAGTAGCATGGTCCATTTGGGTTGTCTTCACTAGAGCAATTTGATAGGATGGACTTTTGAGAAGAGGTTATTTGTGATTTATTAATATATTATAAGTTCTAATATATTAATATGAAATCATATTATTTAATTAGTATTGATCAAGAATTAATTTAGCGATAAAAAAAGAGTAATTAAATATGTTGGGACTGATTAAGTAAATCAATGATTCTTATAGTGTGGGCCAATGATCCATGGTTATTTAGGATGGGCTAAACCAATATGATAGTCCATGGAGGTTTAACCCATGGAGCCTAAGTAATAGGAAGGGTCATGTGAATTAGGGTTTGCATGGATGTAACCCTAGACTTTGCTACACTATAAAAGGAACCCATAGTCACCAAAATCGGCCCCATGCATTCTAAGAAGAGTGATAAACGATTTTGTGTGCTAAGTAGCCTCTCTCTTAAGTCCTCCTTTGTTAATGGTGTTTGTGAACCATTTGAGGCATCACACTTGAGGTGCTAAGCTCTTAAAGGCCAAAACTACAAGCTAAAACAAGAGGTAATTCTATAACTCATTTTATGTTGTTTATGTAAATTGTATGCTAGTTGTATGCTTAATGCTTTAGAAACAACATTGCATGTATAATTAGAGAAAACATAGATCCGAATCATTTAGGGTTGTATGTGCAACATAGGATGTTGTAGTATACAAAACCCAACAGTTGACCTCATGGATTTTGAGCTACTTAGAAGTATAGGCGATGAACTTTCCTCTTTGCATGAGCACGCTTCCTAATCCTTGTTTCGAAGTGTCTTAATACACAACAAAGTCCTCTATGTCATCTGGTAGGGATAGGATTGGTGCACTACACAATGCTTGCTATAGTGTCTGAAAGGCCTCCTCTTGTTTGTCTTTTCGGTCAAAACTCATTCCTTTCTAGGTTAACATTGTGAGGGGTTTGGCTATTTAAGAGAAGTTCTTGATGAATCTTCGATAGTAGCCAACAAGACCCAAGAACTGGTGTATCTTCATTGGCATCCTTAGCGCTTCCCAGTTCTCTATTTCTTTTATTTTGGATGGGTCAACATGTATTTTGTCCTTGCTGACCACGTGCAATAGGAAGTCTACCTGCGATAACCAGAACTCACACTTAGAAAATTTTGCATACATTTTTTCCTTTCGTAACAACTCCAATATCGATCTCAAGTGGTGACTATGCTCCTCTTCACTTCATGAGTATATTAATATCATCGATGAATACGATCACAAATTTGTCTAGTTACAGTATGCATATGCGTTTCATGAGGTCCATGAACACCACTGGAGCATTGGTTAGTCCGAATGACATTACGACAAACTCGTAGTGGCCATATCGAGTTCTGAACGCCGTCTTCAAAATATTTTCTTCACGAACCCTGATCTCAAATCGATCTTTGAGATGTAGCTGGATCCTTGTAATTTATCGACCAGTTCATCAATCCTGGGGAGTGGGTACTGGTTCATGATGGTTAGCTTGTTCAGTTCTAGGTAGTCAATAAGGATCAATCTTTCTTCTTTACAAACAAGATCGGTGCTCCCCAAGGTGAGAAGCTCGGTCTAATAAACCCTTTATATAATAATTTGTGTAATTGGCTACACAAATCTTGCATATCTATCAGGGCTAGTCTGTATGGAGACTTTGCTACGGAGGCTGCTTTTGGGATTAAGTCGATTCTAAACTCGACTTGTCGAACAGGTGGTAACCCCAGGAGGTCTTCTGGAAATACGACAGGAAAGTCACAGACTTCTTGTATGTCCATGATTTCCTTCACCTCTATCTTCTTGTCTACTATGTGGGCTAGGAATGCATAATACTTATTGTGCAATTACTTTTTCGCTTTCATACATGAGATGATTCGAATGCCCTTTCCTTGTTTGTCATCATACACAATGACAATTTTGTTGTTTGGCAGATTGAGTCAGACAACTTTCTCGTGACACATGATGTCAGCGTGACGAGGGTCTAAGCAATCCATACTGACTATTACATCGAAGCTCCCAATAGTCATAGGCATGAGGTTGATTTTGAAGGTCTAGTCAATTAGTTTTAGTATGTAGTTAAGGTAAATTTCCATGGTATTTTCGGTTCTCCCATTAGCCATTTCTACTGTATAGATTTCTTTAAGTGGTTGGGGGTTCTGTTTTAGTAAGTGTTTGAACTTATGACTAACAAAGCTTCTTTCGGCACCACTATCAAAAAGTATGCAGGCATAAGAGTTATTGATAAGGAAGGTACCAGTCACAGCGGTAGGCTCATGCATTGCTTCTTTCGCTCCCATGGCCAAGACTCTTCCTTGGCCTCCTCCACTTGAACTCTTAGCCTTTGGACAATACCTCTTATAGCGTCCAAGTTTGTAATGCCCGTGTTTCTAGGCTAGGCATTAATGTTAATGTAATAGTCTAGGTTAACCTTTGTAAATCGTTTTGAAATAATAAGAATGCATTGTTTGAGTATTATGTGTTTTATGCATGATTGTGTGACTTAAATGAATTAAGAACAAGAATAAGCGTAATAATAAAATATAAGATAAGCCCTATATCTATGAAGGGAGTTGTAGTGGCCGTGAAGAGGATTCCGAAATTATAAATGATGCCGAAATCCGAGTTATAACGAAGAAGTTATGACCTGTCGAAGTTCCGCGACAGAACTGGTGCGACACTGTATGACATAAATAATGAGTTTACGATAGAACGATATTTAGCCTTAGTGATCTAAACGAAAGTCGTAGAATAAGTTAAACCGAGAGCGTGCATAAAAAGAACGTCTAAATCTGACTTCATATGAGGAAGTTATGGTTTTTATAAGTTTCAACTTAGTAGTATGCAACCCAAAGTTCAAATATGAGATCGAGTGATTTCTAGCCGAAACAATTTAAATGAGAATCAAAGATCTCGTCGATAGTAGTCCAACGGTAAAAAGACAGATGAAAACAGACTTCTGATGAAGAAGTTATGAATTTCTAACGGAGTTTTCCTGTCCCGGCCTACTAAAAATAATATAATAAAAATAAATCAAAATTAGCCGACGGAGTCTAAACGAAAGTTGTAGAGCATAGTCTCACCTACGCGTGGATATAAAGAACGTAAAAAACGGAGCTCGTATGCAGAAGTTGTGAATTTATCAAGTTTTTAAATAAATAAATAAATAAAAATATTAATTCGGAGCTTATCCGAAGTTGTGACGCATCCGATCTGATCCACCCAATACGCCCAACGTACATGTCGACAGCGGAGTACGCCCAGCGTACCCTTTGAGTACGCCCAACGTACTCTTTGAGTACGCCTAGCGTAAATCGGGGTTCAACCCCTATAAATAGAACTCGAGGGCTGCCGATCTTTTTGCTAATTTTCCACTTCTTCACCCTTTTTCTTTCTTCTACTTGGCAAGAAATACCCCCGAAGCCTTGGTATCAACCCCGACACCCGAAGCAAGTCCCGAAGCCCCGAAGATCCCGAGAAATAGAGTTGTCGAGCCGAAACTATGCCCGCGAGAAGCCCGGTTTTTGGAAGATATCCCGGTTTCATCGAAGATTATCATTTTAAGAGCCTTAGTACTGTCCGAGCATCGTCTTATCAAGTGAGCGTGTAGTTGCTTTTTTCTAACACATAGGTATGAATTATTTCTTTATAAAATACGTGATGTGTGTTTATATATTATCTGTTATTTGGAATGAGTATTGAATGAATATATTATATTGGTTTTAAGTTGTGTATGAATGTGTGTGTGTGTATATATATATATATATATATATATATATATATATATATATATATATATATATATATATATTATCTACAAAAATGTTGGGTAAAGCATGGGTAGTTATTTGATGTGTGATGAAATAAAATTAATGAGAGGCCTCGATGTTGTTGTTGATCTAGTCATCTAGCAGAGTATGGATGACGACCACAGACGCTTTCTAGACAGTCCAGTAGAACGTTGGCAGGTTCATAACTTGTAGGTGTTGTGAACGATGTGTTCGTCGGTGTACTCTATCCCCCTCATGGTTGCCTTTAGGACATCTATTGTCGAGGAAACCCCTTTGCAGTAATGTCCGTCCCGATGAAAATCCTAGATTAGGTCTCTTGTAATAGTTGTTGTTATAGGGACGTAAAGTGAGGATAACAGGAACCCAAAGCAGACAATATTGTGATATGTGCAAGAGGGGGATGTTACAAGTTTCCCAAAATCCGTAACAAGCACGGGCCACCCTTGAATTGGATGCTTGATTGTTCCCTTGTGTCGGGGTTGTACAGAATTTGGTAATGTGCCCCTTTTGTAAAATCCCGACTCCCAAGTATAATATTTAATTAAGTTATATTCATTTTGTCAGGGAGACTCGACGAGTTGGAGGCCCCAACTCCATGAGTAGAGATGGAGATAGCCGTAGGATTTCTAGAGTCTACTCAACGATTTGGATGACCCCAACTCGACGAGTAGGTGCTGAGTGTGAAAACATGAATTTTCAGGGTTTATACCCTATTTAAAGGACCTTAAGCCTTCATTTCCGCCTCCCTTATCACTTTAACACCCTGAGAGAAACCCTAAACGATCTAGTATCATCTCTGTGTATGTGTGAGAGAGAGAAAGAGAGAGAGAGAGATAGGCTAAAAGTGTGAGATTTGGTGCATTCTTGGAAGGAGATAGAAGAGCAAAAGGTTTGGAACAAGAAGAAGGACTTGGATCCAGTGTTCCTTCAGTACTAGCTACTAACTGGAGGTAAAAAGATATCACCTTGATCATTGTTTGGTAAGATCTCTTCTTCAGGAAGTTTGTGGCCATTTCATCTTCCTTTTTGAGCCTTTGAGTCATTTGAGCATGACATGAAGTCGAAACTTCAGATCTAGACTGTATGAGGTCCCTTGAGCATAAAGATCAAAGCTTTATGAAGCTATTGTTCAAGTTCCAAACATTAAACCTTCTATAGAGCTTTGTTTTGGCATTTTGAGCCCTAGGTGCCATGCATGGACATAAAGCTTGCAACTTTACATGGTATTTCAGCCTTGGGAGGCTAGATCTAGAGTTTGGGACTTTAGATCTTCTTAGAATCGTCTGAATGAGAATTTGACTACAGGGACTCGATAAATGCATGAGCCAACTCGACAAGTCGGTTAGGCTTTTCCCCAATAGTCTGGACACGTGCAAACTCGACAAGTTGATGAGACAACTCGGCGAGTTGAGTTGGAGTTTTATCGATTTTCTGAGAATAATAGGAACTCGACGAGTCGCATAGATGCACTCGATGAGTTGAGTCAACATGGACTGTTGACTTGAGTGTTGACTTCCGTTGATTTTTAGGGTTGGGTGAAGTTGTGGACTTTGGTGAACATGGAGGGGTAAAATGGTCTTTCACCTTTTTTGGAGATTTAGTAGAGGAGTTAGCTTAACATTTTATATAATTGTTAAGTAGAGATGATTGTGATATGTGTTGGCGGAGTCTAGACCAACAATTTGAGTGTGGGATATATTGCTTTACTATGCGAGGTGAGTCTTCTCACTATACTTACCTGAGTGGTAATCATTGTGTGACCGGAGGGTCTTATGTGCTTATAATTAGTTATGTGATATATTATGCATTATGTCTTTGTGATTTATGTTGTATATCATTCTATGCCTTATTGAGTTAGTCTGTCTTCATGGGACCAGAGGGTCTTCACTGAGATACAGGACCGGAGGGTCCAAACCAAGGTGTGAGACCGGAGGGTCTTCACTGAGACACATGATCGGAGGGTCCTTATTGATATATAGTGATGAGAGGCTAATTATTTGTGTGTGGTATTTTGGGGAACTCACTAAGCTTCGTGCTTACAATGTTGTGTGATATGTCTTTAAGGTATTTCTCAGGATCACTGGAAGGCGCCGACTTGATTGTACACACTAGTTGGAGTTTATGTTTTTGAGGATTCTGGGATATTAGCAAAACAACTGTTGGCTTGTGTTTTGACAACTTATACATTTGTGGTTTTTGAGAAATGTGATATTGGGTTTTATGTGATTTTAAAAATGATAAATGTGTTTGAAAATTTAGAGTGTTACAAGTTGGTATCAGAGCGTCGGTTTGAGGGATTCAGATGTACCCTCAGGTATAGTTGGACTCAAACTGTGGATTTGAGAAAATTTTCTAAAAGAAATGATTTTTCTAAAACGAGTAAGAGCTTTTAAGTGAAAACGAGATGAAGCAGTGTGTACAATCAACCAGAGCCCGAACGCTGATTTCCCAAAATACCATTACTTGTTTGTATTATGAGACACTTATGAGATATTAGAACTACATGCTAGAGGATAGGCTAGGTATTTCAGGAATTTAGAGCTAGAGTTTCCTGATTCATGATGCCTTAGCCTAGGGATGCTATTTATTGATATTATCTGCTATTTGCTCTGTGTATGTGCCGAGTAGGAGTACCTAGAAGGAATCTATTAGAGAGAGATTTGAGTAGCGGAGTGATCTAGGAGAGATACCTAGATGTGCATTTGAGGAATCTATTGAGAGAGTAGTTAGATACCCACGAGAGGTAGGATTGACTTAGATCGGTGATGCCTTTTGAGTTGTGGATAGAGCAAGTGGAGTTGTATGCTAGAGTGGCTTTATGTGCCGGTGGAGGTTCTTTGATGCCCGAATGGTGCTTGCTTTGTGCTTTGTGGAACTATTGAAATGACAGGAGTCAGCTACTAACCGAATATGACGATATTCAGGAGGTAGATGGCTGGCATCATGAGGAGTTCTTTAGCAACTGATGACAGATAAGTGTGAGAACCTAGGAGAGCCTAGGGAGTAATTTTAGTCCGATGAGTACGCTATTTAGAGGTGAGTATCGTTGGAGAACGAACATGTGTAATGAGATTGTGTTGGGTCGTATTTTGTGTTGCGTCTATTGGGCTCGTTAGCTAGTCCAATATGTGTCTCCGATATGGGTCTGTCCATCCGTGAGTTTTGTAGGGTTTAGTATAAATAGATGCTTGCATGCATCCTAGAACGAGAGAATGATTAGAAACGATTAGAGATTTATTGTTCAGCAAATTTGTCGTTCTTGTTTTGTAACCCTGGAATCCTCTACAGTGGAAGTTCTTTGTCGAGCTCTGCTGAGGATCGAGTAATCTAATCATTTGACACATCTTGATTCATACCTGTGTTTTGTTTACTGTTTTTACGTTCATCGCATGCCTGTTATAAAGATCTAATCGATCAAAGAGTTGATTAATAACTCATCAATTGGTATCAGAGGAGGAGGCTATGTAATTCATACACATCTTTTTTGTGAAAGAGTTTGCAATTAAGGTTATTCCGCATTAACTAATATTTATTGAGCCGTCATTCCATTATTGACGTAACTCAGCATTTATTTGTGTGCCCTAATATTAAATATTACAAGTCTGATCTTTCAAACAAGTTAAAAACGATCAAGCATGGACGAGTCACAATCTAATCCCATCAACATCTCTAACAACATTGGATCGACGACGAAGATTCCTATTCTTTACACCCAGGATTACGAAGTCTGGGCACATCACTTTGAAGATTATGCCATCGGATCGGAAGACAATGGATACCTTATTTGGGAAGCAATCGTTTCTGGACCATTTGCTCACTCTGGAACGTCAAAAATCATTAAAACTCAGAAAGAGTACAATGATCTGTTAAAGGACGTAAAGGATGTTGCTCAAGACGAAAAGGAAAAGTTTCAATGCAACATTAAAGCGTTGATACTGATTTGATTCGCTCTGCAATCAGATACATTCAGGCTAGTGAGTTCATGCAGCACTGCTAAAGAAATATGGGATAGGCTGCGAGAGCTATATTCCACAGATGAAGATTTGGAGCATTCTATTCAGACCTTACTTTTGTTTGAGTTTGGTGAATTTAAGCAAAATTCTGATGAAACTGTTACTCAGACGTTCGATCACTTCAATCATCTTCTTAGCAAGATGATCAAACACGATATAGAAAGGAAGCTGATTGAACAAAAAGTAACCTTTTTGAATGGCCTTAGATCCGAGTGGAGAGCGGTTGTGTCCACTGTTAAAGCTCATGAGCAATTTAAATCTTATTCGTTGGCAAAGCTGGTAGGGATTTTGAAATCCCAAGAAAAGATTATTTTGCAAGAGAAAAATGTGGTCTCCAGTTTAGGGTCCTTGGCCCTCTTGTCCAAAAGCAAAAGTGTGGTAGAAGATGAAGATCTCAACTTAGAAGATTATGATCTTACTTCTAAAGACTATGCAATGATGGTGTCGAATCCAAAGAGGTTCATTAAGAAAAGGTTCCCTACCAATAAGAACCGAAATTGGCAGGGAAGCTACAGTTCTGAAAAGGTTAGGGAGGAACCGAAGACAGGGGAACCAAAGAAAGAGGCGAAAGTTAAAGGAGATTCAGGTGTGAACTACTACTACTGTGGAGGAAAGAACCACTATGCCAAAGACTGCGTTCTAAAGAAAATGGCAGAGAAGGATGAGGAAAAAGATGAAGAGGCCTTGTTGATGAAAAAGCTGGAAGAGATCAAGAGAAAGAAAGCTACTGCTAACCCTTCAATGAATGCTTTAATTGTGCAGGGTTCGGCAGCGGATGATGAGTTCGGTGGTGTGCAGGTTTGGTCAACCGACTCAGAGGATGATGAGGTCAGGAAGCCATCTCATGGAAAGGCATACGTTGCAAGAGGTGAAGAAAGTGGTGGGAAGTGTTTGATGGTGACAGATGTATCCCAAATGAGGGGATACAATACGGATGGTGGGAATGAAGACTCCAAGGAGCGAAAGGACCTATGCTTCACAGCAAAACCTCTCAGCGTGCAGATCAATGAACTAGATGAATTGATCAAGAAGGTACAATCCGTTTTTGTTTCATTCAAAGTCCCACAAAATTCGTATGAAAAAGAATTAAAAAGCTTAAATACGAGAATCTCAAATCTAGATAGCAGTTTAACTCAAACACGGGTCACCAATTCTAACCTAAATGACCAAATAAGCAGGGTGTCTTCCAAAAGTGAGGAACGAAGGATGTGGATAGAGCTAAAGGAGTCGGAGCTGATTAAATCCAAAGATGAAAACATTTATTTGCAAAGAGACAATTTAAAACTTTTGAAACAAAGAAATGTCTTTTTTTAATTACTAAATGTCTTTATGCTAACATCACTCAACTTCATCCGAACTGTGAAATAGGGCAGAAAATTCATCGCATGATTTTGCCCTTCCTTGAATTTAAGGAAGATGAAATCGACGCTGAAGCATATAATTGTGAAAGTGTAGTTTCGTCTGATGATGTGAATCCGACTTATATGTATGGTCTGGACAAAATCGAATCTTTTATAAAGTCCAAGGACGATAAGGACATGTTGAAAAATCTTTTGGATGAAAACGATAAACTGAAACTAAGGACCGAAACCATACAAAAGTTTGACTCATTGAATGCCAACTTGAGCTCAGAAAATAAAATTGATGTTGAAAACGCGTCTGAGCTCAATGAGGATGATGATATGAGTGAAATTTCTGTAGAGGATGAAGTCGATTGTTCTGAGCTTGTCAAGAGCGAACCCGAAAACCACAAAAATCTTATTTCCAAAAATTTTGTGGAGTTCGCTCGTTTATCCCAAAATAAGTCCCCGATTCTTGAAGAAAAGGCCGTGGTGTACCAAAAGGTGAGAACTACACCAAATCAGGTTTATAAGGTCACAGGAGTAACAGAACATTAGACAGCTGAACTCACCACCATAGTAAACGAAGATAATGCAGATGGTTGTGATGAGTTTTTCTGGTCTGCTCCTATAGATAATGCAGACGAAACTGTTGGTCTGTCAGAGCAAACATCCTAGAAAATCAAAGGTAGATATGTGCCAGAGCCACTAAACAAGCCTGACAACTTCGATGTGCCAAGTACCAGCGGTGCAAAAGAAGTTCCTGTAGAAGAAGTCACTCCTTCAAGCGAAACATCATCAGTTCAAAGTGAACCGGCTGACAAAAAGCAAAAGCAAAAAGCCAACATCCACCGACAGCCGAAGCAAGTAAAGGATCAAAAGCAGCAAAGGAATCTGAGATACAAAAAGAATCTCTCAGAGCGAAAACAGTTCTGGCGATCTCAAAACGCCAATTTCTCTTATCATGACAAAAATTCAAAGTCAGAGAAAAGTGTTGTTAGACCGCAAGAAAGTAACCAAAAGGACAGGTTCGGTTCTGAAAGGAATAACAACCGAAGGGAAAGGTTCGGTTCAGAGAACACCAGCTACCGAAAGCATAGGTTCAGGTCCAAGAGCAAAAGCAACCAAGGTCCAAGGTTCGGTCCCACTAATGACCAAAAACAAAAGGGTCACTTAGAACCTCAAGTCAAGAAAACTTCTCAGTCTAAATTCTCTCATTCTAATTCCTCTCAAACCCATTCTAAATCAATTATGTTCAAACTCAAAATCCAAAATCTTCAACAGATTTGAAAGGAAAATCGAAGGTTTCCTCAGTCAAGAATGATCAAAAGCATTCCAAGGCCCAAACGCCTGAACCTGAATAAAAAACGACTGTAACAAATCCTAACAAAATTAAAGTTTTCACTATTAAGAAGAAAGATGAAACAACTTTAATAAAAAGAACATATCTTGTTGACATTTCTCTTACTATTCCTGTTCCTGTGAAAGGCTCACGTGGACCCAAGAAACTTTGGGTTCCTAAATCTGCTTGATTTTTGCAGGTTATAAGTGACGAGCAGTTCGACGAAGAATGGTATATTGACATTGGCTGCTCACGTCACATGACAGGAAGGAAGGAAGAGGTGAGGGAATTCCGATCTCTTCCAAACGGCGGGAATGTCAAGTTCGGGAACAACTCATATGGCACGATTAAAGGTTATGGGATGATAACAAATGGAGACTTCACGATTAGAAAATTTGCATACGTTGAAGGACTACAACATAACCTCATCAGTGTATCTCAGCTTGTTGGAGGTACCGGTCTTAAAGTTTCATTTGATGATGAGGGTTCGGAAATAATAGAGAAGAAAACAAAAAGAGTGATTCTCAAATCAGAGTGCAAAGGCGAAATGTTTCCTCTCAATCTCAAACCTATCAAAGGAAATCCAGCTATCTGTCTGTTATCCAAAGCACATTCTGACGAGAGTTGGCTGTGGCACCGAAGGCTCTCCCATCTCAATTTCAAGGATATCAACAAACTTGTCACAGGAGTTCATGTTCGGGGTCTTCCATTGCTCAAGTTTGATCGAGAACATTTGTGTGCTGCATGTGAAATGGGGAAGCAGAGTCATCAAAGTCACCCATCCATAGTAAATACTAAAGTCGTTGAACCACTTGAGTTAATTCACATTGAATTATGTGGTCCATCTTCTATCGAAAGCATTGGTGGTAGCAAGTGTATTCTTGTTATTGTTGATGACTTTTCACGTTTTACGTGGGTGTTCTTTCTGAAGCACAAATCTGAGGCTACTCACAAGCTAAAGATGTTTATTAAGCAGGTTGAAGTGCAACTGAGGAAAGTCGTTTGCAACATCAGAAGCGACAATGGGCTAGAGTTTAAGAATAAATAATTTGAAGACTTTTTAGCAGAAAAAGGAACCAGTCACAACTTCTCAGCTCCCTACACCCCTCAACAAAACGGGATTGTTGAAAGACGAAACCGATCTTTGTGTGAGGCGGCCCGAACCATGCTAAGTTTCGCTTCTCTACCTCTATATTTCTGGGCTGATGCTATTGCTGCAGCTTGTTTTACGCAGAATAGGTCCTATCTCAATAAGCGTTTCACACTTACTCCTTATGAGATCATCATCAACAGAAAGCCAAACGTCAAATTCTTCCACGTATTCGGCTCACGATGTTTTATCTTCAATTCTAAAGAACATCGTAACAAGTTCGACGTTAAAGCCGATGAAGGGATTTTTCTGGGATACTCTCTTACTTCGAAAGCATACAGGGTTTTAAACAAGCATTCGAGGAAGATTGAAGAAACATATTATGTGACTTTCGACGACTGCTACGTCAAGATGCTGAAGGCCACGGAAGAAACAGTTGGAGAAATTTTCTCTCAAACAGGCCACGTCACAGCCTCGATTGCAAATTTGTTTGAGCAATTTGTGGAGTTATTCGATGAACCGGAGAAGGCTACTCTCTCAGAAGCCAATGCAGCAGACAACAAAGTTGACCATCTGAAGCAAACCGTCAATGACGCTGCCAAACGACTGGGTGAAGGAGAATCAGTCCCAAATGAACCTTCTCAGCACGGTGCTTCAGTTGAGGGGGAGAACTCTTCTCCAGCTACACCCAAAAGCTCTACTACACCCGAAGGTACTGTAGCTCCCGAAAGCTCTAATTGCACCCGAAGGTACTGCAGCTCCCGAAAGCTCAAATACACCCGAAACTCCTGTAGCATCGGAAAGTCAAGACACACCTGAAGGCTCATCAGTCAAGGGGGAGAATGCTGATATGTTTTATGACGATGACAGTCAATCTGAATTAGAAGAGATGGTAAATGCTGAATTGGATCCATCCTATGATCCAAATTACCCTCCTCTTGTCAAATGGACTAGAGATCATTCAGTTTCACAGGTAGTGGGTAATGTCTCCGAAAAGGTGTTGACCCGATCTCAACTGAAGGCAAAGCAAACATCTTTATTTTCAAAAGTAGAGTTCTGTATGTTTAACTCTTTCGTCTCAAAAGTTGAACCAAAGACAGTAAACACTGCTCTTGATCACTCTGATTGGGTTCAAGCTATGCAAGACGAACTTAATGAGTTTGAAAGAAATAAAGTTTGGCGCCTCATTCCAACTCCTCAAGATGCCTCGGTTGTTGGTCTCCAATGGGTCTTTAGAAATAAAATGGACAAGGAAGGCAATGTAATAAGAAACAAAGCTCGTGTAGTTGTGAAAGGATACTACCAGGAGGAAGGAATCGATTATGAAGAAACTTTTGCTCCTGTAGCTAGGCTGGAATCTGTTCGAATATTTCTTGCCTATGCTGCACACAAGAACTTTGAGGTCTACCAAATGGACGTAAAGTGCGCATTTCTAAATGGAGAACTTGAAGAAACGGTGTACGTGGAGCAACCTCCGGGATTCGTGAATGAAAAATACCCCAATCACTGTTATATTCTAGACAAAGCGGTATACGGACTGAAACAAGCACCTAGAGCCTGATATGAAACGCTAACTAAGTTTTTAAAGATGTCCAAATTCAAACAAGGTTCGGTTGACCCAACCTTCTTTTGTAAGAAGGAAGGTAACCACCTTATGATTGTTCAAATCTATGTCGATGATATCATCTTTGGCTCAACGAATCCTAGCTTAACGGCTGAATTCAGAAAGCTGATGGAGACTAAATTTGAAATGAGCTCAATGGGTCCTATTAACTTTTTCCTTGGCTTAAATATTGGACAGGGACCCGAAGGCATCTTTATTAACCAGGAAGCCTACACCAAGACTCTCCTTGCTAAATTCGGCATGATAGGAGACTCAAAGGTTAAAGTTCCAATGGCGTTCGGCACCAAGCTCACTCCATCTTTGGATAAACCAGCAGTCGATATTACGCTATATCGCCAGATGATCGGTTCTTTAATGTACCTTACTGCTAGCAGGCCTGATATAATGTTTTCTGTTTGTTACTGTGCTAGATTTCAGGCGAATCCTCGTGAACCTCATATGCTTGCAGTGAAGAACATACTCCGGTATCTAAAACGAACTACCTCTCTCGGCTTATGGTATCCATCAAACTCAGGTTTCTTCGTTCAAGCCTACTCAGATGCAGACCTTGGAGGTTGTGGACTAGACAGGAAAAGCACCACATGAGGTTGCCAATTTCTTGACGGGAAGTTCGTTTGCTGGCAATCAAAGAAACAGACTTGTGTATCTCTGTCTACAGCTGAAGCTGAATACATCGCCGCTGCCTCCTGTACATCTCAAGTGATTTGGATCCAAAGCCAACTCCGGGATTATGGGCTCAATATGAAAAAGATCCCACTATATTGCGACTCTGAAAGTACAATTAGGATCTGTCATAACCCAGTGCAACACTCCAAGACTAAGCACATAGCACTGAGGTATCACTTCATTAAGGATCATGTGGAAGATGGGAACGTCGAAATTCATTTTGTTCGAACCACTGATCAACTGGCCGACATCTTCACCAAAGCTCTTCCTGAAGCTTCTTTCAACAAAATTCTACAAGGGCTAGGAATGATGGAATCGAAGTCAGTACCAAAAATTACCTCTCCAGATCAAAAATAAGAAGCGAAATAGACCGAACGTTCGGGTTTGGGTCTATTGTATGTCGAAATAGACCGAACGCTCGGGTTCAGGTCTTGATCTGGTGTACCGAAATAGACTGAACGCTCAGGTTCGGTTGTATCATCTGATCTTCTCTTATCACTAAAAGGTAGTTTCATTGGTTGTAAATCTTCTGTATTATTTTTCCAAATTCATTTTTCTTATTGTCAAAATTCTTTTCTTTTTCAATCTTAATTTTTTTTTTGGCAACCGAAATAGATCGAACGTTCGGGTTCGATTCCAAAATATTTTCTCACCCGAAATAAACCGAACGCTCGGGTTCGGTTCAAAAATTTTCTCAACCGAAATAAACCGAACGCTCGGGTTCGGTTCCAACATTTTTTTTTGTATAAATTTTTTTTTATGTCGTATTTATTTCGATCAAAAATTCCAAAAATATTTTTTATTATTATTATTTTTTTTAAATTCTAAAACTCCAAAAATATTTTTTTTATTTTAATTTTGGCTCTTATCATTTTGTATATCTCTTTGTGGTTAAATCATTTCACTAGCTAAGTGTCCCTAGAAGCATGTTGTTGTATGTGTCCAAAGCCTCACCTGATTCTGAATAATAGTCTTACTGACTTGGTATAAACAAACCTTGTCTTCCCAATTAGGCTCTCATATTTATTCTAATCATGAGCTACCTAACTCTCTTCTTACATGAGATAAGAGTTTTCTGCTTAGTCCTTATTTTTATAGCAGAGGTACTTTGATTTCTCTACACCACATACATTACTTTTCTCCATCACATTCGCTTCACAAACGTAACCCTTGAGACTCTCAAACATTACCACTGAGGTTTATGGTTACACAATTTCTGTGTTTATGATCTTAGCTACGTGTCACTACGTGCTTAGTGAAACCCAAAATTCAATACCTACTATGCATTGACGGTGAACAATCAACTTGCTCTAGCTTTCACTAATGAATTGACGAACTTATCCATGGGGGTACAACATGAAATCTCTATTTTTCTTTTGAGTGATTCCTATGAAATTGTTATATCTAATAACATTTCTTCCCTTGGGATCCAGTTTTATTTTTTTTGAGATTTCACATATATTAGTTTAACTTGCTACTTAAATTATCTCCAACCTACTTGTTCAACAGACTACACCGATCTCACAAGTACTTCGTTCGATTTCTATCTTATATCAAGATCAGGAATTATGAATCGAAGCGAAAGCCACCCCATAAACCTAATTAAAAGAAGCCTTTCAACACTTCTTAATAAGTGTCTGATCGTTATTCAACGGGAAACCACCAAACACTTTAAAGTCTCTCTTGACTTTGAAGGAAGAGATTCGTGCCCGGGATCCATTGTTTCGTGTCTTTATTGACATCACATAATCCCTCAAAAGTGTTGCTTTATTTCTTTTTCTTTTACACACTCAACACGAAAATCTTTTTGATTTTCCAAAATTCTGGTTTCATTAATTCTAAGGAATTTTAATTGGATTGGTTGTTATAAAAGGTTGTGGTTAATATTGATCCACATGGGGATTTTACTTTAAAGATGTCGTTAATCTCTAAAGGGATAAGATGACGAAATGATGACTCAGGCGGGAGTCCAATCGATTTGATTTCAAACGGCACAACAGGGAAAAGCGTGCGAATAGGAACCGTTTCATCTCCAAACGGCGCCTGATGGGAAGGCGTCTGATTAGGGACTGACACTCTCTCTCCTGCGTGATCATCAGCACACCCATCTGTCACGCGTCAGTCACCTCCGAAAAACCCTTCGTTTTTCAATCGAAGATTTGGGAAGATTTTTCTCTCTCCTTTACCCACAGTATAAAAGGCAATGTGATCCACTGTTTACCTCTTTACTGCACCTATATTCCCAGAGAGCAAGAAAATCCTCTAAACCTCTACTGTTCATCATCTCTCCCACTTTCATCTCAACAATGGCGGATTCTTCATCTGTTCACGCGACCTCTCACATCTTGCCAATTCATCCCCAATAGAGTTTGATCATTGATCTCACTCCTCAGGCGTATGACGCTTTCATGTTTCCCATCATCAAATGCCTGAAGTTCTCGCCAATCGCTCCTACTCTCACCAGGGCTGAAGCTGTTCCCATGGAGTTCCTGTCACAAATCTTTGCCACGGATCACTACGACAAGGTCGTTGACAGAATTTTCTTCGATGTCTTTGAGCACAAGGCGTCGATTTCTAAGCAAAGGTTTTGTACGCTGTTAGGGTTTGAACCTATTCTTCGAGGGTTAATCCGGAAACCATTCCAATGGGTCATCTGTTCAACATGTTCTACAACATGGGGTACACTGAGGTGCTCACTACTGTCACGAAATTCAAGAAGTCGTGCCTGCCCCCTCAGTGGAATGGGATGTTCACTGTTCTTTTCAAGGGCTTATCTGAACGAAGTGCTGGATCCGATGGGGCAAGTCGTTTATTTCTCTCCATCATGTACGGGATCTACAATGGCATCAATATGGACTACGGGTCGGTCCTGTGGCAATAACTCATTCAGAGTCTCTCTTCTACTTCTCGACACTTAGAGATTTCTTATGCCCGGTTCTGGACTATTGTCACGAAATGGGTGATGGACAAGTACCACGTCCCCATTATCGTTGGTGCTCCAATGTCTTCGATTGGTACTTTCCATACCACGAAGATCATTGTGTCGGACGCTTCGAAATTTCCCTTCAACGGGTCTATCCCAGAAACGATGTATGGTGACGTTCCTGCTGACAGCCGGATCATTCAAACGTACAAGGAGTTCAGACGTTCTGGTCCGAGGGATCTTACTCCAGAGATCTGAAATCAATTCACGACGCTGACAAGCCTGCTCCTAGAGGCAAGAAGGCTGATAAGGGAAAACAGGTGGCAAAGGGAGCAACAGGCTCATCTCCTAAGAAAAGGAAAACCACTAAGGTTGCTCAGTCTCCACCACAGAAGAGGAGAAAAACCCAACCGAGACGAAAGCTGATTATCGCTTCATCCTCAAATGAATCTGAGGACGAGGGTTCTGATTCGGATGGATCTCAACGTGGCAACACTCCATCACGTTCGCCTACCCCAAAGATACATATTTCTACTTCTCCTATCTCTTCTCCACCCGTTGCAATTCCTTTTACTATTCCCCCCATAACCTCCACCACTCAAATACCACCTACTTCCATCCCAATACCACCACCAATCTTCACCGAAGCAACAACCACCACCACTGCAGATGTTAGAACCAACGTATCTGATACGGGGGTTCATACGGACGCACCAAAATCCACCTCAGCACCCGAACCCACACCAACAAGCGAACACACCACCCAACCCGAACCTACTACTGCTACCGAGCCTCCAGTTTCACCACCACCATCTTCTCCTACTCATGCTTCAGAGGAAGAAGAACCTCTCCTTGGCGGAGAGAATATGACTTTTGATTCGGTCTATTACAGTCCGTTTCAAGTTCAAAGTGACGACGATGACGATGCTCCTATCACAAAGAGGCATCTCAAGGAGCTACATGACAAAATCGATTCGCTCATCGCTTCGTCTTCCACATCTCAGTCCTCCATATCTGAAGCTGCCATTCAGAAAATTGTTGAGGCTTTCTCCAAAGCTCATCAAGTTTCTATTGATTCCGCCACTGCAGCTATAGATGCCTCAACCAAAGCTTGAGAGGCAGCGACCGAAAAAGTCGATAAACTATTCACTGATGCTTCTTTCTTGTTGACATCTTTACAGGAAAGTGCTGAAGCCACCAAGACTACGCTGGAACCCATTATCAACCAGTTGGCTACATCATTCGCTTCTGAGCTGAAATCATTCGCTTCACTTAGACAATCTATTTCTGACGACAACTCAGCTTTCAGAACATCCATTGAAGAGTGTCTATCCAAGCTTCAAGAAGACTTAGCTGCTGAGAACTCTCTCATGGATGCTCTCGCAAGGAAGACTACCGCTCTGAAGGTCAAGAGTACTCAACTCTCCAACTTTCAACAGGAGATTGACTCTCTTCGATCTAAAAGGGAGGTGGTTAAATCGTGTGTTTCGGATGTCCACTCTGCTATCTCAAACATCATTGAAGCACATGACCCAATCATCAATTATTCAGTATGCCGTACCCTTGCAGAGAAGCTTGCTCCTGCCCTTTCTCTACTGAGCAAACTTGAAGGGCTCCTTGATTTCGTGTCCATTCCGAAACAAGGGGGAGAAAAAGAACAAGTGTCTCAACCACCTCCTACATCAAGAGCAACTCACACAACCGAACCTCCTCCAGTAGGCCAAGCCTCAAGTTCCGGTGTGAAAGACAAAGGCAAAAATATTGTTGAGGAGAGTGACGATGATGATAAAGAGACAATTGCCGACCTTCTAAAGCGTCAAGGTCGAGATAAAGAGGCTGACATCAGTGCTCGTGTGGCTAGAGAGGCTGAAGAAGCCGAAAGAAGACAGAAAGAAGCCCACGACCTTCTCGAGAGCAGGAAAACTCTTTTTCCTCCGTGGACTCTTGAGAGGCTGATTAAAGAAGCCATTGACACACCAAGTATCTTGTGGCTAGAACCTGTGATCTCTTTAGATCGTTCTAACACTGTCGACTCTCAGTTCGATATGCCACTGACCCGAAAGGCGTTTATTTTTCATGCCTTTGAAAACATTGCTCAGTTCCTCCATCCTCATTCACAGGTTGATCGGGACTTAGTCGAATTTTATCTAAGGGCAGCTCAACCCCAATACCAGACTTGGAGCGCTCAGAAAATTGTCAATGTTTGGGTCCTGAAGCCGTACAGGGAAGGCAACTTTACCAACGTTCGGTTCAAGGTACTAAGGGGATCTGTCAAAGCCGAACATGCTATCTCACTTGCAGATCTTCCCAACCTTAATCCCCATGATTCGATTATCTTGCACAACATCCTTCTTACAAACGAAGCTGAATATGGTCCGATCATTGACCACTTTAAGAGGATGCTTGTATGCTATATCATGGAAGTTGCTCTGATGGATCAGGAGATTGCGAGCGTATTCAAGAAGAAGCCTACCATATCTCCTGTTGGCTATGCCAGTGATCTCAACATGATGCAGATGGGGAAGATTGACCCAAAGAGAAACTCTGTCATGTTTACCAGGAACGAAGGACAGAAATGTCTTTTCGCCTTGGCAGACAAACATCTCTACACCACTGCATGTTTGGAACACGTTTTAGGGATCATCCATCGATGCAAGCAGAACACAGCGGATGATGTAAATTAATTTGATGATATGATTCAATGGTACATTCGGTTCAGACAGACTATCCTTGCTCTTATCACACGTCTGTTTGATACAGTAAAGAAGGCTCCCGCTGCTGGCCCAAGCAAGAAGAAGAAGTGCCTCGCTCCAATTTGACGCAACGGGGGAGATTGTTGGGTCGTATTTTGTGTTGCGTCTATTGGGCTTGTTAGCTAGTCCAATATGTGTCTCCGGTATGGGCCTGTCCATCCGTGAGTTTTGTATGGTTTAGTATAAATAGATGCTTGCATGCATCCTAGAACGAGAGAATGATTAGAAACGATTAGAGATTTATTGTTTAGCAAATTTATCGTTCTTGTTTTGTAACCCTAGAATCCTCTACAGTGGAAGTTCTTAGTCGAGCTCTGCTGAGGATCGATTAATCTAATCATTTGACACATCTTGATTCATACCTGTGTTTTGTTTACTGTTTTTACGTTCATCGCATACCTGTTACAAAGATCTAATCGATCAAAGAGTTGATTAATAACTCATCAGATTGGAGATCGAGAAGGTTGAGCAGCTACATAGGGAATCTAGGACGATTCATGTGGAAAGTATGGGTAGATGTGGCAGGTAGTATGGGCCCGTACTACTGAAAGCAGAGGACCTATACTCGAAACAGGAAGAATTCCAGCGGTTCTAAATAGCAGATTGAAGGGAGATAAGATGGTTCGGGTACCATGATTCGTAGTAGAATATGTTTTCGTCCTTACTAGTTATCCGACTATGGGTGTTCAGAATGAGAATGGATATGGCCATATCGGTTGGGCTTCAATAAAGAGTACCTTGCGAGGAAAATCAAGTTTAGATTCTGAGGGGTTTGACTGGTGAGATGTCAGTTGGAGTCGCAAGACTCAAGGAATAGTGGAGATAATGTCTTGTGGAGGATTATGGTCTGGGTTGAGTGATCGGCCGATGGTTGAGATGTCACTTTCTGTGATAAGAATTACACTATTACCGTTTTCCACGTGGAGCGAAAGAGATATCGAGCTTCCAGTTTTAGAGTTTGGAGGTAAACCACTTGGGGTAGCATATAATGGCGATATTTTCTCCAGAGCATTTTGTAGTATGTCAATTGCGAGGTATTTCTTACTCCTTGAGAGAGTCATCAATGGGGAATGAGATGGATGAGGACAAGGATATGCTTTAGTTGAGTATAGTAAGGCATATTTTAGCAGCAGTTCCTGGTAATCAAGAGGAGTATATCGGGGTGGCATCCCTCGTAATTTATATTGTATATCGACTGTGAGAGTGAGGTCTCTTGCTTCTATGATTATTTACCATGATGGAATGTTGGCTGAGGAATCAGGGATGAGGTGTGTGATGGGTTTTAAGCATTCTAACACTCCTATGGTGTACATGCAACCCTAGAAACCTTGGATCTATGTTTAACTAAGATACATGCAAATAATTATTTTTTCAAGGTTCTTATCCTATCTAGCATGGCATGGGGAACTTGAATCAAATAAAGCTAGTAGAATTACTTACCTTGTAGTTGTAGCTGATTGCTTGGAGTTTTAGAGCCTAACACCAATAGTGTAGATGCCTCAAATGGAAATCACAAATCACCACTAACTTGGAACTTTGAGAGAATAGTGACCCTTCTTGAAATCGACCCTCTTACTTTACTCACTACAACTAGTGTGATTTCAAGGACCAAAGCCTCCTTTATATAGTGTGGTGGATTAGGGTTACATCCATGTAAACCCTAATACCCATGTCTTTTCATTTCCATGAGATCCATGGGTTAAAGCTCCATGGAGTATCCATGGACCTTCCATGCAAGCCTAGCCCATTCCAAATAAGTATTAGCCCGGACTATATAAATACAAGAGCCCATATTTAATTAGTCATACTTTTGATCTCTAAATTAATTCTAGATTAATTATAGATCAATACAAATTAAATAATATGATTTTATATTAATATATGGAACTTATAATATATTAATAAATCATAACTTATACTATTCTCAAAAGATTATCCATAAATTGCTCGGGTGAAGTGCAACCCAAATAGACCATGCCGGGTCGGGTCAAGTACATACCAAATATAGTTATGGACTTAGACACTATATCCAACAGTCTCCCACTTGGATAAGTCTAATAACTATAGTTGCAAGTATTACTTCAGGAACCGATCAGCAATCGTAGCTCTTTAAACTCTGTTGAACTATGAAGCGCCATTTTAGATAAGTGATCATCTAATCCTATGTTCTAGATATCAGCCGGACAAATACATGGAACATGATCTTGCTTATTGTCCAACATTTGTTTCCCGATTTCCGATTTGTTTGACATAGAACTTAACTGAACAAATCAATTTAGTTCTGACCGGGTCCAGTACATAGGTCAAAACAAAATCATCGAGGGGCCCAGATATCGCTTCTAATCCTAGAAGGAACAGATAAACTTCGACTCATATGTTTGCTCTACTACTTGTTGAATTACACACAAAAGCGCGGTTTATAACATCGAGTTACCAATACGTTTTCGTGCAATCAATGCATAACCAACTCATAGGCAACAAATCATATCTCTAGGTTTGAAGACTTATTTGATATTACCATCTCACGATCACTCAAGATAAATTCCATGAAGTGATACAAGTGAGCGTGGGTTGAATCCACTACTCAGAACTTATGAGCACTCATGAGTGTTGTAGCCCCGCTTTGTTTAACAACTTAGACCTCTACAAGCCAACCCATGATAGTCTTGATTCACATCTACTTCCAACATATGACCAACTGTGGAGAGTTTGAATAATATGATATAAACCATAACATAATTATTCTGGAAGTCAAAACATGCAAAAGAAATAATAGTAAACGATTGACAAGAGATATCAACACTTTACTCATAAATAACAGCTTTTATTTATCATCAAATGTCAATTACATTTTACAAATTTCAAGATTATCTAACTACTAAAACTAATATCATCCTTCAGCCCTATGCTCCGAGCATGCTGGAGATACTTAAACCGAGTCAATCCCTTCATGATGGGATCTGTTGGGTTCTCATCCGATCATACCCTCTTTGCAACGAGGATTCCTTCTTCTATTTGATGTCTGATGAAGTGATATTTCCTGTCAATGTGTCTGGATCTCCCATGATCTCTTGGTTCCTTGGCTAAGGCAACCGCACTATTGCTGTCACAGAAAATCTCCATTGGCTCCTTTATAGCTGGTACAACTCCAAGGTCTCCGATGAAGTTCTTTAGCCATATAGCCTCCTTTGCTTCCTCGTTTGCTGCTATATACTCTGATTTACAAGTGGAATCAACCACTGTCTCCTGCTTGGAACTTTTCCAAGTAATTGCCCCTCTTTTTAGGGTAAAGACCCAGCTCGACCGAGAGCGGAAATTATCCATGAAAGCTGAAAGCTAGCATCACTATACCCAACAACTCTCAAGTCATCACTCCCACCAAGGGTAAGGACCCAGTCCTTAGTCCTTCGCAGATACTTGAGAATATTCTTTACCACTGTCCAGTGAGCCTTGCCAGGATTCCCCTGATATCTGCTGACCATGCTTAAAGCAAAGGCAACGTCGGGGCGAGTATAAGTCATAGCATACATGATCGAGCCTACAGCAGAAGTGTGTGGTACTCGACTCATCTCAGCTATCTCAGCCTCTGTACTCGGACTCTAAGTTTTACTCAGTTTGGCATTACACTGGATAGGTAACTCGCCTTTCTTAGAGTTATGCATGTTGAACCTTTTCAACACTTTGTCCACATAGGTGATTTGACTAAGTCCAATTAGTCTTTTACTCCTGTTTCTCAAAATCCTTATCCCTAGGATATAGGCAGCTTCTCCAAGGTCCTTCATAGCGAAGCACTTCCCAAGCCAAGACTTTACTTCCTGCAGGGTTGGGATGTCATTTCCTATGAGTAGTATGTCATCCACATACAGTACCAAAAAGCTGACTATACTCCCATTAGCCTTGATATAGACACAAGATTCATCTTAACTCCTTGAAAAGCCAAATTCTTTGACTTTCTCATCGAAGCAAAGATTCCATCTGCGACGTGCCTGTTGTAATCCATAAATGGATTTCTCGAGCTTACACACTCTATTGGGGTACTCTGTACTGACAAAACCCTCTGGCTTAACCATGTAAACATCTTCAACCAACTTTTCATTAAGGAAAGCGGTTTTGACATCCATTTGCCATATTTCATAGTCATGAAATGCAACAATGGCTAATAGAACCCTAATAGACTTAATCTTCGCCACTGGTGAAAAAGTCTCATCATAATCAACTCCCGGAGTTTGAGAATAACCCTTTGCAGCCAATCGTGCCTTATAAGTGTGTACATTACCATCTATGTTGGTCTTCTTCTTGAAGATCCATTTGCACCCAACTATCTTACGATCAGGTACATTGTTAACCAAGTTCCAAACTTGATTGTCATACATGGATTGTATCTCGCTATCCATAACCTCTTTCCATTTAGCAACCTCAGGGCCTGCCATGGCTTCCGTGTAGCTGTTAGGCTCATCCAGATTTACCACTGTATTATCACTGATAGGTGTTTCACCTTCTGCAATAATATGGAACCCATAATAATGCTCAGGTGCATTCCTAAATTTGGTGGAACACCTCATAGGTATAGATTCTTCAGTCGGCTTAACAGGAGTTTCCTCCTCACATTGAGAGCTACGGTTTGAGGTTCCTTCGCCACTTGACTCTTGAATTTCCTCAAGGTCAAATTTCCTCCCACTGTCTCATTAGATTATGAATTTTCTCTCTCGAAAGAATCCTCTTCTTGCTACAAAGACCACATTATCACTGGGTCTGTAGAAGATGTAGCCAAAGGATTTCTGTGGGTAGCTGATGAAAATACACCTTTCACTTCGGGGTTCGAGCTTATCGTGAGTCTCGCATCTCATGAAAGCCTCGCAACCCCAAATCTTGATGTGGTCTAGATTAGGAACTTTTCCAATCCACGCCTCGTGAGGTGTTTTGGCAACCTTCTTTGTAGGGACTAGATTAAGGATATGGGCGGCAGTCTTTAAGGCATACCCCTAAAATGAGATTGGTAGCGAAGCTCGACTCATCATGGAACGAACCATGTCCAACAAGGTCCGATTACGCCTCTCAGCTACACCATTCAATTGTGGTGTCCTAGGAGGTGTCAATTGTGAGACAATCCCACATTCCTTAAGATAGTCAAGGAACTCAGTACTAAGATACTCACCACCACGATCAGATCAAAGCATCTTAATGTTCCTGCCCAACTGATTCTCCACTTCTTGCTTAAACTCTTTGAATTTCTCAAAGGTTTCTGACTTATGCTTGATTAGGTAGACAGATCCATATCTACTAAAATCATTAGTAAAAGTCACATAGAACCGATTAGCATCTCTTGTGGCGGTTCTAAAGGGTCCACACACATCTGTGTGTATGAGGTCCAACAAACCTTCACCCCTAGCACAAGTGCCAGTAAAAGGTGACTTTGTTATTTTACCAAGCAAACAAGATTCACAACTATCATCTGACTTTAGGTCAAATGACTCCAAGACTCCATCCTTTTGGAGTTGGCCTATGCGTTTCTTGCTTACATCTCTAAGATGACAATGCTATAAAGATGCTTTATCTAAGCTAGTGGAAGAGTCAATACACAATACATTATTTCCTACATTATATACAACATATACAGTTTCATACACACCATCACAAGGTAATGCTTTAAAATAAAGAACATTATTAAAGAAAGCATCAATACTACCATTATTATTATCAAAATAAAAGGTAAAACCTTGTTTATACAATGCATGAAAGGAAATAATATTTCTTGCCATTTCTAGCGAATAATAACATTTATTCAAATCTAATGTAAACCCACTATTTAGCACTAAGGAATAAACTCCTATCTTGGTGACATGTGAAGCTTTCCTGTTTCCCATGATCAAGTTTATCTTTCCCTGCTCCACATTCTCACTTCTTCTTAGTCCCTGCAAATCACAACATATGTGAATACCACAACCTGTATCAAGGACCCAAGACTTAGAATGAGGTGAGTTATTAGACAATATACTGTATATACCTGCATGGTTGGGTCTTACTTTCCCATCCTTCAAATCTTGCTGGTACTTTGGGCAGTTTCGCTTCCGGTGCGACTTTTCATGGCAATACAAGCATTCAGCCTCATTAGGGTTAGCAGAAGGAGTGATAAAACCTTTCTTGGTTTTGCTTGAAGAGGAGCCTTCAAGGGTCTTACCCTTGGTACCCTTAGAAGGGTTCTTTCTCTTCTTCCCTTTTCCATGCCCGATTGCCAAGACATTGGCCGCAGTTGGAGTAGGAGTAGGAGTAGTAACAACCAACTTACCCTTTAGACCACTTTCGGCGGTCTTCAAGAGTCCATGAAGTTTGCTGAGGGTGACTTCTTCCTTGTTCATGTGATATGTCATGTGGAATTGATCATAACATGATGGTAAGGATTGCAAAATGATGTCTATTGCTAACTCCTTGGGTAAGTTCACATTCAACTTCAGTAAATGGTCCACATACCTTTGCATTTTCTGCATGTGGACCATGATGGGTTCAGGATCCTTCATTCGACTTGTTATCATGGAGGAGATTATTTCATATCGCTCTTGACGAGCACTTTGATGGTAGCGGTCCATCAAGTCCTGGCGCATCTCAAAAGGATAATAGTCCTCATAGGACTTTTGGAGCTCGGCTGTCATGGTGGCCATCATGATGCATGCCACTTTTGTAGCATCTCTTTCATGTACCTCATATTCAACAAGCTCTTCAGGAGTAGCAGTTGGCTCGGGTACCTTCAGCTCCTTGTCGAGAACATATTCTTTGTTCTCATACCGAGTGACCATCCTGATGTTTTTGATCCAATCTATAAAGTTGGACCCATCAAAGATGACTCTCCCACAAAGATTCATGAGAGAGAAGGAGTTAGTAGGGTTTGAGCCAGAAGCATTGTTATTGGAAGACATTTGAAAAGAAGAGGGAATAGATTAGATTAGATATCGAGATAGTCCTTAACAAAACACCCAAATGTAATATTAAGGCTAGGACCCAACACAATATTTTATAACTTAGAAGAGGGATGCCGTAATCTAAGCTATAAGATATTTGAAGGTAAGTGACTAACGATTCACCAATTTCCACCATGAAAAACGAAATATTTAATTAGGTTTTAATTGGTTTAGAAACTCCTAGACTCTTTGAGATTCATTGAACTTTCTTCAATGGTGTGTTTCAATCTCGAGTGTGCCCTTCAAGTTTTGTGACTGGGATGTCGAGGATCACAAAACAAGGTGTGAAGTAACCATGCAAATTACTTGGTACCCTTAATGTATTACCCCTCAATCGATGTGTCGGTTAACCACACACGCTCCATCGATACTATGATAAACATTAAGTCACCCTTTACCTACCTTGTTAGGTTCAAGTTAGTGTGCCGGTTAACCACACACGCTCCACTAACGACTTAAACAAAGTGTAAAGTTTAATTTCATGGATTAGCACCTTATTCATATTTTCCTAAAATAACTAAGATTTAGAATTTAATAAGGTTTAGTTACTTTAGTATTATCATTATACTTTTAATGAGAATTTATAAGTCCTTGTCCTACCCGTTCGGCTAACGACCCTCCACCGATCAAGGAAGCAGTGGGTGAGAGTGGACACCCATTAAGTTGCCATTTTATAAGCAACAACCTTATACCCCCCTTATAGACCGGCTTCGTGAATGAGGCGTACTAGCGGTAAGACGACTTGATCTTATACATACATATATATATATATATATATATATATATACATATATATATATATATATATATATATATATATATATATATATATATATTAACTTATAATATTATTAAGTATAAGGGTTGAATTTTAACTTTTAAAATTCTAAGGGTTGGAACTAACGTTTTAATCATCACTTTACTTGTTCCAAAACTTGAGGGCATGTTTTGAAAACTTTCAAAACTTTTCATTTCTTATAACTTATGAATTTAATTGAGTATTAAAATGATGACTCTTCATTTTTTCTAACTCTTGTGTTCTTTTAATGGATTTTATTAAAGTGTGACCTTTGGATTTCCATAACTTGAGGACAAGTTGTGGACTCCATTAAAACACATAATGATCAAGAATTAAACTACCAAGTAGGTTACAAACAATTCCTATGATCATCTGATCTTCATAATTTCAAGAACATGAATATGAACATTCCAAGAATCATAAATTACTCATAAAACTTGTAATTTTTTATAATAGCCATTGTAAATGGATTAGCATAAACATTACACCATCTAAAACAAGTTTTATAACACCAAAACAGTTTATGGTAATGTTTCTAGTCCATTTCCAGCAGCAAAACTCGAAAAATTAGACACTACAGCCTCTACTCGTTGAGTGTATGAACAGACTCGACAAGTAGCACGCATTTCTTCATGGACTCATCGAGTCCCCCCATGGACTCGATGAGTTCATACGACAGTGAACAAAAAAAATTCGATTTTTAAGCTATTTGCATCAAGTATCAAGTAAACAAGCCTAGTCTCTGATACCACTGATGGGTTTTGAGCATTCTAACACTCCTATGGTGTACATGCAACCCTAGAAAACTTGGATCTATGTTTGATTAAGATACATGCAAATAATTATTTTTCCAAGGTTCTTATCCTATCTAGCATGGCATGGGGAACTTGAATCAAATAAAGCTAGTAGAATTACTTACCTTGTAGTTGTAGTTGATTGCTTGGAGTTTTAGAGCCTAGCACCAATAGTGTGGATGCCTCAAATGGAAATCACAAATCACCACAAACTTGGAACTTTGAGAGAATAGTAACCCTTCTTGAAATCGGCCCTCTTACTTTACTCACTACAACTAGTGTGATTTCAAGAACCAACGCCTCCTTTATATAGTGTGGTCGATTAGGGTTACATCCATGTAAACCCTAATACCCATGTCTTTTCATTTCCATGAGATCCATGGGTTAAAGCTCCATGGAGTATCCATGGACTTTCCATGCAAGCCTAGACCATTCCAAATAAGTATTAGCCCACACTATATAAATACAAGAGCCCATATTTCATTAGTCATACTTTTGATCTCTAAATTAGTTCTAGATTAATTATAGATCAATACTAATTAAATAATATGATTTTATATTAATATATTAGAACTTATAATATATTAATAAATCATAACTTATACTATTCTCAAAAGATTATCCATAAATTGTTTGGGTGAAGTGCAACCCAAATAGACCATGCCAGGTCGGGTCAAGTACATACCAAATGGACTTAAACACTATATCCAATAGTGTGTGTGATAGTTCATTATTCTCAGGTTGAGAGTCATAGCTAATTCGGGACAGTCGAGATGTCCGGTGATGTGTCGGTATGAGATTTTGGATGACTAGAGGCAATCACATTGGGAGGATTATGAGGTTTTCATCTGAGATATGAGATACTTGTAGTTATTTGGTCATTATATGGAAGATCATCGAGTGCTACTTGGTACGTTCTATGAGTCAGGAATGGTACATATGGTGAGCCAGTATGTAGTGTGCTCTGTTTGGTATATAAATGGACGATGATTCGAACCCTACGTAAGGGAGAACTGGGTATTCTGTGAGAAGGATTCTCAATCTAGTGTGGTGCAGAAGTTTGGGTTGTGGGGATGTACGGTACGAGTATATGAGTCTGGGGTCATGTGATAGCCAATGCAATGTACAAGGCGAGATGATGCATGTTGCATATGCTCAAGAGAGAATGAGTGTCTTCACGGCAGGTGGCCGTTGGTCAGGAATCTGATTGTTGCCCATGTTTCTTCGGGTGTGCCAATGGTTGAGTTTCAAGATGGTTAGGTTGTTGAGGTCAAGATTCTATCTCTGAGAGAATGGTAGTTCAAAGTATAGGTTGTTATCTGTACTTCGCTAAGGGAAACAACTTATTTGTCAATCAACTTCGGAGTCAATACGAGTAGTTTCGCATGGGCTAGATTAGTAGAGGATGGGACTTTGGATTGTCATCAACGTGTTCTCAGCCATTGATGATTCCTCTGTGCTTCAAGTTGTGTGTCGGAGTACTTCAAGGTTTTGAGTTGTGTGAGTGGAAGATCAGTGGTCATGGAAAGACATCGTGAGATTCTGTGATGGTGTATTGAGGTATCCGAGTATGATGCCCTAAATTGTTATCAAGCGACTACATTTCTAGATGTGAGATCATCGGTTAATTGTCGCCAGATGGGGATTGTACAAGGGAGAAAACTGTACCAAGGGAAAGTGCCTTGTCCATGAGAATTTTCGTCAAGAGTAAGTGAAGCATAATCTGGGTAGGTGTGTGCACCTATCTAGGTTGGACCATGGAGCATGAGTTTGTGAACTTGATATGGTGATAGTTGGTGATGAGATTGTGGGGTGATGGGAGAGTGAGTGGATCTAGGTGGGAGTAATCGCTTAGCACTGTTAGGGAAGACCATGGGGTGAGCCCATGGTAAGTGAGAGAGTGTTGTAAGACTACGGAGAGACGTAACATTCACGAGTCAGTAAGAGAGAGTATTGTAATACTGTGGGGACCCGTAGCATTCACGAGTTAGTAAGAGAGAGTATTGTAAGACTGCGGGGAGCCGTAGCATCCATGAGTCGGTAAGAGAGAGTATCGTAAGACTATAGGGAGCTGTAGCATTCAGTAGCCAGTGAGAGAGTGTTGTAAGACTATGGGGAGCCATAGAATTTACTAGTCAAAGTGTGACATAGAGGGGTTCTTAGGACTGGGTAGCCTTGTCAATTGAGTCTGTGGGAACCTGGTGGCCGAACCAGGGGCGAGATTGGGGTCTCTGTGATGGTCGGAAACTGTATTATCTTGATTAAGATAGGGGTTGTCGCAAATCGAAAGGATGAGGGGAGTAATGTACGTATGGATTCGCGGATCTCGGGTCATGAGTGGAGTATCAGATTGGATATGAGTGGTTCCAATTTTGTTGTCGGACTAGACTCTTGTGTTGAGTTTGGCTCTATCTGTAAAAAGGACAGGCAGGTTGGGATTTCGGACTTTCAGATGGGTCTCATTTTGAATGATTATGATCCCATCTGATGATTGAGACCAGAGTGGATCAGTCGTTGGCTTGAGGAGAACCACGACACGCACGATATGATAAAGTAGTAGACGTCAGAGGTCAGCAGTGATGTGTGCCTACATATCGGTTGTAATGTTCGTTTTGGGTGAATCGAACTAGATGACTGTGGGAACAACGTGATTTGGAGAGATAGCCTTGTGAAATTAAATGGTTGTGGGGGTCGTATTGCCGAAGGTGCTAAAGGTAGCCTGTTCCGGTTCCACTGTTGGGTCGGGAGTCGACCCTGTATCCGGATTTGGTGTTCAGCATTGGAAGATGGCGGGAGTTATGGTCATTCAGTTCGGAGCCAGATCTGAAGCACCCTGGGATTTGCGTTGGGATGGTCCAGTCTGACGGAGATCAGACCTTGTGTAGCGTTTTGGTTTCCTTGTGGATCAGTAAGGTGGTTGTTCTTCCTCGGGTTGGAAGTTATTGATTGGTTTGGTTGTCTTGAGAAGATCGTTGTCTGTTTTGAGTTTCGAGTTGTGCTTTAGAGCCCAAGGGTTGGTGAAGGAGTGGCTCGAACTTTTATGAACCTTGGATTTGAACTTTTATGAACCTTAAGCCTTCATTTCCGCCTCCCTTATCACTTTAACACCCTGAGAGAAACCCTAAACGAGCTAGTATCATCTGTGTGTGTGTGAGAGAGAGAGAAAGAGAGTGACAGAGGCTAAAAGTGTGAGATTTGGTGCATTCTTGGAATGAGATAGAAGAGCAAAATGTTTGGAATGAGAAGAAGGCCTTGGATCCAATGTTCCTTCAGTACTAGCTACGAATTGGAGGTAAAAAGCTATCAGCTTGATCATTGTTTGGTTAGATCTCTACTTGAGGAAGTTTGTGGCCATTTCCATCTTCCGTTTTGAGCCTTTGAGTCATTTGAGCATGACATGAAGTTGAAACTTCAGATATGGACTGTATGAGGTCCCTTGAGCATAAAGATCCAAGCTTTATCAAGCTATTGGCCAAGTTCTAAACATTAAACCATCTATAGAGATTTGTTTTGGCATTTTGAGCCTTAGGTTCGATGCATGGACGTAAAGCTTGAAACTTTACATGGTATTTCATCCTTGGGAGGCTAGATCTAGAGTTTGGGACTTTAGATATGCTTAGAATCGTCTGAATGAGAATTTGACTAGAGGGACTCGACGAGTGCATGAGCCAACTCAACGAGTCGGTTAGGCTTTTCCCCAATAGTCTGGACATGTGCAACCTCGACGAGTTGATGAGACAACTCGGCGAGTTGAGTTGGAGTTTTCCTGATTTTTTGAGAACAGGAGGAACTCGACGAGTCTCATAGATGCACTCGACAAGTTGAGTCAACATGGACTGTTGACTTCTGTTAACTTTTAGGGTTGGGTCAAGTTGTGGACTTTGGAGAATATGGAGGAGTAAAATGATCTTTCACCCTGTTTGGAGATTTAGTAGAGGAGTTAGCTTAACATTTTATATAATTGTTAAGTAGAGATGATAGTGATATGTGTAGGCGGAGTCTAGACCAGCAGTTCAAGTGTGGGATATATTGCTTTACTCTGCGGGGTGAGTCTTCTCACTATACTTACCTGAGTGGTAATCATTGTGTCACTGTAGGGTCTTATGTGCTTATAATAAGCTATGTGATATATTATGCATTATGTATTTGTGATTTATGTTGTATTTCATTCTATGCCTTATCGAGTTAGTCTGTCTTCGTGGGTCCGGAGGGTCTTCACTGAGATACAAGACCGGAGGGTCCAAACCGAGCTGTAAGACCAGAGGGTCTTCACTGAGACACATGACCAGAGGGTCCTTATTGAGATATAGCCATGAGAGGCTAATTATTTGTGTGTGGTATTTTAGGGAACTCACTAAGCTTCGTGCTTATAGTGTTGTGTGATATCTATTTCACATACTTCTCAAGATCGCAGGAAGGCGTCGGCTTGATTGTACACACCAGTTGGAGTTTATGTTTTTGAGGATTCTGCAATACTATCAAAACAATTGTTGACTTGTGTTTTGACAACTTATACACTTGTGGTTTTAAGAAATGTGATATTGGGTTTTATGTGATTTTAAAAATGAAAATTTTGTTTGAAAATTTAGAGTGTTACACATTTTGTTTGCAGTTGAAGCCATACATCTCCCTACATGCGCCAATGTGATGATAAGTGCACTTGTTGCACCTCAGAAGATTTCCGACATATTGCTTTTGTTGGTTGGTGGCTGTAGGAGAGGTAGCGACGAGGACTGCCATCGTTCCCTGTTTCTTCTGGATCCTTGTTGGGGTCTTTCTTTCTTCTTATTCCATGATTTTCTTTTTTTGTTCCTCTCCTTAGGAGAATTGGATTTCTGAACCATGGTCCCCTGATGGTTGCCCTGGTTAGTCAGCTGATGAGCAATGCGCTCTGCACTGTCGAAGGTGGTTGGTCAGGAGGAAATGACCAACCCTTGAATTTCTAGGGCCAGGCCCCAGATGTACCTCTCTATCTTCTTGTACTCAAGAGTAACCATCCTTGGGCATAAGACAACCAGATCATTGAACCAATTGGTGTAAGTTGCTATCTCGAAATCTTTCATGGTGAGATTCCAAAGTTCTTGTTCCAGGCCTTGCATTTCACTCCTTGGGCAGTATTCTTCTTTCATCATGACCTTTAACTCCTTCCAACTCATGGCATATGCAGTAGTGAGGCCCATAGTCTTTACATGTCCCTTCCACCATGACAGGGCGGAATCCATGAAGGTGCTTGTAGCAAACTTTACCTTGTACTCATTTGCACATGAGCTTATCTCGAATACCGATTAAGTCTTTTCAATCTAGCGTGTTAATTCGAATACTCCTCCATTGCCATAGAAGTTTTTGGGTTTGCAGTTGGAAAAGTATTTATACGAGCAAACTCGGGAATTTCACCTGTTATCATTGTGGGAGCTATTGTTAACGTGTCCTGATCCCTCATGACTATCAATATGGTAGTTGGCTACTACGGTTGCTACCCTTTTTGCAATCATTTCTTCTATTGTGCCCGCATCCATAGATGTTAGTATTGGGGTAATTTTGGTGTTGGTGTTAGTCCTGTACGGACTCTTGAGCTTCGTCTGATTGGTGTAGCCATGTTCCATGGATTACGGTGTGAGACGAGTTTATAAGTAACTCTAGTCGTTACTAGTCGTATTCCATAAATATGACATGTTTTTTTTTTTTTATGATTTCCAAGGTTTTGACCAACATTATCCTAATATACTTACAGTATCAAGTAGCGGTAGTAAGTATTTCACATACAATACGCAAACGTCATAGTTTTAAATACAAACATAAACGTCATAACATTTAGTCGATTCAAGTTGCAATAGTTTTGGAGAGATCATACATAGCTTTTCTTACTACTACTAGACACAAAGAAATACAATAAGCCCTAACGCAAAATGCGACTAGTGTAATCACTTACTCAATAGGCTAACCTATCTATCATATACCAAAATAGTGTACAAGGTGTCCTTCCATCTCGCTCATCTCACGAGTAGCTTCTTCTACCCTTTGCTCTGTGGCCGCTGCCCTAGTCTCACCTGCTAGGGTTTGTCGCTCTAAGGTAGCCACCTTCTCCTCTAAGGAGTGTACATGGGTTATAGTCTCCACCAGCTTATCCTGCAGAGCTAGTATGGTCTCCTTATGGCGGTCCTACTCTTCATCAATGCGTTGAACTAGTCCTGCCGTGATTCGAGACTCGTCACCGATCTCTATCACCTCATTTCTAAGGGTATGTACTCAGGTGTCCAGGAGAAACACTCATGGTACCATGATGGGTAGTGCTCGGTCTGCGGGGGTTCTAGGGCCCGATGCGTGGTGTGATGGATGCATGCCAAATATGGATCATAGACCATCGTCTTTCGCCCATGAGTGTAGCCGTGTCGCTCATTATGGAGGCGCATCATGAAAAAGGGAGGTGGAAGGGGCTCATCTCTGCCACTGCTGGGATAATGCTTGTCAAAGATCTCTCCAATTTCTATCTCCTCGTATGACTCCTCCTCGGAATCCTCTTCCGTATCCTCCTCAAGGTATTCCTCATGAATCTCCTCATCTGACTCCTCCTCGATCCAGCCATTTGCTGCCATAGCATGATAATAGGGGTCTCCATGGTAGAATCTTGCCATGTCTAAGAAAGATAGGGCATATAAGTGTGTGAACTAGGAGAATTTTAATATAGTAATTAGTACTACTAAGTTGTTAATGTAGATCATTTACGGGATTATTAAGTATTGTTATGTAGATTACTTGAGTTTTATATTGTTGTTTACTATGCCTACACTTAGTTACATGTCGGTCAAACCCTAGTCAGGCGTAGTTGATCAGGACATGTCTTCCCTTGATTTGACAACATGTTATACTAGGTCTATTCATAGTGTCCAACCCAAACTTTGATGTTCTTGGTTTGTTCTATTGCGATACTGCCTTTGTTTTTATACATATACTTTTATATAATTAATATTATATTCTAAAGTATAATTGTAAAATATACTCCCACCGTCCCAAAATTATTGTCCATGTTTGACTTTTGAAGTCTTTCCATGTCAACTTTGACTATAAATAACTTTATTTGTGTTATATAATTTTTGATGAAACTTATAACAATGGAAATAAATTTAAAAAACAATCTATTCATATATCTTGCACAAGAAATTATATAACAAAAAGTAAATTATTTAAGGTCAAAACTGAACAGAAGAGATTTAAAAAGTCAAACGTGGACAATAATTTTGGGACGGAGGGAGTAATTTTTTAACTAGAGGTATTAGTCCCCGTATCTATAGTTGTATTTCTTACATGGAAGAATATACTTAGTTCGCTATAGACAGTTGCTTTGATACCAATCTATCACACCCCCAAACCGGATGATGGAATCGTATGAGGGTGAGCAAGAACACAATATCACAATAACTGAATACATTGAAACACAAGTACATAAACAACCATCATACAATATGATTAGATAAGTTACATGCATGATCCAAATGTTAATTGGTATGAAAATACATTACAAGTTTTGTATTTTATCAAATAGAGTAGATCCCGTACGAATATCACAATTTTCAAGCAATGATATTTGGTGTCTTCTCTTCAAAAGTGGTTCCGCTGATCTGCGCTTAATTGTTTCATGAGATTACATGCCGTTTTGAAAGTCAACATAAATTTGGTGAGTTCATAAGAGTTTAATTGTAGAAAAATCCGATGTTTTCCGTTATGTGTAAATCGTATCTCTACCTTGTAAAACGTTTTGTATTTATACGCCTTCAGCCTATAAGAAGAATGTATGTGTATAGTATGTATTCAAAAGTATTTATAAAATAGGAGTTCCTATAACTCCTAAACTTATAAAAAAAGTGTGGCTTGTCATGTGATTTTATTATCCAATATCAAGTGTATAAGTAAATAACCGTACTTATAAATGTAGTGTATAAGTAATAACCATACTTATAAATGTGTTTTGTGCTATAAGCTCACCATTCAATGTTTTAGTGAGCCCTTATAATCGGACTATCGACTGTAATGATGCCTGCCACAACGCTTCTTCAGATGTCATGAAAATATTAAGACAATTGTCACCCATGACCCGTCGATCATGGTTGTAGCTAGCAACCATAAGTGGGGGTTGTCAATCCCATATAGATCTATACGCAACTATCCCGCTCATTTAAGATTTAACGATTACAAGGTCGGGACTTAATGTATTGGCAGAAGAAATGCCTCACATAACCCGTCGAATTAGGGATGAGAATTTGGCCCGAAAACCCGAACCGAACCGAACCAAAACCCTAACCAAACCGAACCAAATTAGGCCCGAATAAGCAATTTGATTCGGTTTTCATGTATCTATATGAGGCTTATTCGGTCCGGGTTACCCGGATAAGGGCTTATTTAAGCCAAAAGGACTGAACCGAATTTGAAAAGTCACATTTTTTCCCCTTGATCGATGGCTTATTCGGTCCTTGTGTTCTATCGATCATTACTCAATACCCACGTAACCTGGAAACAAAACAATCAACGAAATCGATCATCCAGTAGCGTAATACACCAAATCGATGACATGAATCTTTGATCGATCGAGAGTTTTTCTCATCCTTGCGAGTTGCATCTGCTGCCTTGATCGATCATCCAACAGTAGTTCAAACTCCATTCACGATAAGAAAAAAAACAGCCCTTGCGTCTGGAAAAAAATCGTCTCCTCGTCCTCGTTTTCTAGTTTCTTTTGTGATCAAACTCCATTCAAGTCATGGAAAATTGGGTTCCAAATCAAGAAACTCAAGTAAGTATTTCTATCTTAATCTACTACTCAATCTTTCAATGTGCTATTATGTCTGTTACTCATTGAAATTTGAATGTGTTAATCTACTACTCAATCTTTCAATGTGTTATTATGTATGTTATCAATTGAAATTTGAATGTGCTATGTAAACAGTTAACATTTTATCTATAAGTACAAGCAATGGGGACTTCGACCTTGAATAAGAGAATTTAATGGAGAAAACAACCATATTTTTTTCTTTTACTTGTTTCATTCCATATTGATGAATATATTTAAATGTTAAAGAACCTATATTGCTATTCTATTATATTAAAATGATTTTGTTATTGTGCTTTAGATTAATGATGAAGATGTGTTTGTTGATAACACTCAAGTTGAAGGAACAAGTCAAGCAACAAAGCCGAAGAAAAGGAAATATGTCCAAAGGGCGACTTGTTGGGCCGATTATGATGTAGTTCATAATGAAAAAGTTAGACATAGAAAATGCAAAAAGTGTGGAACTTTGCTCAAAACCGAATCCGGCGAAAACGGTACTTCTAGTATGATTAGATATACGAAAAGATGTAAAATGAACCCAAAAAATTTAGAAAAAAAAACTAGAAACCAACCCACTTTAAATTTAAAAAAAAATGAAAACGGGGAGAATAGTATTGGGACTTGGAAGCATGATGAGAAAAGAATAAAAAAAGCTTTGTTAAACTTATTTGTAGTTGGAGAATTACCATTCAATTTTGTAGATAATGAATCATTTATTGAATACACATATGCATTGAAGGGGAAAGTAATTTTGCCATGTAGAACCACAATTTCAAATAGAGTCACCGATTACTTTCTTGAAGAAAATGCTAAGTTGTTTAAGTTCTTTAGTAATCCCCTAAGTAATGTGGATTTTACCACTGATTGTTGGACAAGCTCATGTCAAAGGTCGAGCTATATGGTGTTCACGACCCACTTTATTGATGAAGATTGGGTTGTGGACAAAAGAATTATCAACTTTAAGTTTCTAGTTTCTAGATGGTCATAAGGGAGAAGACATTGGGTGCATGTTGTTGACTTGTCTTCAAGAGTGGGGTATCAATAATGTAATGACCATAACCGTAGACAATGCTAGTGTAAATGATAAAGCAATCAAAATTTTAATGAAAAAACTACCAAATTTGTACGATCGGGGGAAACAATTACACGTAAGGTGTATGACCCACATCTTTAACCTTATTGTTAGGGATGAGTTTGATCAACACCAATCTAGTATCAAGTGCATGCAAAAGGCTGTTAAATACATTAGGAATTCTACAAAATGAATTTAAAGGTTCAAAGAATGCATGGAAGAACTAAATGTGGAATCCAAGAAGTTTTTGTGCAATGATAGCCCAACCTGATGGAACTCCACATACGAGTTGTTGAAGATCGTGGTGGAGTTAGAGAAGGTTTTTGGCATGTTTGAAGTCAAAGGTAATTTCATATTCCATTCCATTTTTTTATTATTTTATTATATATATATATATATATATATATATATATATATATATATATTTAATTTCAGCATGTTTGCAAATTTTTAGCCAACTTTGAAGTATCATAACGTCTTCGTTATTTGTCCGATTAGACCAATATTTTTCTAGCTTGTAGTTCACAATCTAAACTACAGTTTACACTATTTAAATGCATTATTTGGTTGTATATCCAGTGAGATGCACGCCTCTAAATATGGGTATTAAAGCTGAGTTTTTCTATTTCAGCATGTTTGCAAATTTTTAGCCAATTTTGAAGTGTCATAACGTCTTTGTTATTTGTCCGATTAGCCCAATTTTTTTCCAGCTTGTAGTTCACAATTTAAACTACAGTTTACACTATTTAAATGTGTTATTTGGCTGTATATTCAGTGAGATACAAGCCTCTAAACATGGGGTATTAAAGTTGAGTTTTTCTGTTTCAGCATTTTTGCAAAATTTTACCCAACTTTGAAGTGTCATAACGTCTTCGTTGTTTGTCCAATTATCCTGATTTTTTTCTAGCTTGTGGTTTACAATTTAAACTACGGTTTACACTATCTAAATGCATTATTTGGTTGTATATATAATGAGATAAAGACTCCTAAATAAGGGGTGGTAAAGCTGTTTTTTTTTTACAAAAAAATACTAACATTTACTTTATTATAATAGATCCTACATATGTTCGAGATGTTTTAACCCCCACAAAAGAAGATTTCAACATTTGTAGAGCTATGTTTGGATTTCTCAAGAAATTCAAGGTGAAAACCGACATAGTATTGACGTCAACAAAACCGATGACACATCGTTTTTTTGAAGAAATTTGTGATGTGTACAAACACATTAAGGAGAGAGTGGTTAGTCCCCAATTTTGTTTGATCGGGAAGGGCATGATTGAAAAATATGATAAGTATCGCGGCGACCTTGAAAAATTAAACGATTTTTTGTATTTTGCGGTCATATTAGATCCACGGTTCAAGTTTGATTTTCTTCAACAAGCCTTTGAGAAGTTGATTAAGTTGAAGAATACACAAAAAATCCCATGCTCAACTCGGAAACCATTTTGAAGGCTAAGGCCTTAATACAGGAATTTTAACAAAGATTTGAGATTTTTTTTATTTCTATAAATCAAAGTTTGACAATACCGACTCTTCTCAAAATCAAACACATGGTCATGAAGATGTAGTTGTGATCGATGACGAGAACGACTTCATGGGTGATTTAATAGTACAAACTGATTACCCATTGACATCAATGGAAACGGAGTTGACATGATACCTAAATGAGCAGTCAGTTAAATACAATAAAGATTTTCATATTCTACTTTGGTGGAAACAAAATGCATCTCGGTACCCTATTTTATCCCGTATGGCGAAAGGTATATCTATATTATTTGTATACTTTTTTAATAATTATATTTTAACATTTTCTATGTTTATGTTGATAGATATTTTGGGATTGCAAATCTCTACCGTTGCGTCGGACGCGACGTTTAGTACAAGCGGACGACTATTGGATTCATATCGAACAAATTTGTCTACAAATACAGTAGAGGCTTTGGTTTGCATCAAGATTGGGTAAGGAAATCAAGAAAACCAATTGTGGACAACATTGATGAAATTTTGAAAGACGATGAGGTCGCGAAAGCTTTAGAAGAGGCAATAAACAATAGAGATGGAAAGGGAAAACAACCAATTAATATTCCCGAATAGTTAATTCATGTTTGAAAAAAGTTATTTTGGATATGGTTAAAAACTTAAGATTCATATTTTAATTTGGGTGTAGAATGTTTAATGTTTAACTTATATACTTATATATAGATTTTTGGGTGTTTTGGGTGTTTAATGTTTAGTGTTTAATATGTTGCTTCATAACTATATCTTAAGATTTTGGTGTTTGGATTTTACATTTTAATCAAGAATAGTTAATCTGTGTTATCCGTGTTTATATTCTTAGTACACAAATTCTAACTCTTTTTGCACCTTTGAAACAATTATATATACTTTGTATTATTTTTAATTAAAAAATTTGTTTCTTTAAAAGATTTGTTATGAAATCATAAGCTACAAAAGTCATACAAAATACAATATTTATAATCACATTGTAAATGTTATTTGGGTTATTCGGGTTATACAATCATAATAGGTTCTTAATCATGTTGTACATGTTATTTGGTTTATTTGGGCCGAAACCGAACCAAATCGAACCGAATAATACCCGAACCGAACCGAACCCGTATTGCTTATTTGGTTCGGTTTTCGGTTCACACAATTACCCTTATTCGGTTCTCGGGTTCGGGTCGGTTCGGTTCGATTCCGACCTGAATAACATCCCTACGTCGAATGTATGTTATTCTAGTTGTAAATGAAATAAAAAATTTCTATGTCCAGGATACTTATCAAAGTGTTGTGTTGGTTACCCAATGTGTAATTGTATTATCCAAAGGTTAAAGGTTTTATCCAACATATATTCGATTTAGGACTTTTGTGTAAAGTTATTGACCCAAGTGTAATTTGTTAGCATGGCATGTAATCTCCCCTAAAAGATTGAAATGAGTAAAACTAGTAGAAAAAAAGGGGTATGAACGCACTTGTTATGTAATTGTATAAAGGTTAAACAAACTTGAAGATGGTGGTCCTTGGCTTGGATCTTGGTGTTCTTGATCTTTCCTTACAAGATCTTGAGTTGTGAGGGTTGTGTGATGAAGAGATTAAGCTTGGAATGAAGAACTTGAGAGTAATGGTGGTGGTGGTGAAACTTTCAGCCAAAAGAAGAAGAAGAAGAAGAATGGATGGAGATGAGAGTGTTTACTTGGTTCATGATAGGTTATGAAAAGGATGAATGTATTTATAGTGTAACAAAAAGTCCTTGGTTGCATGGGGAATGGGTGGCCGAATTTTAGGGGTACGGAAGGAAGAGTTTTTTTTATTATTATTATAAAGGTGTAAGAGGACATAATCATGTGGTCTTGTAATGTTTTTGTATTATTTTAATGGGTTTGATTTTTTTTTAATATTAAAACAAGGGTGGTTGGTTATATATATATATATATATATATATATATATATATATATATATATATATATATATATATATATATATATATATATATATATATATATATATATAGGTAAAAGTTCAAATAAGAACCAAAAAAGCTTAAGAACCCTAAGAACTAGCATTTTAAACTTATAATTATTATATTTTATCATTAATATTTCTTATAAATAAAAAATGGTACGATGGTAAATAAATACACAAGTTAGCCCACTTTAATAAACATAAAAGAGAAATGGCATCACAGTAAATATTGTGAAATCAAAACCTTTTTTTTAAACACATAATATTTGATTCAAAATCAGATCTGGATCTGATCTGATATCTCTCATATCATCAGGAAGCTCATCTATTCTAGCCATCATCGAGAGCTAGATTTCCGATGACTAGCGTCACCGTCGACAACCGGCTCCACTGCTTCCTCCGGCGAGTTCTGACATCTCCGTCTCCCCTTTCCCCTATCGCTACCCTACCACTAACAAAAACGTAGATATGATGAAAACAATATTGAATCATCATATCTGTCACTTTCATCACCACTATCACCATCGACGTCGGCTTATTACAGCTTCCGGATGTGCCATCACAATCAAACCTCACCCGATCGTCGACCACTAGATGGATGTTCTCAGAGCATTTTCTCTGGTGAATTGAAAACACCAGTGATAGATTCGATATTATGACTACAAAAGGAAGATGTAGGTCATATGTTTGTTGAGAAGGAGAGGAAATCTATTTTAGATTTCGATCATTGATTAGATTCCGGTAAACATGTCTAACGAATCTGATTAAGAGAGTAGAGAGAGTGAAAAGTAGATCCAGATCTGTAGTTGTTTACATAATCTCTATTGAAGGTCAAGGAATAACAAGAGAAAGGCTTTGAAGGAGATAGATCTGGTGGTGTTTTCCGATGGAGTAATTCCGATTGTGATTTTCACCTCTAAAAAGCTTTGGTAAGAGCTTCTCCAATGATGTTATGAAGATGCTAACAAATTGAAAGGTATATCTAAGTTAATTAATTATTTTCTTTGTTTGAATCTCATTCATTTCAACTGTTTGGATCGACAATTGTTCCACAGTTTTCTTATTGGTTGCTGCAACATAACTCATTTATATTTACTAAATCTATTTAGTAAGATCTGCTTTTTACATTTATTGAGTTCACGTATTTACTATTTACATTTTGGAGGAGATAGTTATGCTTGTTAATAGATTTTTTTTTAGATTTTTGATAAACTATTAGAATGATAGGCAAATAAATAGCCTGGAAGTATTAGTACTTGATACAAGAATTGGTTGACCTTTTAACAATACAAACATTATTTTAATTATCAATTGCATATTAATATTATATATATATATATATATATATATATATATTAAATGGATTTTTTAATGTGATATTGATTATATGGAACTTAACGATGAAATACTATTTAGTGTTTAAACTGTGAATGAGTGTTTAGACTGTTGTATTAAATTGTGAAAGAGTGTCTATACTGTCATATTAGATTGTGAATGAGTGTGTGAAATGTTGTATTAAACTATTAATTTATTGTATTAAGATGTTGATTATATGTATTAAACAGTGAATTGACTATATTAAGTTGTAAACTTTATGTATTAAACTATGAATTAACTGCATTAAGTTGTGAATTTTATGTATTACACTGTGAATTTGTTATATTAACAAATGAATTTTGTGTATTAAATTGTGAATTGACTGTATTAAGAGTTTTAATTTGATAATATGGTTGTGAATGCATAAATTTTGTGTATTAAACAATGCATTTTTTTGTATTAAGCTGTGAATTTTATTTATTAAGTTGTGGATTCTGTTGACTGCATTAAATTGTGAAATTTCTATTTAAACTGTGAACTGGCTTTATTAAACTGTGAATTTTGCATATTAAATTGTGATTTTTGTGTTATAACTGTGAATTTACTACATTATGTTGTGAATTTTCTATTTAAGTTGTGATTTGACTTTGAATTTTTAATGAATTTTGTGTTAAATTATGAATAATTTATGTATTAATGTTTTTATTAATTTTTATGATTATATTTTCTTTTTGTTGTATAAATATATAAAATGTATTCGTTTTTATAATTATTTTACATTAAACTCCTAATAAGTGAATTAATTAGTTTATTTAATTGTGAATATGGTAGGATGGAAGAATTATTGTGACAGTGGTACGAGTGGTTGGTGGTGATCTGTGGTAGTTGATCGTGGTGGTGGTAAGAGTTTTAGTTTGATTTTTTTAAATATGTGAATTAGTGTTGTTTAACTTAAATTGTGAATTTTATGTATTAAACTAAAAATAGACCGTACTAAGTTGTATATTTTATATAATTTTTGTATTAAAATATGAATGAAAGTATACACGAAAATATTAAACTGAGTATTAATGAATTATTATGTTTATTAAATTGTGAATATTATATTTTAAACTGTGAATATTTCTTATACACGATATTTTGTATTTAAAGAAATCTACAATTTAAAAAAAAAAATTGATTTTTAAAGTCATAATTCTATTTTTTTCTACTAAAATTTTGAAAATTTTGGCTGGAAAAATAAAAATATTACCAAAGAACAAGTTTGCTTAATATAATATCAATGTTGGATTATCTAAAATATCCTTAATGAAAACATTTAAAAATGATTTTAGGGTTCTTAACCTTGGGTTCTCATTTGAACCTCTCCATATATATATATATATATATATATATATATATATATATATATATATATATATATATATATATATATATATATATATATATATATATATAACCTTTATAAAAATATAATAACCTTTATAAAAATACACCAATAGAGAAAGTATCATAAAAGTTAGTTACCATAATAGTTTTTCATATAATTATTAGTGGTTGGTAATATGGAAGTTAGTATAGTTATTTATACTTATTATGATCTTAAACACTAAAGGTCATTTGTATGTTGTATTTCCACATACCTTGTATGACGTTGTATTGTTATAACCCGATAATCATTCACCGATCATCCATTTTGTCACGTATGTATTGTAATGTTAAATGTACCGACCTACATAAGGTTTGAAATTTGAAAAAGCAATGTACTTTCATTGAAATATTTTCTAATATATCAAAATAGTTGCGAGGGATATATTTATTATGTTTACCTTAATTATGGTTGACTTCTGTTGACCAAAATAACGGGTGTCACACCCTCTGTACTACAACCTTTAATCTTAAATGAGCGAGGAACATTGTGTATAGATTTATACACGTTGACACCCCCACCTGTGGTTGCTAGCTACAACAACCATCTGACGAGTCAAAATGGACGATAACTGTCCATTCTATATCTCTTTCATGACGTTAAGGAAGCATTGATAATGTTCTCGACGCACCCCTTTGCAGTGCAATACAAAGGCTTGATCTAGTCATTTGGTTCTGTTATATGGTCAATAATTTCCCCGAAGTACACTCTAAAACACTCATATTAGTTGAAGTAGGACGCGCGATACATAACATGAACACACACTTAGTATAATAGATATGTATCGATATATTATAAGTAAAACAAATACTTATAAATATACAAATCACAAGAACTTTTGTTGTTAATAAACTTATGTTTTTACAAGTAAATAATTATAAACAACACATACACTTGTACGGGGTTACAATCATGAAATTACATCAGTTTGCTAAAACTTATACACAACAAACACACACACGCACACACAAACTTGTATGGGGTTACGAGCATGTATTCACCTAAGTAAGGTAAGTACTTATATTCTCTAATTTTATACTTTTTCTTTATAAAAAGTACACATTTTATATAATCTGTTTAACCAATCATAATTATATAAATATACTTTTGGTTATAAAAGTACACAGAGTCAAAAACCGTGGAACTCACCAACATTATTGTTGATGTATTTTAAAGCGCATGTATTCTCAGGAACCTAACAGCTGGAAGTGCATACATCGAATAATATAGAATTCTTGTTATCAGTCATTGTTCCTTATTTTTGTTATGGTCTGTCTGTTCAGGCAACTTTTAAGTCTTGATATTATGTTTTGAAGAACCTGTAATGTTTTGATGTACTTTCGAACACCAACAATATAATTGATGTATTAACTTAATAGAAGTATGTAATTTGTATTATGATCTTTGTATTGTTCTTGTATGTGTTAATTGTGATCCATCGCTAATTTGAGGGACCAAATTAGTGTGGTTCTAATGACTTTTCCGTAAGGTGTTAAATTGATTAATTAATTACACAAAGATAAGAGAAACGTACTGGGGGGATCTCTAAGGTCATCTCCTTCAAATTAAACCTTCTCTATATAAACAACATAAGATCGTGTGAAAAATCCATCCATCGGCTTTCATCATCAAAGACATCATTGCGAGAAGTTTAGTAGGATCACAAAGGCATCATCACCTTCAATCCACTGGAATCATTTTTCCCTTCAAGTAGGTGTTATTCTTGGATTTAATGTTTATCAAGTAATTGAGAAATTGATCTTAGATTCAATCAACATTTGGAACATATTGATGATTTTAAGATTACTTGAAATTTGAGAGTAACTGAAATTTATATGAGTGGTAAAGAAGACTTAAATTGTGATCTAATACAAGTCATGTGATGTAGAATGCATATTTGTAATGTGTGTTAGATCCTGAACAAACATATAGCACGGGTCAATCGACAAAATCCTTTAGGTGGTCCTATTAACAAATTAGTAGTATGGGTCAAGAGGTAATTCCTTAATGGCTCGTGGAAACACTCCAAAACCTAAATGAGATTTCATATTGAAAGTACAACATAAAAACACCCTCACTAGTAGGAAATCAGTATATAAGACGTGGATTTGGTTTAGGATGACGTTGTCAATATAAGATAACTCTATTAAGTTTGATGCCAACATGGAGTTGAAAAAAAACTACAAAACTACCTGTAATTGCTTCCAAATTCCAAAAATCGTTTTCGTTATGCTTATCCAATTTTTGGATATTATGATTACATATGTTGATAATATGCGAGTTTTGGCTAGCGTAATGTGGAATTTGGGTCGTTTCATCGAGCACAATTTCTTTTAGATAGAAAGGTATTCTGACTTTATTGGATCAAATAATAACCTAAGCCTTCTACTAGTTTGGACAGACTAAGCTCTATTTCATAGATTGGACTCTTCTACTGTGATTCGCCCCTACTAGTAAGAAGTTGTCTGTTCCCTGTATCCATGTGTTCCTAGTCTAGCTTAAATAGATGAATGAAGAAGCACGCACAAGTAGACTTCAAGAGCTCTTTCTCTGCGTGTCTTCCTACTTCTTATTTTGGTGATAGAAAGATACGAACCACTTACTCTTTCAACCTGGCCAACTCGTAATTAAAAACAACAATCCCTCTCCTTCTATTACCTACTGTTACTTATATGTTCACGATATACCTTAATACATGACAAGCATCGGAAAGGATATTCAGTCAAAATCGGGCTATCCCCTATCTAAGTTGGTTTCCCCTCTCCTCTAAGGAAGTCATCTTTTAATCTATTTAAGTTCCTATATCTATCATTATCGTCCTATTTTCTCTTAAGATTGACCTCCTTAAGTGCCAAATATGAATATGTTATTAATTTCATACGAGGCTACTTACTTACCTAAAATGAACTTTTGACTTACCTAAAATGTGGACCGAAAAAACCGACCTAAGCATAACTCTCTCAAATAAAAAATACCTTTCATCATGATATTTGAACATTCTTGACGTTCATTTAGTTTATTGATTTCTTTTTTTGTGTCTACCAATGAAACATATGCTTATGATCAAATGATAAGGACATGAACGTTACATGATCCATCAAGATATCTAATATTAATTTGATTATCAAAATGACCTTAATTTCTAGTTCTACCTTAATCCAAATTACAATTTCACAATATGTACCATCCTGTCCAAGTGGTGTACGTACAACCCAATCAAATAACACTACAACAAATACATAAACTCAATCATAAGGCATTATGCACAAATTATAAAATGATATAATTTCACATATTTATTTAAATCAATGATTATAAATTTATATAGCTAAAAAGAATCTATTAATTAATAATATATTTAAAATAATTGATTAATAATTTTAAGTTTTTACTATAAAAATTTAATAAATTTTGTACCCGTGGTTTCGACGGGTTATAAACTAGTTATAAATATATATAAATTATCTTACAAATATTTTCAATACATGTTCAAGATGAATCACGTGCACACAAGCTACATATGTCTTTTAAGTTTTGATATAAAATAATATTGTCTAAGAACCACATGATATGGATAAAGTTATGAAAATAAAAATCATGATTACAGGAAAAACATTTTAGGCGTGCATAAAAGTTATAGAACACTTGCGTAGCAAACATATTTCATATAAAACATATTATGCAAGCAAAATGTATACCGTGACTAGAGTTGTACATCGGTGGTCCTAGACCAGTCTCCTATCTCGAAACTGTCCGGTCATTTTAAAGTCGGTCTCGGAACGGTTCGGTCTTTTTTCGGACCGGTCCCGAACGGTTTCGTGCTCATCTTTTTCCGGTCCTATATTTTTCGGACCTATCTTTTTCAGTTAAGTCTTTTTTTTGGCATAGATCTCGCTTTTTTTTTTCTATAGTGTCTTACGGTCTTTCCGTGCGTCTTTTTTGGTTCGATTGACAATTTTTTTTTGTTCGGTTTTAGTATTTTTCGATTCTTTTATTTCAATTTCGAGTTTTCCGTAAACAAATATGTGGTTAACACCAAAATGATAGATTAAGATTTATTAAAAATGATTATTTAAGTTTAAAAAAAGAAAAAAATGAAATAAGTTACATAATATGTGATTAAAAGTTGTGTAATTAACACAAAAACAATATATTTATGAAGTTTGGCTACCGGTTTTGTGTCGATCTCGAAACAGTTCTAGACGGTCTTGGGCCTATCTTTTTTCGGTCCGGTCTCGTTTTAGACTAGTTAGGTTTTGGTCATTTTTAGGTCCACTCTCAGACCGATCTTTTTGTGCAAGTAACTGTGCTTAATTCTTGCAATTTCATATTAAACACATCCAAGTCTCGTAATATAATTAAAATTGCATTTTTGAAGAATTTCGCACTCAGACTTATGTTATATATAAAAATGGACGTGCATTGTGTGTCTATGCCGTTGGTGAAACTTTTACATTTTGGGCGTGTTTGGCAAAATGAATTGTTAGCTAGAAGTGGGTGGCAGGTAGCTGGTAGTGTGTAGCGGGTAGCTGCTAGCGGAAAGCTATAACTTTTATTTGTTATAGGGGTGTGCGCGGTGCGGTTTGGTGCGGTTTCGAGTCAAAACCGCATATGCGGTTTGAATATTTTAGAAACCGCAAACCGCACCACATATGTTCAAAACCGCGTGATGCGGTGCGGTTTGATGCGGGCGGTTTATGCGGTTTAGTTGCGGTTTATACGGTTTGATGAGTTGTTCAACATAATCTCTCAAAAAATCAAAAACCTGACCGGGTTAAAAAAAAATTGATTGCTTTCATTTTCTAAAAACAAATACAATTTTTGAGTTAAATCGTTTTCAATAAATTATGATTCATGCTACTATAGTTTTGTAAGTATTATTGTTATTGCTTTATATCGTCGTTATAGTTGCTATATTCTTGTAAACCATGGGATCTTGAACTAATCGTGATTTACTGTTACGTTATAGATATTTGGTTGTTGTAAAAAATATATTTATATACATCGTTTCTAAAGCGTGATTTGAAGTTATAACAAAGTAAAGAAAAAAAAGTATATATATAACTAGCGGTGCGGTGCGGTTTGAACCGCAGTTTTATAAATACAAACCGCAAACCACACCGCATAGTGCGGTTTGATAAAATGATGAACCGCAAACCGCACCACGAAATACTAAACCGCATCATGCGGTGCAGTTTGGTGCGGTGCGGGCGGTTTGTGCGGTTTTTTGCACAACCCTAATTTGTTATATGAGTTTTTGGCAAAAATAGATGTAAGCTTTTGAAATATATAAAATTACACAAAAGGACAATTGATTAAATATATATATATATATATATATATATATATATATATATATATATATATATATATATATATATATATATATATATATATATATATTTTTAAGGGTAATTATGAAAATTGATTTCAAAAGCTCGGTAGCGTTTTGTTAAACGCTACATTAAGTAGCTTTTAGATTTGAAGCGTTTTGTTTAAACTAAAAGCTAAACGCTCGTACTATCAAACGAAACTTTTTGTTTAAACTAGAACGTTTTGTCAAAAGTTAAAAGTTAGAAGCTCTCAAACACTTCCAAAAACTCAGTACCAAACACGCCCTTGATCTTTTCTAAACATTTAAATGTCACTAATATAAAAAAGCTCCATATATATATATATATATATATATATATATATATATATATATATATATATATATATATATATATATATATATATATATATATATACTAGGTGTGAGGCCCGTGTATTACACGAGTTGATTTAAAAAAAATTTAAACATTAAATTAAAGTGTAAATAGAAAATATTTTTAATGTACAACTTTAAAATAAGAAATGAATAAACGTATTTATTGCAATTTAATATCATATATATGATATTTAATACTTTACATTTATAGTATATGACTTTAATTTTAAAAATTGAAACAAACCAAAAATTGACTCGTGGATAATATTTATTTCAAAATTACCACAAAATGACAAGTGTCAAAACTCATGAAAGATTGACATGTGGCAAAAAAACCTTCATTTATTAAGGAGGATATATATATATATATATATATATATATATATATATATATATATATATATATATATATATATATATATATATATATATATATATTTCAAAAAAGTTTCAGTGTTTATGTGTGTTTGCATCCTAATAGCTGCAAACCATATTTTAACATACAAATATACTTTTGTTAATAATATATATAAATAGATTTAAATGAAAAAAAGAATATTAAAGACATTTTTTAATGGTGAAAATGGGGCGATAGTAATGCTTTAAGCATTGAAATCATGAATACCTACTTGTATATTCTCACTTTATATATGGTTATTTCACATTTGTTATTATTGTTTTCAGTTCAGAATATTAACACTAACAATTTAAAAGAAATTGTGTATTTTTAAAATTGTTTATAAATAGTGATATTGCGTCATAAACTATCAATATTATCATTAAATTCTTCCTTTTTTCTTATCATTCTCAACTTGTAACAGTCATTTCTTATATAAATTTTCTTTAATCGAGTTTGGTCTGCAACTGGGGTCAACTTAAGATTATGATTGAGTCTGCTAACACATGTATTAATGTGTGTGCTACGTGTGAATGCGGTGTTTGTAAGTCTTTGAATTACCAACATGTTTTGCACTTTTTCATTACTTCATTCTTGTGGTTTTTTGAAAACATAGCTATGATGTAATGTGATAAAGCAAAGCATATCATATTACTAAGTGAAAATATGTAAGGAAACATTTATGATTTCAATACTTAAACATCATCATCTCTTCCACCTTCACCCTTAAAAAAAATGTCTTATATCTATATATATATATATATATATATATATATATATATATATATATATATATATATATATATATATATATATATATATATATATATAAAACGAATTTAAAATATAGTATATTTATTTACATTTTTAATAAAATAATAATAATAATAATAATAATAATAATAATAATGTTTTCGTTTGTAGAAAAGTCATAATATTTTTGTGTGCAGATAAGTCCTAATATGTTGAGTTGGTTCATCAAATAGCCCCAAATTAATTTGTTACCGGTTCCAACCGGTAAAAAGGGTTAAAATGCAAACTGTTGCTGGTTTTTATGATTTTTTTATACACAAAATGAATTTAGGACAAAAATGTAAACTAAGCCAAAATTTTAGGATTTTATTGGAGATTTCCTTATAAAATACATTTCCACAAATGTGAAGCAACTTATTAGTTTGAGACGAAGTCCAAACATTTCCTCAAATATAAATTAGCCCTCTCATTTCTCTATTATAAACTCATAGCTCCCTCGTTTCTCTATTATAAACTCATGTCGTTGTCAAAATTAAGATCTTATATAAATTAAGTACAAAAAGATTGTTTTCTCTTTTACTGTATATTATGATCTTAAGATTGGACCTAATCGTAACATCCTACCAAAAACATTTTAAAACATGAAAAATACACTTACATACATCAGTCAATCATTTTGTCTTTTTAACGGCAATAATATATTAAGACTGCCAGAAAAATTAGGGAATCAGAATAACAATATGTATTACTTCGATAGATTCATGGATCATGTTTTGAACACTTTTCGAAATCCATAATTTGTCCATTTTGCTTGGGGTACACGAATTCAGAAGTGGGATAATCCAAGAATAAAATCAATTTGAATTACTTGTCTAATTAGAAATGAGAAACACATAATACCTTGCATGATGTGCTCTTGAGAGATAGATCAAATCTTAATGAGCAGATTTTCGAGTGTCTTTTGTAACCCGTTTTATGGAACATAAAAATGTTCTTATAGAAGAGGGAAAAGTCGTTAATAATGGTTACATATAGATTTGATGCCAAAACAGGTAGTTATTGGACATAACTAACACCTACATCATCATGATGTCATCAAGTAAAATTTGACGGGAAAATGGATGACTAGAGTCATACCCGATATAGAAATCCATTTAGGTTTCGGGGCGCTGCCCTTGGACCCCACCAAGGGGTGCCACCCCTTGGAAACTCGTACCCAAGGGTGCTGACCCCGGACCCCGTATCCCGAGCTCATATTAATCACTCCGAGTGTACACCATGTACCTCCAATCTCAATGAGTGAAATAGAACTCAAGATATCTCAATATTAATAACTACACTAAAAACATGTTGATAACATTAAAATCACCAACAAAGACTAACAAAAAGCCAGAAACAAAAAATTATGAAATAGTACAAAGCTAACATACGATTATGCAACCAAGTAGTCCACTTATGCTTAGCTTTTCTACACCTATTGGAAATCCAAAAGAAAGCACTATCAAAAACATCATCAAAAATATCATATTTTCTAGGTAAAACCGTTATAAAAAAAAAGAATTGTGAAATCTTCGCAACGTCCAAAAGGAGATAATAACAATTACATCAAACCCTTTATTTTTCATGTGGCCAAACGAACTCAATATGAACAAGTAATAAGCGAGTTCAAGGTAAGAGGTCTCCAACCCCTACCAAACTACAATCCTTTTGTTTAATCAATAAGTTAACAATAAATAGTTTAGAATATGAAAAGTACATCTCTAATATATCATTTAACTAGTAAACAATTCAAAATGATGCTCTAAGGTTCATATTTGATTCATTTAATTTATTTAGATAAAATATTAGAAATTTTAAATATTAATAATAATAATAACATCAATCTTTTGATCCTACTATTATTGATCTTATCCAGACCCGTCCCAGAGGGTGAGCGATAGGGGCGATCTTCCAGGGCCCATCTTTTAAAAGGGCCCAATTTTTTTTATAGAAATTGTTATATTTAGAAGATAATACAATATTTTTCTTTCAATTATTGAGTTATTCTAAAAAACTTGATGACATTTGTGTATTTTAAGGATCCATTTTTTTCTCTCGCCCTGGGCCCAAAATATGTTTAGAACGACCCTGATCTTATCCAAAAACAATACAAATAGTCAAATATATATGGGATCGCTATACTTAGATAAGATCGTAAGATCATACGATCTTAAGATCGATATTATGATTTTAACGACCTTAATTAAAACTATTAAAATTTGTTTTGAAAACTTAAAAAAAATCGTACCTAATAATTATTTTTGAAAAACAATGTTTTTCACGACTTTGAAAAGCCGCACATAATTGGGCACAAATAATTATCAAAAAGGTTTATCATACTATTTTTGCCACTAAATTATCTTGTTTTTCTTTATATAAAATAATAACAAAATAATTAACACAAATCTTCCATCAATCGATCATTGTGAATTAAACATTTTAAAAGTAGTCAATATTTATGTGGAATGTGTTTCATATAATCATATTGTGTTTTCAATATATAATCATTTTGAAATACTTGGAAATAACACAAACACACAAAATAAAGTGTAGATCTAGACAAACGTCACACACAAACTTGTTTTAAAATACTAGTAAAATTTAGGGTTCGTATATGTGTTAGTGTGTGAATCAAAGATAAAGCATTAGAAATCAATATAAAAGTATAAGATACCTTTGATACGTTGTTTGGAACATAGACCCTTTAGAAAAGAATTTTTAGATCTTAATGAAGAAGGTAAGAAGTGAGTGTCAAGTTTGTTGATAAATGAATATGTTGTCAATAAATGCTTGTATAGACAGGAGTAAGGTTTTTTTATTATTTATTTATTTATTTATTTTTTGCAGTTTTATGTAATAAGCTGAGGGTTTCGTTTCTTGCTATACAAGAAACTTGCATTTCTAATGTTGATCTTTTCGTTTTAAGGAGTTTATGGGGAAATTTAAATTCGATTTGCTTTGAGCTCAACGCATGGTTAGTCAAGTGTATCATTTCATTCACTACAAGAAATATAACCTTTAGCGGCGACACTATTAGCGGCGACAAGGGGCTTTACCGGCAACTCAACCTAGAGTCGCCGGTAAAGCCCCTTGTCGCCGCTAATAGTGTCGCCGCTAAAGGGATGTCACCCGAATCCGCACTTTCCCCCTCTATTGCATCTGAACCGTTCGATGAGATATACAATCCAACGGGTGGGGTGCGTTATCCGGTCTAACCTAATACCGGCGACACGGATGTCGCCGCTAAAACTCCAAAAAAGTCGCCGCTAATAGTCTAATAAAAATGACGCGGTACCCTTCCCTCCAGTTTGTCGCCGCTATTACTAATTGTCGCCGGTATTGTCCCTATCGTCGCCGCTAAAGGTGTCGCCGCTATTGGTCATCGCAGATAAAAAAAAAAAAACGCACGCAGATTTCTCCCTTCTTCATATTCCTTTCTGTTTGCTTCCAATTTCCTTCACAGTATCGTCGATTTCTTCTTCAATCTCCTTCTTTCAAGCAAATTTCTCCCCTCATTGTTCCAAGCAAGTGTCTCTAGGTGTGGTTAAAGCTTTGGGATCAATTTCTACCTCCATTGTTGAAGAAAGGTAAGTTTTATTTTGATGATTTCATTTTTATGTTGTATGAATTTCGATTTGTAGCTTTATGTAGTGATTGAATGATAATAAATTGCTCATATTCTTTGTTTTTGGTGGTGTTGTTTTGGATTAGAAGCATTGTTCCAAGCAAGTGGTTAAAGCTTTGGGATCAATTTCTAGGTAGCTCCATTTCTTGAAGAAAGGTAAGTTTTTTTTGATGATTTCATTTTTATTTTGTATGAATTTCTTGTTTTTGGTGGTATTGTTTTGGATTAGAAGCAAGTTATTCAATTTTTTGTTTGTGGTTATTTAATTGCAATTAGTTGTATAGCTTCAAGTTGTATTTATATGTGAAATTATGTGATAATTGTCATATGTGAAAATTGGATTGTATATTTTGTATTTGTTTGAATATATGTGAATTTGGTATATATATTCCAATGTATGTGTGTTTGATGTATATGTGGTATATTAGTAGAAATTATATGTATTTGTTATAAGTAGAATATTATTGTGTGTATGTGAATGTATGTATGTTGGTTGTAAATGTGATATATGATTGTGAAACTTTTGTATTTGGATCTATCATGGTGAATCTTTTATTCCTCCCGTCGTCTTGCCAAGTAACGAAATGGCCGATTTAATCGACGATGTGATGTGGGAGTCGAGAGAAAATGATACCAACCTCGATGAAGGAACCTCGAATACAAGGGGTAGCGGTGTGGATGATGATTTTGCACAGTTGTTGGAAGAAATGGAAACTCAATTGTATACTGGTTGCATCTTTTCTTCCCTTGAGTTTCTAGCAAAGTTAATGCATATCAAGGTGAACAACAAATGGACTGATAGTTCATTTGATCAACTCCTTGAGCTCTTGTAATTAGCATTTCCCAAAGGCAACAAGGTTCCCCTTTCACATTATCTAGCCAAAAAGAAACTAAAGTCTATTGGCCTGGGGTATGAGTCGATACATGTGTGTAAAAACGATTGTTGTCTCTTTTGGAAAGAACATGATTCATTGCAAGTTTGTCCCGTTTGTAAAGAGAGCCGATGGATCGATAAAAACACCAAGGGTAAGAAAGTACCTCATAAGGTGTTACGCGAAGCATACAAAGATGATCAACTCATATATGCGTCACAAGCCAAACAAGTGTTCTACATCAGAGAGCCAAACAATAACCATCGGTGTGTTGTCGAGCATGTTAATCATCGAAGTATTTGGGATCTACCATCGAACGATGACCTTGTTCAAAATTTTGACAATGTCTCACACGAAAATGTAGACGATGTCGATGTACTTCAAAATATCTCTTCATTCGATGCTCCGCTTTTTATCGATTTCAGCATGTACTTTCAAAACATTCCTAGAGTCATTGTTGATGTAGAAAGTGCATCTGAAGTTCCTCCGCCAACTGGTAGAGTCAATGATGTTTCTGATTGCGATACTGATTACGATGACACCGATTCTGACTATGATACCGAAGAAGACACTGAAGGATATGAGGAAGATTCTGATTAGAATAGTTCTTATGTAATATGTATTTGTAATATGTGTTTGTAATATGAACTGTATTTGGATTTCTAGTTTAAATGGAAATGTTTATTCCTATCTAAATGTTTATTCCTATCTAAATGTTTATTTCTATGTAATGTGTATCTATAATAAAAATTGTATTTGTATATCTTATAATTTTTCAGGAAATGATGAGAGTGTGGCTGTTGTTTATGTTTACCATGGCTGTTCTCATGAGTCGTGGACATGGGGGAGACGGAGCTGAGGACCCACCTTTCCCAGGTGGTAGAGGTCCTGGCCAGCACGAGCTGGACGGTAAGTCTTATCATGAATTTTTATTTACTATTTTTGTTCAATTATCATAAATTAAATTTCGTTTCTAATAATTTTTAATTACATTTGTAGTTGAGGGACGTGCCCGAAGGAAAGCTCGAGGAAAAGCAAAAAATATAAAGCTTGAAAAAGCAATCTTGCAGAACCAGGGGAAACCAATACCCATGCAATTTGATAGGGATATCACATTTAATCCCGTAGGAGAGGCGGGAGACATGTTTTCCCGAGAAGTTGGGAAAACAATGTGGCAGATGGTCCCTTTCGACAAATGGAGTTGGAAAAGAGTTTCCCCTGATATAAAGGACACTGTATTACAACATTTAGCGGTAATTATTTATTTAAATATATTTTATAGGTTTAACTATAATTGTTTCTTACTTGGTTAACTTTTTTTTTTTATTGTAGACAAAGTTTGATCTCAATCAAATGTACCAGGATGCACAAGCTACTTTATTGACAGAGAGTTTTCAAGCAGCCTTGTTAAGAGGTTTTCGAGAGCGTAAAGCCGACGCTAAAGAATATTTCAAGATGGCCGGAGGGTATGAAGATATCCCGAGAGCATTGGCAAATCCTCCGGATGGTATGCTTGTTGATAACTGGGAGAAGACAGTTGAGTATTTTCAAACTGACGAACACAAAATTGCTTCAGAAAGGAACAAAAAAATCCGTGAAAAGCAAACAATTGTGAATCGTGGGGGTTCGAGCTCGTATAGCAGTACTTGATATAAGAAGGTACCGTACGATACATGTAATTATTTATTTAAAATATAATCTAATTTTTAAACTTAAACAGAACCTTAAGAGAGTGGAAACATTTCGCAAAGCTCATACCGATAAGAATGGTATATTTGTTACTGCTGAATCGGAACAACAATATGTAAGTATTTAATTATAATTTTATCATATATTTAAATGTTTATTTATACTTAATTGTTACTCACTTTTGGGAGTTACAGAATCGGTTAGTTGAAGAGCTGCTAGAACAAACTCAAGGTGAAAGTGAGTTTACGCCAACTCAAGAAAGAGCTACGTTCGAGAAAGTATTAGGAGAGCGACATGGCCACATTAGAGGCATTGGCCGCAATCCTTCTGGTCTCCCGACGATTCCACAGCCTTCGCAACCATCACAACCATCACAGGTAAAATAGCAATCTACTTTAGCATCGTAAAATGCATGTTAATTTGGTAGTTTGGTGATTATTTGCTAAAAAGTTTGGTAATTTGGTTTTCTATCTTACTTTAAAAATAACAATGTATTTTGATAGTTTTTCTTTATGTTTGACAATCTAACTTATAAGTTTATATATATTGTTATTAATTATGTAGTTGGAAAATCTTCGTGCAATGCTCGCCGACCCGGCATGTAGGGATGAGCTTTATTCGTTTTTTCAATCCCAAAATAATCAAGGGAACGATGGGAACGACGATGAGGGTATGTAAGAATGGGTTTTATTTGCATATGTTGTCTCGTTTTGCTACTTGGTAGATTGTAAAAATTTTGTTGTTTTGCTACTCGGATAGTATGACTTTTGATATTTAATTGTATTTTGGATGTTTGTTTGACACTATTATGTTTGATATTTAATAGGATGTTTGTTTTGTAATTAGCGTCGACACTATTGGTTTTGATATTTAATCGAATATTGTTATTACCGGCGACACTTTTACCTGCGATATTATCACCGGCAACGAAAATCATTTTTTAAAAAAAAAAAATTGAAAAAAAATTACCGGCGACAGAGCTCATTACCAGCAACACTTTTGCCGGCGACACTTTTACCGACGACAAATGTCATTCCCGGCGACAACGTTATTAGCGGCGACAATACTCATTAGCGGCGACATACTAATAGCGGCGACTATTATCATTAGCGGCGACAAACTGATTAATAGCGACGAGGCAGTAGCGGCGACTTATTACCGGCGACGCGTCGCCGCTATTATCAGTACCGGCGACTTTTGGGACTTTTACCGGCGACTATTGTCGCCGGTAATGGCCTTTTTCCTTGTGGTGATTATGTGATTAGTTGTGAGACCCGTGTATTACATGAATTAATTTAAAAAAAAAAGTTAGATATAAAAATCTAAATATTTGAGAACTTTAAATTTATAAAAAAATAAAAAATAATGAATTATTAAAACTGAAATATATTTTTTTTTTATATTTTAAATTTAAATAAATAAACAAAAGAAATTAATAAGCTTTAATTTGAAAATGTTGAAATTAGAATGTAATGAAATTAATATCTATTTATTACTACATTATTGTAATTATTACATTAAAATATTATGTGGAATTTAATAAAATAAAAAAACATATAAAACGACATGTGGAAAAAAAATTTATTCAAAATAACTAAAAAAATGACATTTGGCAAATTGAATGAGAATATGACATGTGACAAAAATAAAACTTTCATTTATTAGAGTAGATTCTTCAACTTTTATTAAAAAAAAAAATTACTTGTATCGAGAATGCATTGATTGATTAGGAAGAATGCTTCCTTTTTTTTTAATGAATTCTTTAGCTTTATGATGAATGTTTATGCTCTACATGAAGAGAATTCTAAATGACAACTATAACTTTTCTTGCAATCGTTTATGTCTAGAAATAAAGGACATTATCTAATATTTGGTTATTTTAATGTTGTAAGGTCAATGGTGGAAAGAATGGCATGCAACTTTTCTCAAAGGAAGGCAGACGATTTTAATTCTTTCATATGTGATAATGATCTTTTGGAGATTCCTCTTGGTGGATTCTCGTTTACGCTAGTCCCAATTGTGCGAAATCTAGTAAACTAGATCATTTCTTGGTTTTTGAAGGGGGTGTTGGAGAGATTTATAATTTAAAGGCAATGACGTTGGAGCTGTCCCTTTTAGATCATAGACCTATTTTTCTATCACATGATTTTAGCGATTACGACCCTCGACCTTTTAATTTTTTTTAATTCTTGGATGTAGGAAATTGAGTTTGATAGAGTGATTCATGCTTTTTGTGCTAAATCGTTGGATAAGGAGGGGGTGGCGCGATTATTGTGTTTAAAAATTAAAGGGTTTAAAGGTTGCTAATATGGTGGAGTGAGGTTAAAGAAAAAAGAATGGGGTCTAGAGAGACTTTGATTAATCGACTTCATTACTTCAACTTATTGGTAGGAGGATTGATGATGTCATGTTTATAGAGAAGAGTGTCTCAGGGTCAAGGTTTAACTATATGACCTGGATAAAAAAAAGATATGAATCATTTGGCTCAAAAAGCTCAAATCAAGTGGAACATTCAATGAGGAGAAAATTTCAAGTATCATTATGTTACCATTAACAAAAAAATAAGGTAACTTCCTATTAGAGGCGTAAAAATGGAGGGGGTGGGTGGATAATCCTAGAAGGTGAAAACAATTTTTTTGAGCATTTCAGAGACAATTTTAAAAAGATTCCTACTACCGTTTTCCTCTCGAGAAGTCATAGATTGCGTTATCTCTCCGAGAACCTGGTTATCGGCTTAGAGAAAATGGTCACAATGTAAGAGATTAAAATGGAAATTTAGTCTTGTATGGGTTTATTTTTTTCATTTATAAAAGCTTACTAGGAGTTGTTAAAAGTCTATATTTTAGCTTTTGTGAATAAATTCTTCACTAAACGTAGAGTTCCTTCGGGGTGTAACTCTTCGTTTCTTCCACTGATTCCTAAATATAATAGTCTTATTGTTGTTGACGACTTTCGTCCTATAAGTCTTATTGGGATTAAGTATAAAATAATTGCTAAGATCTTAGCTTTGCGCCTAGCTTTTGTCACTGACTCGGTTGTTGGTTGTGAACAATCAACTTTTGTGAAAGGAAGACAAATCATGGATAGGCATCTTATGGTAAATGAAGTTACACCATAGTATAAGAAGAAACAAAAAAAGGTGATGGTTTTGAAGATTGACTTTGAAAAGACTTATGATTCGGTATGTTGGGATTTTCTTGACTGAATGATGAGTTTTATGTTTTTGATGGTAAATGGCGTGGTTATATAAATGTTGGGATTTATTTAAAACTTAGTTTCAAAAACTACAAATAATGGCAAACGGAAAACTTGAGTTTTATAAATAACATAAACATTTTATCACCCACCAAGGATCATCTTGCAAGTAAAAGAAAGATTTAAAACACAACCATAGAAGGAAAAAGTGGTAACAACCTTTGAAGCACTTTGAGTCCTCTAGGGGAGGCTTGGAAATTGATGGAGTGAGGATGAATCCTTGAGACACCAAAAATGTTCCAACTTGATGTAATGCTAGTTACAACTCTTAAGCTTTAAAGTCAAAACAAAATTATGACTTAAAGAGAGGATGCAAGCAACAAATATATTCAAAGTGCAAGACTTGAGAGAATATGGAGAGGGGAGGGAGTGCTCTCGGCAATTGCAAGGAACGAGTGAACCAAAATGAATCCACTCTCCACTATTTAAAGTAGAATGTTAATCCATAAGTCCTTAACCATTAAGTACTTTAGACAACCTTGTCCCCTAGCATGCACCATACCTTGAATACTTTTGTTTAAACAAACAAGAAAGCCATGCTTCTTCCTTTCCCCATGTATGGCCGACCATGCTTATGGAAAAGAGAAGATTGAGTTTATATTTTATAAACTCAGTTTATAAGATATAAACTTTGTCTTTTTGCTAAAAGACAAAAGGCATACCAGTCCAAAATGTTGTACACGACTTATTAATTCATAAATTATGAAATAATGTGTTACTTGTATTGTAAAAATAATGATTTCTTTGAAATAAATATTTTCCCAATTTATCATAGGAGTTTATGAATATTTATTAAAATCAATTTCTAATAAATAATCATTTGTATCAAGTTGTTATTAGTGTGACCCTTAAGATCATATGTTATTTAGCAATATCATTTTAATGACTCTTGAGCATACTAGATCTTTCAATTAAAACATGTTTAATTCTGGATAAGGCTTATTTGCTTACTAATGGATGTCCTAATGAATAGTTCCAATTACATTGGGGTCTTCAGCAGGGAGACCCTTTGTTTCAATTTCTTTTGTTGCTTGTAAAAGAAGGTCTGCATATGACCATTGAAGATGCGAAGGTTGCTAATATTTTTTTGGGTTTTCAAATATGAAAGGGTAGCTTTCATTTATCACACATTTTCTACATTGATGATGTGTTCTTCCTTGATGACTTGGATAGAGGTGATCTTTTCAACATTATTCGTCTCCTTCAATGTTTTTACTTAGTTTTCGGTTTGAAATTAATCTAAAAAAGTCAAATTTGTATGGTGTGGGATTCACTTTTGAGGAGGTGGAACATTTTTCTTTGATTATTGGTTGCAAGGATGATAAATTACCCTTTACATATTTGGGTCTTTCGGTTGGTTAGAATATGACTAGAGAGGTGGGGGGTGGAAAACGATAATGGATAGAGTCGAGAAAAAACTTTCAGTTTGGAAAGTTAGAACTCTTTCGATCGGTGGTTGGTCCTTGTTGCTTAAATCGGTTTTGGGAGCTTTAGGGGTTTATTATGTGTCTCTATTTTTATTTCCTATTACGGTGTCAAAGATATTGGAAGCTTTATGTGCATAATTTTTTTGTGGATGGGAAGGGGATACTTGTCACACCTTACTAAAGCGGAAACACGAGGTATAATAGTACACGGTTTAATTTCTCGCACAAAGTAATAAATAACACCAACCATAATCTTCAAGTAAATAAAGTTTACAATGATCATTCAAAACATAAAATACATCAAATTTTCATCTAAATTGTTTAATACATCCAAAAATAACTACATAAATTATCGTAGTGTCTTTAACACATTCATTGACCGTCTCCTGAAAAACATGCAAAAACGAGAGGTTAACTACGCAAGTAGTTGGTGAGATCATAGATTTATGAGTATACACTATTTTGGAAAAGTTGGTTGGATAAAATTTGATACTAAGTAAGAAATTGTTTCATATGCAATTCTAATTCGGAAAAATTAAAATGCCAATGTGTTTGAGTTACAAGCAATCCTAATGACCTGAATGCCCCTAAGCACCACGTTTTGTCGTTAACATGGATTTGTGTTGGTAATATGCACTTACATTTGTAGTGTGAGTAGGGGTTATCAACCCCAAATATCGCTATCCACAAGACCGTCAGCTCGAATGCGAGTTAATAGGTTCTATTTAGTTTCCGGAGACTTAACATACAGTAGCAATCTCAAGCATACATTGAAAAAGTATAGTAAATACAAACAAGTGAATTGATATTTGTTCAAAATACATACAATGGTAACACATTTTGTAATTTAATAATCATGCTTTCCACCGCAAAATTTAAAAGTACAAAGGGGTTGTGAATATTCACTATGAAATTTCAGGGTTATAGTGTTGCGGTTTGGCGATTACGGGATCGACTTCTACTAGCGTCATACGGAACCAAAATTTTCTAGTAAGTTTTTGTCTACTTAGCAATAAACTAGTAATACTTATTCAATTATTTGAATTATAAATTTCCATAAGTTTATTTAAATTTTGTTATTAATAAAGAGAATTATTTAAACCTTATAATAAAAAATTGTCAAACATTTGAAGATGACTTCCAAAAATTATTTTTACCACTTAAACAGGTGATATGAGACTCCTGTGTTTTTTAGAATTTTTAGGCTTGTATAATATTTATTCTCAAATTATGTTTAAAACAATAGGAAACAAAATTAAGAATAAATAGTAACCAATTGAGAAAAATCATAAAATAATTTTTATTGTTACTTCTAACCTGTCTAAGGTTAAGAAAAATATTTGTTTGTGGTTTGGGAGTCTAAAACTCATATTTTTATATCCATACTTAAATATAATGTAAAAATCAAATTACTTATTTAACAGTAATAAAAATGGCTAAAACTTAGCTAAAGTTCTTATTTGTTATTTATATCAATCCCATAATTTTCAGAAATTTTCTCCTTCTTGAAGTATATATTTGGAATTTATGGATCTAAATTAACTATTTTTATATAAAAATAAAGAAATGACATTAGTACTTAAAGCTCCACAGAGCACTTGTTCATATTATAAGCTTCCTAAGAAAAATTTAATTCTATTTTATTTGGTATTTTATGGGTACACTTAAACCCCCAAGTTATGAAAACAAGTGTTTGTTGTTTTGACCCATAATATTTGGTTCCTCTGAGTTTAATATGATAGAAGTTTGAAATAATTTTGTCAAGATATTTAGAAATGAAATGATCCCTTGAACGTGCATTAAAAAACTATCAACCACAAAAAATGTGTTGTAGTAATAGTTTTGTAAGCATAGTTTGGGAGTCGAAATATTAATATTTTTAAATGAAACAACTAAAGCTATATTTCAAAAGAAATAACACAATTTTTGGTTAAGAAATGAAGGAGTTCTGAACTCCTAAAGTCAAGTATTGAAATTGGCAAAATGCATGTATGGAAAGAGCTTAGTCTAAGTGTTTTTGAACCTTATTTTTACAAATGCATTTAATTCCTTCCTCTGTACCATGATTAACATGGATCTTGCCAACATTTCTATAGGTGTAAATGATTTTTATAGTGCATGAAATCAAACTATAATTTTTTGTTCTCAAGAACCCTAAAAAGGGGTATTTTGTTATCAAATAATGAATAACAACTCTTGAGACAAATCGAGCTTTAGATTTGTGCACATGAAAGCTTATTTTACCACATGCATGGTGTTGAAATAAGTTTAAGAAGTGCTAGAAGTGGTTTTGATAAAAAGAAAACAAACTCTCAAGAAAAAAAGATGGCAAATCGTTTTTTGAAGGTTTTGAAAGTACGTGGTTCTTGTTTCTTTTTGAACTTGACATGGGTTTGATCATGGATTACCACTTTTTTTTAACACATGCACATGTGAGAGTGGTAATATGAAAACATCAAGTTGTGAGAAAAGTCTTGCCACCAAAGTGGCATGCAATCCAAAAATGAGAAGAACAAGAGGAAGTTTAAAAGCAAAAGTAGTAGAATATCAAGAGGTAGTTGTGTTCCATACCTTGAGCTCAATTTTTGGAGATGCAAGAGCTCTATCAAGCTTCAAATTTTCGAGATTGAGGGCTGATATTTGGCTGGACTTGATAGATTTTTAAGAGAGAAAATTCTCTCGAAAGATGAGAGGAGAGCTGGAGCGGGGAAGATGTTCAAATGAATGGATTGATGAATTTTGAATGAGGAGAGAGAGAGAGAGAGAGAGAGAGAGAGAGAGAGAAGCCTAAATGTGGTAGATTTTAGGAAGAGAGAAGGGAGAGTGAAAGGCTTATTTGGAAGTTGCAATTTTATAAAAATGAGTGGGTAGTTTTTAAACAAATTTATGGTACATTTTATAAAGTTTAAAAGGGTTTATTTCTTAGATATTTATATAAGTATTTTGTCTTATGAAATAAGTTCATAAAATTTGTATTCTAGTTAAATACTTTTATAAATTTGTTAACTTATGATTTGATTTTGTTGTATTTAATTATCAGAAGTTTTTTAAATGTATAAAATAATTATACACTTAATTAGTTTAACTTAGGCAATCAAAGTATTTCCTTTTATCCAAAATTTGTAACTTGATTTATTCTTTAATGTGAACTGCCATCAGGTTTAGATTTTGGTACTTTATAACCTAGTTGAAGCATACACATATCCTTGTGATTGGTAAGTATATATTAATTTGCATCTAATTGTATACAGTTAGGATCTTATAGTCCTTGAATAATTGATCTGGCCTTATTTCCTGTTCCTTGTTTGGTTGTGGTTCTAGGGTAGAGACTTTTATTCGACATTCTATTTGACCTTGTTCTATATACAATTTGCATACATAAGGCAACCGACAGTAAGGGTGGAAATTTCTAACATGATTTGTGGTGGGTGGGTTGAATGTTCTATGATCGTTCTATGCATTGGAGTGTTATTGCTCGAATGCTGCTTGCTTTGTGCTTTATGGAACTCTTGGGTGATGGGAGTTAGCCATTAAGTGAATATGAATGTATTCATGAGGTGGGTGACTGACATTATGGGGAGTTCTTCAACAAGTGATGGCAGGGTGAGGTCGGGGACCTAGGAAAGCCTATGGATTGCTTTAGTGCGTTTTGTTGTGTTTTTTAGTGAGTATTTGGTGCATTAGTTGAGAAGGTGACTTAGAGGATTCAGGATGATTCTTGAGGAAAGTGTGGATAGGTGTGGAAGGTGGTATTGGGCCCGTACTACTGGAACCACAGGATCCACAGTTGAATCAGGGATAGTCTTGGAAAAATCTAGGGAGCTTGTGGGATGAGGATTATTGGGTATGTTCTGATCTTTTTCTCGTTGTTTTTCAGTATGGTGTTGAGCGCTCAGGGAGGAGGTTCAGGTTTTGTTTCTGGCTCGGGTGAGGGTATTGAGCCGATTAGCGAGCATATGCGGGAATTCATCTCGTTGGAGATTACCCGTGGTATTTTGGAGCCGACTCTTGTGATCTTTGGTTTAGTTAAGGAGGGGATTCTAAAGATCATGGATGAGCGCTTGGGCACGATTCGTGCTGAGGTTATGGCTATCGTTGGAGCTCACACTCTATCATTTCGCGAGCGGGAGATCGATTTGGAGCACCTGGGGAAGAGGGGGCCAGATTAGGTGCAGGCAAGGGAGGGTCCCGGGAAGAGACCCAAGACTTCTGATCAGCGTTTGAGAGGCCAGTAGGGCCGGAGTCAGTGCACCACATGCGGTAAACTGCATGATGGAGCTTGTCTTTCCAGGGTTATGGGTTGCTACAAGTGTACTTTTGCATGACTGTTTCTGTTATGTTTTCTTTGCGACCAAGTGGGCCACAAGAGGGCCATATGTCCGATGAGGAGGGGAGGAGTAGCGAGTGCACCTGCTCTGGCTATTTTGTGGAGTTCTGATAGTTGTGAGGGTGGGGAAGGAGCCCTAGCAAAGAGGAGCTGATTATTTCGGTGTCAACACGACTAGAAAACAGACCTTTAATGACACGCTTTTTACAACACGCATTGATTAATGATACGCAAAAGGGCGTGCCCTAAAAATAATGTCAGATCTTTAGAAATTTGAATAATTTAGGACGCGAATTTTTGCGTGCCCTAAAATTAGTGTCTCACAAAAAAAACACGGAGGGCGCTTATGTTAAAGGCGTGTCGTCAAGAAATGTCTCTTTATAATTTTACAAACGCGCTCTTCAACAACTAGCAGCGGGAAAAAGGAAATAAAAATTTAGAAAACCCGGCTTCCTTCCTTGTTTCCCCACTTTAGCTCTGGGTGTGTTCTTTGACTACAAAAATCTTCTCCGATCTTCCTCCGTCTCCTTACCTTGAGTGTTGCTTGCTTCTTTCCCTTGCACTATGACCGCTGCCACCGATTCTTCCCCGTTCGTTGACATCGATCAAGGCTCACTTACTTCTACCCACTAGAACCACCATATCTCCCACTCGATGTTGAAATTTTTAGAAAAAGCCCTAATTCAGTATTATACTCTTAATATTAGGAATGCAAATCTTGATTCTCGTTTGTTTCTGATTCTCATTTGTTCTAAGCATCTTTCCGTATTAATGAAAGATTATAGAAGCCCAAAAGCAGATACTTGAATTTCTGGAAACATGGGCCCAAACACGAATGTTATGCTCAAAGGCCGAAGCACTGCACTCCTATATGGAATTGGAAAGCATGTCTGTTTTCTGTTAGAAACTACATCGGAATCGCAATCCGGAAACCCTCCAACATCATTTGATCGAACAAGATTTCGTTCTTCTCTTTAGGTACCCCTATGCTCTTGCTCGATTTTCGTTCTACCCTTTCTGGTTCTTTTATGGTTTTGATGCTCATGCTCTTCACAAACATGTCTTTGATTTTTCAATCGCCTGTAACTCTTTCAACTGTTCAAAACCATAGTTTCTCTCTCTTAGGAGGATTTTGCAATATGTCTTGCTAATTTCAAGACCGTCTTCTTTATTTGGTAAATTGTAAAATTCTTTTTGTTCATGCATTCCAAGAAAGTAAGCATCCAGTCTTCTGATTACTAATGATCTGCTACAGACAGATTGGGATAATTTTCGAGATCACGTATCATTTAGTCTCATGAATCATTGAGTTTTAAGAATATTGGTGTAACATCCAGAAATCAGGTATAACTATTTAATCCCTCTTCTTTTCCAAGTTGTCAAAACTAGCCCATGGAAGAAAAGTGTAGCAAATGGGTACGCTGGGCGTACTCATGAGCGTGCTCTTGACGGGGACACTACCCAATATGTTGGGCGTACCATAGTGTACGCTGGGCGTACTGGGCTCGGACATGAAACCCTAAATGAAGCATGAGCACTATAAAAGGAACATTATGGCCTCCTTCCCAACCACCATTTTCAGAGAGTGAAACCCTAAAAGAGCCAACCCTCATTTTAGATCTTGTGTGTGTGTGTGTTTGAGCTTGATAAAGTGTTCTTGTGAGATTATGAAAAGAAGAAGGGCCATTGTAGAAGCTAGAGTTGGAGTGCAAGACTTGGATCTGAGCTTTACAGAGGTTGGAGCATCATTTGGAGGTAAAAAGATCAAAGCTTTTTTAACCTTTTTGGATTTGTGCATTATGGATCATTTTTAGGGTTTTTGTCCTAAATATGGAGACTTTATGAGTAAATGGTCTTCATAAGCCTTGATCTACCCCATTTTAGTATAAAATGTGTTGTAGATCCATAAAAATCCAATCTTGATCGTTAATATTGAGTCATGAATGAGATAAGGGCTTAACGAGGAAAGAGGATAAGAGTTTGGAGTGATTGGTCACCTTTACAACCATGAAAAGGCTTAAAGGCTTCGAATTTATGGGTTAAGAGGCATTAGAAGGACTAAATATGGAATATGAGCTTATGTCTTAACCGTTTCAGACCAAAAACCATTAAGAGCATGAAACTGGGACTTACGCTAGGCGTAAATCCCAGAACGCGCCGCGTAGGGGTTGAGATCCCCGATTCTGGATAGTCGGGGTACGCCCCGCGTACTGCCCTCTGTAGACTTTCGTTGACTTTTAGGGTTTGGTAAACAATTGGACATTTGGACCATTGGAGGGGTAAAATGGTATTTTCCCCTTCTAAGAGATTATAGGAAGGGATTAGTCTAGCCTTTGAGAATTGTTGTTAATTAGAGGTAAATTACTTTATGTAATTAGGCGGAGGCTAGATCAGTATTTCAAGTTCGAGACTTTCCGAGATTACCCGAGGTGAGTCTTCTCACTATACTTTACCTAGAGTGGTATCTATGTGCAGACCGGAGGGTCTTATGTGTTATGTGAATGTTTGAGATTATGTGTATTATGATATATGTATGCTATGTGATATATGATGGGTTTTTGAGCATTCTAACACTTCCTAAGTGTACATGCAACCCTAATAACCTTGGATCTATGTTTGTCTAATTATCATGCAAAGTTGAATTCCAAGGTTATATTCCTATCTAGCATACATGGGGAACAATTTTAACTTGAACCATAGATAGAATAACTTACCTTGTTGTTGCTTGTGTTCCTTGAAACCTTGTGAGCCTAGCACCCCAAGTGTGATGCCTCAAATGCTTCACACAACACCAAATGCTCTTGGAAAGACTCTTGAGATAATACACACTTCCTAAAATCGGCCAAGCCCTCTAGTTTCTTTGTGTCTAACTTGTGTGTAGCCGATTTTGTGGAGAATGGGACTCTTATATAGTGTTGACACATCTAGGGTTACACCATGTAAACCCTAATGTGTCATGACTCTTCATTTCCATGACCCATGGGTTTGTAACTCCCATGGAGCATCCTATGGGTAGAACCCAACTTGATAATCCATGGAGCCTCTTAGCCCACTATACAAGATATGAATGATTTACATAATCAACCCATATATTTAATTAGTTATCCTTTGATCACTTAATTAATTCCAAATTAATTCTTTGATCAAACTAATCAAATAATATTATTAATATATTAGAACTTATAATATATTAATAATCTCCAAGTATTATTTCTCTCATTTAGTCTATCCAATTGCATGGTGCCATGCAACCCAAGTGGACCATGCCGGGTCGGATCAAGTACATACCAGAAATAGTTATGGACTTAGACACCTTATCCAACAGTCTCCCACTTGGATAAGTCTAATAACTATTACTGCAAGTATGAATTCAGGAACCGATCGGCAATCGTAGCTCTTTCAAGGTCTCTCGGAACTGAGAAGATGATGGTACGCCATTTAAGATAAGTGATCATATAATCCTCCGTTCTAGATATCAGCCGGACAAATACATGGAACATTGTCTTGCTTATTGTCCAGCATTTGTTTCCCGATTTCCGATTTGTTTGACATAGAACTTAATTGAACACATCAACTTAGTTCTGACCGGGCCCGGTACATGGGTCAAAACAAAAACATCGAGGGGCCCAGATATCAGCTTCTAATCCAAGAAGGAACAGATAAACTTCGACTCATATGTTTGTTCTACCACTCATTGAATTACACACAAAAGCACGTTTTATAACATCGAGTTACCAATGCGTTTTCGTACGATCAATGCATAACCAACTAGTAAGTAACAAATCATATCTCTAGGTTTGAAGACTTATATGATATTACCGTCTCACGATCACTCGAGATAGAATTCCATGAAGTGATTCCAGTGAGCGTGGGTTGAGTCCAATGCTCAGAACTTATGAGCACTCATGATTGTTGTAGCCTTGTCCAACACCTTAGACCTCTACAACCCATCATGACAGTCTTGATTCATACCTACTTCCGACATATGACCGACTGTGGAGGTTTGAATAATATGTTATACCAAACAAAAATTATTCTGGAAGTCAAAACATGCAAAAGAAATATAGTAAACGATCGACAAGAGATAGCAACACTTTACTCATAAATAAAACACCTTTTATTCATCATCAAATGTCAATTACACTTTACAAGTTTCCGGGTTATCTAACTACTAAAACTTATATCATCCTTCAGCCCTATGCTCCGAGCATGCTGGAGATGCTTAACCCTACTCAGTCCCTTCGTGAGGGGATCTGCTGGGTTCTCATCCGATGATACCCTCTTTGCCACGAGGAGTCCTTCTTCGATCCGATGTCTGATGAAATGGTATTTTCTGTCGATGTGTCTGGATCTCCCATGATCCCTTGGTTCCTTGGCTAAGGCAACAGCACTTTCACTATCACAGAAAATTTCCATTGGCTCTTTAATGGCTGGTACAACTCCAAGGTCTCCAATGAAGTTCTTCAGCCATATCGCCTCCTTTGCTGCCTCGCTAGCTGCAATATACTCTGATTCACAAGTAGAATCTGCCACTGTCTCTTGCTTGGAACTCTTCCAAGAAATTGCTCCTCCATTTAGGGTAAAGATCCAGCCCGACTGAGAGCGGAAATTATCCCTATCAGTCTGAAAGCTAGCATCACTATACCCTACAACTCTCAAGTCATCACTCCCACCAAGGGTAAGGACCCAGTCCTTAGTCCTCCGTAGGTACTTGAGGATATTCTTTACCGCAGTCCAGTGTGCCTTGCCAGGGTTCGCCTGATACCTGCTAACCATGCTCAGGGCAAAGGCTACATCGGGTCGAGTATACGTCATAGCATACATGATCGATCCTACAGCCGAAGCATAAGGTGTTCGACTCATTTCTGCTATCTCAGCCTCAGTGCTAGGGCTTTGTGTCTTACTCAATCTGGTGTTACTCTGGATGGGTAACTCTCCTTTCTTGGAATCCTGCATGCTGAATCTCTTCAGCACCTTATCCAAGTAGGTACTCTGACTAAGTCCAATTAGTCTTTTACTCCGATCTCTCAAGATTCTTATCCCTAGAATATAGGTAGCTTCTCCTAGGTCCTTCATAGAGAAACACTTCCCAAGCCAGGACTTAACTTCCTGCAGAGCTGGGACGTCATTTCCTATGAGTAGTATGTCATCCACATACAGCACCAAAAAGCTAACTATACTCCCACTAGCCTTGACATACACGCAAGACTCATCTTCACTCCTAGAGAAGCCAAATTCCTTGACTTTCTCATCAAAGCAAAGATTCCATCTGCGAGGTGCCTGTTTCAATCCATAAATGGATTTCTCGAGCTTACACACTCTATTCGGGTACTCGTTGCTGACAAAACCCTCCGGCTGACTCATGTAAACATCTTCAGCCAACTTTCCATTAAGGAAAGCGGTTTTGACATCCATCTGCCATATTTCATAGTCATGAAATGCAGCTATGGCTAACAGAATCCGAATAGACTTAATCTTGGCTACCGGAGAAAAGGTCTCATCATAATCCACTCCATGAATTTGAGAGAAGCCCTTTGCAACCAGTCTAGCCTTATAAGTGTGTACTTTACCATCCATGTCGGTCTTCTTCTTGAAGACCCATTTGCACCCTACTGTCTTACGACCTGGTACATTTTCAACCAAGTTCCAAACTTGATTGTCATACATGGATTGTATCTCGCTATCCATGGCCTCTTTCCATTTAGCAGACTCAGGGCCTGCCATGGCTTCCGCGTAACTGTTAGGTTCATCCAGACCTATCAGTGTCTCATCACTGATAAGTGTATCTCCTTCTGCAGTAATATGAAAACCATAGTAATGCTCAGGAGCATTCCTAACCCTTTTGGAACGCCTCAGAGGTACAAACTTGTCAATTGGCTCAACAGGAGTTTCCTCCTCAAGTTGAGTGCTAGGGTTTGAAGTTCCTTCGCCGCTTGACTCTTGAATTTCTTCAAGATCAACTTGCCTCCCACTGTTTCCTTGGCTTATGAATTCTCTTTCTCTAAAGAAAGCCCTCCTTGCTACAAAGACCACATTTTCACTGGGTCTGTAGAAGAGGTAACCAAAGGATTGCTGTGGGTAGCCGATGAAAATACACCTCTCGCTTCGAGGTTCGAGCTTATCATAAGTCTCGCGTCTCACAAAAGCCTCGCAACCCCAAATCTTGATGTGGTCTAGTTTAGGTACTTTACCAGTCCACATCTCGTGAGGAGTTTTGGCAACTTTCTTTGTAGGGACGAGATTAAGGATATGGGCGGCAGTCTCTAAGGCATACCCCCAGAATGAGATTGGTAGCGTAGCTCGACTCATCATGGAACGAACCATATCCAACAAGGTTCGATTACGCCTCTCAGCCACACCATTCAACTGTGGTGTCCTGGGAGGTGTCAGTTGTGAGACTATCCCACATTCCCTAAGATAGTCGAGGAACTCTGAACTAAGATACTCACCTCCTCGATCGGATCGAAGCATCTTAATGTTCCTGCCCAATTGATTCTCGACTTCCTGTTTAAATTCCTTAAACCTCTCGAAAGTCTCTGACTTATGCTTGATTAAGTAGACATATCCATATCTACTATAATCATCAGTAAAAGTCAAATAATAACGATTAGCATCCCTTATGGCATGTTTGAATGGACCACACACATCCGTGTGTATAAGGTCCAACAATCCTTCACCCCTCTCACACGAACCTGTGAAGGGTGACTTTGTCATTTTTCCAAGTATGCATGATTCGCAACTATCATCTGACTTTAGGTCAAACGACTCCAAGACTCCATCCTTTTGGAGTTGGCCTATGCGTTTCTTGCTTATATGTCCAAGACGACAATGCCATAAAGATGCTTTATCCATGTTATTATTAGTAGAATCAATACACAAAACATTATTTCCTAGGTTATCTACAACAGATACAGCTTCATACACACCATCACAAGGTAATGCTTTAAAATAAAGAACATTATTAAAGAAAGCATCAATAGAACCAACTTCATTATTAAATGAAAAGGTAAACCCTTGTTTGTACAAAGCATGAAAGGAAATAATATTTCTTGCCATTCCTGGCGAGTAACAACATTTATTCAAATCTAAATTAAACCCACTACTTAGCGATAAAGTATAAACTCCAATCTTGGTAACAGGTAAAGCTTTCCTATTCCCCATGATCAAGTTTATCCTTCCTTGCTCCACATTCTCACTTCTTCTTAGTCCCTGCAAGTCACAACAAATATGAATACCACAACCGGTATCAAGGACCCAAGAATTAGAATGGGGTGAGTTATTAGAAATGATAGTGTAAGTACCTGCGTGGTTGGGTTTAACTTTCCCATCCTTCACGTCCTGCTGGTACTTAGGGCAGTTCCGCTTCCAATGAGATTTTTCATGGCAATAGAAGCATTCAGCCTCTTTTGGGTCAAAAGAAGGAGTGATGAAACCTTTCTTGGTTCCACTTGAAGAAGAGCCATCAAGGGTCCGAGCCTTGGTACCCTTCGAGGATCTCTTTCTCTTCCTCCATCGATTCTTCCCAATTGCCAAAACCGGAGTTGAGTTTGGAGTAGGAGTGATAGCAACCGACTTCCCCTTAAGACCTGATTTTGCGGTCTTGAGAAGTCCCTGAAGTTTGCTGAGTGTGACCTCTTCCTTATTCATGTGATATGTCATGCGGAATTGATCATAGCACGATGGTAAGGAATGCAAAATGATATCTATTGCAAGATCCTCAGGGAAGTTCACATTAAGCTTCAGCAAACGATCCACATACCTTTGCATTTTCTGCATGTGGCTCGTGACGGATTCCCGTCCTTCATCATGGTTGTTATCATGGAGCAGATGATTTCATACCTCTCTTGTCGTGCACTTTGATGGTATCTTTCCATCAAATCTTGGTGCATTTCATAAGGGTAGAAATCCTCATAAGACTTTTGGAGTTCCGCTGTCATCGTGGCATCATGATGCAAGCCACTTTCGTAGCATCCCTTTCATGTGCCCGAAAGTCAGCGATCTCCTGAGGAGTTGCAGTGGTCTCATCAATCTCCTTAAGCTCCTTGTCAAGGACATATTCTTTGTCCTCGTAGCGGGTAATCATCCTGATGTTTCTGATCCACTCATTGAAGTTGGATCCATCAAAGGTGACTTTCCCACACTAGTTCATAAGGGTAAAGGAGCCATTAGGATTAGAGCCAGAAGCATTGTTGGAAGACATCTGAAGAGAAGAGAACAAGATTAGTTTAGATATAAGAGAGTCCTTAATAAAACACCCAAATGTAATATTAAATCTAGGATCCAATCACAATATAATATAACTTAGAAGAGGTATGCCGTAATCTAAGCTATATCATATTTGAAAGGTAGGTGAATGACGATTCACCAATTTCCACCACGAAAACCGGAATATTTTGAATATTAGGTTTTTGATTGGTTCTTAGAAATTCCTAGATTCTTTGAGATTCAATGAACTTTTCAAAGGCATGTTTCAATCTCGAGTGTGCCCTCCAAGTTTTGTGACTGGGATACCGAGGATCACAAAACGAGGTGTGAAGTAACCATGCAAATCACTTGGTACCCTTAAAGTTTATCACTCAATCGATGTGCCGGTAAACCACACACGCTCCATCGATACTATAATAAACCCTAAGTCACCCTTTACCTACCTTGTTAAGTCCAAGTTAGTGTGCCGGTTAACCACACACGCTCCACCAACGACTTAATCAAAGTGTAAAGTGTAATTTCATGGAATAGCACCTTATTCACATTTTTCCTAAAGTAACTAAGATTGGGAATTTAATAAAACATTTAGTTACTTTATAATATTCATCATACTTTGAATGAGAATTAATAAGTCCTTGTCTTACCCGTTCGGCTAACGACCCTCCACCGATCAAGCAAGCGGTGGGTGAGAGTGGACACCCATTAAGTCACCATTTTATAGGCAACAACCTTATACCCACCTTATAGACCGGCTTCGTGAATGAGGCGTACTAGCGGTAAGACGACTTTGTTCTTATACATATATATATAATTATTAAATCATAATAATATAAGTATAAGGGTTGAATTTTTAACTTTTAAAATTCTAAGGGTTGGAACTAAAGTTTTAACTTAACTTTACTTGTTCCAAAACTTGAGGGCAAGTTTTGTAAACTTTCAAAACTTTTCATTTCTTGTAACTTATGAGTTTAATAGAGTAATAAAATGAGGACTTTTCATTTTTCTAACTCTTGTGTTCTTTTAATGGTTTTTTAAATCCAAGAGACTTTTGGTTTTCCATAACTTGAGGACAAGTTATGGACTCCATTAAAACACATTATGATCATGAATTAATCTACCACATAGGTTACAAATAATTCCTATGATCATCAAAACATCATAAGAACAAGAACATGAATATGAACACTTTCAAGAATCAAAATCACATTTAATCTTTGTAATTTTGATAACTAGTTATTGTAAATGAGTTAGAAAAGACATTACACCTTCTAAAACAAGTTTTCAAGTACCAAAACATTTTAGGGTAATGACTCTAATCCATTTCCAGCAACTCAAGTCGAAATTCTGCACTCTGTCGACCCTACTCGCCGAGTGCATAAACCTACTCGCCGAGTAGGTTGAAGATACACGTAAACTCGACGAGTCCTCCCCATGGACTCGCCGAGTCCATCAGTCAGACAGCAAGATTTTCGACTTTCTTCAACTTTTAAGCACAAATAACAAACAAACAAGCCTAGGCTCTGATACCACTGATGGGTTTTGAGCATTCTAACACTTCCTAAGTGTACATGCAACCCTAATAACCTTGGATCTATGTTTGTCTAATTATCATGCAAAGTTGAATTCCAAGGTTATATTCCTATCTAGCATACATGGGGAACAATTTTAACTTGAACCATAGATAGAATAACTTACCTTGTTGTTGCTTGTGTTCCTTGAAACCTTGTGAGCCTAGCACCCCAAGTGTGATTCCTCAAATGCTTCACACAACACCAAATGCTCTTGGAAAGACTCTTGAGATAATACACACTTCCTAAAATCGGCCAAGCCCTCTAGTATCTTTGTGTCTAACTTGTGTGTAGCCGATTTTGTGGAGAATGGGACTCTTATATAGTGTTGACACATCTAGGGTTACACCATGTAAACCCTAATGTGTCATGACTCTTCATTTCCATGACCCATGGGTTTGTAACTCCCATGGAGCATCCATGGAGCATCCTATGGGTAGAACCCAACTTGATAATCCATGGAGCCTCTTAGCCCACTATACAAGATATGAATGATTTACATAATCAACCCATATATTTAATTAGTTATCCTTTGATCACATAATTAATTCCAAATTAATTCTTTGATCAAACTAATCAAATAATATTATTAATATATTAGAACTTATAATATATTAATAATCTCCAAGTGTTATTTCTCTCATTTAGTCTATCCAATTGCATGGTGCCATGCAACCCAAGTGGACCATGCCGGGTCGGATCAAGTACATACCAGAAATAGTTATGGACTTAGACACCTTATCCAACAATATATAGACCAGACCAGAGAGTCCAACGACTTATGAGGCCAGAGGGTCCTCAATCAGACCGAACCGGAAGGTCCAACGAGCTAGACCGAACCGGTGGGTCCAACGAGCTACGGGACTGGAGGGTCCCGCTGAGACACACTGACCAGTGGGTCATACCGAGTTATAGCCTCGAGTGGCTTATGTGTTGTATGTAGTATTTTGGGGAACTTACTAAGCATTTATGCTTACCGTGTTATGTGATATGTGTTTCAGTTACTAGCGTGGATCGCGGGAAGGCGTTAGCATGATTTGTACACATTGACAGAGGATTTTGTATTTGAGATTCTGGGATATGTTTTACCATGATAAAATTTGATACACTTGAGTTTTGAGATGATTTGTATGAGATATGTTATGTTTGATAAATGAAAAATTGTTTTAAATTTTCATGTCGTTACAAGTTGGTATCAGAGTCTTGGTTTGAGGGATTCGGATGCACCTTAAGGCGTATCTGAACTCAAACTGAGGATTTGAGAAAATCTTTCATAAAAGAAACCATTTTTCTAAAAAGAGTAAAAGATTTTGAGAAAAAGCAAAAAGGAGAACTGTATACAATCAAACAGCGCCCGAACGGTGATTTCCCAAAATACCCTTACATTATGTGCTATGAGATATTATGTGATGTGCTATGCATGCTAGTGTAGGCTAGGTAAATCATATCTTAGGACTAGGGTGGCCTGATATATGATGCCTTAGCCTAGGAGTTTAAACTGATGTAAGTTGCTTTGAGTGCATGTAGGTAGCAGAGAGTAGCTTATGAGAAGTCTGCTTGAGAGTAGGCTGATTTTAGGGGGTATAAAGTACTTGCAAATTGGGATCCAAGGAGGAGGACTTGGTGTGGATACGGATACGGCGTGGAAGGTAGTATTGGGCCCGTACTACTGAAAGCACTGGATCGGTAAACATCCCAAGTGAGAATCCTTAGGGTTCTAAGGAACAAGTAGGAACGGTTGATCGAGTGTGAGTAATCTCGGTCGAGTCTATGATTATTTTATGTCATATTTCAGAGGCATCATGGTGGGAACGCGCCACAACCCTGGAGGCAATGGTACTAGTGGTACTAGTGATGAGGAGATCCGTAGAATGATTCACGAGGAGGTGCCTGCAGCCATTCGAGCTGAGATACCAGAGATGTTTGGGTCTATCAAGACCACGATAATTGAGACATTCGAGGAGCGATATGTTGCTCTGACTAAGGCGGCTCCTGCTGCAGCCACTACAGTTGTCGCTGCCACGAGGCCTCAGGATCCGATAGCCGCGATGAGGTGGATCTCTGACATTGAGGGATGCTTCTACACATGTTCATGTCCTGAGCATCTGAGGGTACGGTTCACGCGGAACCAGCTTCGCTTGGGAGCGAAGGACTGGTGGAAGTTTGTGACGGCTGACTTCACTCCTGCAGAGCTTACAGCAGTGACTTGGGAGCGGTTCACCACCATGTTCCGAGATGAGTATGTTCCCCCGGTGGAGAGGGAACGGTTGGCGTAGGAGTTCTTGTCCCTCAAGCAGGGCACACAGTCTATGAGTGTGATTACCCGGATGTTTCACGACAGGGCGTTGTTTTGCCCTGAGCATGTGTCTTCTGAGCAGGCACGCATGAGTCGATATCTGAGCATACTAAGGAGAGACATTTGTGAGTTCGTGGTGAACCTTGCATACCGGACATTTTCCGAGCTCCAGGAAAATGCCTGAAAGAGGGAGATCGAGCTAGAGACTCAGGCCAAGGAGGAGGCCGAGTCTCATAGGAGGGATAGGCGGCCGACAGAGTCTCAGCCCACAGCCAAGCGGGCAAAGCCCGCTGATTTGAGATCTGGAGGACCGAAGAGCCGCACTTGTGGGAAGTGCGGCAAGATTCATGAGGGAGTGTGCTGAGTTGGGGTGTGCTTCAAGTGTTGGATTAGTGTCTAAGTCCATAACTATTTTGGTATGTACTTGACCCGATTATGAGCATGGTCCTTTTGGGTTGCCTTCACCATAGCAATATGTAGGATGAACTAAGGAGAGAAAGGTTTAATTATGATTTATTAATATATTATAAGAATAATATATTAAAGTAGAAATCATATTGTTTAATTAATATTAGTCAAGAATTAATTGAGAATTAATTTTGTGGCTAAAAGAGATTAATTAAATATAGGGGACTAGACTGCAATTATTGGATAATTGAGTCATTGGGCTAAGGAATGCTAAAGGAAAAAGGGGTGAACGAAATTATGATGGGAGTCCATCATATTTTCTTCCATGGCCTTATCCAGAAGGTTCCATGGGCTGCTTAGAGTTTAAGCTGCCCATTAGGGTTTTGACTGAAACCCTAGCAGCCCACACAAGTATATAAAGGACCCCTTAGGCCCCAAAAACATGGGTAACTGAATCCTTAGGGTTTCTAGATGGTTTTGGGTGCCTCCTCTCTTCTCCTTCTTCATATAGTTGCTTAGTGGTGTTTGTGACTCCATTAGAGGTGCAACACTTGAGGCAATAAGCTTTTGAAGCCAATCCAAGCAAGGAATTGATTGTTATTGCAATATAACAATCAAAGGTAATTACTAAACCCTTATTTCAGTTCTTATGTGATAGATCTAGGGTTTATAGCTTTGGATATTCAATTTCATGTTCATTAGACAAACTAGATCCAAAAGCTATTAGGGTTTGCATGTACACCATAGGATTGATGTTTTGCTCAAAACCAATGAGTGGTATCAGAGCCTAGGGTTGTTTGTTTGATGTATTTGATGCTTTGGTTGATTATTCATGCTTAAAATCAAATTTTTTTTGGTTCTGGAGGTTGGACTCGCCAAGTCCATGGCTGAACTTGTCGAGTCCATAGTGAACTCGATGAGTCCAAGCTTGAATCGACGAGTCGGAGTCGTAGATGGAGCAGATTTCGGGATTTTGACCTGTTTTGGCTGTAGAAAATTCCCTAAAACGTTTTATATTAATAAAATCCGATTTTTATCAATATTTGGAGTTTATCCTTGCCAAAATTGAAGATAATTGTCAAATTTGGATAATCTTTTGTTTTATTAGATAAATATTGATTGCTTTGTAATTTAGATTTGAATTATCTTGTGAAAAAGTTTCAAATTGCACCCTTTAGGTTTTATAGTTTAAATTTGAATTTAAAAGTTTTGTTTTTGAAATTTAAATAAGTTAAACCCTAATGTTTTGAAAAGTTTCAAAACTTGCCCTCAAGTTTTGGATTTTAAAATTAATTAAAAGTCTTAATTTGAAATTTTAAATTCTAAAACCCTAGTAATTTGAAAAGTTCAAATCACACCCTTATGGTTTTATTAATTAATTACAGTGTATAATTAAAAGAGATTTAATAAACCCATAAAGTTTTGGTTTACATTTAATTAAATTAAAAGTATAATTTACTAAATTGAACCACCTAGTATTTTAAAAGTGTAAAATACACCCTATACTATAGATAACATTAAAAGTCTAATATTATATATATATATATATATATATATATATATATATATATATATATATATATATATATATGAGTAAAAGTCAGTCTTACCGTTAGTAGGCCTCATTCACGAAGATGGTCTATAAGGGGTGTTTAAGGAAATTGCCTATAAAATGGCGATTAAATGGGTATCCAATCTTACCCACCGCACTCTTGACTAGTGGAGGGTCATTAGCCGAACGGGTAGGATAGGATAGAAACCTTCCATTATATGTATAATGAGTTACAAAGTAACTAAATGCTTTTACAAATTCCCAAATCATAGTTACTTTAGGCAAAATGTGAAATTGTATGCTAATCCATGGAATTACACTTCGTACCCTTGTCAAACGTTAGTGGAGCGTATGTGGTTAACCGACACACTAATCTGGAGATGAAATTGGTGGTGAAGGGTGGCTCGATGCTTATCATAGATCAATGGAGCGTGTGTGGCTAACCGGCACATTGATTAGGTGATAGTAGCATTGAGTGTACCATGTGATTCGTATGGTTATTCACACCTTATTTGTGATCCTCGGCATCCCAGTCACAAATAGAAGGGCATAATCGAGATTAAACATGCCATTGAAAGGTTCAATGAATCTCAAAAGATCTAGGAGTTTCAATTCATTTAAAACTTGTACTTCCTTTTCGTTTTTCATGGTGGAAATTGGTAAATCGTCATTTACCTACCTTCAAATATTCTGCAACTAGATTACGACATCCCTCTTCTAGGTTGTAGAGTATTGTGTTGGATCCTAGCCTCGATGTTTCATTTGGGTGTTACATCAAGGATTCTAATCAACTTAACTTGAATTTTCTCCCGTTTTGTAGATGTCTAGTTCTGACAATCATGGTCTTCCCAAATCCCATGGAACAAGCTTTCCAAACGAAGATGATATTCCACAATATGATCGAGGAACAAGAAATCATGCTTCACTTCCTCCACCTCCTCCAATTGTTCTCCCTAACCCACAAGTTCAAAGGCTTGAAAAGTTCAAGCTCACTCAAGCCCTTTTGGCAAGTAAACACAAAGATGGGAAACATGTGTGTGCACACATCTTAGAGATAAAGTCACACATTGATAGGTTAAGGGTATTGGGTGTCGAGATTTCAAGTGAGTTGGCTGGTGACTGGGTTCTTTAGTCACTTCCTAAATCATATAGTGAGTTCGTTAGAGAGTACTATATGATGGACCACGACGTGACCCTCATTAATCTCACCTATTTGCTTATAGCTGCTGAATCAGCAATGATTTGGCGAGCTGGTCAAGCAAATTTGTCTGGTGAATAAAACTCCCAAACTTCAATGGACATTGAAAATGGTGACATTGGAGATCCAGAAAAGGTAAATTCTGAGATAGTTCCTTGTGTCATTCCAAAGGAGTCCATTTGCTTTTATTGCCAAGAGAAGGGGCATTGGAGACGAAGTTGTCCTATTTACCTGAGAGATCTAACAGATGGGAGAGTCAAGATGTATGGCTCTACTTTAGGTAAAATCCATTAACTAACTCTTTTAAGTTCCTATTCTAGATTCTTAATACATGATGTGACAAGATTACATTTTGATGTTTTGTAAGATCGAAGAAAAGAGAGGAAGCTTAAGAGAAGAAGGGGGTTGAATCTAATCATGAAGAAATGGATTTCGATCGCATTGCTTGAAGATTGGATTCTTGAGCTACTACTTGGAGTTAGAATAGATTGCTAAGAAATATGTAATAACATAGTTTTTCAATTGAATTGCATTGTAAGGACAAATTTTTCCGCAATAAAAATAAAATTTGATTTTATCTTATTTATTTATCCTTGCAATGGCATGTATGAAAAATTGATGTTTGAAGGTTTCTATTATTAGCAATAATGGATTTGATTCTTAATTATGTTATTTGTGGAGATGTCGAGAATTTTCCGAATAGGGAGAGTTTCTCATCGCCCAAGTTTCAATTGGACAGAAACTTGGAATCCTACAACTTGGTTGCGTGATGAATGAAAACTTTCATATTTGGAAATTAGACTAATTCTTTGACAAAGTGTCAAGAGAAGGACTAGGAGATCGAGTACACTAGTTTGTGCATTCATTAAGTCCACCATAAAGAGTGATAAAGATATTCGTCATGATTTACTAAAGTTTAGTAAATATGGTTATACTTATAAGATTAAGTGTAATTATGAGTTGGTTGAAAGAGTTTCAATGAATAGCAGAACGAATAAAGAAGAATCAAGTAGGCAGAAAGATAAAAGTTTCTCCATTCTAAGAAGAAGGGAGAGTACCTTTTATTTTGTTTTATGATAATTCTTAATGATTAAGAACCATATCTCAATTGATACTCTAAGTGAGTCTTAGTGCATTTGTATGTCTAAGAAGATGAATCGAGAATTGTGGAAATGGTAAATCAAGAAGTCAATCATACTTATTCCAATATCAAGTCTTAGATTTATACTCCAAGATTGTGAATTGAGTGACACGTCTTTAGTAGGTTTATAACACTCAACAAATGTGGAATTTGGAAAAGTTTTCTTATTCTCGCACATTTGAAATTGGTAAGTTTTGATGTCTTGGATAAGACAAAGACCAAGTAGGACTAATTATGTGAAGTGTTTTGTCTTGATAAGAATCATATATGTCAAGAGGTCAGTGGGAGTTTTAATGATCTTGGAAAAGTTTCAAGAACAAATCAAGAATAAACCTTATCGATCATCACTAGCACACGACTAGAGGTTTACAACCTATCGTGTTGACATTATTTTGTTTCTGTGCCATTCCAATTGAGTTAATTATGTGTGTGAGTTCTATGAGTTCTCATTTGAATGCATAAAGACAAAGAGCCTTGATCGATGGAAAGTACATTGATATGTAAGGATAAGTTGCTAAACTATTTGGAAGACATGGTGGGCACTCATGTTACCATAAGGCTAGAAATCAAGAAAGTTCAATCCATATGAGTTTGGATTTGTCGCAAACTTTGGTTTTGGCAAATTCACATGGATAGGAACTGATACACCATAAAATCTAAGTGTCATAAGATTCCCTCCTTCATGAGAATGACTGTGAGGAAATGCTTTCACTAAGAGAGATTTTAAGAAGATAGCAATTGTGAAAATTGTATTCTCAAATTCGATTATGGTTACGGCATCCCTTTCCATAGTTCGTATTGTGAGATTTGGCAATTAGTTTGAACATTTGGAACTTAGTAACATAAGTTCTGAATTGTTTAGACACGCATATGAGCTATCTAAGGTAAATGTGTATAAGTTTGAGAAGCTTAGATAAAGGATTATCGAAGCATATGGTATTAGAAATATGAATTTTGTGGAATTCAATAGCATTGTTTTCTGGAAGTTCAACTGTTTTCTGAATACATGTCAAAGCTAGTGGGAGCATAAGTGTTATGCTTATATGATAATAATCATCATGATAATGGGAGCATAAGTGTTATGCTTGTATGATTATTATGACAAGTATTGCAAGTTAGCAATATTAATTATAGAAAAACAAAGATTCAATTCACAAAGTTGCATGGTTTGAAAAGTTGTTCTGCTATAATTAAGGGAGAGAATATTACACTTCATTTCAAAATCTAAAGCTTAGATTGAGATATTTTAATATTATTTAGTCAAAGGATACATAGTGTGTTCTTAAATTTCAATTATGATTACGACATCCCTCTTCATAGTTCGAATTGTGAGAACATGACACATAAAATATTATGGCAGAAGATTGATAAAGTATCATATCTTTATGTAAGACATTATGCATCGTGTCCCATACGCTTCGGGTATAGGATCAATTGCAAATGCTATAATATTTGACCATTCTAAAATTTTCCAAATGTCTAGCGCATTAAGAGGGAAAAAGGACTAGAATCGGTTTTGACTAAAATAATTAAACAACTATCAAAGGACGATCCAAAGTTCGTTGAGGATTGGTTGCTTGTGAGTAGTTGGAAGTATGGTATTGGATGGACCATATCGACATTATTATGAATAGATAAGATTCTATTAAGAATGAGTTGTCATATGGCAAATATGGAAATGTTTCCATATTGGGAGTTGGATATTAAGAGTCTATGTCTAGATTAGAAAATTTTATGCAAGTAGGATGTTCAAAGGAATGTACTTTGAATGTAAGACTTCGCGTATATGGAATTGTCTTGTAACAATTTCTGATAGAGTACTTTCATTGGCCAAGTCTTAGTGACTTTTGTGCTATGACTTTGCGAAAGGATCGTTGCATAAAATGTTAGAATTTAGCATATTCTAGTAGCGCCAAGAAGCTTGTGTTCTAACACTAATGATAAGGATTAGGAATTGTGAAATGAGCATCATTGGAAAAGTTTCTCAATTGATCTATTTCACAAAGAAAGGACCATTGGAAACATAGTGTGCATGCTTTGTGCATGTGACAACCCAAAATTTCCATTCTTTACAAACCATATCAAGCCAATAGAAGTAGAACAGTTTCAGTGAAAATTCAGACTTCGAGTATAAGTTTGGCAGTTTTCAGGATTTACCCTTAAGGAGATGTTAGGAGAGTGGATGCACTAGGGTTTTGTGCAACACTGTTATTCCAATACTCTAGGATATTAGAGTTCATTCCGAGAATATAAATATTTTCTGCCAAAAATCCCAGGACTATATATAGAAAACTGAACCAAATAGTTCATTAGTTACATTTCCAATTTGAGAAAAGCCAAAATTCTCTCTCACGGATCTTCGGGTTTTTATCCCAAATTGTGAGTAACTCTTTCTAGTAGTGTTAGAAAGCTTTAAATGTGTTCATAACATAGATTACATAGCTAAATCATTCGATTTAGGAGTTTACTCCCCAAGGTGTTCTTGGGCGGTAAACTCCCGAAACCAAGCCTAGATTGTTCCCCGCGATTTGTAACTACCTTGGACTTATATAGGAGTGTGTTAGGGACATGAAATCAAGCAAGAACCACCCAAGTTTAGGAGTTCACGGCCCAAGAGTATCTTAGGCCGTAAACTCCAAAAAGCATGCTCAAAATGGTGCTTTTAAGGCACCTAAGGCCTTAGACTTTTACCTAGACTTGTTCCCATTAAATCAAGGGCCTTAAACACATAGAAATCACCTTGCAAAGTGAGTTTACGGCCATGACATGGTTCATGGTCCGTAAACTCATTAAAGGGGCACCAAAGTGTGTCAAGAGTCTTCATATGTTTGGAACAAAAGCCTAGTTTAGTTCCTAGATAATTTAGAGACTTGAAAACACCATAAACACCCTCCCAAGGGAGTTTACGGCCGTAAACTCCATGGGATATGGTCCCAGGGCCGTAAACTCCTCAAAGGAGTTAATAGGAAGCCCAAACACTTGATTTAGCCTTGAAACAATTCACCACTAGAGTTGTATTAATTCTAAGCTTCATTTAGAGACCTTATTGAGAGTTTACGGCCAGGAGTTTACTCCCCTGGGCCGTAAACTCCAAAACATATGGTCATTTGACCATAAACTCCCATTAGGGGCATTGCACTCCTTTGTTGCAACCCATTAGCCTCCTAGCACTTGACCAAAAGTGTTTTCCTCGCGTTAAAATGTTTATACTTGTATAATTAGTGTTTTAATCACTAATTATTTATATACATATGTCTTCATATGTAATTAGGATCATTGTGTGCGTCTAAAGTCTTCACTTGACACCAACCACTTGTCATATCCTTCCTTACGATAACAGTCCGTTCAATTCCAGTCACTTACTGCAGGTGAGTTCATACCCCTTAATCAATGTTTTAAACTGTTTTTAATTTTTTTATGGGGGGGATACAAGTAGAATTATGCTAATTATTATATCAGTCACATGTGATTAATAAGCAGCATTCAAATGATTGGCTACTCATTAGCCGTTTTACCAAACCGTTTCCTTCAAATGTTTTTCATAAACACTTTATGTGTTTAAAAACTCCTTATTACACTGTACATTTTATTCTGTATATTACATTTCAAACTGATTTACAATTGTGTTTCAAACAAATGTTCTTTATACTAAACTGTTTTATCAAACCCATGCCTTCGAAACCATTTTATAGATCGACATCAAGTCGATCTTTTCTTAGAAAATATTTATGTTCAAAGGTTTTACAAATCTTATTTTATGCTTTTATATTATAAATTGCATGCCTCTATATGTATAGTTATATAAGAAATGTTTAAAAGACTTAGGAAGGCTATCCACCCTATTTCCTTTTCGCGCTTGAGATGTGGTCTGGTGGGATATCGGGTACTCGTCCGAAGGTCGTTTAAATATTAGTTATATATCATGTGTACATATATAGTCATAAAAGGTCCTTCCAGTTCATCCCATGCCCTTGGGTAGCAAGGGTATACATCCATGTCCATACGTACCAGTTAGACTACTAGTAAACTACCATATGGGTAGTTTAGGAAGATACTAGAACTATTACTAGAACACAATATCATACAATGAGTCAGTTCATTCATGAGTCTATACTTGCTAGATAGAGAGCACTTACATTACAGCTAGAACATTTCATTACTATGAGTACATATACAACTATACTAGAGAAGAACATATACAACTATACTAGGAAGAGAACATATACAACGATACTAGAACGAGTACATTACTATACTTGCTAGGTAGAGAGCACGTACATTACAGCTAGAACAGTTCATTACATTACATATATATGAATACGTTAATTATTGTGATATATATCGGAGCATGCCTTAAATGTCATGGCCCGAGTCTCTTGAAGGGAGAGCGTGAGTTTGCGTATAGATCTATACTAGATTGACTATCCTACACCTTGCTGCTAGCTACAGCCGGGCCTGCAGGTCTGTGGGTGCCAAACGTCATTCCGTTTTACGACCATTCGTATGTCGTTGTTACCAGTCGATAGTATGGTACAATTAATCACATTATGCCTTAATATAAATCCGGTTTAAGGTAGTTAGTACAGCAGTAGTTCCTATAATACAACACTACAGTACTACATTTATTTTTCCCTTTTTCTTATATTTAGTGATCATTTCACTTAAACATTTAATGTAAAAACTATATTTTTATAATGATAGTTACACTTGGGAAAATTACACACTTTTACAAGAGACGAACATATAAAACAGTTAAGTCTTGGTAGAAGACTACATTGAGAACAGTTAGGTCTTGGTAGAAGACACGCTTTATATAATAGTAGGAATCATAGGGATTTCTAGGGTTTTTCAAACATTTACAGTCGTTTTACAAACATTTTTACATTTACAGTTCATATACATTTTCAAATACTTACAATTCATATACATTTTCAATACTTACAGTTCATTTACATTTTCCATACTTACAGTTCATAGACTTACAAATTCTTAAATACAAATTAAGCCACTAAAGTACTTATGATCTCACCAGCTTCAAAGCTGATACTCGCTTTCAAAATTACTTGTATCCTCAGGTCATCATAGACAGGTACCGATGCAAGGAGAAAGGAAGATGGAGCTTGTTCAAGACTCATCTTTCATTTTGATTTATGCTTTAGTGTTTATCAAAATTTGACAAAACACTTGTATAATAATTATATTATTAATGCAATGGATGATGTTGTTGCTTGTTTACTACTTTTCATTGTTGTGATACTGTACATGACGTCCTCCGCCCCAGAACGTTTCCGCCGTTCTTGGGTTTGGGGTGTGACAGGTACATGGGACAACTATTGTTGTAATTTGAGTAATAAGTTGATTTTCTGAAACAGTAAACAATGAATAATGAGTAATCAATATGGTGTTTAAACAAAAGTGTTTTATTTACTCCCACAAGTTTGGGGCCATATAGGATTAAGTATTATTGTTGTGTTTCAGTTTGCATGTTTTGACTTCCAGAATAATTGGGTTATTTCAACCTCCACAGTCAGTCATACGTTGGAAGTAAGTATGAAGGAAGTCTGTCATGAAAAGTCTGTAGATTGTCTGAAGAGTTTAGACATAGCACAAGTTTGTTGCAGAGTTCATGAGTACTTTAATAAGATTAGGGTATTGGATGAAAGCCAGGCTCACTTGGATCACTTCATGGATTTATCACGAGTGATTAGTGAGACGATAATATTGTATATTCTTGAAACCGAGACGTGTGAGTTGCTATTTGCTGGTCGGTTGCGCATAGATAATAAGTAAACGCACCAATAACTTGGTGTTATAAAACTTATTGTTGTGTGTGATTCGATGAGTGAGTACAAGCGAGCATTTGAGTCGAAGTTTATCCATTCCTTTTACCTAAAGTGGGATAAAAGCGATATCCGTGGGCCCCTCGATGATTTAGTGATGGCATCTAAGCGCTTGGCCAAGCCGAGACTAAGTTGATGTGTTAAATTGTAGTCTGTTGTCTGTCGTCATAAATCGGAAGTCGGGAAACAGTATAGAGAGAATGATTAAAATTCATGTCTTATGTCTATACGATATCTTGAGAATGGAGGAATATATGATCCCTTATCTAAAGGACATGCTATCTGATAAGATCAGAGTTGAAAATGGCTTTTGAAAGCTACGATTTCTAATCAGGTTCTGAAGTCATACAGAAAATAGTTATTAGACTTATCCAAGTAGGAGACTGTTGGATTAGTGTCTAAGTCAATAACTATTTTGGTATGTACTTGACCCGATTATGAGCATGGTCCTTTTGGGTTGCCTTCACCATAGCAATATGTAGGATGAACTAAGGAGAGAAAGGTTTAATTATGATTTAATAATATATTATAAGAATTATATATTAAAGGAGAAATCATATTGATTAATTAATATTAGTCAAGAATTAATTGATAATTAATTTTATGGCTAAAAGAGATTAATTAAATATAGGGGACTAGACTGCAATTATTGGATAATTAAGGTATTGGGCTAACAAATGCTAAAGGAAAAAGGGGTGAACGAAATTATGATGGGAGCCCATCATATTTTCGTCCATGGCCTTATCCAGAAGGTTCCATGGGCTGCTTAGAGTTTAAGTTGTCCATTAGGGGTTTGACTGAAACCCTAGCAGCCCACACAAGTATATAAAGAACCCCTTAGGCCCCAAAAACGTGGGTAACTGAATCCTTAGGGTTTCTAGACGGTTTTGGGTGCCTCCTCTCTTCTCCTTCTTCATCTAGTTGCTTAGTGGTGTTTGTGACTCCATTAGAGGTGCAACACTTGAGGCACTAAGCTTTTAAAGCCAATCCAAGCAAGGAATTGATTGTTATTGCAATATAACAATCAAAGGTAATTAATAAACCCTTATTTCAGTTCTTATATGATAGATCTAGGGTTTATAACTTTGGATATTCAATTGCATGTTCATTAGACAAACTAGATCCAAAAGCTATTAGGGTTTGCATGTATTCCATAAGATTGATGTTTTGCTCAAAACCCATCATCAAGTGTGGCAACGAGGGGCATTTCACAAGGGACTGCCCCAAGGGGTTTGCAGTTTGCTTCCACTGCAACCAGACTGGCCATCAGAAGGCCAAGTGCCCATAATTGATTCAGGGATCAACACATGGATCTGCACCTTCTACCACTCGAGCTACAGAGAGTCGGCCCATGAAGACCGAGGCGCCGAAGGCTCGCGGCAGATCCTTTCAGTTGACCGCGGAGGAGGTCCGCGCAGCACCTGATTTTGTGGCTGGTATGTGATCTTTTTCTTATTCTTTTGTTTATATACATGGTGCTTATATGTGATATGTTTAGGTACTTTTCTTGTGAATTATGTACCTGCTTTGGTGTTATTTGACTTGGGTGTGAGTCGATCTTTCGTGTCATTACCGTTTAGTCAGCACATCAGTATCCGATGAGAGGCGTTGAGTCGACCTCTGTGAGTTTCTATAGCTGACGAGCAATCGGTTTTTGCTACTGATGTGATTCGGGGATGTGTACTCGAGATTTTCGGTGTTGAGTTCCCGATAGATTTGGTACCGATTGTGATGGGGGATGTCTGTGTCATCGTGGGTATGGACTGGTTGAGTCGATTCTGAGCTGTTATCGACTGCGAGCGTCAGTTGGTGACCATATGAAACCCTAGTGGGGGAGTACTTATGGTGTATGGCGAGGGTACCCGATCTGGGTCAGCATTTTGCTTGGCTGCCAGAGCGAGACGGAGTCTACAGCAGGGCTGTAAAGGGTTTGTAGCCTATGTGATGGATACATGAGTTGCCACAGAGAGGCCGAGTTCTGTAGGTGAGGTTCTGATAGTGTGAGAATTTCCGAATGTTTTCCCCGAGGAGTTGCCGGGCGTGCCTTCTGAGAGGCAGGTGGAGTTTCACATCGATTTGGTTCCGGGGGCGGTGCCTATTGCCAAGGAACCCTATCGCCTTGCGCCACCGGAGATGCAGCAGTTATCCTCGCAGCTTCAGGAGCTATATGGGAAGTGATTCATCCGACCGATTAGATTGTCGTGGGGAGCACCGATCCTTTTTGTCAAGAAAAAGGATGGTTCACACCAGATGTGCATTGATTATCGGGAGTTGAACAAGTTGACGGTCAAGAACTATTATCCACTTCCAAGGATCGACGATCTGTTCGATCAGTTGCAGGGTGCGTCTTGGTTCTCCAAGATAGACTTGAGATCTGGATATCATCAGATGAGGGTGCGCGATGAGGATATTCAGAAGACAACATTTAGGACTCGATATGGGCATTATGAGTTCTTGGTGATGCCTTTTGGGCTCACCAATGCACTAGTAGCGTTCATGGATCTCATGAACCGAGTATGCAGACCGATGTTAGATCGATCGGTGATTATGTTCATCAACGATATTCTAGTGTATTCGAGATCCAAAGAGCAACATGAGGAACATCTGAGGGAGATTCTTGGAGTATTGAGATCGGAGAGGCTTTATGCCAAATTCTCCAAGTGTGATTTCTGGTTACGAGAGGTCCAGTTCTTGGGACATCTTGTTAATCAGAATGAGATATTGGTCGATCCGGCCAAGATTGAGGCCGTTATGAGTTGGGAGGTGCCGAGATCCCCCACTGAGATCAGGAGTTTTCTAGGGTTGGTCGGCTATTATCGGATATTTATTAGAAATTTCTCCAAGATTGTCGTTCCCCCACCATATTGACCCGGAAGGGCGTGGCTTTTTCTTGGGGTCCAGAGCAGCATACCTCGTTTGAGACGCTTCGCCAGAGATTATGCGAAGCCCCAGTGTTAGCCCTTCCAGAGGGAATGGAGGATTTTGTGGTGTATTGTGACGCGTCTATATCGGGGTTGGGTACGGTGCTTATGCAGAGAGGGCACGTGATAGCATACGCATCGAGGCAGCTGAAGCCTCATGAGACAAGGTATCCCACACACGATTTGGAGTTGGGGGCAGTAGTGTTCGCCCTCAAGATATGGCACCATTATTTGTATGGGGTTCGATGTACCATATACACGGACCACAAGAGTTTGAAGTATCTGATGGATCAGCCCAACTTGAACATGCACCAGAGGAGATGGTTGGATGTGGTAAGGGATTATGACTGTGAGATCCTATACCACCCGGGCAAGGCTAACGTGGTAGCTGATGCTCTGAGCCGCAGGGCGGAGAATGCCCCGATTCGAGATATATGCATGAGGATGATGGTGATGACTCCGGTATTGGATACCATCCGAGAGGCCCAGGTAGAGACTGTGAGACCGGAGAACCACAAGAAAGAGCGGGTGATTGGGCAGGCGTCTGAGTTTGTTACTGATAGCCGAGGGCTTATGACCTTTCACGGTCGGATTTGGGTGTCGTTTATGGGCGGGGCACGTAGCATATTGATGGAGGAGGCGCACAAATCGAGATTCTCGATCCATCCCGGGGCCACTAAGATGTATTTGGACCTGAAGAGAGATTATTGGTGGCCCTGTATGAAGAGGGATGTTGCGTGGGTTGTAGAGAGGTGCTTGACCTGTCGTTGGGTTAAGGCCGAGCACCAGCGTCCGCATGGCAAGTTGCAACCGCTAGAGGTCCCCCAGTGGAAGTGGGAACAAATTTCTATGGATTTCTTCACCAAATTGTCGAGGACCGCCAGGGCTGTTGATGCAATTTAGGTGATTGTGAATTGGTTGACGAAGAGCGCTCACTTTCTTGCTGTCAGTGAGAGCTCTTCTGCAGAGAGGCTGGTAGAGATTTATGTGAGAGAGGTGGTGTCGCGACATGGAGTGCCGATCTCGATTGTGTCAGACCGAGATGTATGTTTCACTTCCAGGTTTTGGAAGAAGTTCCATGAGGATTTGGGTATGAGATTGCACTTCAGTACTACTTACCACCCACAGACGGATGGACAAAGTGAACGGACGATTTAGACGCTCGAGGACATGCTTCAAGCATGTGTTATGGATTTTGGTGGAAGTCGGGACACATACGTACCTTTGGCTGAGTTTTCTTACAACAACAGCCACCATTCGAGTATTGGTATGCCTCCCTCTGAGCTTTCATATGGGAGGAGGTGCCGAAATCCCATCTGTTGGGGAGAGGAAGGGCAGCGAGTGATGGGTAGCACTGAGATAGTGCTTAAGACGACCGAGCAGATACATCAGGTTAGACAGAGGTTACTGACAACCCATAGCCTCTAGAAGAGTTATGCGGATAGGCGGTGATCCGAGCTCGAGTTCCAGGTTGGAGACTTCGTACTCCTGAAGGTATCTCCTTGGAAAGGAGTGATCCGATTCAGGTAGAGGGGCAAGCTGCGGCCCCGATACATAGGTCCTTTCAGGTTGACTGCTAGAGTAGGAAAGGTAGCGTACTGTTTAGAGCTACCTACGGAGTTGAGCCAGATCCATGATACCTTCCATGTATCCTAGTTGAGGAAATGTATAGCTGATGAGACGGCAGTAGTGCCGCTAGAAGATATCCAGGTGGATGCGAGCCTGAATTACATTGAGAGGCTGATCACGATCTTGGATCGGAAAATCAGGGTTCTGAGAAACAAGGAGGTGCCTCTGGTTCAGGTCCAGTGGCAACATTGGAGAGGGTCCGAGCTGACTTAGGAGCCGGAGTCAGAGATGCAGGAGCCGCATCCAGAGTTATTTGCAGAGTGAGACTTCGAGGGCGAAGTCTGATTTTAGTGGGGAAGAATTGTAACATCCATAAATCAGGTATAACTATTTAATCCCTCTTCTTTTCCAAGCTGTCAAAACTAGCCCACGGAAAAAAAGTGTAGCAAACGGGTACGCTGGGCGTACTAAAGAGTACGTTGCGCGTACTCATGAGCGTGCTCTTGACACGAGCACTACCCAATACGTTGGGCATACCATAGTGTACGCTGGGCGTACTGGGCTCAGACATGAAACCCTAAATGAAGCATGAGCACTATAAAAGGAACATTATGGCCTCCATCCCAGCCACCATTTTCAGAGAGTGAAACCCTAAAAGAGCCAACCCTCATTTTAGAGCTTGTGTGTGTGTGTGTGTGTGTTTGAGCTTGATAAAGTGTTCTTGTGAGATTATGAAGAGAAGAAGGGCAATTGTAGAAGCAAGAGTTGGAGTGCAAGCCTTGGATCTGAGATTTACAGAGGTTGGAGCATCATTTGGAGGTAAAAAGCTAAAAGCTTTCTTAACCTTTTTGGATTTGTGCATTATGGACCATTTTTAGGGTTTTTGTCATAAAGATGGAGACTTTATGAGTAAATGGTCTTCATAAGCCTTGATCTGCCCCCATTTCAGTATAAAATGTGTTGTAGATCCATAAAAATCCAATCTTGATCGTTAATATTGAGTCATGCATGAGATAAGGGCTTAATGAGGAAAGAGGATAGGAGTTTGGAGTGATTGGTGACCTTTACAGCCATGCAAAGGCTTAAAGGCTTCGACTTTATAGGTTAAGAGGCATTAGAAGGACTAGATCTGGAATATGAGCTTATGTCTTAACCGTTTCAGACCAAAAGCCATTAAGAGCATGAAACTGGGACTTACGCTGGGCGTAAATCCAAGAATGTGCCGCGTAGGGGTTGAGATCCCTGATTCTGGATAGCCGGGGTATGCCCCGCGTACAGAGTTGGTACGCCCCGCCTATTGTCATCGGTTGACTTTCGTTGACTTTTAGGGTTTGGTCAACAATTGGACATTTGGACCATTGGAGGGGTAAAATGGTCTTTTACCCTTCTGAGAGATTATAGGAAGGGATTAGTCTAGCCTTTGAGAATCGTTGTTAATTAGAGGTAAATTACTTTATGTGATTAGGCGGAGGCTAGATCAGTATTTCGAGTTCGAGACTTTTTGAGATTACCCGAGGTGAGTCTTCTCACTATACTTTACCTAGAGTGGTATCTATGTGCAGACCGGAGGGTCTTATGTGTTATGTGCATGTTTGAGATTATGTGTATTATGATATATGTATACTATGTGATATATAGACCGGACCAAAGAGTCCAACGACATATGAGGCCAGAGGGTCCTCGACCAGACCGGGCCGGAGGGTCCAATGAGCTAGACTGGACCGGAGGTTCCAACGAGCTACGGGACTGGAGGGTCCCTCTGAGACACACTGATCGGAGGGTCATATTGAGTTATAGCCTCGAGTGGCTTATGTGTTGTATGTAGTATTTTGGGGAACTAACTACGCATTTATGCTTACTGTGTTATGTGATATGTGTTTCAGGTACTAGCGGGAATCGTGAGAAGACGCCGGCATGATTTGTACACACTAACAGAGGATTTTGTATTTAAGATTCTGGGATATGTTTTACCATGATAACATTTGATACACTTGAGTTTTGAGATGATTTGTATAAGATATGTTATGTTTAAAAAATGAAAAATTGTTTTAAATTTTCACGTCGTTACAACTGGGTTTGGTCATCTTCTGTGGTGGTTATAGTCCACACACGTATATGTGACGAAGGCTTTGTTAAATTGTACTTTTTGCAGTCGATGGGAGTTTATAGTTGCTTCTTTTTTTCTTTTGTGCAACGAGCTTTACCATATTGTATTATATATATATATATATATATATATATATATATATATATATTGCACGAGTTTAAAGCTTTATAGGCTTCATAGAGAGGATTAAACCTCAAGCTCTGTTACAGAAAAGCAAGAAGAAGAATGCACCCAGAAGTATCAGTATCCGCACTATTGCATTGTACAACATAGTTACTGTTGTTATGGTGTTTTTCCTGTTTGCTACTTACAGACACTGGTCTTAAAGGTTAGTTGACAAGAAATGTTTTTTTTTTCATTTGAATGTTTAAGAAGGAAGCCAAAACTTTCTTCTTCTTGTATGTATTTATGCCACAGTTAGTCCATGAACTCATGTAAAACACTTGGTCCATAAGGGCTATCACCTGAGGACTGGATACAAGTTCCACTAGCACTAAACAGTCAGTTACTTCCTTAAATGGTTGTATGGGCAACTGATATATATATATATATATATATATATATATATATATATATATATATATATATATATATATATATATATATATATATATATATGTTCTTGGTCCTAAAGCATGGATTTTTCCTCTTCTGTTTTTTAAATTACCATCATCACTCAATCATGGTGAGGAAACATGAACTTGTTTCTTTATTTGAAGGTTCCTCTTCATTGGTCTCTGTATTTGGCTCAGATGTCTCATCTGCAACCTCATTGCCAAAAACATCGGAGGCTTCTTCATCCTTCATTGGAGTTACATTTTCACTCCTTACTGGAGTGACATTCCCATTTCTCACAGGAGTTACATTTCCACTCCTGAATGGAGCTGTATAGAATCATGGATTCTTTGTCACATTATATTTTATAAGAAAAAGTTAAATATAATAATATATATGATTAGTGATTACCTTGGTCAAAATTAACGGGTGAGGTAGAGGAAGAGACAGGGGCAGAGGCGGATTCTAATGATGAAAGTTTTATGTGCCTATGAGGAGGGGAATGTTGGTCAGACGGTGGTCCCTTCTTTTCAACGGTGAAGACATTAGATAAGGCGGCTACTGTTGCCGCTCTCTGGGACCCACGAGCTAGCATTCTTGGCGGTGGTCCATCTTGAGGAGGTAGGAACAGTAGTTGATTTTGAAAAAGTAGAGGTTAAAGCTGCCATCGTTGATGCTCTTTGGGTGTCCCCACTAAGTTTATTTCCCGGGGGCTTAACATCTTGGCTCTGTAATAAAATAGGGCCACATTAAAAATAATTAATTAAAAAAAACATATTTATACAAGAACTACCTCTGCTACACAGCCTGAGCCGAAGAGTTACACAACCTTCTTACTGAATGTGTTTCCGTGAACCTGCTTCCATTGAGAAAGAGAAAAATGAGATACAAATTAATTAATTAATTAATTATATATATATATATATATATATATATATATATATATATATATATATCTTAATTACCTTATAAAGCATTTTTGGTCAAATGCTGAATTTTAGGTCGTACAAACATACAATGCATTTGTATAATCAATTTATGCATTACAAAAAGAGTAGAGTACATATGGTCAACAGTTAAAAAGGTCAAATCTATTAACCCCTATTCTTAGGATATTTTGACCCAGTTCATTTCTTATCTCCGTATTTCCCTAAATCTCGCAATTTCTGTTCACAAATCTTGGATATATATCGCTGACGTTCCATTTCTAGGGTTTAATTCATCTTTCAGCATTCAACCACCATTGTCACACCCGTCGCTTGGCGCGGGTAAACGACTAGTATATATATATATATATATATATATATATATATATATACAATAGTTTTTGCAGGATCCCATGAGAAATACGTTGTGAAGAAGCAAGGTTTGTTTCCCTATGTTACTCTGTAAAATACAACATGTGGGGAAAAGGAATCCGTAGAAGTTACAACCACACCGATTCCAGATCTGAATACAAAGCTTAACGTGTTTGGACACGTCATCAAAGGAGAAGATATTGTTTAGCTAAATAATAATTAATATAGACACACACATGTATGTATATATGTACAAAATTATGTTGGGAATTTGAGAGATTTTAATTGTGTTCCAGGAAATCGAGGAAGTGGACACAGACGGACATTACAGACCTAAATCTCGAATCGGTATCATTAACGTGATACTGAAACAAAAGATTTAAGGTCCTAGATCCCATAAAATTGTTTAATGATGCTAGATTGTGTGCTGTTGGAGAAGCTTCTCAACGTACCACTAAAGAAGATTGGGTAGAGTGGATGAGACATTTCAACATTGAATTATTTAAGGAATCACCTTCTCCAGCTCTAAGAACATGTGCCAGGCTGGCACAGTTACATGTGTCATTTTTAAAATTTGATATCTTTTATAAATTCGATTGTAACCCTAGTTTCTTTTTTTTTAACCATTTGTTGGACGAGAGCTGTTTCAGCAGGATTTGTTAGTTGTTGGTCACAACTCCTTGATTCTAGTCAAAAAGTCCTTGTTCGTAGTTTAGAGATGGCATTTTCTTCCCCTAATATACCCTTTGAAATTCTTGCAACATTACTTAACTTGCTATGGCTAAAAAAATAGTTGCTTATAAGTTATAAGTTATATACACTATGTGCCTCTAATGATTTCATATTGTCAATTTGCAACATGTATTTTATAGGCGAAATTCATGGAACATGATGAGAAACCCCTTCCCATTGACATTCGTCTCCTTGGTGCTCTTGCTGAAAAAGACGAGATGTCTTACACACTTGTGATGTATAAACTTTTCATTTTCAAGGCATTGTTTTGTTTATATGCTTTTTTGTTGTTGCAGTTTCGAGTATTTGCCAAGGCTTTGCATTATAAAGAGATGGAATTTGAAGGTGTACTTTCCAAGAAGATGGATGCCAATCCTATTGTTGTAGTTGAAGCACTCATTCATATTAATAACCAGTTACATCTGCATGAGGTGAATATATATAATCTATACTATAGTTCTACTACTACAATCTTTCATATACTAATATCATCTACCCACATAGTCTTTGTAATATTGTTGGCATCTATGTAATGGGTGGTGTTAGATGGAATTGTGATGATATACTTTCTAGTTTATATGATCAAGGATTGTCATTATGATTGTCATTGTTGATAGCTTTACAGGTAATATTTACCATTTGTACGGGGGTATTCTTGTCATTGTGTTTTTCATTGTTGATATCAAGTAATTCATATTGTAGTGTATTTATTCCAAATCCCACATTCTTTGGATGGAGAAAAGGGTAATTTCGTCTTTTATAACTAACATTTCATGTTTGATTCTTCTAATAATTATATTAGCATATTAATTTTTTGACTTTTATTTGATCAGGTCACAAGAATTATCAAAGCAGGGGTTCAATATTAGTCTTAAAGAATCATGAAAGGCAAGATGCAACTCTACTTAGTTCGAATTTGATGTTTATCATCTTTGTGTATATCTTTTTAGTTTGTTTAGAATTACATTGCAGAAGGTGTCCCTTAATAGCAATGTATTATTATGTTATATAGTTAGGGAAAACCTCTTGATAACAATGTACAATTAGATCCCCTTAATATCAATGTATTACAATTTTTTGACATGATGTTATTGGATGAAATTGATTATTTTGGTATATATTTGTTTACATATTTTTGTATTATGCGTAAATGAGTATCGTAAAGACGCGTCGTAAATGCATATCGTAAATGGTTACTGAAGTTTATGACACGCAAATGCATGTCATCTTCATTTATGACACGGGCTTCCTTGATACACATTGCGTGTCATAAACACGCGCGTCGTAAGGTTACGACATGCAAATGCGTGTTGTCTTCCTTTATGACAGGGCCTTCTTGATATGCATTGTGTGTCATAACTGCGCGTCGTAAATGCGTGTCATAAATGTGCGTCGTAAATGCACGTCGTAAATAGAGGACGTGCAAAAGCATGTCGTCTCTTGTTATGATAGGGTGTTCCTTAACATGCATTTCCGCATCATCTGAGTGTTTTACGACACGTATTGCGCGTCATAAAAGCCTATTTTTCTAGTAGTGCAAACAGGGGAGGCCAGTGCTCCAGCAGGTGATGTTGCAGGCATGCTATCTTTTTCTTTTTCATTGGTTGTTATCAGTATTTATGTTGCATGGAATGTGATATTGGTTTGGGTAAGCGTTATCACTGGTTTAATTCTCTGTTATTGTTGGGTTATATCTTCGAGACTTGTTTTATGCCTTTTGCATTCCGTAAATCATTAGTGGGTCATTGAGGGGTTGTATCTCATGTAGCGAGTTCCAATGTTTTTTATCGTTATTCTGGTTTTTGGTCGAGATCAGTTCGAGGCATTGTGTGGAAAGTCTATGGTCAGGATTTAGTGGGTTAGTTCTTTAGTCTCGCCAGGGTTTTGTGGTTTTAGTATTTGTTCTGGTAGGAGCGGCGATTACCTATGGAAGAACTGTTGGGTTCAAGCACTACCATTGTTAGGAAAAGAGCGGTAATAGGAGGATGGTGGTGTCACTTGTAGGTGTTGTTTGGTCATTGGAAATGTTTGGGGAGTTTTATATTCGCTCAGGTTGCAGTCGATTAGGATTCAATAATTCTTCGAAAGTGGGAGTTCGGATGAAGATTCGTCAGTTTAGGGCAAGGGTTATGGTTTTTAGTCGCCAACACAAGAAATTAAGTAATTGGTATGGTATCATGGGAGGTGATTCGTATTATCAGACTGGCTAAGATTTCAAGAGTATTCTTCAGGATTTCAGGTGTTGGACGATCATGGAGTTTGGCTAGAAATGGAACGCTAGTATTGAGTAGCACAAGTCATAAGCTGTTCATGCTATATGAGATGGATGTGTTGGGAAATCCATTTGGATTAAGAGACGAAAGAGATTTTTCGAATCCAAGTGGGGGAGAATTGTTCGAGAGTTCCGAGAGTTAGGAAGGGTGAGGGACTAGGGCAAGTTTCACATCCTGACCAGGAGGAGAGACGATCCGAGTGGCCGTTTAGATTGAGGTTGTGTAAGTGGGAATTCAGGAAACTTGGCGTCTCCTTTATTATGCATAGCAGGCTTGTGGTTGAGTATGGTTGAGGGTTTCGAAATTCGTAGTATGTACCAAAAATCTGACGGGATGCATGTTTTGACTGAGGATGCATGGGGTTGTGATGGTTAGGTATGGTAAGGCCATGGTTGGTTATAAGTGTTGTAAGACTGCGATGGGATTGTAGCATTCACCAGTTCGAGGTAGACTATAGTTGGAGGTGGTCATGAGCATCAAATGGGAATCAGTTCGTGCCTTGGGAACACCGATCAAGATTGTTGAGGAGTATCCTCTGCTTTAGGTTGAGGACCATTAGGGTCCGAGGCAGAGTTGGGCCTGTGTAGATTTTGTTGGGTTTTGTACACTACAACATCCTATGGTGCACATACAACCCTAAATACCTTGGATCTATGTTTTTACTAATTATACATGCAATGATGTTTCCAAGGTATTAAGCCTATAACTAGCATGCAATTATCGTATACCATAAAAGATACTAGTTAGGGTAACATAACTTTTGTGTAGCTTGAAGTCTTGATGTATTTGGCCTTAATAGCTTAGCCCCAATAGTGTTGAAGCCTCAAATGAAGTCACAACACATCATGAACAAAGGTGACTCTTGAGAGAGAATCTTCGTGCACCAAAAACACCTCCATGAACTCCAAGAACATGTCTAGGTGTTTTTGGCTATGAATAGACATATTTATATGTAGGATTCCGAGGGTCATGGGTATAACCCAGATCCTTACCCATGGGTGTTATGATCCATGGTTCATGTGGCCCAACTCTTTATGTATCCATACATAAACTTGGTCCAACATGGATAATAGGCCCAACACATATAAATATAACTAATTACCATAATTAGACCCCATAGATTTAATTAGTCTCCTTTGATCACTAAATTAATTCCAAATTAATACTTGATCAATACACATTAAAACATATGATTTCATATTAATATATTATAACTTATAATATATTAATAAATCATATATAACCTTCTCTCAAGAGTCCATCCTAACAAAATGTCCTAATGATATGCAACCCAAATGGACCATGCTACTCTCGGTTCGAGTACATACCAATAATAGTTATGGGCATATACATCTAATCCAATAGTCTCCCACTTAGATAAGTCGAAAACTATTATTGCAAGTACGACTCCAAAACCCGACAAGCAATCGTAGCTCTTAAAAGCTGCTGTCGAACTCTGACCTAGTCAATGACATGTCCATTAGATAAGGTATCATATATTCCTCCATTTTAGATATCATATAGACTGATACATGGATTATAATCATTCTCTCTGTCCATCTGTTGTTTCCCGATTTCCGATTTATGATGACTGACTAATTGAACAAATCAAATCAGTTCAGGCCCAGCTAAGCACTTACGTTTGTCATCACTAAATCATCGAGGGGCCCGCTAATATCGCTTTTATCCACATGGGGTAAAAGGAATGGATAAACTTTGACCTAAATGATCGCTTGTACTCACTCATCAAATTACACACAACGATATGTTTTATAACATCCAAGTTACTGGTGCGTTTACATATGTCAATGTGCAACCGACTCGCAACTACGACTCACACATCTCCGTTTGAAGAATATAGGATATTATCGTCTCATGATCACTCATGATAAAATCCATGAAGTGATTCAAATGAGCATAGGTTTAATCTAATACTCAGAACTTATGAGCACTCATGAATGTTGCAACAACTTTTTCTATGTCTAAACATGTTAGACATCTACAAGCCCAATTCATAACAGTCTTGATTCATACCTACTTACAATGTATGATTGACCGTGGAGAGTTTGAATAACCTAGTTATTCGGGAAGTCAAAACATGCAAAGTGAAACACAAGAATAATACTAATCCTATATGGCCCCAAACACTTTTGAGAGTAAATAGAACACCTTTTATTTAATCACCATATGGATTATTCATTATTCATTGTATAATGTTTCAAATAATCAACTTTATACTTGAATCAAAAAAATAGTTGTCCCATGCTCCAAGCATGCACACTATGTGTACATATGGTCCTTTGTTTGTGGAATATATCAATTGACAACATTTCAAATGATACTCATCTCACAATGCCAAATCCTTATCGCAAATGTAAGAATACATGATTCTTCCCATTTACGGAAATCTGTTAGATTCTAAACTTATATGCATTGATCCTCTTGTAATGACTATGCACAAAAGTCACAAGGACTTGGCAACAGACATTACAAAGTATTCCAATGTAGAGCAATTCCATGGAAACGAAGTCTCACATTCAAAGTACATTCCTTTGAACATCCTTCTTGCATTAAGTTTTCTAATCTTACACAGATTTGAATAACAACTTCCACCTCTGGAAACATTTCCATATTCCTACTTTTTACTATCACTTTTGAACAAGAGTTTCCTCTTTTCAGAATATGTCAATATGGTCTTTCCAAAAAATTAACACTATACTTCCAACCATCCATGAGCAACCAATCTTTGGCAAACCTCAGATTGTCCTCGAAAATTGCTTAATATTTTTAGTCATATCCAGTTCTAGTCCTTTTCCCTCTTAATGCCCTAGGCATTTGGAAAATTTAGAATAGATGAATATTATAGCACATGTAATCGATCCTATATCCAAAGCTTATGGGATTCGATTCATGATGTCTCACATAAAGACATGATACTAGACTAGTCTTTTGCTATAATATTTATATTTCTATTTAACATGTTCTCATAATTTGGATTATGAAAAGGGATTTCATAATCATAATCGAATTTTAGAATGCAAATAATGTAATCATGACTAAATTTGATTAAAGACTCACAATCTAAGCTTTTAGAATTGGAATGAAGTACAATTTCCTCTTCCTTAATTATAACGAAACAACTTTCCAAACCCTGCAACTTTGCAAATTGACACTTTTGTTTTCTATAATTAACATTGCTAACTTGTAACACCTAACATAAAAATCATGCTCCCACTAACATGATAATTATTAGCATAACACTTATGCTTCGACTAGATTTGACATGTATACAGAAATCAACTGGACTTCTAGAAATCAATACTTATTGACTTTTTTACCAAAGTTCATATTTTTGATATGAGATGCTTTGATAAGACTTTATCTAAGCTTCCCGATTTCATACACCTATCCTTAGATAGCTCACATGTGTGTCTAAACAATTACGAATAGGGATGTCGTAATCATAATGTTTAGACCTTTTTCCATTCTCACTAGTCTATATTAGTGTGTCGGTTAACCACACACGCTCCACTAACGGCTTTAATAATCCAAATATCACAATTGCTATCTACTTAAAATCTACTTAGTGAAAGCATTTCCTCACCATCATTTTCATGAATCGGGGAGAAACCTTATGACACTTAGATTTTTATGGTGTATGTGTTCCTATCCATGTAAATTTGTCATAACCATAATCACATGACAAGGTTAGTGACAAATCCAAACTATATGGACTGAACTTTTTTAATCTTAACTTCTTGGCACCTGGTAGCACAAGGCCTAACATTACTTCCAGGTAGTTATGGAAACAATTGAGAACTCATAGAACTCACATGCATAGTCAACTTTAACTGGATTGGGCACAAAAACAAGAATATGTCAACCCGATAGGCTATAAACCTCAAGTCGTGTGCTAGTGATTAACAATAGGTTTTATTCTTGATTAGTTCTTGAGACCCTATTCCAGATCATTAAGACTCCCACTGACCTCTTGACATATAAGATTCTCTTGTCAAGAACCATTCCTTGACAAAGCAAATATTCAAGAGTTAGTGAGGATTCTTATCAAGACAGACACTTCACACAATCGTCCTTAGTTGGTCTTTGTTTTATCCAAAACATCACAACTCACCAATTTCAAATGTACAAGAGCAGAAAACATTTTACTCTACATTTGACAAGTGTTTCAAACCTTTCTTAAGATTATGTCACTCGAGTTACAATCTTAGAGTATTACTCTAAGACTCAATTTTGGAATGAAGTATGATTCATCTTTTGATTTAACCATTTCAACAATTCACGATTTCTCTTCTTAGTCACACAAATGCACAAAGATGTCCTTATTGGACCAATTGTGACATGGTTTTTCCTAATCACTAAGATAATCATAAAACAAGATACTCAAGTACTCTCCAATCTTTTCAGATTTGAGAAACTTTTATCTTTCTACCTAATTTGATTCTTCTCATTCATTCTGCCATGCATTGAAACTTTTCCAATGTTTCAGAATTATACTTAAACTTGTAAGTATTGTAGGGTTTTGAGCATTCTAACACTCGTATGGTGTACATGCAACCCTAAATACATTGGATCTATGTTTTCTCTATTATACATGCAAATATCAATTTTCCAAGGTATTGATCTAACTAGCATAATATGAAGAACATATTATGTAGCTTCTAGTAGAATTACATACCTCTTGATGAAGCTTGAAGTTCTTGAACTTTAAGAGCTTAGCCCCAATAGTGTGGAAGCCTCAAGTGGAATCACAAATCACCAAAACCAACTTGGAATAACTAGAGAATAAGGATAATTAGGTTCCACTTATGAAATCGGCATAGCCCTCATTTCTATGCACTAGTGCCAATTTATTAAACCAAGGACCTCTTTATATAGTGTGGAGGATTAGGGTTACATTCATGTAAACCCTAATACCCATGAACTTTCATTTCCATAGGATCCATGGGTTAAACACTCCATGGACTATCCATGAAAGCTTAGCCCAACCTAAATGAACTTGGTCCACCACATATATATATATATATATATATATATATATATATATATATATATATAAGAGTCTATATTTAATTAGTTCCTTTTTGATCACTAGATTAATTCTAAATTAATTCTTGATCAATACTAATTTAATAATATGATTTCATATTAATATATTAGAACTTATTATACATTAATATAAATCACTAGTATCCTTTTTCTCATTTTGTCGATCCAATTGTTCTAGTGAAGTGCAACCTAAATGGACCATACCAAGTTGGGTCAAATACATACCAATAATAGTTATGGGCTTAGACATCTAATCCAACAGTCTCCCACTTGGATAAGTCTAAAACTGTCATTGCGTTTGACTCCAAAAACCGACTAGCAATCGTAGCTCTTAAAGACGTTGCCGTACTCTGAACAAATCAATGACGCATCCATTAGATAAGAGATAATATATTTCTCCATTCTAGATATCATATGGACTGATACATGGATTATAATCATTCTCTCTGTCCATTTGTTGTTTCCCGATTTCCGATTTATGACGACCGACTAATTGAAGAAATCACAATAGTCCTGGCTTGGCCAAGCACTTCAGGGTGTCATCACTAAATCATCGAGGGGCCCACAAATATCGCTTTTATCCCTTTAAGGGTAAAAGGAATGGATAAACTTTGACTCATATGCTTGTTCTACTACTTGTTGAATCATAGACAAAGGTACGTTTTATAACATCGAGTTACCAATGCGTTTTTGTACAATCAATGCATAACCAACTCATAGGCAACAAGTCATATCTCTAGGTTTGAAGAATATAAGATATTATCGTCTCATGATCACTCATGATAAAAACCATGAAGTGAGTCAATTGAGCGTGATTTGAATCCAATACTCAGAACTTATGAGCACTCATAAATGTTGCAGCAACTCTTGCTATGTCCACTACCTTGGACATCTACAAACCAGCTTCATGACAGTCTTGATTCATATCTACTTCCAACATATGACCGACTGTGGATGGTTTGAATAACTTAGTCATTCAGGAAGAACGGCCTAGTTATTCTGGAAGTCAAAACATGCAAAGTGAAACACAAGAATAATTGAATCCAATATGGTCTCAGAACTTATGAATATAAATAAAACACCTTTTATCTATCACCATATTGATTACCCATCATTCATTACATACTGTTTCAAACTATCAACTTTATACTTGAATTAAAACAAAAGCTGTCCCATGCTCCGAGCATGTACACTATGTTTTCTAAACACTAGTCATGCCATACACCAAGTATGAACACTATGTTTTTCCAAACATTAGTTATGCCATACACCAAGTATGCACACTAAGTTTGTATATGATCTTTACTTTGTGAAATAGATCGATTGAACATAATTCCAATGATTCTCATTTCACAATCCCAAATCCTTACTGCAAATTCAATAATTCCAAATTCCTACCATTTACCTAAATCTGTTAGATTCTAAACTTATATGCATTGATCCTCTTGTAATGATTATGCACAAAGTCACAAAGACTTGTCAGCAGACATTACAGAGTATTCCAATGGAGATCAACTCCATGGAACAAAGTCTCAAATTCAAAGTACATTCCTTTGAACATCCTTCTTGCATTAAGTTTCCTAATCTTACATAGATTTGATGAATAACTTCCACCTATGGCAATATTTCCATATTCTCATTTTGTCTATTACTTCCGACCAATAGTTTCCTTCTTTTTAGAATATGTAAATATGGTCCTCTCCAAAATTTACGCCATACTTCCAATTGTCCTTGAGAAACCAATCTTTGGTAAACCTTAGATTGTCCTCGACAATTGCTTAATCAAATTAGTCATATCCAGTTCTAGTACTTTTCCCTCCTAATGCTCTAGGCATTTGGAAAAATTTAGAACATATGAATATTATAGCACATGCAATCGATCCTATATCCGAAGCATATGGGACACGATTCATGATGTCTCACATAAAGACATGATACTAGACCAGTCTTTTGCTATCATATTTCTATTTCTATTTTCCAAGTTCTCATATTTCAGATTATGAAAAGGGATGCCGTAATCATAATCGAATTTTAGAACGCAAATAATGGATCCATATATAAAATTTCCTTATGTTGAGCCATTCCAACATAAAATTCATATATATATATATATATATATATATATATATATATATATATATATATATATATATCACCCATATATAGAATTTCCTTATGTTGAGCCATTCCAACATAAAATTCATATATATATATATATATATATATATATATATATATATATATATATATATATATATATATATCCTTGACTAAAGATGACTAAAACCTCAATCTAAGCTTTTAGAAGTGAAATGAAGTATAATTTCCTCTCCCTTAATTATTGCAAAACAACTTTTCCCAATTGAAGCTTTTGTTTTCTATAATTAACATTGCTAACTTGCAACACTTATCATAATTATTATGCTCCCACTAACATGATGATTATTAGCATAACACTTTTGCTCGCACTAGCTTTGACATGTACTCAGAAATTAGTTGGACTTCTAGAAATCAATACTTTATTGACTTTCTTACCAAAGTTCAGACTTCTGATACAAAATGCTTTGATAAAACTTTATCAAAATCATACACCTTTCCTTAGATAGCACACATGTGTGTCTAAACAATTTCAGAACTATGAAAAGGGATGTCGTAATTATAGTCTCAATTGTTTAGACCTTTGCCATTCCTCACATGTCCATGTTAGTGTGCCGGTTAACCACACACGCTCCACTAACGACTTTGAGAATGCAAAAATCACAATTGCTATCTACTTAAAATCTACTTAGTAAAAGCGTTTCCTCACCATCATTTTCATGTTGGATCCTCAAATCCAAGCAACATGGTTGGATCAAGAAAGTTCAAGAAGATCAAGATTAAGCTACAAAAGTAGTTAGTACTTATGTCTTTCTTTAGTAGATTTACAATTTTAAAGTAAATTGTTATAATAGTAAATCCTAGATCCCAGGTTGCATGTACACATAGGTATTATTTTGATTATTCTGATGCGCTAATCGAGTGTGTGTGTGTATATGTATAAAAACCCAACAAATAGATTCATATCGAAATATAATCTTGCCAATCCATTCCCTAAGCCAATATCACCGACCAAGTTTAACTGTTAGACAAAGTCAAAAGGCATTAGATTTGAAAATGAGTTGGCTTGAGCACACTTACAGGGTGTTTGAGAAAACAACTTATTGACTTATTTGCTTTTTGAAAAGTCAATAAGTCAAAAAAAATTGTCAATATGAAAGTACTTTTAAAATAACTTCTCATTAACCCTTCAAAAAGGAGATTTCAATAAGTTATGATTTATAACTTTTCAAAAATCCTTATGAATTTTTGGGTTGTAAAAGATAAATACCCTTTAAAGCATTTATAAAGTAAGACAATCATTTTTTTTTCAAAAAACAACTTATTGACTTATTGACTTTTCCCAGTATAAAAGCTAACCCAAACACTTTTTTAAAAAATTTCTTTTCTCATCACCATAAGTCAATAAGTCTTTTTGCCTAAACGTCCTTTTGAAGTTCAAAATGAAATACCAAAACACCTTATTAATTAAGTTTGTTTTAGATTTGAAGACTTAAGTAGTATAAGTCTTAATTTGATTCGGCAATTATTAGTGGAGATATTAATATATGATGAAGATCAGTCATTTCAATTAGCTTATCATAGTGTTCTCGTTTTGCATGTTTGGAACCCACTTCTTGAGTATTAATTTGTTTAAACCTCCATAGTCAGCCTTACTCTTGGAAGTAAATAGTAACTTAAGTCTTTCATGAGCGTTAGTGGATTGTCCATAGAGATTGGACATAGCATAGAGACTGCACTAACACTAATGAGTACTCAAATAAAGATTTAAGTATTTGAATAACTCGCACTTAAATATTACTTCATGGATAAGGTCACGAGTAATTATAATATGATAATATCTCTTCTTCTTCAAACTGAGATGCATGTGGGGTTTTTCTTTATAAATTTGTTGTGCATTGGTCTACTCAACCGCTATTCGGAACTGGTAATAATAAAGGGTATGTTCATGTATGATATGATTAGTAGATAAAAACTATCTAGTAAAAGTTTATTTGTTCCTTATTCCTTAATAGGCTAAGAGATATCTGGCCCCTCGATGATTTGGTGCTGACATCTAAAGTGATTGGCCGAGCCCTGGCTAAAGTTAATGTGTTCAATTTAGTAGAAAGATGTAGTTGTCACAAATCTTTATCGGGAAAGGTATTCTTGAGCATTGAGATTAACCCTTATCCATGTCTCAGGTTCATACAAATATCTAGAACAAAGTAATAATTGATCACTTATCTAAGGACTATATCTTAATTAGACTAGAGTTCAACAGTTTCATTGGATAACTATTATCTGTTGATTGTTAGGGAAATATGTAGGCCTCATATACTTAAAGATTTGTTCAAGTGGGAGATTGTTCGATGTAAGATCATAAATTATTGGTAATATTTCTAATACTAACAGGGTCCTTTTGGGATGACCTCAAGACACAATAAGCAATAAGGAAATTGGAGAAAAATAAGTTGTTATTTTATTATTAATAACGTAATTGGAGATTATTTTGGATTTAATTAAATAGTTTTAATTAATTAAAAGGTTAGAATATTACTTAATTTCTTGAGATTAATTAGAATATTGCAGAACCCTCATGGATACAAGGATATGACGGTTTAGAGAGTCCCAGATAGGGATAAGGCATGTTTGAACATGATAAGGATTATATTTATGAATATGATTAGCTTAACAGTTTAAGTTGTTTCCTATAAATATGATGATAGGGATCAAACCCTTCACTCTTTTGGCTTTCTAGAAATCTTCCCACCTTATCTCCTATCTCCTTGAGTCAAAAATTATAACCCCTCTCTAGTGTTGTAGAGCTTTTGAAAATCCCTTTCTAAAGGATCCCTTTCTAAATGGTATTCCTTGTTGGCTTATTAGAGTCTTGGGTGTGATTATACTAGAGGGATTCTCATTTGGGTTATTCATCAATTACAAGAACTGGCAGTCACAATCTCATAGTTAAGAGATCGAGAGGTTAGTAATTCTATCTTTCATTTAATTTAAAAGTAGGTTATTGTAACTTGTAAAACCTAGATCCTATCGTGCATATACACATATGGATTTTTTGGATTATTCTAATGAATAGATCTAGTATGTATAGTTATAATATGCTTGTAGCAGTTGGTCATAGAGGATTATACTAGATCCTTTCATGGTATTGGTACTTAGCTACCTCATTCCATCTAGGATTGTACTAAGAATATAGTGATTTGATGGTTTCCAATTTCCTTGTACTTATTCATCACCTTCATGCATTATATATTACTTTTATCAAGTATTCTCTTATAAATATATCCAATCAACTTATGATAAGCTTGTCTCTTCTATTTATCATTTTGTTGTTATAAAGTTCACACTTGTTATAGAGAAAGACATCAAGTATTGTTCTACCTTTCAACAATTTTTTCTACACTATTTGTTACTTATTATTGTATATATGAGAATTACTGATAATGAAAGTATGCTTTGACTTATGCTATTTTATTCCCCTAAGTTGAGTTTTGATGATTTATTTATTTTTGATGAGGTATGGAATTTGGTCATTTGCATATAAAATGGTGTTTATTTATATACAAATTTTATAATGCTTAAACCATGGGATTTTTATTCACAAGGCTCCCCAAAGCGTAACCGATGACGTTAATAATTTTCATAGGTTAGTGGCATTCGATATAAGCATTGAATACTATAATGTTTAAGAATGTTTATCAAAATTTTCTTATTGTAATAACTAATTTTATCTCTAAACAATTGCTTTGATGTCTACATAATACTCTCGCATGATGTTTTCTAAAGTATTTTGGAAGTTATGTTTTAGGATCGTATTCCGCACTTAAATTATGAATTTAATTTACTATTTTGATGTTTGAAATTTTGGGAACATTTTTCATAAATTAAAACTCTAAAAATCTTTTGAAATGATTTTTATAAATGTTATTCAAAATAGATTATTAACCTTGTATTATGCATGGTTGATTCTAAAGGAACTACTCATTTCATTCATGGCCCCAAACCATATGGCATCTATATAAGTTTAGTATTGTTAAATTCATGCTCGAGCACGATGCCACAAGCTCCTTTGATTTTTGTTAAAATGTTTCTAATGCTAGTTAAGGCTTCATAAACAGTGAATTCTTATTTGAGAAATGTTCCATAATTTCGTATGCTTGTGTGTCATAGATAAAATAAACCACGTGTGCATTAGTCTCATTCAATGAGGTGAACATGGTATCATTATCACTTGATGGTGAATTGCCATTGGTGTGGTGCAAGACTTAGTACCATCTAACATAGAGTTGAAAGAGTTTAACAATGATGAAATAGTTAGTATATTAAAGCAAATATATTGAAAACTAAAAAGAAAAATAACACACTTTGTGTCTATCTGACAAAAAAATTGGAGTTTGAGGTGATGTCTTGGTCATACCCTATACATTCCATGAGCCACTTCCAATTGGATGCATTTTTTGTCTCAACAATGGCATATGCATGAGGGTAAATGTCATTATTGGAATCCATACCAAAAGTTGTAATGATATGACTAGGAATGAGCCTTTATGAATGTACCATCCAAGCTGAAGCATTATCTCATTCCTGCCTTGTAACCTTTCTTTAAAGGACCTAAAAAATGTAAATTATTTTGAACTTTATAGTAGTAGAGGATGGGTATCAGGCTCACTAAAAAACATCAAAATTGAGGTGAACGTGGTCTCAGTATCACTTAATGGTGAATTACCATCGGTGTAGTGCAAAACTTAGTACCATCTAAAATAGAGTTGAAAGAGTTTAATAATGATGAAATAGTTAGTATATTAAAGAAAATATATTGACAACTAAAAAGAAAAATAACACACTTTGTGTCTATCTGACAAAAAAGTGAAATTGGAGTTTGAGGTGACGTCTTCTTCATCTCTTAGACATTCCATGAACCACTTCCAATTAGATGCATTTTTTTTGTCTCAAGAATGGCATATGCATTGGGGTAAATTTCATTATTCGAATCCATACCAAAATTTGTAATGATATGACCAGAAATGAGCCTTTATGAATGTACCATCCAAGCTCAAGCATTCTCTGATTCCTGCCTTGTAACATTTCTTTAAAGGACCTTAGCAAATGTAAATTATTTTGAACTTTATAGTAGTAGAGGATGGGTATTAGGCTCACTAAAAAAACATCAAACTTGATAGTTGTATCCTATTTGTGGATGGTAGATCAAAGATATAATCCTTTAATACTTTGTATGGATTTGTATAATCACAAAAACCAAGTTTCGTTGCAACATAATTTTCCCTAAAAACCTTGTGAATGGAAACCCCTAACTCCTATTTTTGTTCTTGATATGCTCTTGTAGTGCTCGAAGTGGAACTCCAAGATTTCCCTCCACATTGTCCATGATTTGCTACAAAATGAAAGTAAAGATGCAAGCTCTCACCTTAATAGTTTTCATACAAGTCTGGTTTTGGTAATGTCTTTACAAAATAGTCACTTTCTCTATTTGACTTAGAATAAGTTTTTCCTATAAAATGTTAGTATGATGACTTTGGTATTCGTCATCTGATTCAATAACTCCCTCAAGTACACCCTCTATATAACGTCATTTTTAGGATGATGTTCTTCTATACCAATGGTCCCCTTATGTACATCCTCCATTACATGATCCTCATTACCATGTTTTTGTGGAATTATATCCTCATTTTTTACCATCTCCAAACAAAGCTTCTTACTGGAAGAACTCTCACTCCTGATTGGCTTCCACTTTATGTTTCTTATAAGCTTTAGTGACCCTAATTTTAACACATTATCGCATGGATCAAAGACATGTAAGAGACCATATGAGATTGATCATCTTGTTGCCAATTAGCATGTGATGATTGGGTGTTTTATTTTTGAGATTGTTGTGTTGGAGATGAATGGATTGAGTTTTCCTTGTGTATATCTTTATCATCGGGTATCTCCTTAATGATTACCATTGCACTTGGTTTTGAAGACATGATATATAAGTTATCAAATTTGTAGACCTATGTTTGGTGTATAACTTTATGAGCCTGTTGTTACCGATATACCGTGCTATATTGATGGATTTATCATCATCCCCCAAATCACTTAATTTTAACTCCAATCACCACGCAGAATTCTGAAATTGTATCATATCACAAGGGGACTATGTAACCTAATTCATTCATATATTTATTATATCCATCTCATAAACTTAAAACTCGTCTATGTCGAGCAAATCAGTATACCGAACCTGACCATCATCATACTTATGCCTGTGAATTTTGTTTACTTCTCACCTTGATGGAGCTCTATGACAATGTGGGATTAGGTTATACATAACACAAAACACTAAATCAGAGAAAAAAGTTAGTATCTTTGAGTTTTGAAATAAATTTTAAATTAGATTGTTATACTTTATAGAGACATATGAATGTACCGTATTGCCTTCTTGAAAATAGTTGGTTCAATAGTCGAATGATACATATTTGAAATACCATTAATAATAAGAATGTAGAGAAGATGAAAAATGATCGTGCTTTGGATTAGGCTTTTTCAGGGGTTAAAGGAGGTGATTGAAGGAGAAAAGAAATGATGCGGCAATGAAAAATAAGGATTTTTTTTTATATAAAATATGAAGCTAAACTAAATAACAAAGTAGAAAATGAGATTGTAAAGAAATTTATTTCATCACTTGTGGTAAAAACAACCAACATTTACCTTACATATTACTCACTCTTTATACTAAAACAAAGAATATGAAAGGTGAGGTATGTTATGAATTCTCTTTAAAGTGGTACATAACTACACTCATAAAACTCATAATAATTTTTTTTATGATGCTCACTAATGATGGGAAGTTGTGGGAGAACCATCCAATGGTCATTCACAAATTAATAATTCATAACACTTCCCCTTGAATAACTATTATAGCATGCCTCGTTAAAACCTTAATAGGTAAAAACTTAAGGGGAAAACCCTAATTAAGGAAAAAGAGTACATCATTAATAATAGACATTGGAAACAATTGTCCATTAAAAACCATGCTAAGAAAACCCAGTAGGAAATTTTTTTGCTAAGGAAAAGATTACAATATGCTTCCAACTCCCCCTGATGGACACATCACTTGATTTCCTTAAAGCGCCGCATACCAATGTTTCATACCATATTTTAAAATTTGGATTTAGGAAGTGCTTTAGTGAACAAAGCAGCCAAGTTGTTACTTGATTGAATTTTATGGATGTTGATTCCATGCTCCTTTCGAAGATCATGAGTGAAAAGAACTTTTGTGATATATGTTTGGTTTTGTCTCCTTTGATAAAGCCTTACTTGAATTGTTCTATGCAAGTTGCATTATTTTCATATAGTACGATTGGAACATCCCTATTAGAAGTTAGACCATAATTCTCGCGAATGTGTTAAGTTAAATTTCTTAACCAAATACATTCACAGTTTTCCTCATGAATTGTTCTAAAATTTGCATGGCTAGAAGAAGCAACAACTAAATTTTGTTTAACAGAACACCAAAAAAATTGTATACCTTCATAAGTGAATAAATAACCTTTTTCGGATCTAGTTTTGTGTAGATCAGATAAATATCCAGCATTTGCTTAACCAATCAACTCCGCATTTGATGAATTTGAGTAGTATAATCCCATATCTATTATAACACAGAGATATCAAAGAATGTGTATGACTCCATTCCAGTGTCTTGTTGTTGGGGAAGACCTATATCTTGCTAATAAATTTATGGAAAAAGATATATCAGGTCTTGTATTATTAGCAAGATACATTAGCGCACCAATAGGACTAATACATGGTACTTCGAGACCAAGAAATTTTTCATGTTTTTACAAGGACAAAATTGGTCCTTTTTAGTATCTAGGTGCCTTACCATCATCGGATTACTCAATGGATGTGAGTTATCCATATAAAACATTTTAAGAACAATTTCTATAGAACTAGATTGATGCACACAAATTCCATTTTTGTGTGATCAATTTGTAGACCCAAACTAAATTTTGTTTTACCAAGATCGTTCATTTAAATTTTTTTCTTCGAAGCAAGAAGTAGCCTTTTCCAACTCCCCAGGTGTTCCAGTAATGTTCAAATCATCTATGTAAATAACAATTATGACAAAAAAAAATTATCCAAATCTATTTATGAATACACATGGTCTTATAGGAACATTTTGTAGCCTTATTTCAGCAAGAATATACTTAATCAATTGAACCACATACGACCAGATTGCTTAAATCAATATAAAGATTTATTTAGTTTTACCGAATATACTTCTTGACAATTAGAAGTTTATGCTTCTGGCACCTTAAAAACTTCTTGGATTTTCATATAAATATCATTCTCATGTAAACCATATAAATAGGCGGTAACTACATCCATTAGACGTATCTCCAATTTTGCATGTGTTGCCAGATTTATTAGATAACAAAATGTGATTGCATCAACCAAAGGCGCATATGTTTCTTCATAATAATTTTGGGCCTTTGGGTAAAACCTTGTGCAATAAGTCTTGTTTTATATCTCACAACTTCATTTTTATCGTTTCTTTTAAGCACAAATACACATTTGTGTCTCACTGGTTTTAGCCCGTTTGGTGTACGGACTACACGTCCGAAAACTTTTCGTTGAGTGATATAATTAAGCTCTTTATTTATTGCATCTTTCCATTTTTCCAATATTTTCTATTCTTACATTCCTCCATAGATTTAGGTTCAAGATCCTCATTTTCTTCCATAATCTCGCACGCAACATGATATGAAAAATTATTGTCGATGTCTGTTTTATTTTGGTTCCATCTTATTCCTGTCACGACATAATTTACTGAAATCTCTTTATTTTTACAATATTCAGGTACATTAGTTTCTTTTTTATGTCATTGGGTTCTTTTAGAGCTTCGCTAATATTTTCAATAGATTTTGTCTTCTCTTTTGGACTATCAATTATATTTGCTCCCTTTCGTTTTTTAGGATTTTTATCTTTGGAACCAGCTAGTCTTCCACGCTTCAAGCATGTCTTAGATTCATTTGCAAATGTATTTTTTTTCCTTCTGGTACATCAATTCTAATTGGAGCACTTATAGTTGGTACATGAGACTTTGTTACTCTCTTAGGGCCAGTAAATGCTTTTGACAATAGATTTTCTATATTTTGTAAATGAATTATCTTTTTTATTTAAGTTCACATTGACTTGAACGAACATCTAAAACTGAAAATGATAATTCATTCCAAGATATTTTATTTTCCAACTTCTTTATTTCTCCCCCCAATGTTGGAAAAACCGATTCATCAAAATGATAAACGTTAAATAAAGATGTAAATAAATCTCTAGTTGATGGTTCTAAATATTTTAATATAGATGGAGATTCATATCCAACATAAAATCTCATTCTTCTCGAGGACCCATTTTTGTGTGATGTGGTGGAGAAATGTGTACATAAATTGCACATCTAAATGTCCATAAATGGGAAATATTTGGTTCCTAACTGCAATCCAGCTGAATAGGGGAGAATTTTTTGGATTAGGTGTCCAAGTCATTAACTAAATTATCATAAACTTACATTATTAGCAAAGTTCTTCTGGGTTTCCCTCAAACCTAGTAATAGTCTGGAATGTTATTTGGAGAGAGAGACTGATTTATTAATCAGAAATTAATTCAAAATTATGTTGGTTAATTATAAATTAATCAGAAATTAATTGAATTGATTTTGGGATTAATCGGAATAATTAAAAATGAAAGGAATTAAGGTGAAAATGTTCAAAATATTAAGCATTAATTAATTCTAGAACCTCCCTAAGGTTTGGACGAATTCTAAGGGGTCCTCGAAGGTTTTTAGAGCTTTTCTAGGGCTCTAAGGAAACTTGGGGGGAAAGCAAAATGGATAAGGTTTATCCAAGGAAACCTACCTTATCCAAACCCCTCTAGTCACTTGTATAAACCCTCATTGGGTTCATATTTTCGGCACTCAATATTCCTCAAAGGAATTCCAAAAATCCTCTGCCTTCTCCCCTCTCTTCAATAAGGCTCCAACTTCTAGTGTTTAGGTGTGAGCCATCAGAGGCACGAGATTTCTGGTGCTGGCTTTCTGAAGTTCTACAAATAAGGAATTCAAGTTTATTTACAATAATAAACTAAAAGATATTTTTCTAATAACCCTTCTCTAATTTTGAAAATAACAATCTACTTTAGGGTTCTTAAATTCAAATTGTTGTTTGCATATCATAGTGAGAACATAAATCCTTTATGATGTATGTGAAATTAGGGTTTTATGTTTTCCTCCAAAAATATGATTTTTGTTATCTATAAAACTCATCAGTGGTATCAAAGCGTATGTTCTCTGTGATCTTGCACAAAATTGAATAGGATCAAAAACCCTTTTGATGGTTTTCGGTTTGGGCAAGGGTTTTAGAAACCCTAGCCTCCTTCTTTGATTTTCAAAAATTGTTAGGGTTTCCTTGTTTTTGATCATTATTAGCTTTAAATTCGTTAAAATTGGATAATTATAAATTTGGTAAATCCTAAACCCTAATTTCGAAATTAGAGGGTATTGGATTAGGATTAAAATTTATTTGATTAATTGATTAAAAGTAAATAAATTGTTTAACCCTTATTGGTTTAGTTTAAATTGAATTAATTTTATTAATTTCGAAATTTGTAAATTAAACCTAGTACTTTTGAAAAAGGTTTTAAAATACACCTTATATGTAATATTAAAAGTTAATTACTATATATATAAGACTAAGTTTGTCGGATCTCTAGTATGCCTCATTCACGAAGTCGAACTATAAGGGGGTATAAGGAAACTGCCTATAAAATGGTAGTTGGATGGGTGTTCAGTCTCACTCACCGCTTCCTTATTTGGTGGACGTTCATTAGCAGAACAGATTTGATATGAAATTAACCTAATTAAAAGTATAATGCTATTAAAGTAACTAAAAAACCTTTTATAAAATCCCACCCTTAGTTACTTTAGGAAAATGTGAAAAATATGCTAATCCATAAAATTGCACATTAGAATTTATAGTAGTTAGTGGAGCGGGTGTGGTTAACCGACACATTACTAGTGGCTATAAAGAGTAATAATGGGCATCTCGAAAATTATCATTGATTATTGGAGCGCATGTGGTTAACCGACACATTAAAATGAGATGACAAATGACATCGATAGTGCCAAGCATATTTGTATCGTTATTCACATCTAGCTTGTGATCCTTGGTATTCTAGTCACAAATAGTAGAAAATAATCTAAGATTAAACATGCCATTGATAGATTCAATGAATCTCAAAAGATCTAGGAATTTCATAGTTCAAAGTTGTTGAATTGCTTTCACCTACCTTTATAAATTCGCAATAAGATTATGACATCCCTCTTCTTAGTTGTGAATTGTTATTTTGGATCCAAGCCTTAATCATTTATTGTGGGTTAAAAATTACGGATAATTTTCATCAAACTAAAACTATTCTTTTTCTCTATAGATGTCTACTCATGTTGATGCTTCTGCTCCATCATCATCTACCCACCACTCGAGTTTCTCCCTTCTTTCCATCATGTCCAAAGTAACATTTGATAGCTCCAAATACAATGATTGGATGAGCAACATAAGGATGGCTCTTTGATTCGAGGGAAAATAATATGTCCTTGAAGAGAAACTCGTTGAATTCGATGAAGCCACTGCTACTCCTGATCAACTAGACTCCTACAAAAAACACTATGATGATGCAAAAAAAAGTTGCTTGCATCATGGTTGCCACAATGACTCCTAAATTGTGGAGGTTCTATGAGGACTACTGACTTTTGAGATGAAAAATGACCTTATAGAAAAATACCACAAGGGAGATCGTCAAAAGAAATTTGAAGTGGTCAAGTACCTCATGGATTACAAGATGATGAGTTATAAAAACTCTTTGATCGATTAGATCTTCGTAACAGGTAAGTAAAGAACGTAAAAATCAAGGAAATAAAACACAAGTATGGATCACAATGAGTCAAATGATTAGATTACTCAATCCTCAGCAGAGCTCGACTAAGAACTTCCGCTGTAGAGGACTTCTAGGGTTACAAAACAAGAACGATGAATATACTTCAAAATACTTCTCTAATCATTTCTAATCATTACGTTCTAGGATGCATGCAAGCATCTATTTATAATAAACCCTACAAAACTCACGGATGGACAGGCCCATACCGGAGATAAACATTGGACTAGCTAACGAGCCCAATAGACGCAACACTAAGCTGGACCTAACAATCTCCCCCTTTGCGTCAATTTGGAGCGAGACTTCATTTCTTCTTGCTTGGACCGGCAGCAGGAACTTTCTTGGTTGTATCAAAGAGACGTGAGATAAGCGCAAGGATAGTCTGTCTGAAGCGAATGTACCATTGAATCATGTCGTCAAAGTACTTCTTGTCATCTGTTGTGTTCTGCTTGCACCGATGGATGATCCCTAAGACATGTTCCAGACATGCAGTTGTATAGAGATGTTTGTCTGCCAAAGCGAAAAGACATTTATGGCCTTCGTTTCTGGTAAACATAACAGAGTTCCTCTTCGGGTCTATCTTCCCCATCTGCATCATGTTTAGGCCACTTGCTGAGCCAACAGGAGATATGGTAGGCTTTTTCTTGAATACGGTCGCTATCTCCTGATCCATTTTGGCGACTTCCATAATGTAACAAACAAGCATCCTCTTGATGTGGTCGATGATTGGACCATATTCAGCTTCATTAGTAAGAAGGGTTGTGCAATATGATCCAGTCGTGTGGATTCAAGTTGGGAAGATCAGCAAGCGAGATGGCATGTTCGGTCTTAGCAGATCTCCTTAGCACCTTAAACCAAACGTTAGTGAAGTTTCCTTCCTTGTACGGCTTTAGAACCCGAACATTGATAATCTTCTGAGCCCTCCATGTTTGGTACTGTGGTTGAGCGGCCCTCAGATAGAATTCGACCAAGTCCCTGTCAACCTTTGGATGAGGATGAGGGAACTCAGCAACGTTGTCAAAGGCATGGAATACAAACACCTTTCGGGTTAGTGGCATGTCGAACTGAGAATCGACAGTATTATCACGATCAAGAGAGATGACCGGTTCTAGCCACAAGATGCTGGGTGTTTCGAAGGCTTCTTTCAGTAGCTTCTCAAGAGTCCAAGGAGGAAAAAGAGTTTTCCTGCTCTCGAGAAGGTCGTGAGCTTCTTTTTGTCTTCTTTCGGCTTCTTCAGCCTCTCTAGCTACACGAGCACTGATGTCTGCATCTTTATCTCGACCCTGTCTCTTCAAAAGGTCGGCAATTGTCTCCTTATCATCATCGTCACTCTCCTCAACAATTTTCTTGCCTTTGTCTTTCACACCGGAACCTGAGGCTTGGCCTACTGGAGGAGGTTCGGTTGTGTGAGTTGCTGTTGAAGTAGGAGGTGGTTGAGACACTTTCTCTTTTTCTTCCCCTTGTTTCGGAATGGACATGAAATCAAGGAGCCCTTCAATCTTGCTCAGTAAGGAGAGGGCAGGAGCAAGCTTTTCTGCAAGAGTTCACCTGACAGAATAGTTGATTATCGGGTCATGTGCTTCCAGGATGTTGGATAAAGATGAGTGGACATTCGAAACACACGAAGAAATTATCTCTCTTTCAGATCGAAGAGACTCAATCTCCTGTTGAGAGTTGGAGAGTTGAATACTCTTAACCTTAAGAGCGGTAGTCTTCCTTGCAAGAGCATCCATGAGGGAGTTCTCAGCAGCTAAGTCTTCTTGAAGCTTGGAGAGGCGCTCCTTAATGGTTGTTTTGAAGGCTAAGTTGTCGTCTGATAGAGTTTGACGAAGAGAAGCGAACGACTTCAGCTCTGATGCAACGGATGTAGCTAGCTGGTTGACAATTGGTTCCAGCGATGTTTTGGTGGCTTCAACAGATTCCTGTAAAGATTGTAACAAGGAAGAAGCATCATTGAATAGTTTATCGACTTTTTCGGTCGCTGCCTCACAGGCTTTGGTTGAGGCATCAATGGCTACAGTGGCGGAATCAAGAGAAACTTGATGAGCTTTGGAAAAAGCATCAACAATTTTCTGTATGGCAACTTCAGAGATGGAGGACTGGGATGTAGAAGATGAGGCGATGAGCGAATCAATTTTATCGTGAAGCTCTTTGAGAAGCTTCTTTGTGACACGAGCATCGTCATCATCGTCACTCTGAACTTGAAACAGACTATAGTAGACCGAATCGAAGGTCATGTCCTCTCCGCCGAGGAATGGTTCTTCGTCCTCTGCTGCCTGAGGTGAGGGAGGTGGTGAGGGTGGAGGCTCGGTAGTTGTAGTAGGTTCGGGTTGGGTGGTATGTTTGGTAGTTGGTGTGGGTTCGGGTTGGGTGGTATGTTTGGTAGCTAGTGTGGGTTCAGGTGCTGAGGTGGATTTGGGTGCGTCAGCGTGAACCCCCGTATCAGATACGTTGGTTCTTACTTCGGCAGTGGTGGTGGTTGCTTCGATAAAGATGGGTGGGGGTACTGGGATGGAGGTGGATGGTATTTGAGTGGTGGAGGTTATGTGGGTAATAGAAATGGGAATAGTAACTGGTGGAGAGGAAATTGGAGAAGTGGAAATATGAATCTCTGGTGTAGGCGAGTGTGGTGGAGTGTTACCACAAGGAGATCCGTCAGAATCAGAACCCTCTCCCTCAGATTCACTTGAGGAAGAAGCGATAATCAGCTTTCGCCTTGGTTGGGTTTTTCTTTTCTTCATCGGAGGGGATTAGGCGGCTTTGGTGGTTTTTCTCTTCTTGGGAGATGGACCTTTCGCTCCCTTTGCAACCTGCTTGCCCTTATCTGTCTTCTTTCCTCTTGGGGCAGGCTTGTCAGCATCGTGAATTGACTTGAGCATCTCAGGAGTATTCTCTCTCGGACCAGAGCGTCGGAACTCCTTGTATGTTGTTATAATCCGGCTGTCAGCAGGAACATCGCCGTACATTGATTCAAGGATTGAACCGTTGAAGGGAAATTTTGATGCGTCGGAGACAATGATCTTCGTGGTATGGAAAGTACCAATCGAAGACATTGGAGAACCAGCAACAATGGGGATGTGGTACTTGTCCATCACCCATTTAGTAACAAGAGTCCAGAACCGGGCTTACGTAATCTCAGAATGCCGAGAAGTGGAAGAGAGACTCTGAATAAGTTGTTGCCAAAGGACCGACCCGTAGTCCATATTGATTCCATTGTAGACCCCGTACAGAATCGAGAGAAAAAGACGACTAGCCCCGTTCGATCCAGCACTGCGTTCAGACAGCCCCTTGAATAGTACCGTAAATAACCCATTCCACTGAGGAGGCAGGCACGATTTCTTGAATTTCGTGACCGTTGTGAGTACCTCAGTGTACCCCATGTTGTAGAACATGTTGAAAAGATGAGCCATTGGAATGGTTTCAGGGTTAACCCTCGGTGAATCAAGTTCAAACCCTAACAATGAGCAGAATCTCTGCTTGGAAATTGACGCCTTGTGACTGAACACGTCGAAGAAAATCCAATCGACGACCTTGTCGTAGTGAGCAGTGGCAAAGATCTGAGATAAGAACTCCATAGGAACTGCTTCAACCTTGGTAAGAGCAGGAGCAATCGGCGAGTACTTGAGACACTCGATTATCGAGAACATGAAAGCGTTGTACACCTTTTATACTGTGAGTAGAGGAAAGAGAAGAATCTGTCCCAAATCTTCGAGACAAATGCGAAGGGTTTTTTCGGAAGTGATTGATGCGTGACAGTTATGAGCACCGATGATCACGCATGAGAGAGAGTGTCAGTCCCGATTAGCACGCCTTCCCATCAGGCGCCATTTTCAGATGAAACGGTTCGAATTCGCACGCGTGGCCTTCTAGCGCCGTTTGAAATCAAATCGATTGGACTCCCGCCTGAGTCAGCATTTGATAATCTTATCCCTTTAGAGTTAACGGCATCTTTTTAAAAAAAATTACCCACGTGGATTAATATTGTCCACAACCCGTTAATAACTGCCAATCCCATTAAAATGCCTTGTAACTAATGAAACCTGAATTTTGGAAAATCAAAAAGATTTTCGTGATTAGTGTGTAAAAGAAAAAGAAATAAAGCAACACATTTGAGGGATTATGTGATGTCAATAAAGACATCAAACAATGGATCCCGGGCACGAATCTCTTCCTTCAAAGTCAAGAGAGACCTTAAAGTGTTTGTGTGGTTTCCCATTGAATAACGATCAGACACTTATGAAGAAGTGTTGAAAGGCTTCTTTTAATTATGCTTAATTGGGTGGCTTTCGCTTCAATTCAGAATTCCTGATCTTGATATAAGACAAAAATCGAACGAAGTACTTGTGAGACCGGTGTAGTCTGTTTGAACAAGTAGGTGGGAGATAATTTAAGTGGCAAGGTAAAATAATGTGTGTAAAATCTCAAAAAAAAAATTAAAACTGGATTCCAAGGGAAGAAATGTTATTGGTTTTAACAATTTCATAGAAATCACTCAAAAGAAAAGTAGAGATTTTACTTTGTATGCCCATGGATAAGTCCATCAATTCATTAGTGAAAGCTAGAGCAAATTTATTGTTCACCGTCAATGCATAATAGGTATTGAATTTTGGGTTTCACTTAGCACATAGTGACACGAGGCTAAGATCGTGAACACAGAAATTGTGTAACCATAAACCTCAGTGGTAATTTCTGAGAGTCTCAAGGGTTAAGTTTGTGAAACGAATAAGATGGAGAAAAGTAGTATAGATGGTGTAAAGAAACCAAAGTACCTCTGCTGTTAAAATAGGGACCAAGCAGAAAACTCTTATCTCATGTGAGAAGAGAGTTAGGTAGCTCATGATCAGAATAAATATGAGAGCCTAATTGGGAAGACAAGGTTTGTTTGTACCAAGTGAGTAAGGCTATTATTCAGAATCAGGTGAGGCTTTGGACACATACAACAGCATGCTTCTAGGGACACTTAACTAGTGAAATGATTTCCCCACAAATAGACACACAAAAAGATAAGACAAAAAAAAATAAGAAAATAAAAAATAAAAAATTGTTTTTGGATTTTTTGAAGTAACGAAAAGAAAACGAAAAAAAATATTTTTGGAATTTTTGATTTTTAAAACAAAACTTTAAAAAAATTGGAAACATCAAAAAAATTTGGATAAATAAAATAAAAAAAATGTTGGAACCGAACCCGAGCGTTCGGTCTATTTCGGTTGACAAAAAGTTTTGGAACCGAACCCGAGCGTTCGGTCTATTTCGGGTGTCAAAAAAAATAAGTTTGAAAAAGAAAAGAGCTTTGATAATAAGATAAATGAATTCGAGAAAATGATACAGCGGATTTACAACCAAAGAAACTACCTTTGAGTGAAAAGTGAAGAGCAGATGATACGACCGAACCCGAGCGTTCGGTTTATTTCGGTACACCAAAACAAGACCCGAACCCGAGCGTTCGGTTCATTTCGGCATCCATGAAACCCGAACCTGAACGTTCGTTCTATTTCGCTTCTAACTTTTGAGCTTGAGAAGTAATCTTTGGTACTGACTCCGATTCCATCATTCCTAGCCCTTGTAGAATTTTGTTGAAAGATGCTTCAGGAAGAGCTTTGGTGAAGATATCGGCCAGTTGATCAGTGGTTCGAACAAAGTGAATTTCAACGTTCCCATCTTCCACATAATCCTTTATGAAGTGATACCTCAGTGCTATGTGCTTAGTCTTGGAGTGTTGCACTGGGTTATGACAGATCCTAATTGCACTTTCTGAGTCGCAATATAGTGGGATCTTTTTCATATTGAGTCCATAGTCCCGGAGTTGGCTTTGGATCCAAATCACTTGAGATGTACAGGAGGCAGCTACAATGTATTCTGCTTCGGCTGTAGACAGAGATACACATGTTTGTTTCTTTGATTGCCAGCTAACCAACTTCCCGTCTGGTAATTGGCATCCTCCAGTGGTGCTTTTCATGTCTAGTCCACAACCTCCAAGGTCTGCATCTGAGTAGGCTTGAACAAAGAAGCCTGAGTTTGATGGATACCATAAACCGAGAGAGGTGGTTCGTTTCAGATACCGGAGTATGTTCTTCACAGCAAGCATATGAGGTTCACGAGGATTCGCCTGAAATCTAGCACAGTAACAAACAGAAAACATTATATCAAGCCTGCTAGCAGTAAGGTACATTAAATAACCAATCATCTGACGATATAACGTAATATCGACTGCCGGTTTCTCCAAGGATGGTGTGAGCTTGGTGCCGAATGCCATTGGAACTTTAACTTTGGAGTCTCCCATCATGCCAAATTTAGCAAGAAGAGTCTTGGTGTAAGCTACCTGGTTGATAAAGATGCCTTCGGGTCTCTGTCTAATATTTAAACCACGGAAAAAGTTAATCGGACCCATTGAACTCATTTCAAATTTAGTCTCCATCAGCTTTCTGAATTCAGCTGTTAAGCTAGGATTCGTTGAGCCAAAGATGATGTCATCGACATAGATTTGAACAATCATAAGGTGGTTACCTTCCTTCTTACGAAAGAAGGTTGGGTCAACCGAACCTTTTTTGAATTTTGACATCTTTAAAAACTTGGTTAGCGTTTCATACCATGCCCTAGGTGCTTGTTTCAGACCGTAAGCCGCTTTGTCCAGAATATAACAGTGATTGGGGAACTTTTCATTGACAAACCCAGGAGGTTGCTCCACGTAAACGGTTTCTTCAAGTTCTCCGTTCAGAAAGGCGCATTTTACGTCCATTTGGTAGACTTCAAAGTTCTTATGTGCAGCATAGGCCAGAAATATTCGAACAGATTCTAGCCTCGCTACTGGAGCAAAAGTTTCCTCATAATCAATTCCTTCCTCCTGGCAGTATCCTTTCACCACTAGACAAGCTTTGTTTCTGATCACATTGCCTGCCTTGTCCATTTTATTTCTGAAGACCCATTTGAGACCAACAACTGAGGCGTCTTTAGGAGTTGGAATGAGGCGCCAAACCTTATTTCTTTCGAACTCGTTGAGTTCGTCTTGCATAGCTTGAACCCAGTCAGAGTGATCAAGAGCAATATTAACTGTCTTCGGTTCAACTTTTGAGACGAAAGAGTTAAACATGCAGAACTCTACTTTTGAGAATAGAGATGCTTGCTTTGCCTTCAGTTGAGATTGGGTCAGGACCTTTTCAGAGACATTACCCACTACCTATGAAACGGGATGATCTCTGGTCCATTTGACAAGAGGAGGGTAATTTGGATCATAGGATGGATCTAATTCAGCATTCACCATTTCTTCTAATTCAGATTGGCTATCATCGTCGTAAAACACATCGGCATTCTCCCCCTTGACAGATGAGCTTTCAGGTGTAGCTTGACTTTCTGGTGCTACAGGACTTTCGGGTGGTGTTGGGCTTTCATGTGCAGTTGAGCTTTCGGGTGCAGTTGAGCTTTCGGGTGGAACTGAGCTTTCGGGTGGAACTGGAATGGAATTCTCCCCCTCAATTTGTGAGCTCAGTTGTTTTGAAGAAGGTGGATTCTCCCCCTCAACTGAAGCACCATACTTTGGAGGTTCATTTAGAACATGTTCTCCTTCACCCATTCGTTTGGCGGCATCTTCGACGATTTGCTTCAGATGGTTGATTTTGTTGTTTGCTGCCTTGGCTTCCGAGAGAGTAGCTTTCTCTGGTTCATCGAATAGTTCTACAAACTGTTCAAACAAATTAACAATCGAGGCCATGACTTGACCTGCTTGAGTGAAAATGTCTCCAATTGCTTCTTCAGTGGCTTTTAGCTTCTTTACGTAGCTGTCGTCGAAAGTTACATAATACGTTTCTTCGATCTTCCTCGAACGCTTATTTAATACCCGGTACGCTTTTGAAGTGAGTGAGTATCCCAAAAAAATTCCTTCATCAGCTTTAACATCAAACTTGTTACGATGTTCTTTTGAGTTGAAGACAAAGCATCGTGAGCCAAATACATGGAAGAATTTAACGTTCGGCTTCCTGTTGTTGATGATCTCATAAGGAGTGAGAGAAAAACGCTTGTTGAGATAGGACCTGTTCTGTGTAAAACATGTTGCAACAATAGCATCAGCCCAGAAATATAAAGGTAGAGAAGCGAAACTTAGCATGGTTCGGGCCGCCTCACACAAAGATTGGTTTCGTCTTTCGACAATTCCGTTTTGTTGAGGGGTATAGGGTGCTGAAAAGTTGTGATTGGTTCCTTTTTCTGGCAAAAAGTCTTCAAATTCTTTATTCTTGAACTCTAGTCCATTGTCGCTTCTGATGTTGTGAACGACTTTCCTCAGTTGCACTTCAACCTGCTTAATAAACATCTTTAGCTTGAGAGTAGCCTCAGATTTGTGCTTCAGAAAGAATACCCATGTAAAACGTGAAAAGTCATCAACGATAACAAGAATATACTTGCTACCACCAATGTTTTCGATAGATGATGGACCACATAAGTCAATGTGAAGTAACTCAAGCGGTTCAACAACTTTAGTGTTTATAATGGATGGGTGACTTTGACGACTCTGCTTCCCCATTTCACATGCAGCACACAAATATTCTCGATCAAACTTGAGCAATGGAAGACCCCGAACATGACCTCCGGTGACAAGCTTGTTGATATCTTTGAAGTTGAGATGGGAGAGCCTTCGGTGCCACAACCAGCTTTCGTCAGAATGAGCTTTGGATAACAGACAGATAGCTGGATTTCCTTTGATAGGCTTGAGATTGAGAGGAAACATTTCGCCTTTGCGTTCTGATTTGAGAATCACCCTTTTTGTTTTCTTCTCTATTATTTCCAAATCCTCATCGTCAAATGAAACTTTAAGACCGGTACCTCCAACAAGCTGAGATACACTGATGAGGTTATGCTGTAGTCCTTCAACGTACGCCACCTTTCTTATAGTGAAATCACTATTGGTTATCATCCCATAACCCTTTATCGTTCCATATAAGTTGTTCCCGAACTTGACATTCCCACCATTCTGAAGAGATCGAAACTCCCTTAGCTCCTCTTTTCTCCCTGTCATGTGACGTGAGTAGCCACTGTCAATATACCATTCTTCGTCGAACTGCTCGTCACTAATAACCTGCAAAAATTAAGCAGATTTAGGAACCCAAAGTTTCTTGGGTCCATGTGAGCCTTTCACAGGAACAGAAATAGTAAGAGAAACATCAACAAGATATGTTCTTTTTATTAAAGTTGTTTCATCTTTCTTCTTAATGGTGTACACTTTGATTTTGTTAGGATTAGTTACAATCGCTTTGGTTTCAGGTTTTGATGTTTGGGCCTTGGATTGCTTTCGGTCATTCTTGACTGTGGAAACCTTCGATTTTCCTTTCAAATCCTTTGAAGAATTTGAACTTTAAGCAGGAACAGAATTAGGTTTAGAATGAGAAGTATTAGAATGAGAGAATTTTGACTGAGAATGTTTCCTGACGTGAGGTTCTAAGTGACCCTTTTGTTTTTGATCATTAGAGAGACCGATCCTTGAACTTTGGTAGCTCTTGCTTTCGAAACCGAACCTATGCTTTCGGTTGCTGGTGTTCTCTGAACCGAACTTGTCCTTTCGGTTGTCGTTGCCCTCTTGCGGCCTGTCAGCACTTTTCTCTGACTTTGAATTTTTGTCATGATAAGAGAATTGATTGTTTTGAGAGCGCCAAAACTGCTTTTGCTCAGAGAGATTCTTTTTGTATCTTTGATTTCTTTGCTGCTTTTGATCCTTCACTTGTTTTGGCTGTTTGTGAATGTTAGCCTTTTGCTTCTGCTTCTTGTCAGCCGATTCACTTCTCACAAATGATGTTTCACTTGTGGAAGTAACTTCTTCTACAAGAACTTCTTTTGTACCACTAGAGTTTGGCACGTCAAAGTTGTCAGGCTTGTTCAGTGGCTCTGGAACATATCTGCCTTTGGTTTTCCAGGACGTCCGCTCTGATAGACCAACAGTTTCATCAGCGTTATCTATAGGAGCAGACCAAAAAAACTCATCACAGCCATCTGCATTATCTTCATTCACTATGGCAGTGAGTTCGGCTGTTTGATGTTCGGTTACTCCTGTGACCTTATATACTTGATTTGGTGTTGTCCTCACCTTTTGGTACACAACAGCCTTTTCTTCTAGAGTGGGAGACTTATTCTGGGACAAACGAGCAAACTCCACAGAATTTTCAGAAATAAGATTTTTGTGGTTTTCGGGTTCGCTCTTCACAAACTCAGAACAATCGACTTCATCCTCTACAGAAATTACGCTCATATCATCATCCTCATTAAGCTCAAACGCGTTTTCAACATCAATTTTATTTTCTGAGCACAAGTTGGCATTCAATGAGTCAAATTTTTATATGCTTTCGGTCCTTAGTTTCAGTTTGTCGTTTTCATCCAAAAGGTTTTTCAACATGTCCTTATGGTCCTTGGACTTTATAAAAGATTCGATTTTGTCCAGACCATACATATAGGTGGGATTTACATCATCAGATGAAACAACACTTTCGCAGTTATATGCCTCAGCATCGATTTCATCCTCCTTAAACTCAAGGAAGGGCAAAATCATGCGATGAATTTTCTGCCCTATTTCACAGTTCAGATGCAATTGAGTGATGTTAGCATAAAGACGTTTAGCAATTAAACAAAAAACATTTCTCTGTTTCAAAAGTTTTAAATTGTCTCTTTGTAAATAAATGTTTTCGTCCTTAGACTTAATCAGCTCTGACTCCTTCAGCTCTATCCACATCCTTCGTTCCTCACTCTTGGATGACACCCTGCTTATTTGGTCAGTTAGGTTAGAATTGGATACCCTTGTTTGAGTTAAACAACTATCCAGATTTGAAATTCTTGAATTTAGGCTATTTAATTCTTTTTCATATGATTTTTGTGGGACTTTGAATGAAACAAAAAGAGATTGTACCTTCTTGATCAATTCATCAAGTTCATTGATCGGCACACTAAGAGGTTTTGCTGTGAAGCATACGTCCTCTCGCTCCTTGGTGTCCTCTTTTCCACCATCAGTATTGTATCCCCTCATGTGAGATACATCAGTCACCATCAAACATTTCCCACTTCTTTCGTCACCTCTTGCCACATACGCCTTTCCATGCGAGGGCCTCCTTACTTCATCATCCTCAGAGTCGGTAGACCATACTTGCATGCCACCGAACTCGTCATCCGCTGCCAAACCCTGTACAATAACAGCATTCATAGAGGGGTTAGTAGCAGCTTTCTTCCTCTTGATCTCATCCAGCTTTTTCATCAACATAGCCTCTTCATCTTTTTCTTCATCTTTCTCTGCCATTTTCTTCAGAATGCAGTCTTTGGCATAATGGTTCTTTCCTCCACAATAGTAGCAGTTCACACCAGAATCCCCTTCAACCTTCACCTCTTTCTTTGGTTCTTCTGTCTTTGGTTCCTCTCTGACCTTTTCAGAACTATAGCTTCCCTGTCAATTTCGGTTCTTATTGGTAGGGAACCTTTTCTTGATAAACCTCTTTGGATTAGACACCATCATTGCATAATCTTCAGAAGTAAGATCATAGTCTTCTAGGTTCAGATCTTCATCATCAACCATATTTTTGCCTTTAGACAGGAGGGCCAAGGACCCCAAACTTGAAACCACATTCTTCTCTTGCATGACAATCTTTTCTTCGGATTTCAAAATTCCCACCAGCTTTGCCAGTGAATAAGACTTGAACTGCTCATGAGCTTTGACTGTAGACACAACAGCTCTCCATTCGGGTCTTAGGCCATTCAAGAAGGTGACCTTTTGTTCAATCAACTTCCTTTCTATATCATGTTTGATCATCTTGCTAAGAAGATGATTGAAGCGATCGAATGTCTGAGTAATAGTTTCATCAGAATTCTGCTTAAATTCACCAAACTCAGACAACAGCAGCGTCTGAATGGAATGCTCCAAATCTTCATCTGTGGAATAAAGCTCTCGCAACCAATCCCAGATTTCTTTAGCGGTACTGCAGGAACTCACTAACCTGAATGTATCAGATTGAAGAGCGAATCGGATTAGTCTCAATGCTTTGATATTGCACTGAAACTTTTCCTTTTCGTCTTGAGCAATGTCTTTTACATCTTTTAACAGATCATTATATTCTTTCTGAGTTTTGATGATCTTTGAAGTTCCTGAGTGAGCGAATGGTCCAGACACGATTGCTTCCCAAATAAGATATCCATTATCTTCAGATCCGATGACATAATCTTCAAAATGATGTGCCCAGACTTCATAATCCTGGGTGTAGAGAATAGGAATCTTTGTCGTTGATCCAATGCTGTTTGAGATGTTGATAGGATTAGATTGTGACTCGTCCATGCTTGATCGTTTAACCTGTTTGAAAGATCAGACTTGTAATACGTAATATTAGGGAAAAACAAATAAATGCTGAGTTACGTCAATTATGGAATGACGGCTCAATAAATATCAGTTAATGCGGAATAACCCTAATCGTAAACTTTTTCACAGAAAAGATGTGTATCGATTACACAGCCTCTTGCTCTGATACCAATTGATGAGTTATAAAAAACTCTTTGATCGATTAGATCTTCGTAACAGGTAAGTAAAGAACGTAAAAAGCAAGGAAATAAAACACAAGTATGGATCACAATGAGTCGAATGATTAGATTACTCAATCCTCAGCAGAGCTCGACTAAGAACTTCCGCTGTAGAGGACTTCTAGGGTTACAAAACAAGAACGATGAATATACTTCAAAATACTTCTCTAATCGTTTCTAATCATTACGTTCTAGGATGCATGCAAGCATCTATTTATAATAAACCCTACAAAACTCACGGATGGATAGGCCCATACCGGAGATAAACATTGGACTAGCTAACGGGCCCAATAGACGCAACACTAAGCTGGACCTAACACAAGATGAAAGAGGGAGAGTCTGTTTGCAACCACATGCAGAGAATGCAAAGATACATGGAGTGCCTTGTTAAGCTCAATGTGCACTTTGACGATGAGTTCGCTATAAATATGGTCTTAAACTCCTTGGCAAGTTGTTATGATCAGTTTATATTAGCTTATCATTTGAATAACACAAAAACTACGTTGTCCCAACTCCACAACTTGCTACAGACTGCTGACTTGGGATTGAAGGGAAAGAGTTCGGCCCCTTCTAGTAATGCTCCTGATCTCGCCATTGAAAAGGTCAAAGGGAAGAAAAGGAATTTTGATCCCAAAGCTAACTAGAAGGACAAGGCCCATGCAGGGTCATCAAGCAATGGGCTAAAGGTGAAGCCCAACTCAGACATTCCAGCTGTTAATGACCATAAAGAGGCCACTTGTTACTATTGCAATGACAAGGGCCATTGGAAGAGGAGCTTCCCCAAATACTTGAAAGAAATCAAGGATGGCAAGGTGAATCCATCATCAATAGAAAGTGAGGAGGTGGAGCATCTACTCATTCTTGGGTGCTTGATACAGGATGTAGTTTTCAAATTTGTTCTGATTTGCAGGGGCTAAAAAAAAGTGAGGAGGTGGAGCATGGGAAGATGAATCTGATCATGGGAGTAGGCGATCTTCTCCTGTTACCCAATCTAATCTTCTCTTGTTACCAAGATTGGGACTTATCAACCTGTGCTTAGTAGTGATGTTAGGATTAGTTTAATTGATTGTTGCTACTCGTCAGAGATGACATGGAACATTATTTCATTTCATGCATTGTTTAGACATGGTGTTCACTAGTATTTTGATTATTTGAATGGTTCAATTCTAGTTTATAAAAATGGTGTTTTTTTTATTTGAAGTTTTACCTTGTAATGATGTGTATGAAACTGTGACTTGTGTTGATAGCTTAGGTGATAGTGTATTTCACATTGATTCTGCTAATGGATTAAACAAGGCATGCTTGTGGCATTGTCGTCTTCGGCACATTAACAAGAAACGCATCACCCAACTCCAAAAGGATGGAGTTTTGGAATCATTTGACCTAAGGCCAAATGATGAATGCAAATCTTGTATTTTGGGCAAGATGACAAAATCACTTAAACTAGATCTTTTGAAAAAAGGTGAAGGGTTGTTGGATCTCATACACATCTCATACACACAGATGTGTGTGTGCCCTTCAAATCCACCACAAGAGATGCTAATCGGCTTTATGTAACATTTATGGATGATTATAGTAGATATGGTTATATCTACTTGATCAAACATAAATCAGAAACCTTTAAAAAGTTCAAAGAGTTTAAGCATGACGTCGAGTATCAATTAGGCAGGAAGAAAAAGATGCTCTGGTCTAATAGAGGATGAGAGTATCTTAGTACCGAGTTCCACGAATACCTCAAGGAATGTGTAATAGTTTCAAAATTGACTCCTCCTAGAACACCACAACTTAATGGTGTGTCTGAGAGGCGCAATCAGACCTTGTTAGACATGGTTCGTTCCATGATGAGTTGAGTCACTCTTCCCATTTCCTTCTGGGGGTACCCTTAGAGACATTCGTCGATATCCTCAGTCTTGTCCCTACTAAAAAGGTTGCCAAAACACCTCACGAGATGTGGACAAAGAAAGTTCCCTCATTAGCACATATTAAAGTCTAGGGTTGTGAAGCTTTCGTTAGAAGAGAGACTCATGACAAGCTGGAAGCTAGAAGTGAGAGATGTATTTTCATTGGCTACCCACAAAATTCCTTTGGATATTTGTTCTACAGACCTAGTGAAAATGTGGTCTTTGTAGCATGAAAATGAGTCTTTCGTGAGAGAGAGAGAGAGAGAGCTCATATGCTAAGATCACAGTGGGAGCACAATTGACCTTGAAGAGATTCAAGAGTCAACCAATAAAGGAACCTTAGAAGACACTAGCATTCAACCAGAGGCATAAATTCCAGTTGAGCCAATTGACAATTTATTACCTCTTCGTCGTTCTAGAAGAGTTAGCATGCCACCTGAGTTGTATGGTTTTCATATAACTTCAAATGGTGATATGTTTAGCACTTATCAAACACTAATTAATTTGGATGAGCCAAATAACTACAAGGAAGCAATGGTAGGCCCAAAGGTATCCAAATGGTAAGAGGCAATAGACAGCGAGATCAAATCCATGTATGTCAACCAAGTTTGGAATTTGGTTGATCAACAACATGGTCGAAAGACAGTTGGTTGTAAATGGATCTTCAAGAAGAAGACCTACATAGATGGAAATGTGCACACTTTCAAGTAACAACTTGTTGCGAAGGGCTTTACTCAAACCCAAGGGATTGGCTATGATGAGACATTCTCACCGGTGACTAAGATAAAATCTTTTAGGATAATGCTCGCCATAGCTACCTTTCATGATTATGAAATTTGTTAGATGGATGTCAATACTGCTTTTCTTAATGGAAAGTTGGCTAAAGATGTTTACATGAATCAGCCAGAGGTTTTTGTAGACGCAAAGTTTCCTAATTGAGTGTGCAAGCTAGAGAAATCCAACTATGGATTGAAACAAGCATCTCGTAGCTGGAATCTTTGCTTTCATGAGAAAGTCAAAGAATTTGGTTTCTATAGAAGTGAGAATGAGTCATGTGTGCATGTCAAAGCTAGTGAGAGTATAGTAACTTTTCTAGTATTGTATGTTGATGACCTACTACTCATGGGAAATGATATTCCAACCTTGCAATAAGTAAAATCTTGGCTTGGAAAGTGTTTCACTATGAAGGATTTAGGAGAGGCAACCTATATTCTCGGGATAAGAATTTTGAAAGAGAGAAAGAGAAGACTAATTGGACTTAGTCAAAGTACATACTTGAAAAAGTACTAAAACGGTTTAGTATGGAAAATTCCAAGAAAGGAGAGCTACCTATTTAGAGCAATGCGAATTTGAGTAAGACACAAAGCCCAAGTACAGATGAAGAGATATCTGATATGAGTCGAGTCCCTTATGCTTTGGCTATAGGATTGATCATGTATGCTACGACATGTACTCGCCCCGATGTGTCCTTTGCCTTGAGCATGTTCAGTTGCTATCAGGGAGACCCTGGTAGAGCTTATTGGATAATAGTTAAGAACATTCTCAAGTATATGCGAAGGATAAAGGACATGGTTCTAGTCCATGGTGCAGTGATACGTTGAGAGTGACTGGTATTGTGATTCCGGCTTTCAAACAGACTTTCATTCTCAATCGAGTTAGGTATTTACATTAAATGGAGGAGCAGTTACTTGGAAAAGTTCCAAGTAAGACACGTGTAACACCCCAAATTTTTTTCAAACTTTAATATGCTATGGTTTTGAAAACATTTGGGTATTAACTCACATTTAACAAAAAAATGGTCCCACAAAAACCTTTATAAATTAAAACATTGGGTGCTACCATTAAGCATCAATAAATCCATAGCAAGCAAATAAGAATTACATCACTACAAAATAATAAGGAACTTATCAAGTTCCACTCCATTATCTATAACTTGACTTCTAACTTCCATCTATCATCCTCTCTCCTTAAAGGTAACCTGAGATACATGACATTAAAATAGATACGAAAGACAATAATGTCTCATGAGCTACATGGGTTTGAGACCCAAAACACATTTTCATCAAAAACGTTTCATCTTTTCAAAACATAGTTTTAGACCATAAAACATTTTCCAGCATTTTCAAGGAAAACTCATTTCATACATTTCATAAATATCATTTCATATCTTCTCATTCCATTTCCTTTTATTTCATTTCAAAATCCATATTTCCATATTTCATTTTCTTTTATCATTAAGGGCTAATTCCGGTATTATACCGTTGCCATTTTTATACTTAGGGTCTACGTCCAATAAAGGAACCACTCCCAAGTCTAGACCAAGGTGGAAAAAAACAAATCAATCCACCAAGGCATCATTTCCAAGGCCAAGATGGAAAGAACAAATCAATCCACCAAGGTATCATAATAGGACATCTATCTCACGAAGGGGAGGCGCCACCTCGATAGATTCCTCTAGTACCTCTCACGAGGTATCATGGCCCAGACAGTTTTCATTTCATTACTTTCCAATTCCTTTTATTACTTTCCATTCCTTTTCATTACTTTCCATGCTTTACACATTTCATACATTAGTATCATAAAATCATTTCAAAAGTAAAGCATCTATATTTCAAAACATTTCAATCATATTTTCAAAACATTCGATCTTCCAAAACGTTCTTTTCTTTCAAAAACATTCTTGCCTTTAAGGCACTTTTTCAAAATACCCTTTCCAAAAACATTTGAGGCTTTTATTTCAAAACAATTCATATATCAAAGCATTGCATTTCATGATCATAAAATCATTTTTCCATGTACCCCAAAGTGGCAAAATGATTTTATGATAATGAAATGCAATGCTTTGATATATGAATTGTTTTGAAACGAAATTGCTTTGATTTTATGATAATCAAAGCATTGCATTTCATTATCATAAAATCATTTTTCCATGTACCCCAAAGTGGGAAAATGCCAACACGTACTCACCTTAATCACACATAGGCTAGCTAGTCTTCTTCTAGTTCCTTTCCTTATAGAAACACTCTCAACCAACACCTATATAATCATGGACACAAGTCATTAAAATGACCAAAATACCCTTCAAAGGTTCCATTACTAAATTTTATTGTTTCATACTATTCCTTATGTAAAAATATGAATGTAGGCGAAAACCGCGTGTAAATCCGAATCCGTATGCAAAAGTTATGAGGAAAATACTAAAGTTTCGTCTAGTCGGACAATCTGCTGTAGGTGCGCGGGCCGCATGCATAACCAAGCGGGTCGCGTCCCGTAGCAGCTCAAACACCCCCAAAAACTCACTTTTTGAGTCCTAAACTTGCTTAGGTGGTTTTGGTCTTTTAGGTAACCATTTGTAACACTTTTAAAGGTTTCCAAGCACTACTAAAGGATGTTTTATCATGTCAAAACATTCAACTTAATTCATCAATCCCTCTATCAAAGTGTTATGTTCATAATGTTTACAAACACTCAAATGAAAGGGCTAAGAACTCAAGTTGCTCAAACACACTCTTGAACCAATATGACTTATACCCAAATCATTTAGTACATCATTGGGTGTTGTTAAGTACATAGAACCACAATTTATCTTATTGCAAGTACTTCATCCAACTATGGAATCCTCGATTCCATTCCATGTTCCCAAATTACCCTTGGGTCAAAACAATCATTAGAGCTAGAAATTCACTAGAAATCCTTCATGTTAATGTTCCAATAACATATCTAGAGTATCAATTCATGTTCATGAATGTCATTCACTTCTTATATGTCAATCAACATATAATTATCCCTAGATTTCCCAAAATACCCTTATGGCCAATTATTCCATAAATTCAACTATAGATCACTTAATACTTCATGTTATTTCATTAAAATCATATTGTTAGATCACTTAATACTTCATGTTATTTCATTAAAATCAACTCATGATTACGAGTATTCCAATTGGCTTAATACTTCATGTTATTTCATTCTTTTCATCACAATTTCTCACATAACCATCTAAAACCCAAGTTTATGCTTGACTCTACCATCATGGATGAATTTGAGCATTCCAATTGGCTTTATTGCTATCAAATATCATCTAGGTCATAGAATCCAATCTCATTTCATCATCAATTGCATTATCCATAGTTTTGGGTTTTCTAGGGTTCATGGTTGACTTTTTACCCAAATCACCAAAACCATCAATAGAATGATTGGTTTGAGATTGGAACCATTGAAATCACCCAATGGAGGTTAGAAAACAAAACCCCAATCATCAATTCAATCCAAATTCGACATTGGGGTCCAACCCCAATCATGAACTCGAAAATAGAGTTAGAGGAGGAGAAATTATACCTAAAAAGTCTTTGATCCCCTTTTCTTTTGCTTGGATGCTCAACTCCCCACTTGAATCAAACCCTAGATGTAGAAGCATGAAGAAATCACCATTAGTCTCATATAAATCGCCACTTCCTTCTTCCTTTCCCTTAATCACGTTTCTCCTCTCTTCAAATGAAGAGAACCCCATCTAACTAGTGACTACTTTTGACAATTGGCATAGATGACCCCTAACCTTCCTTGTTCTCATATTTAACACCATTTGATCAATAACTAAAAAAGAACTTACATATTTCACACTTTGACCCCAAAATAATTCATTTTATCTAATTAGTCAAATGACTATGTTAACACTAGTTACAAAGTTTGCTATTTATCAAAACTAGTCCCTCAACTTTACAATTTTTGTCAATTTTACCATTACTTCAATTATTTTCACATTTGCTTAAAGGGTTGACATAATGAGTCCTTGACCATCCAATTCTTAACATTCCTCATCAATTTAACCTTGGTGAGTCAACTCTTGGTCAAAAATACTTTTCCAAATTGACACTTTGGATCCCTTAACTTTGAAATGTTAACATATCAGCCTTTAACTTTGCAAGCTTCATATCGACTAATGATATGATTATCCATTTATTATTTATTTAAATAATTCACCTATTATTTATTTATCCATATTAATTTAAGAACCTGGTCTTAAATTTTAGGATGTTACAACACGGTGGTTGATTCTACCTGTGAATCTGAGTACATAGTGGCTAGTGAAACATCAAAGGAAGCAACATGGTTGAAGAAATTCATCAAAGATCTTGGAGTTGTTCCAACCATTCAAGAACCAATGGAACTTTTTTGCGATAATGAAGGAGCGATTGCTTTAACCAAAGAACCGAGAGATCATGGAAAATCTAGACATATCGGCAGAAAGTACCATTATATCAGACATAGAGTTGAAGAAGGTCATCTCATAGTGAAAAGAGTCTCATTAGAAGATAATTATACAAATCCTCTCACAAAGGATTTGAGTAGGATTAAGCATAGACAACATGCTAGGAGCATTGAATTGAGATATGACATTAGTTTTAGTAGTTAGATGATTAGTTTGAAACTTGTGACAAATAAGTGTACTTGACTTTTGGTGATTAAATAAAAGATATTATTTATGAGTTTGTTTACAGTCTTTGTCAATTATTTATTCTTGTGTTTTTGTTTTGCATGTTTTACATCCCAAAAATTTTAATTATTCAAATTCCAAAGTTGATCATACTTTAGGAAGTAAACAGTGAATTATGACTGTCATGAATTGGATTATAGATTTTGTAATGGAATCAGACGTAGCAATTGTATTGCTACAACATTCATGTGTACTTATAAGTCGATTGTGCATTGGTGTTGAGTAAACACATAAGTAACATGATGTTATAAAACGCAATATCATGTATGATTTGGTGAGTAAAGGATACACACATATAAGCCAAAGTTTATTCGTTCCTTTTACCATGACGGGAAAAGCGATATCTTTGGGTCGCTCAGTGATTTGATGTTAACTTATAGTGTTGGGCCCAGCCAGGAATCAATTGATGAGTTAAATTTGAAGTCTTATGTCGTCATCACAAATCAGAAATCGGGAAAAAAATTTGGACGATGAGATTGATTCTAATCCATGTCTCATGTATGTATGATATATAATAGAACAAAGGAATATTTGATCTCTTATATAAGAACCAATGTTTGTTTAGATCAAAGTTTGATAGTTACTTCGGAAAGCACACTTTGACGTTTAATTTGGAAGTTGTAATTTAGTTATAGACATATCCAAGTGGGAGACTGTTAGATTAGGTGTCTAAGCCATTAACTAAATTATCATAAAATTAAATTATTAGAAAATTCTTTTTGTGTTGCCCTCAAACCTAGTAAGAGGCTGAAATGCTATTTGGAGAAAGAGACTGATTTAATAATTTATTATATGATTAATGAATTAGCTAGAAATCAAAATAAATAATTTATTAATATGTTTTGATATATATATATATATATATATATTAATTCGAAATTATGTTGGTTAATTATAAATTAATCATAAATTAATTGGAACTGATTTTGAGAATAATTGGAATAATTAAAAGTGAACAGACTAAAGGTGACAACGTTCAAAATATTGAGCATTGAGTCATTCTAGAACATATTTAAGGGTTGGATGAATTCTAAGGGGTTCTGGAAGGTTTATAAATCTTTTCTTGGGCTCTATGAAAACTTGGGGGAAAGAAAAAGGGAAAAGGCTTATCCAAGGAAACCAACCTTTTCCAAGCCCCTCTAGTCACCTATATAAACCCTCATTGGGTTCATATTTTTGGCACTCATTATTCCTCAATGGAATTCCGAAAATCATCTCCCTTCTCTTATATCTTCAATAAGCCTCCAACTTCTAGTGTTTGGGTGTGAGCCATTAGAGGCACGAGATTTCTAGTGTTAGCTTTCTGGAGTTTTACAAAAAAGGAACTCAAGTTTATTTACAATAACAAACTAAAAGGTATGTTTTCTAATAACCCTTTCTCTAATTTTAAAAATAACAATCTACTTTAGGGTTCTTGAATTCAAATTGTTGTTTGCATATCATAGTGAAAACATAGATCCTTTATGGTGTCTGCGAATTTAGGGTTTTATGTTTTCCACCAAAAATATTATATTTTTTATCTATAAAACCCATAAGAATTTAAGATAACTCGTTGGTATGATGTGTATAAGTGATGTTGCATGTAAAATTACATGCCCCCATGTCGATGTAGGATGCTTAAAATACATTAGTAATGATCTTGAAATTAACTGAAGGCATTTGGTTAATGACTCAGCAAGACCATTTTGCGTATGAACATGTGCAACAGGATGTTCAATAGTTATCCCAGTCGAAAGGCAATGGTCATTAAAATCTTGTGATGTAAATTCTCCAGCATTGTCAAGACGAATTTTCTTAATTGCGTAATCGAGAAAATGTTCCCTTAGGCGGATTTTTTGAGCAATTAATCCTTCAAAAGCGAAATTACAACTAGAAAACAAGCACGTGTGTGACCATCTAGTGGATGCGTCGATTAAAACCATAAAATATCTAAATGGTCCAAATGGTGGATGAATTCATCCACATATATCTCCTAGAATTCTTTTTAAGAAACTAGTATTTTCTTACCCAACTTTGTTCAATGATGGACGAGAAATTATTTTTTCTTGAGAGCATGCAACACATGACAATTCATTAGCTTGAAAAATCTTCTAGTTTTTCAAGGAATGAACACTTGAAGTTTTAATTATTCTACACATCATTATAGATCCGTGATGGCCCAACCGCTCATGCTAAACTTTGAAGGCATTATCATACCTTTTATTTCATATAACATGAGATTCAATCATTCTAATATTTGTATAATACAATCAAGATGACAATATGGGTACTTTTCTAAAAGACTTTTTTTACCCGATATCATTTTTGTAATATTGAGATACTCTTTATTACCATAATTAGTTTTTTCAATATGATATCCATTAGATTGAATATCGTTAAAACTTAATAAATTTCTTGGTGACTTGGATGAAAATGATGCATCACCAATTGTAATTATTGTCCTTATGGTAATATTATATTCGCTCTTCTAGAGCTTTCAATCATTTTGCACTACTCGATACTATATTAACATTTGTTTCTCCAACTGATAAGTAAACAAAATATTTTTTATTATTAAAAATGTTATGTGTTGTTATATTGTTTGCAAGACATATATCTTCCATATTTCTCTTGCGAATATCCATATTTCTCTTCAATAAATAAATAGAAAAAAAAACTTTCGACTAAAAGAAATAAAACCATATTTTATTATTTTGATAAGATTGTGATGACATTATTTCTCAGGACACCACTTGTCGCTTCTAGGTAGACAAGAAAATCGACAACATCCAAATGTGTGCCATTTTTTGTTGATCTCCGTGAAAATCATTTTGAATAAAAAAAATTTCGATATTTTTTTTCTTTAGATTGTAGTGTAGCTTGATAAAGATCAACAAAATTCTTTGGAGAGCTGCAAGTACGAGACCAATGACCGGTCATTCCACATCGATGACAAATATCTTTAACTTTTATTTTTCGTTGACCAATTTTATCATTAGGATGTGAGTTTTTATTATTTTCCAACTTCTGGTGGTTGCTTGCAATCTTGTTATTGTTAAGATAATTATGACGACCGTCACGACCTCGGTTAGACATATGGCTTATATAATGTTGCATTCACTTCAGGGAATGGACTAGAATTAGTCGGGCGTGATTGGTGATTTTTCATCAGTAAGAAGAATACATGTAATCAATTCACAATATTTTTTTTAAACCTTTCTCACGATATTTATGCTACAAGAGCATTTTAATGACATAAAAAGTAAGGAAATTTTTCTCCAACATGTTTTTATCAGTTATAGTCTCACCACATAATTTGAGGTAAGAAATTCTATAAAATAACCTATAAGCATTATACATGTGAACATATAAAAAAATACATACCTGAAAATAACAAGAACGATAAGGAATTAGAGCTCTATGATAAAATCATACTGATAATGTGTTATAAAATATGAAACTATATTAAAGAACAAAGTAGGAAATGACACTGGAAAGAATTTTATTTCATTATTTGTGGTAAAAACAACCTGCATTTACATTCCATATTACTCATTATTTATTCTCTTTAAGGTGGTATATACTACACAGTATACATTCATAGAACTCATAACAATATTTGTTATAATATTTACTAATTATTTATGGTAAAAACAACAAACATTTACATTACATATTACTTATTGTTTATACTCTTTAAAGTGGTATATAACTAAATCATAATAATTATTTGTTATAATGCTCACAAATGACCAAAAATTATGGAAGAAATAGAGAACCCAATAATTATAATTGTGATTGCAGATGGGATATATTTCCCTCATGGCACTAATGGTTAGGGAGCTGCTACTTACATTAATTTACATTAACTGACATATTTACCTTCATGTCGGGCACACATAAAAAGGGGTTACAGATTGTTTTAATATCATATCCACAATCAAATTAAAGTTGTGCTACAAGTATTTCCTTTCATACTATATTATAAAGAAAACATTTTTCCTTTCACCACATTCATTTGAAACTCCCATACATTTTTTCTTTCACCACATTCATTTGAAACTCCCATGACTTTTCAATTTCTTTCTAATATTGATTATAAGTTGGTTAATAAGGTTAAATAAATATCAAACCTAAAGTGTAATCATATATAAACTAAATTTCAATATTAAAAAATATCTTTACTTCTACATATAAAGTTATATTTTTTTTACTTTTTACATATTATACTTAATTTATTAATTTTAATATATTGTTGGATGTAAACCATTATCATTTTAAAACTATAAATTTTAAACAATTTATATAAAATACATAAATTATTAATTTAAATATCATATTACATGGTCAACTTAAATATAAATTTTAGTTTAACTTAAACAACCCAAAAAAATATTTTGTAAATAATTAAAAGTGATAAATTGTAATATCTTTCTAATAATGATTATAATTTGGTTAATAAGGTTAAATAAATATCAAACCTAAAGTGTAACTATAAATAAACTAAATTTCAGTATTAAAATAATATCTTTACTTCTACTTATAAAGTTATGATTTTAACTTTTAACATATTATACTTAATGTATTAAATTTAATATGTTATTGTATATAAACCATTATCAGTTTAAAACTATAACTTTTGAACAGTTTGGACAAAATACTTAAATTGTTAATTTAAATATAACATTACAGTGTCAACTTAAATATAATTTCAGTTCCACTTAAAAAACTCATTGAATATTTTTGTGAATAGTTAAAAGTGATAAATTGTAGTGCTAAATGAAAAAACTAAATTGTGATCTCAATTTAACTAAAATATTTCCTAAAGTTATTTTTATAATCGTTAAAAGTTTTCAAATAAGTAGCTTAAAATAACTTATAATAAAAATAGTTAAATATAACTCTATATAAATGATTATATTGTTACCTTTAAAATCAAAAAACAATGTTCGATGTTTTCAATAATTGTAATGATAGAAATTAAAAGTTAAACAAATAAATTTTAATAAATTAATTAATATTTACAACAACTATAAATACATTAAACCATATATTGTATTTAATTTTATTCATGAATAACTCGCAAATAGAAGTCATTCAAACGATTGAAATTATACATTTACAATAGATGTATATATTATCATCTAATTCAAAATAGTTAATATATTATATCAAATTTAACAATAATGTTATTGTTATATTTAAAAAAAACATATATTTATGTAGATTTCAACTATATAGGTTTTTCTATGCAAATATAAATAATAACATCAAGAAGTATACAAACACTATTATATTATAAGTATTTCATTCACTTATATAAATAATCACATTAAATATACAAACACTATTATATTCTTATGGAGAGAATATACGTATAGAAATTGCCTAAAACTAAGCTAAAATAATTACTATTTTATAATTTTAAAATTCATTGGTACCCAAACAAAAATAAACCGCCCAAAGCATTTGCACTTTTCTCTTTAAAATGTATGTTAAAATAGATCTAAATATTTTCTTTAAATTATAACCTAAATAAACATAACTTAAGAATGGGTGATGGATATAACTGAATTTGGCCCACAAAAATCTAAGAGAACGTGCATGACATGATTAAGGTATTTCTTTAAACATGGTTAAGGTATTTGTTTAAGCAAAATAATGAATTTATCAATTTCTCAACTTCATACGTGTCACCACCACAACCCACAAACCGCCAAATTAGCTGCCGGTGCGCCACCATTACAAACTACAAAATGCATCCCGGCATCTTCACTAACATGCAAGTGTCGATGCCCGCTCCACCACTTCCAATTATACCCCCGCCGGCTATTCCTAATTCACCATTAATTAATCATTAGATTTAATTATTCCTTCCATTAACAGAAAAACAGTTATAACATGTCATTCAAATCACTTAAAAATTCAATCTTTAATTTTCATTATTTTAATATTAAACATAAAAATTTGTATCTAGAGAGCGTGCAGACACGACATATGACTTATGAGTTATGAGAATGAGTTTGACGATACAAAAGGGTGGGGGGTCGGTGGTTGTTGTTTCATTTTCTATGTTGTGCCTCCTCACTTTACATCAAAGTCACTACCTTCATTTAGTATCCCTCACAATTAAACCCAAACACCTTCACAATCACAACCTTCTCTTTTTCTCTCTCTCTCTAAAAAAAATGAGGACTTTGTGTCCAAATTTGGATAACGAAGATGGCCTTGAAACAGTGCTCGAAGTTCCGATACCGGAGGAGACCTTCGACGCCAACAGCAACGCCGTATGGAGGACCTTGAAACCAGTCATTACACCTCATGCAACGGACAGTGGCCGGAATGCAGAGGTTCAGCTCTTGCTAGGTGTCGTCGGAGCACCCCTCATACCTCTTCCCATCTCCTCCGGTCAACCAGCCACCATCAAATCAAACATCAATGACCACCCCATCGTAAGTCATTTTCCCGTCGATTGTTTTGTGGTTTTGTCCTTGGTGGTGTACATATGTGTAAAGTTTATGAATTTGATTGTGTTTATAGGAGGCTTCAATGGCGAAATATATTGTTCAGCAGTATATAGCGGCGACGGGAGGAGAAAGGGCTCTGGATTCTGTGGACAGCATGTTTGCGGTTGGGAAGGTGAAGATGGTGGCGTCGGAGTTCATTGCCGGCGATGGAATAAGCATGAACTGTAACGGTTTGAATCTTGGTGGTAGTGTGATGAAGATCAAGAGTGTGAGAAATGGTTGTGGTGAAATGGGTGGTTTTGTATTGTGGCAAAAGAGGCCGGACCTTTGGTCATTAGAACTGGTGGTTTCCGGTGCTAAAATCAGCGCCGGTAGCGACGGAAAGTTGGCTTGGAGACAGACTCCATGGCACCATTCCCATGCGTCACGTGGACCCCCTAGACCCCTCCGTCGTTCCTTGCAGGTATTTTATCGTTTTTTTTTTCGACACAACACATGTTAAAACGTTTATCTCATCAATTTTCCCTTTTGCTTTATCAATTACATTTATATACTTTAATAAAGATAAAATCTAGAACAAATTCCACTAAAGATATCAGTTTGATTACATAAACATAATTAGACCATAAGGTCTATTTGATGTTCAATGAATTAAATTGAACTTAATTATAATAGAAACAATAAATATAAAGTTTAATAACCATTTGAACTCAATTAAAATTAAATTTTTTAAACTTTAAATGAATGTTTTATTATATAACTAAGCTTTATAAAGTTCAATAGTAGTATAAAGCTTTAAGTAATAACATCACTAATTTAGGTCTTATTAATTAATATAGCTTACGAATTTATGTAAATTAAAAGCTAAGATAAAAAATAATTTGATTTAAGTATTAATTAAGGAAGAGTTGTTTAATTCGGTGGTATCTACCATCTACCATCGGTTGTGGGTGATGCACCAAATTAAATTGAATATCACCAAATTAGGGTTGGTATAATTTGACCTTTGGGTACATGTTTACATCACCCTACAACCCGATGTGCCATCCATTTTCCCTACTTTTTTCAGTTTTCACCTTTCATTAAATTAATAATTATCATAAAACAATACTATAAAAATATTAAATTAATCATTTTTTGGAATGTTGATAGGGTCTTGATCCAAGAGCAACCGCCAACTTGTTCACAAACTCCATTTGCACCGGAGAAAAAACCATCAATGGAGAAGATTGCTTTGTCTTAAAGCTTGAAGCAGAACCTTCGTCTTTACAACTAAGAAGCAGCAAAAACGTCGAGATCATCCACCACACAATCTGGGGGTATTTTAGTCAAAAGACAGGGCTTCTACACCATCTTAAAGACTCGCATCTCATTAGAATCAAAGCTCATGGAAGTGACAACGTCTTCTGGGAAACAACCATGGAATCATCGATTCAAGATTACCAAACTGTTGACGGAATCAATATTGCTCATGGCGGCAGGACACTAGTCTCCTTGTTCCGATATGGTGAGAACTCACAAAGCCATTCGCGAACCAAAATGGAAGAGGTTTGGACGATTGAAGAGTTGGATTTTAACATAAAGGGTCTTTCGATGGACTGTTTCTTGCCACCTAGCGACTTAAAGAAAACTGATGATCAAGAAACAGATGATAATGTAGATAGTGGTGACACGAGGAATGCCCGATTAATCACCAAGAGTAGAGGCGTTTTTTCAAAAGTTGGTGTTTCTAAGGTTGTGGATTTTGATCCTCGAACACTTGGAGAACATCGGAGGACCTGAAGGCTTGTGACATTGTTTAATTAACTTCTACTTATCTATTTTGTACATATTTGTGTTATATATACATATACGAACTCGAAAGTTTGTTTGAGCTTGCTACCAACCCATATACGGTATATTTTTGTATTCTAAGGAGTTGTAATGAGATATAAAAGTGATTTTTTGTCCATTATCTCTAAATCTTGATTTAATATTAACTTCACAGTGAACATGCATATAATGTTTAATGAGATTGTGATTATAGTGACATACCTAGTCAAGTAATTTTGTAGTCTTAGTTATAGCCCCTGTCGATTGTAATTTGTATATATTCGTTTTAATGCTAATGAAATCATTCATGGAAATCAATGACCAATGGGCTTCTAGCCCAGCGGTATCCGGTATTGCCCTCCTCCTTAAGATTGAGGTTTTAAATCTGGTTATGAAGATAGGTGGAATTAAAAAGTAGTTTAATAGACTAATAGTAGATTAGATTTTCTCTTCAAAAGAAAAATATATGGCATCAAAGATCTAATCAAATTTATGATCCGCTACTCAAGCAGTACCACCGGCCGCCCTTCTCTCTGTCAATATATCTCTCTTTCTTTTCTATTTTCTTTGCTTCTTTCCCAAGGTATCTCTCGCGGCTGATAAGCCTCCACCAATTAAAATCTCTACATGATTAACAACATCAAAGACAATGTTTTGCTCATTCTTGATATCAATGAGTTTGATTATGATGCTTGGTGTGAACTCTTTGAAGCTCATTGTATCGGGTACATATCTTTATAGATCCTCGACCCCACTGGACAAACGGTCTCGGAATGGTAAAAACTAGATTCCTTGGTCAAGATGTGGATCTACTGAACCGTCTCAAAAAGGGATCGACCATTCACTCTACAACGACAAGTTTTGAGGAACTCTTCCGCGACTACAAGGATGATTGTGCAATTGAACTCGACAACGACCTTCACACCATGCTTTCCAATTGTTTGGAAAATATTAATGCTCTAATAACCGACATGAATTTAGTGGCGTACTGATCAATGGGTTGTCACATAACATAAAAATTATTGCCACAATTACCCACCACCGTATCCCTCTTCCTACGTTTCTTCAAGCTCGATCTATGCTCCTTCTTGAGGAGCAACGTCTTTCTCGATCTCATCTTACACAACCATCCCACTAGGACCACTCATCCTCTCTCTCCATCCTTCAAACTTTTGTTGCTTCAAACCCACTCAAAACACATTCGGAAACAAACGTCGTAATAATGCACATTTTTCAACAACTTACGGGGAGGACAGACCGATCAACGTAGCCAGCCAGTCAGCCTCTTTATCATCGTCTCAGTCACCAGTGATGTCCTTGGTAGCCCTACCTGTTGTCGTGGCAACCTTTCAAACCTACACCAAGTTGCCCAACATCCCCAAAAACTTTAAACTGTACCAGACGCTACTCATCACACACAAAGTTTTTCTATTACAACAACTACAATCTTTTTCAACCACAATACTTTTGCAAGACATGTAGAAGGTATTGGACTACTAACGAGTTTCTAAGGAATGTTCCAATTTGTGACAACCAACACATGTACCCTTTAACTAATATATATATATATATATATATATATATATATATATATATATATATATATATATATATATATATATATATATATATATATATATATTCAAAATTATCAATTCACATTGAGATTGCAAGATAAAATCTCTCTAAATAGACGCATGGCTGAAAATTTATGCATTGATAAAAATAGTTACCTCCCATTTGAATCATATTATCATATAATAGTCGATGCTAAAAAAATCTTGATGGATCCTCGACACCTACTATCCCGACGAACTCTAAATGGTTCAAACGAGATTCCTTGGTCAAGATGTGGATCTATGGAACCATCACACAACCACTTCTTACAATGATACTCAAAAAGGGTTCACTATTTAAGGATGTTGTGCAATTGAACTCAACAATAAACTTTGAAACATTTATGATATTTCGGAAAGTATTGATGCTTTGGTACCCAAGAATACTTTAGTGACATACTGATCAATGGGTTGTCACGTAACTTTAAAAAATATTGCAATTATCTACCAATGCATCCTTCTTCCCACGTTTCTTCAAGATTGGTATATACTCCTTCTCGAGGAGCAACATCTTTCTCGATATCATCATCCACAACTAGCCCAATTAAACCACTCATCTTCCCCCACCATCCTTCAAACTTATGTTACTTTAAACCTCACTCAAAACACATTAAAAACAAGCATCATAATAATATATGTTTTTCAATAACCTACAGAGAGGACATATCTATCAACACAACCAGATGACATTTGTATCATTGTCTCAAACACTAGCGTTGTCCTTGGCAACCCTACCCGATGCCATGACATCCCTTCAGCAGGAATTCATTACCTTTATAGGTTGTTTATCAACTGTCAGTCGCCAATCTGCAACAACTTAACCATAACAACAAAATAGTGTCCTCAAACCTACACTAAGCCGCCCAATAGCAGGTCTTCCAATCATGTTCAACACTTCGACATATATTGTTCCCATTACTCCACCTTGGCAATAGTTTCCTCATACAACTAATGACTACTAGACAAACAACGTACCTAATGCTTTCTCCACAATGGTGCTTCAAGACCCGACCAATGTTGGATGGTATATGGATACTCGTGCCTACGGGTGAGCATGGTGAGCATACGTCAGTTTGGACCCAAAACCGAACCCAGCCCGATGGATCGGTTTTAAAATATTTAAAACTAAACCCTAAACCCAAACTGATGGGTTCGGTTTCTCGGGTTTTTAGTTTTCTAGGTTCGATTTCGGATTTAAACCCAAACCCGTTCGAAACTTAGCTCAGTGAAAATTGATTAGTTGGTGTTGCCTTATATAACAGATGAATATGACATATGTTCCATTTTCAGTCCAATGTTGGACAAGTTGAGAATTAAAAGAAACAACTTGGCATGGATTTGGGATAAGCTATTTCGAAACAAAATAAAACACATAATGTTACAGCCAAGATTCGAACCTAGAGCATTGGTTTTGATTGTACAACCTTGTAACCACTTGGACAACTTAGTACTTGTTTCTAACTTCCATTACATTAGAATTATATATATATATATATATATATATATATATATATATATATATATATATAATTTCATAAATCGATTTGGTTTTGTTTTTTCGATTTCTAAAATTTCCAAAACCGAACCCAAACTAAAATTTTCAATTTTAGAAAGACTCAAACCCAAAGCGTCAGTTTATGTTGTGGTTTCATTTTTTTGGTTTTGGTTTTATCGGTTTTTGTCAGTTTTTTGGATTCTGAGTTGGGTTTTGCTCACCTCTACCTGTGTCACTATCTTCTATTAGCTCTAAATGACCATTTTTAACTCAAGCAGTGTTTGGTATGGCTCATCCATGTTCGTCAGCAACACTGTACAAACCCAAAAATCCATATTCCACCAACCCTTGCATCTAAACAAGGTCCCTTGTCACACCCCTTATCACTAAAAATGTCATATATGTCCACCAATTTACCAAAGATAATAACTTACTATGAATTTGATAAAATTTGATTTTTGTGATGGATTTTTGTATCTATCAGATCCTCATTCGATGTGACAAATCAAGTGACTTATATCCAGCCACTCAGTCTAGGTGTCTTGTCGCTTTCCTTGATTCTAGGTGTCTTGTCGCTCTCCTTGATTCTTTACTATATAGTCATTTTTATCTCATGTAATAAAATGAACGTGAGTTTGTCTCGTCGTGCTTATCATCTAGGAAAACATGTTTGTTTACTTTTTGATAGTTTAAACACACATGTTTCTTCTATGAAATTGTTCATTTTGATCTTTGGACTTCCCCCATCATAAGTGTAAGCGACATAAGTTATTATTTCTTGTTTTAGAATTTAGTCTATTTGTAGCACCTGGTTCCTGGTACGTAAATCTTATTTGAGTATTTCTCTTCTTTTAGCCTTGGAATCGGCGAGTCATAGGTCCGACTCGCCAAGTAGATACGGGACCCGGGACACGTTTAAGTTGGCGACTCGGCGAGTCACAGCTGTTGGATGAAACCCTAAGTTTCAGGGGTTTGCACCCTATTTAAACAACATATCCGCCCCAAGCCAGCCCCCATTCACCCCCCCCCCCCCAGAGCTTCCAACCCTCGTTCTAAGTTGTTCATTGAGAGTTTGAAGCAATTGTTGTGTGATCTTGAAGGTTTTGAGGCAAAAGGGAAGTAGATCAAGAGGAAGGGAAGGAATCCAAGCATCTTTGTGCTCTCTCAGCAGTTCCTTTGAGGTATAACCCGTTTTCCCCATGTTTCTATGCTTATTACTTCATTTAAGTCATTCTTGAGCCAATCCCCAAGCTTGTATGTGCAATATAAGTCGTAATAAGTTGATTGGCCTCTAGGTCTAGGCAAGATTGAGCTCCAGGAGCTCAGATCTGTTACCTTTATGGACCCATGTTGCTTGTTCACCCTAGATCTACCCTTTTGAGGCATTTTGAGCCCTAAATCCCTCACTGGTGAGTATCTACACGTAAAGTTGGAAACTTTACGTGTCATTCATGCTCTAGGAACCCAGATCTGTAAATGGAATGGACTGGATTCAAGCAGAATCGACCATATAGTAATTGCATGGTAACGACTCGGCGAGTCGGTTCGCGAGTCTCCGAGTTTGTCCCCTTTTCGTAGTGTCGAGTGAGTAGTGAGTCACGGGGTGTGACTCAGTGAATTGGAAGCTGAACTCATCTATGGAGGAACTCGGCGAGTCAATGCCCTGACTCGGCGAGTTCAAGGCAATCTCCTTAGATCAAGAACAGACTCGGCGAGTTGTTCATACAACTCGGCGAGTCTTAGCATAGTTGTTCATCGGATGAAGATGAGCTCGACAAGTTGTTCATACAACTCGGCGAGTAGGATGAAGGACTTGAATATCAGTTTAGAAGGAGAACTCGTCGAGTCGTCGCCTAACTCGATGAGTAGATACGGGATTCAGGACAATCGTTTGGGTAGGGACTCAACGAGTTGGAAAGCCAACTCGGCGAGTCGGTTCAACTGAAAGTTGACTCTAACTTTGGCTTAGGGCATGATCAGGGGTAAAATGGTCATTTTACCCAAAGGGCAGTTAGCAGTGTTTGATTGAGTATGTTGTGGGAATTGCAGCCGGAGGATTTCCGGAGCAGCAACAGCAGCAGTAGACAGTCAGTTCCCGAGCAGATCAGCAGCTACTTCGAGGTGAGTTACCTTCCAGTAGCGGTGGGTCTACGTCACAATGCCGGCCCACCAGTAGGAGTTGTATGTAGATGATTGTCTCTGTGATATTCATCTAGGGATTACTACTACCTGTGTTATGTTTATGTGCTAGTATGATATGATGCTATGTGCTAGTGACAGTAGGGGGAGATAGTCCCCGAGGTACCCGGTCTGTAGGGCCGAAGGGGTAGTTATACCCAGCCATGTTAGATAGATTCTGATTTTATGATACATGTTATGTGGTAGTAGTAGAGGGGAGGAATAGTTCCCCAGTATCCGGTCGAGAGGACCGAAGGGGCGGCCAGCACCCAGATATGCTAGGCAGTATCCGGTCGAGAGGACCGAGGGGGAGGCCAGCACCTAGATATGCTAGGCAATGTCCGGTCGAGAGGGCCGAAGGGGTAGGTCGGGCACCCAGATATGCCTGACAATATATGTATGTTATGAGATTATATGGTATGTGGTACAGTGGGGGGAACTCACTAAGCTTCATGCTTATGGTTTTCAGTTTTGGTTTCAGGTACCTCCTCAGCTAGGGGAAAGGAGCCGGCGCGGTAGCAGCATGTCACACACACACACTCTCTTGTTTCCGCAGTTACGAGTTTATTCTGGGATTGATACTCTGATATTTATTGATCGAATGTTGTGGTTTTCAATTTGGTTTCGATGTGAAATGGTTTAATCAAACAATGTTTTGACTATTAATGCTTTTATGTAATGTTTTATAACGAAATTTTTGGACGTGAAAATTGAGTCGTTACACTATTACTCTTTTTAGTCTTTATCCCTATTTATAGGCATGAAATCTTTTCCTTAATATAGAAGGTTCTTTATTTGAATAAAAGAACATCCAATTAAATTAATAATTAAAAGCATTATAATTATCTTTGAGAATTTATCGATCAAGTTAATATTAAATAATTAATATAATTCTTTTAGCATAATTATATAATCTTATTAATTAACTTCTAGTTATTTATTAACATTTTAATAAAAAACAAATTAATTTTTAATTACTTATTAGTCTTACTTTTCAAGCAATCACGAAACATAGTTGAAACAAATGATTTATTCGCACCAAAATAAAACAATACTCCACCATATATTGAGTTTACTATAAATGTATTTGTAACCACATCAAGCGTTTCATAAGTCTCAACAATAGTCATTTGAAAAGTTCTTCCATTGGCCCTTGGTTTTCTATCTCCAACATTTATATTTTCTACCATGACCACCTATATATCCCTTAGATTTTCTATCTCCAACATTCATATAGTCTTCCTTTAAATGATTCTGGGATATGCATATAAAGCACAACATCCCATCACTACAATCAGGAGCCAAATGATCAAGGTATCCACACTTGAAACATGTTTTTCTTCATGGACGACATTCCACTGGGTGAATCATGTTGTATTTTTGTCATAATTTCGAACTAGGTCGTTTCCTGCAAGTCTTGTTTGACCCAAAAATATGTAGATTTCTTCGAACTAGGTCGTTTCCTGCAAGTCTTGTTTCGAACTAGGTCGTTTCCATCGACACTTTGATGACCCTTATTATAATTTCTTGGGAAGATTCATTTGACTTGCCAATAGAGCTTGAACACTGATTCCTGAAGAGAGATTCTAGACTCTTAAGACACATGTATAGTCAATTCAATATGTACCAAACAATCAACTAAAAAGATTCGTCTTTTAAAAGAAGAAGTGAAGAAACTTAAGGGTGAAGTAAACGATTAGAAGAAAGGTATAAGTAGTTGTATGTGGTAGAGAATTGGCGTAGGGAATCATGTATTAAGAAATCAGTACCCCCAATAAATCCTCAGGAAACACATCTGGAAAATCTCGAACAATAGGTACATCACTCACTGTCTTTTTATCCACAACATGTGTATCCATAGCATAAGCCACAAACCCAGAGCATCCCTGCTGAATATATCTCCTAATCCTCGCCGCCGAGCAAAAGGCAGGTGCTCGTTGAGTACCGTCACCATGAATAATCAGTTCTCCCCCACTTGGGGTTCGAACTCTCACCAGTTGATGCTCGCAATTAATCATAGCTCCATTCTAGCTCAACTAGTTCATGCCCAAAATAATCTTAGTCCCACAAAGAGGAATAGGGACTAGGTCTATTAGGTACTTATCGCGAAATAACTCAAGAATGCAACCGTGATGAACACTCGAAGTGCTCACAGTATGGTCATATGCAGTATCTATCTCCAACGGGTAATGAGAGGTTCCTGGAGCATCACTGAACTTCTTTCTAAGCGCATGAGACACAAAGGATTAACTAGCACCCGAATCAAAAAGAACATGAGCAATCATACCATTGACTAAAAACGTCCCTATGCATGATCAGATAAAACATAAGCATTAATAGTGAAAGCATGGAAAAATGATAAGAATACATACCAGTGACCAAGTATGGTGCTGCTCGGGCCTCCTCAACCGTCAACTGAAAATGCTCTGCTCCTCGCCATAGGAGTCTCCGCCTTGCCCTGGCGGCCATCGGTGATCCTCAATGTAGCAGGAGCGGGTGCCGACACCGCTCCTCCAGACAACCTCAGACAGTCGGCCTTCTTGTGGCCCGTTTGATTGCAATGGAAGCAAATCATACTCGATACCTAAGTACAATCCCTGCTAAAATGACCAGTCTTACTGACTTGTAGCAGCCTAAACCATCCACTCAACACGCCCCATCGTGCGGTGTCCCATACTTGCCGCAACGGCTCCGTCCATGCTGGCCTCTAGATTGTGAGTCAAAAGTCTTGGGCTTCTTTACCAACCTCCTCCCACTAGTCGCGGGCTCCATCCCTCAGAAAGCAAGATGCAAATCCCACCTTCAACCCCTCGGGGCAAAAACTCGTCTGTCGAGTATTCTCCATATCAACAATCTATCGTCTGCTGGAAATAGGATCCTTCTTCCATAAGAACTCCAGGGCTGCACAAGCCTTGAACTCCCAAAAAGAGAGAGTTTGTGCCCCTAACTGACCAGCTACAAGCTCGGCGCAAAATTCCTCTAAGTGATCATCCGGTAGCTCCCCTCCTTGATGGTACCAAACATCACAAGAGTCGCATCTAAAATAGCACGAGTGATCTCTAGCGTAATGAACTTATGTATCCTCTCATCAATTGGTTCAGCACCAAACATATAAACGATCAGAACATACTCGAGGGAACTCTCACACTACAAGCTCCTTAGGATCTCAATGATTTTCCTTGATTCGAGTATGGATCCCGTGCTTTCAGTAGTATAGGCCCAATACTACCTTCCACACCTATCTGTACTTTCCTCAAGAATCATCCCAAACCCTCTAAGTCACTTCACTATGGCAACTCACATAAGCCCTATGCTAAACAACATACATATCTTGTTGCAGCACTCCCTAGGCTCTCCTAGGAAACCTCTTCTCACTTGTTTATGTAATACTAGGAACCTCTACCAACACTGTCGGTTACCTTATGCATGCAAATTATACACAATACGGAATCAAATAGATTGTTGAATAAATGATTCTACCCTAAGCCCACAACTAGACAAGGAATAGGAAATATGGCTAAATCAATCATTTTAAGGATATGTGATCCGAATCATATACAATTTTTAAACATACACTTAGCAATTAACTTTGCCAATATAGGTAGTGCGTAACATCCAATTTCTCCTAGGCTACAAGGCATCACACAAATCATGCAATTTTATCATGCAATTCCTGAAGGTATCCTTAGCCTTATTCTAACATGCATTTCATATAAACACATAACACTCATGTATGATTATTTTGGGAATCACTTTTGAGCTCGATTGATTGCATGCATCGCACCCCTTTTTTAAAAAAAAAATAGAAAGGTTATTTTCCTTAAAAATTATTATCAATTCCACAGCTTGAGTTCAAACACACCCTAAAGTGTTCCCGAATCCTTCAAACCAAGGCTTTGATACCAACTTGTAACATCCGAAAAGTACTAATAAAAAAATTCATTTTCAAATCATCAAAACCATACAGAATTTTGTTCAAAACCAATCATAGAAAAATGTATCTCTCAAAAATCAGAGTAAAATGGTAAAAATCGATGCGGAAAATCCATTAGGGGTTGTTGTGCAATGAAGTCGGGCCCTTCCCTTTGGAACTGGAAGTACCTGAAAATATTTAAACCATAAAACCATAAGCAAAAAGTTTAGTGAGTTCCCCAAAGCCATGGGCTACCCCTGTGGTCTTACATCCAAGTGTCATGGGCTACCCCTATGGTCTTTTCTTGAAATTGATGGGTTTTGGTCATAAGACATCCTATGTGCTCATACAAACCCTAATGCTTGGATCTAGGTTTCTCTATTGTACATGCATGTTATCCAAGACTATAAACCCTAATTCTAGCATACAAGTAATCATATTAGATATTACAACAGGTTTATAATGTTACCTTGATTGTTATGTAGCAATAACAATCCCAATTCCTCCTTGAATTGACTTTGGAAGGCTTAGAGTCACAAGTGTCACTCCTCTAATGGCTCACAAACACCATAAGCAAGAGGATGAAGAGGAGAGAGGTTAGAGGCTGCCCAAAACGTGTTCTAACCCTAGAAAAGAAGTTCCGCACGTTTTTTAGCCTTAAGGGTTCTATATATAGTGAGGCTATTAGGGTTATCTAACAAGGAAACCCTAATTTGGTTGCTTAAGCCCTAAGCAACCCATAGACTCCTTTCCATAAGGCCTTGGAAGATGTCATATGGGCTTCCCCCATAGAATTCGTCCACCTTATAATAAAAGGCAATCCATGGCCCAAATTGCAATTATCCTATAACAATTCCAGTCCCTTAAGTTTAATTAATCTCTTTTAGTCACAAAACTAATTACTAATTAATTCTTGACTAATATTAATTAAACAATATGATTTCTCCTTTAATATATTATCCTCCTAATATATTAATAAATCATATTTAATCCTTTCTCTCCATAATTCATCCTATCAAGTTGCTTTGGTGAAGGCAACCCAAAAGGACCATGCACCATCGGGTCAAGTACATACCAAAATAGTTATGGACTTAGACACTAATCCAACAGTCTCCCACTTGGATAAGTCTAATAACTATTCTACGTATGACTTCAGATCCTGATCTGCAATCGTAGCTTTCCAAAGCCGCTGTCAACTCTGATCCTATCAGATACGCGTGTCCTTAGATAAGGGATCATATATTCCTCCATTCTAGATATCATATGAGATATGATTTCAAATCATTCTCTTTGTACTATATCTCGATTCCCGATTTATGACGACTGAATAATTGAACAAATCAAATTAGCCCTAGCCCGGCCGAGCATTTACGTTTGTCATCACAAAATCATCGAGGGGCCCAAAGATATCGCTTTTATCCTACTTTGGATAAAAAGAACGGATAAACTTTGATACAATGCTCGCTTGAACTTACTAACCGAATCACACACAATAATATGTTTTATAACACCAAGTTACTAGTGCGTTTACATATTATCAATGTGCAACCGATTCGCAAGATACAACTCACACATCACGGTTTCAAGAATATAAGATGTTATCGTCTCACCAATCACTCGTGATGTAATTCATGGAGTGAACCAAGTGAGCGTGGGTTTAATCCAATGCTCAAATTCATATTCATAAGCACTCATGAACGTTGGAACAAACATTTGCTTATGTCTAATACTCTTTTAGACAATCCACACACCAATTCACGACAGTCTTCATTCATATCTACTTCCAACATATGAACGACTGTGGCCCGTTCGAATAATTCGATTATTCTTAATAAACTCAATTATTCTGGAAGTCAAAACATGTAAATGTGAAACACAAGAATAATACTAATCCCATATGGCCTCAAACCTTTGAGTATAAATAAAACACCTTTTATTTATCACCATATTGATTACTCATTATTTGTCGTTTCGGTTAATCAACTTCTTACTTGAATTACAACACTTGTCCCATGCTCCTGGCATGCACACAATGTTTACCTATGGTTCTTATTTTGTGAAATAGATCACGTTGAACACATTTCCAATCATTCTCATTTCACAACTCCAAATCCTTTTTCCATAAGTTAAAGAATATCAAATTCTTGCTACTTATAGAATATGCTAGATTCTAACATTTTATGCAACTTATCCTTTCGTAATGTCACTGCACCAAAGTCACAAAGACTATTGCCAATGATATTACAAAGTCTTTTATCGGAAATTGTTACAAGACAATTCCTTAGATATGATGTCTCTCACTCAAATTACATTCATTTGAACATCCTTTTGCATAAAAGTTTCTAATCTAGTCATAGATTTTCAATATTTAATTCCCAATATGGATACATTTCCATATTTTCCATATGACAACTTATTCTTAATAGAATCTTATCTATTCCTAATAATGTCGATATGGTCCATCCAATATGAAAACATTTCCATATCTTCCAATACTATACTTCCAACTACTCACAAGCAACCAATCCTCGTCGAACTTGGATTGTCCTTTGATAGTTGTTTAATTATTTTAGTCAAAACCGATTCTAGTCCCTTTTCCCTCTAAATGCGCTAGACATTTGGAAAATTTTAGAATGGTCAAATATTAAAGCATTTGCAATCGATCCTATACCCGAAGCGTATGGGACACGACGCATAATGTTTTATTTGCTATGTTCTCAAAATTTGAATTGTGAAGAGGAATGCCGTAATCATAATCGAAATTTTAAGAACACACTATGTACCCTTGACTAAATTTATTAACATTTCTCAACCTAAACCTGTAGATTTGAAATGAAGCATAATATTCTCTCCCTTAATTATAGCAAAACAACTATTCCAACCTTACAACTTTGCAAAGAATGACTCTTGTTTTCTATAATTAATATTGCCAACTTGCAATACTTTCCTTAATAATCATACAATCATAACATTTATGCTCCCACTATCATGATGATTATTATAAAACATAACACTTATGCTCCCACTAGCTTCGACATGTATTCATAAACATCTTAACTTTCAGAAAAACAATACCTATTGAATTTCTTAAGTCCATGTTTCTAATACTTAGTGCTTTGATAATCTTTTATCAAGGCTTCTTGAACTTATACACCTTTGCCTTAGATAGTTCATATGAGTGTGTAAACAATTTCCAAACCTCACAATTCAAATTATGGAAAGGGATACCGTAACCATGATTGAATTCGAGAATGCAATTTTACAATTACTATCTTCTTAAAATCTTTCTTAGTGAAAGCATTTCCCTACAATCATTTTCATGAAGGAGGAAATCTTATGACACTTAGATTTTAAACGGTGTATGTGTTCCTATCCATGTGAATTTGTTAAAACCAAAGTTTACGACAAATTCAAATTCATATGGATCGAACTTTCTTAATCTTGATTTCTTGCCTTATGGTAACACAGCTGCCCACCATGTCTTCCAAGTAGTTAAGCAGCTCACCCTTTCCTATCAATGTACCTTTCATTGATTAAGGTGCTTTGCCTTTTATGCATTCAAAATGAGAACTCATAGAACTCACATGCATAATTAACTCAAGTGGAATGGCACAGAAACAAAATAATGTCAACACGATAGGTTGTAAACCTCAACTCGTGTGCTAGTGATGATCGATAAGGTTTATTTGATTTGTTCTTGAAACCTTTCAAGACCATTAAGACTCCCACTTACTCCTTGACATATAAGATTCTCTTGTCAATAAACATTTCTTGACAAACAAATATCCAAGAGTTAGTGTAGCTCATATTAAAAATACTTCATAAATTGGTCCTAGTTGGTCTTTGTCTTATCCAAGACATCACAACTTTCAACATTTGATGAATGTTATAAACCTTAATTTTTTTCACTCAATGTCACAATCTTAACTTTAAGACTTGTTATTGGAACGAAGTATGATAGACTTCTTGATTTAACCATTTCTTCAATTCTTGATTCCTCTTTTTAGACATACAATTGTACTAAGACTCACTTAGAGGATCAATTGAGATATGGTTCTTAATCATTAAGACCTATCATAAAGCATAAAAGGTACTTTCCCTTCTTCTTAGAATGGAGAAACTTTTATCTTTCTGCCTACTTGATTCTTCTTATTCGTTCTACTATTGATTTAAACCTTTTTCAATCAATCTAGAATTACACTTAATCTTGTAAGTATAATCACATTTACTAAACCTTTAGCAAATCATGACGAATATCTTTGTTACTCTTATGGTGGACTTTGATCAACACACAACTTTGTGTACTCGATCTCCTAGTCCTTCACTTGACACTTTGTCAATGAATTAGTCTAATTTCCAAATATGAAAATTCTCATTCATCGTGCAACCAAGTTGCGTGATTCCAAATTTCTGTCCAATTGAAACTTTGGGCGATGAGAAACTCTCCCAATTTGGTAAATTCTCGACTTTCCATAACACAATAAAAACCAAATCCATTATTGTTAATAATAGAAACATTTTAACATCAATTTTTCATACACACCATTGCAAGGATAAATAAATAAAATTTAAAAATCAAAATTTATTTTATTGCGGAAAAATTTGTCCTTGCAATGCAATTCATTGAGAAACTTATGCTAATACATCTTTCTTAGCAATCTAACTCTAACGCTAAGTAGTAGCTCAAGAATCTAATCTTTGAGAAATACGATCGAAATCCCACTACTAGAAAAACAGCTTTTTACGACGCTCATTGCGCGTCTTAAAAGGCTCAGACGACGCGCAAATGCGCGTCAAGGAAGGCCCTGTCATAAAGAGAGACGGCGCGCTTTTGCGCGTCATCTATAGACGACGCGCATTTACGACGCTCATTTACGACGCGCAATTACGACGCGCGTTTACGACACGCAATGCGTATCAAGGAAGGCCCTGTCATAAAGGAAGACGACACGCATTCGCGTGTCGTAACCTTACGACGCGCGTGTTAATGACACGCAATGCGTATCAAGAAAGCCCCTGTCAAGAAAGTTCATGGCATAAATGAAGATGACACACATTTTTGCGTATCGTAAATTTAAATATTTAAAAAAATATATATATTTAATAGAAATAAAATACCATATACAAAAAAATACAATCCATTGAATAAACTTTAATGTCATACAATTCTATTTCTTACAATATATAAATTTGCATTCATCTAATCTACTCTATGTTTCATACTAACAATTGAAATGAAGAATACAACACTTGCATTTTCAGCATCTTATCTCTTTCGGCTTGAGCTTTCTTTTCCACTTCTAACTTGAGAGCTATTTGCTTTCATCAACCCTGTAAACACAACACAAAATCACTTGTCATTTTCATTCGCTTTCCAATTTCCGTTGTGTGTTTTCCTATTTCCTTAGTTTGTGTACAATGGAGTAAGCAAGTGTGTATTGAAGCACCTTCCATGTAATAGTACCCCCCTTGACCAATACTAGTATCAGAACATAAAGCACCTTTCTGCACAAAAAACAACAATAAGTCAACAAAGAGTCAACATTATTTAAAATACTATATGAACCTTCTCAAGTGATGCACATGGACCAAGAATCCCCTGAATTACAATTTACAATTTACAACAAAAACACGAACTGATTGAGTCAACTTTAACATATGACATACCAATGTGTTAAGGATTGAAGAGATTAAATCAAACCTTACTTTGATGACAAACCCAATTCAGTGTCACCCGATTGGAAAACACGCAAATATATCTCGTCTCATTTCACCTCCAAAATCAACAAATTCAAATATACATGGTTTGGACCTAATAACATGGGAATACAAAAATACAAATAATATTTAATAACATTGTCCCAAATATAAAACAAAAAAAAGAAAATATTTGTTGAAGCCTACTCACTTTGGGCCAAACGTAATGTGACAATTGAGTAAAAAAGATCATAATAGAGTGAGCCCACTTTTATATATTTGTGTCAACTGACCTTGATCAAATAGCCACTCATATATGATAACATATCAATATATGATAATATGATATGATATAATGCCGACTTACTTTTACCTTTTACCTTTTACCGATTACCATACTAAAAGTCATACACCCCACCCATGCAAACCTGTAAACACCCGAGTTCACCACCAACATGTAACAAAATACCGTAAATACCCCTCGTGACAACACGTAAGGGAAACACAAAGCTGTTAGTATCTTCATTACAATCGAGATCACAATCTCCCGCAGCATCCAAACTCCCTGCAACCGAGAGAACCCGTTTTCTCCTACCCTCTCGAATTTCATATGTGAATTGCATTCTGATGTACAAAATAAGCTCATCAGATAACTTAATAATGATTTTATAAATAAATCCAATAAGATGAGAAATAAAGAACATGTTTGCGTGTCCTTATCTTTTGTAGTGCATACTGATATTTATATCTCCCACACCATCAACAATGGATTGCTTTTCATCATCCTTTTTCATTGATTCCTTCTTCTGTAACTCTTTCACTTTGCGATATTCATCATAGTGCGCCTTTCTTTTCTCCCTAAAGCTTCTTGCACTCTTCCCACCTTCATCATCTGAACCCTCATCATATCATCAGTTTAATTTTAATTTTTTTTGAATAAAAGAAAAGCAAAAGGGTGAAGATGAAGGAAGTAGGAAGAACCTAGATCATGATCCATGACATCTGCTTCATCTTCATCATCTGAAGATGTCCATCCAGAATGGGAGTTACTATTGCTACTAGAAGATGCCATCTCATTCAGTGTTGAACGAATTGCATCAGCATTCAGTCTGATGTTGCTGTTATCATCTCCTTCAAGGAAACTATCAGATCCCCCAATAGGAGATAAAGATCCTACAACAAGTCAACAACACTTGAATTAATTTACATAACAAATTAATAATTAATTTAAATTTAATGGAATGTGGGATATGTATAATACCATCAGTATCATGCATCATAGGATGATATGGAGCTTTGGGTTCTGTGATTTTCTGTCTTACATGTTTATTTGCTTCAATTTCACCAAGGTTGGCTTCATCCCATCTAAAACCTCTCCTACGGCTTTTTAAACAACAATAAAAAAAATATTAATATTATTTTAGTATGGGTGTACTTATACGTCATAGAACAGGAAAAATAATTATATTTCTAAAACCAATATTTTCCAAACAAAAAGCAAACAACTTCATTACAGGAAAAGATAACAACCAACACAAAGGAATATATATATATATATATATATATATATATATATATATATATATATATATATATATATATATATATATATGCTTATATCAATTTTACCTCATGTCTATTGTACTTAAGCTTCTGAAGTGTAAGATTGAAAAAGAGTTATTTTAATTTTACAGGAAAAGATAACAACCAACACAAAGGCTCTTGCATCTTTTTCAGCATGTAATAAGGGGATGATTTAACCTAATATATGAATCTCATCTTTCACAACAGTTAATTCCCTTTCACAACAGGTAATTTGGGGAGGGGCCCATGGGCTTGGTAAGAAGACACAAGAACTTATTTATTTATGTGGACAGATGATGCACTAGATTTATCAGGTTTTATTTCAAGTTTTAACATCCTCACCATAAGCTAATCAATTACTCAATATTGATGTCTATTTCTTTCTATAACAACACACATCAGCCCATTGTATGAACTATTTAAACAACTGTAGCCTCTAAAACTCTTTCATTATCTGATCACACATTAGTGAACCTATGAAAACCTGTGATGGTATATGGTCAAATAGCACAATCAAATATCAATATTAAGCCAAAGCACTATGGGTAAAGAGAATTCCAACAACTCAAGACATGATTTCTTAATTTTAAACTCCACCAAAAACAAATGATCAAAAGATTTTACGTACAAAACACATAGCAGTTTTTGCAATAAAACCGTAGCTTACCTGAGTGGATAAAGAGCAAGAGTGGGGCTGAATAACACGCAAAATAAAACCCTAAAATAAACATACAAACATAGATTTTTGAGATGAGAAATAAAAATGAGAAAAGACGACTAACGAAATCTTTGAAGATAATGAAAGCGATTCTCAGACTCCTAATCTTTCACCGCCATTGTCGTTTTCCAGCTGTCATTGACGATGAATTCCTTAGGCATCGATTATACGTGATTTCCCCAAAGAACTCCCTCGATCTCAAGGGTTTGACCCTGGTAGGAGACATCGATTGTTAACCCTAGTCGATTATTTCACCTAATCACACATCATCGATTGTTAGTTTCACCAAATATCGGAAGTTTGTTCCTTCGATCGTAAATGAAATAGAGAGAAATTAAGCCGGAAAGAAAAAGAGATTTAGCAAAGCTAGGGTTCTTATAGAAGAACGAAAACATTGAGAAGTTAGAATCAAGAAAAACATACCTTAATAAGACATAGGGCTTGTAAATTTGAGCAATAGAAGCAATGACCCTAAGGTCACCGGACCTAATGTTGCTGGCAAGGGCAGGCGAGGTGAGATTGTCGGAGATGAGGGGCTCCATCGGCTGGGTGACGCTGGAAAGCATTGGACGGTGGGGCGGGGCTAGACGGAGGTCAGAGGTGGGAGGCGCCAACACCAAGAGAAACGTCGGAGGTGGGAGAAGCTGTCGACATCGAGAACTGAGAAGAAGAGAAAGGGTTTGTCAAAGTGAGAAGGAGAGAAAGGGAAGTTGAAGAGAGAACGAGCAGTACAGGAGGGCATAATCGGGGCAAGTTCTTGAAAAAAGCCCTAGCTACTAAGGAAATTAAAGTGGAGGGAGAAAAAAAGGAAGGCGGGGATTTTAAGTTTTTGGGATTTCATTTTCCCCGGATGGAACGCGCGCGTTCTATTAAAATTTATAAAGCGACAGTCGTAGACGACACGCAGGTGCCCTCCGTGTTTTTATTTTTTTTGTTTAGACACTAATTTTAAGGCATGCAAAAATGCGCATCTGAAATCCTTTAAATTTTGGAAGATATGACATTATTTTTTAGACACTCACCTTTGCGTATCATAAATCACTGCGTGTCATGGTTCGCGCGTCGTAAAAGGCTATTTTTCTAGTAGTGTCCATTCCTTCACGGTTAGATTCTGCTCACTTCTTCCCTTAAGCTTCCTTTCTTTTCTTCGATCCTACAAAACGTCAATTGTAATCTTATCACATTATGTATTAAGAATCTAGAATAGAAGCTTAAAAGAGTTAGTTAATGGATTTTACCTATATTAGAGCCATACGTTTTGACTCTCCCATCTCTTAGATCTCTTAGGTAAATGGGGCTGCTTCGTCTCCAATGCCCTTTCTCTTGGCAATAAAAGCAGATTGACTCTTTTGGAACATGACATAGAACTTCTTCAGACATTGCCTTTCTCTGGTGATCAAACTTTTCGATCATAGCATGTCTTTCGTTGCCATTGTCTATATCCATAGAGGTCTCGAAGGTAGATTCACCAATCAACTTTGCTTTTCTATTGCGCCAAATCATTGCTGATTCAGCAGCAATAAGCATATAGGTGAGATCTATAAGGGTCTCGTCGTAGTTCATCATATAGTACTCTCTTACGAACTCACTATATGAGTTAGGAAGTGACTGAAGAACCCAATCAACAGCCATTTCCTCACAGACAACGGATCCCAACATTCTTAACCTATCAATGTGTGACTTCATCCCTAGGACGTGTGCACACACCGACTTTCCTTCTTTATGTTTACTTGCCAAAAGGGCTTGAGTGATCTTGAACTTTTCAAGCCTTTGAACTTGTGGGTTAGGGAGAATAATTGGAGGAGGAGGAAGTGAAGCATGATCTCTTGTTCCTCGATCGAATCATTGAATATCATCTTCATGTGGAATGCTTGTTCCACGGGATTTGAGAAGACCATAGTTGTCAAACTTTTACATCTACAAAACGGGAGAAAAAGAATTCAAGTTAGTTGATTGATTGAGTCCTTAGTAAATCACCCAAATGAGATACTAAGGCTAGGACCCAACACAATATTCTACAACTCGGGAGAGGGATGTCATAACCCTAATTGCAGAATATTTGAAGGTAAGTGAATGACGATTCACTAATTTCCACCATGAAAAACGAAAAAAGAATTTAAGTTTTAAATCTATGAAAAATCCTAGATCCTTTGAGATTCATTGAACTTTCAATGGCATGTTTAAATCTCGATATGCCCCTCTAGTTTGTGACTGGGATACCGAGGATCACAAAGCGGGTGTGAATAACCATGCAAACTTACATGGTGCCCTCACATGTTACAGTCATCTATTCGATGTGCCGGTAAACCACACACGCTCCACCGAACTATGACGAACATTGAGTCACCCTTTTCTACCTTTGCTTAGAACCATTTAGTGTGCCGGTAAACCACACACGCTCCACTAACGTCTTCGCAAGGGCACAAAGTGTAATTTCATGGAATTGCATCAATTCACTTTTGCCTAAGTAACTAAGATTGGGAATTTTGAAAACATTTAGTTACTTTTATAATTCATTATACTTATAATGGAAGGTTTCGTCCTATCCTACCCGTTCGGCTAACGACCTTCCACTAGTCAAGAGTGCGGTGGGTAAGAGTGGATACCCATTCAATCGCCATTTTATAGGCAATTTCCTTAAACACCCCTTATAGACCAGCTTCGTGAATGAGGCCTACTAACGGTAAGACTGACTTTTACTCATACATATATATAATGTTAGACTTTTAATGTTATATATAGTATAGGGTGTATTTTACACTTTTAAAATATTAGGTGGTTAAATTTAACAATTATACTTTTAATTCAATTAAATTTTAAACCTAAACTTTTATGGATTTATTAAACCTCTTTTAATTATACTCCTTAATTAATTAATAAAACCATAAGGGTGTGATTTGAACTTTTTCAAAACAATACTAGAGTTTTAGAATTTAACATTCCTAATTAAACTTTTAATTAACTTTTAAATTCCAAAACTTGAGGGCAAGTTTTGAAACATTTCAACACATTAGGGTTTAGAATTTAAATATACATCAAAATTAAACTATTAATCAAAATTTAAATTCAAAAACTTGAGGGCAAGTTTTGAAACTTTTTTCAAAACATTAGGGTTTCAACTATTTAAATTTCAAAACAACAAAACTTTTGGGTTCAAATTTAAACTATAAAACCTAAAGGGCAAAATATGAAACTTTTCATAACAACAAGGATCAAATAACAAATAATTCAAATTAACATTTAATCACATAATTATCCATATTTGATTTATTTAATGATTTCTTGCAAAACAATTTATCAATTTAACCAAAATAATTAATCAATTATCACATAAGGAAACAATTATCTTATTAATTGATAAATATCTTCAATTAGATCAAAATTATAGTCAAATATATCATATAATCGGATTAATATTGATCTAACATGATAAGGTAACAATCCATAAGCAAAAACAGCAAGAAAACCCGAGAAACCCTCCATCTGACGAGTTGACTCGTTGAGTCAGCATGGACTCGGCAAGTTCAGCTATGGACTCGGCGAGTCCAGCCTCCAGAAACCCAAAAAACGAATTTTCCAGTTATACAATGCATAAATACAATTGAAACCAAGCTAGGCTCTGATACCACTGATGGGTTTTGGTCATAAGACATCCTATGTGCTCATACAAACCCTAATGCTTGGATCTAGGTTTCTCTATTGTACATGCATGTTATCCAAGACTATAAACCCTAATTCTAGCATACAAGTAATCATATTAGATATTAGAACAAGTTTATAATGTTACCTTGATTGTTATGTAGCAATAACAATCCCAATTCCTCCTTGAATTGACCAACACCATAAACAAGAGGATGAAGAGGAGAGAGGTTAGAGGCTGCCTAAAACGTGTTCTAACCCTAGAAAAGAAGTTCCCCACGTTTTTGAGCCTTAAGGGTTCTATATATAGTGAGGCTATTAGGGTTATCTAACAAGGAAACCCTAATTTGGTTGCTTAAGCCCTAAGCAACCCATAGACTCCTTTTCATAAGGCCTTGGACGATTTCATATGGGCTTCCCCCATAGAATTCGTCCACCTTATAATAAAAGGCAATCCATGGCCCAAATTGCAATTATTCTATAATTACAATTCCAGTCCCTTAAGTTTAATTAATCTCTTTTAGTCACAAAACTAATTACTAATTAATTCTTGACTAATATTAATTAAACAATATGATTTCTCCTTTAATATATTATTCTCATAATATATTAATAAATCATATTTAATACTTTCTCTCCATAATTCATCCTATCAAGTTGCTTTGGTGAAGGCAACCCAAAAGGACCATGCACCATCGGGTCAAGTACATACCAAAATAGTTATGGACTTAGAAACTAATCCAACAGAAATGTCATGGGCTACCCCCATGGTCTTACATCCAAGTACCATAGGCTACCCTCATGGTCTTACATTCAAGTGTCATGGGCTACCCTCATGGTCTTTCGTACAAATGACATGGGCTACCTCCATGGTCTTCCATGCAAGTATCACAAATACAACTAGAATCCTACATAATATAGTGGGAAAACTAACCTTTCTCACAAAGTCATACAAATCTCAGCTCAACGCCAAGAAACAGGTACAATCCACCTGATCGAATCACACAAGGTCACACCTCAGTTTACACTCTAGAATTAACACTTTGACCAAAAGTCAATGAGCTCAAAAAGTCAACGGTCAACGGTGACTTCAGCAGGCTTCCACGTCTTGGCCAATCCATGACCACTTCATAGCTGATGAGCTTAGTGCCAGTCCAAAATCCTAGTCCCAAACAAGTCTTTTGCCAAGCCGTGGGAATCATGCTTCCACGTCGTGGCAGGGTCCATCCAAAACAGTTGTGAATCCCCCAGTTGCCACGTCGTCTGAACTGTACTTTCTCATCTTAATGGATTCGGCTCTTAATCCATTAATTCGTTTGTTCATTCCTTCTAGAAGGTTTCTTAACTTCCATTACAACCTAAAGATCAATGTTTTTCAGTCATACATGTCCAATGCAAGTCTATAGCTTAAGTTAGGTAAAAAATGAAGAATAACACCAAAATCTCATGCATGAAGATCAAAACACCAACACACTTTAAATATGAACCTTATCTTCTCCAAGGGGGGCCTCAAGGATTGATAAAGTTAACTTTATGGAATCCCACCATTCTAACTAGCTTATCTTTGAAGAAAATGGACCAAAACCTAGATCTAGAGACATTGAACAATAAAGATTGGATTTTTAATACCTACAAAGGTCCACAATATAAGATAGATGATGACAATGATGCTTGCAAGCTAGATCTATACACCAAGTGAGCTTCCTTCTCCTTCAAAACACAAAAACACCAACAAAAGCGTAATATCTTCAACAATGGAGGCTAGGACTTCTATGAGAGTGAAAGGGAGGTGATGGAGGTTGAGGGTGTGAAAACCCCAGCCATCACAACCCTTAAATTAGGGTTTTACATAAAATGGTTGCCACATCGTGAGCACTATATCGCCTCATCGTGGCGCTCATTTAAGATGCACAACTCATATCAGACCTGCCACGTTGAGGTGTTGCCTCCATAATGTTGTGGCCAACCAATACCCATACTTTACTTTTAAAATTCATATCTCGATGATTCGGATGTTACAAAAATCAAACCTAATGACATCCTACAGATCCATATCGAACTCTAATACTAAAACCCTAGAAAGGCATAAATCAAACTCCAAATCTTCTTTTAGATCGAAACCCAAATCGGAAAAATCATAAACCTGACCCACTGTCCCAGCTCTTCCTTGACCAACGTCCTTCTTCCTAGCGTCATCTCCATTAGACCTTCAGAAATCATACTCCTATCTTGAAACCCTAGAACACTGCAATTACTTCACAAATCAAACTCCAATTTTGAATTCTTTGGTCTTGAAGAATGGAGGTGATGCAAAGATGAACCAGGATCTTGGAATGTTATGGGAGGCCATCACATCATGGTGCCTTTTGCTTTTCAATCCCTTATAAGATGGTTGGATGGGGCCTAAGGGTGGTGGTTTAGGTAACTCGGAATTTTTTATTTGATTTTTTATCACTTTAAGAAAAATAAAATCACATTATTAATACACCGGTTATTACAAGTCAAGTTACCCCTTAAATATGTAAATATGGAGTTTATTTTCCTAGACTACCAAAACATAATATTATTGACGTTTCAAACTAAGAAAGTAGATTTTGCATGGTTACAATGATATTATCTTTTTGGGATTTACTATTAGAAGGATTATGAATTATTATGTTATAGTTTTTGTTGGGAAAAATTGGTCTGTTACACTTGGGCAATTCAGGGAGAGAGAAAAGTATAATATGTCTGAAATTGCTGAAACTATTGTAGTTTTTTGTTTTTTTTTTATGGATTATTGTCGTGAAACTGCTTGGGTCACATAATTGGCTTTAGACCTCCATTTATAAGTTTTGGCTACAAATTTTTTGGTAACTTAGTTGTGTAAAATTGTCATCGGAAATTTAAAAACTTTTGTCCCTAATCCAACTTTCATGTTTTATCAGACAAAATTACATAAATGGTCCTCATGATTACCCGAATAATCCATATATGAATTTTTGACACAAATGGTCCTTATGGTTCCAAAAACTTGCACAAATAATCCTTTTGGCTAAATACTGTTAACTCATATCTATATAACCACTTTAAAGTGCACCTATTGATATGTAATGCTTGTGCCAAATTAACTCAAACAAATACCTTGAAAAATGCAAAGTACTTTAGGTAAAAGTTCATTTTAGGCATCAAACTTTGAAAAAATTACATATAAGCCCTCGTCATATTGTTGTTTTAAGTATCTACATTCTCTAGATGAATCTGCAATAAAAATCCAAAAACGTGTCATGGATAAAAAAATAAATAAATAAACTTAAAATTTTTAATGGTTTTGCTCAAAATATTATTATTATTATTACCAAGAGTATATCTTCATCTGTACCAAAAGATTTGCGAGCTTTTTCCAAGCATTTTGACGATATTGTCCCTCGACTCCTGTTTTATAGTTCCAAATATTATCATTTCCTTCATGGGTAAATTTGGAAATTGGGATTAAGTTATACCCCTATAATAATAAGTTAAAATTAAACAATACCTAGAAATAGCTGGATCCCGAATCTCAAATTCATCTGTAACAGCATCATAGCCACATATTACAATATAATGACCTATAAAATCATTAAAATATTTTTAAAATAATTATAGAATTTTGCAACACATTTACATATTTGATACGTATTTTTAATTTTTCAAGTATTTTCACTCACCAGTATAACCACCAGAGGTACCGATATAAAAATCTGATATATAAAAATCTTCTATCCACGACTGACTAAAGAAATAAAAAGATTAAATAAATAAAGTGAAGTAAAATAATAATGTCAATAAATTTTTACTTTTTATATTTTTTTTATGACAGAAATTATACCTCAAAATGAACTGATCAACCAAAGCTACGACAATATATTTTCTCGACATAATCAATACTGCAATTTCATCTCCGTTGATTGACCTACACTGTAAATAAATTATATGAACATGAGTAAATGACCATTTTACCCTTGTGTGTGAAAGTTGAGAGGCATACCTCTATATTTATCCCTGCTTCTCGTGATCTGTTGAACAACATATTTACTCTTACTATATCATCACCTAAATGCTTCTGTAATATCAATTTTGGTTAATTTTAAAAGATGAAAACACTAGTAGCAATTTATTTAAATAAAATTTGAATATAAGGATTTACCTTGTAAAATGACTCCAATGAAAAATTCGGATTAGCGCCTAAAGTTACAGTGATGTAAGAGAAGTTGATAGAAAATTTGTGCAGTAAATACGCTAAATCCACTGTCCAAATACTGGGATTTAAAAAAAAAATGGTAAACAATTACACATTGTATTGGAAAATTAAAAAAGAATCAGAGTTTTTAAAAGGAAAAATACCTATTTGTATTGCAAAATGCGTGAAGATCTTCGATATCATAATGATTGATGTGAAGGGTTTTTAAAACCATTAAAACACAAGCAAGGCCACAATCCCATGTGTGTTCTTGTTTTATATGTGGGACCTATACAATATTATGAACATAACTATAAGAAACTACAAGAAAATGTAATTTTTTGATGAGTATGAGTAAATCAGTAAATAGACTTACATCAATGAAGTGTGACTGGATCGATAAATCTTTCTTGCCTTTTTTCTCGTTTCTGAATGCTGATTTGAAGTTGTTTGATTCATCCAAATTTACATCATCTTCATGAACATTATATCCTCCATTCAGTAGTTTGTTTAAGAAGATGTGTAAAGGCCACATCTATGAAGAACTTGTTGTAGTTTCTAAATCGCCAAACTTTACTCACGTTGATGTGAGATCTCTATTTGTATACATTATACTATTTCCTGCATCATATAGTAAAAAATAGCATTCACATTAAGCTATACAAAGTTACAACACCAATGATTTACTCTTGAAGGTATTATGTTAACTAAATAAATAAAAACCCTAATAAAAAAGGTGCAGAGCAGTTAAGAGAATTATTACTATTCTATGAATAAAATTAGAAACAATATACAAAAACAAAAACGTTGCAATTTATTCGATTATGAACGGAAGTCGAAGAAATCGAACTATAATCAGAAGCCATTGCGAAACGATATAGAAACTCCCCTAAATTGCACGAACAAGATGAACAAAGTAAACCTAAAAGGCCAAAATGAAGTCAACAAATACAGGAAAACGTTCAGATCACCTGACGGGATTCCAGAAGAGCTTGAACTTGCCGATTGATATTAAAAGAAGAATTGCAGAAATTTAGTACGAATATAAAGAGTACATGGAGAAGAAAGAAAAATAAAAACCTTTTGGATTGGAAGTTGAAACTGAGTGATGATCTGAAAAGGCTTTGATTCTACTCTTTATTTTGACCTTTTTTTCCTCCGAGATCTTCGGGTTGCCGTAAACCCTTTTTCTAATTTTGCAAAAGCGATTTTTCGGTTGGAAAGAAACAAAAAGAAAAAGGATTGGTTGATTGGTTGATGTCGATGATGATGGAGTATTATATTGCTACAAACTACAAAGAAAAGAAATCGCCTCTCAGTCACGTGTATCGGATCTCCCGCCACTCCTTCGGAATTCGTCGGATCATATGCCTCGGGCAGGTCAAAGTGCATCCAAATGGTAATAGATCCACTTCGCTGATAAGATAATAAGAGAGTTGGTATGTTACTTACAATTGTATTATTATTTTTTTTAAGTCATTGGATATTATTAAAACCAAGGCCTCACGGAAAGAAAGCAAACACAAAAAAAACAACAAAACAAACTTACAAAATGTTAAAAGGAAGCAAACCCAACACTCTCATCTATAATTCCCAAAATTACCCTTATATTCCAACCAAATAAAAACCATAGCAATCATATTATCCGCCAACTTTGAAGAGTTCACATGGGTTATGTTAAACCAAACGTCGTTCTTGACATACACCATAGTAACCCATAGCAAATAGCAATAAATATTTTTCTCTTTTTTGGACAGTTCCCTTATGAGGCAGCAAAATTAATAAAATCTAAAATCGAAAGGAACCGTTGGATGGAAATGTCACACCAATTGAAAATTCAGCATAGGGAATCAAAAGCAATCGGGCAATCCAAGAGAATATGATCCACAGTGTCCACTCCAATGAAGCACATTTAACAGGAAATATAATACACGTTGATACCTCTCTTGGAAAGAGCCACTGTTGTAGGAATACGCCCCATACAAGCCCTCCATACAAAACTAATGCACTTGATAGGAACTAAGTGAAGCCAAACCGTGGGGTTATTAATCGAGATAGTCAATTTACTATCAATGAGAGCCCTAATATCGCTTACACGGAAAATAGCCATCGACAGTTAACCTCGATCTCCAAGTGTCAGGCCCACTGGATCTCACAACCAGCCTTGTAAAATCCACAATAGAGTTCAATTCCATCAACTCCTGAAAATTGTTGGGTTTCCTCTTCCAAGCCCACGAGAAAGCGTCATCCACCCATCTGTCACCTAAAATGCAAGTTTTCCTCTTGTCTAACGCATATAAAGAAGGGAATTTCACTGCCAAAGTCTCGTTCTTTAGCCAATCATCTAGCCAAAATAGAATTTTCTTTCCATCCCCCACCTGGAATTCAAAGATATTCGAAACATCAATATCAATATTGCCAAGTGTCGAGAAGACATTGACAATACAACTCCAAGTGCCCAGGAGAGATTTTTTAACCCAGTAGTGAATAGGCTTCCTTTCACATCTATGAATACTACCAATCACTCGCCTCCAAAGAGAGTCATTTTCTGTTTTAAACTTCCATAATCATTTTGTCAGCCAGTTAAGCGAGACCAAGGATCCGATCACGAGCCCACCTGACGATTTTGGCCCAAGCACAACTTTCCAAACGACCTAATTGATTTTTCGTTTTTCTTCACTTCCTCCCCATAAGAACCGTCTTCTCAATTTCTCGAGGTAATCAATAATGGAAATTGTAACGCCCATAGATCAGGGCTAGTCAATTAAGAGACAATAAGTGTTGAAAACGACTTTTTGATAGAATATTATTTAGAATGAATAGTCTTAATAAAAGTCGTAGTATATGTTACAAGGATTTCGGATATATAAAGAATGCCGAAATCCGAGTTGTAACGAAGGAGTTATGACCTGTCGAAGTTTCGCGACAGAACCGGCACGACACCTGAAGCAAGTCCCGACGCCCCGAAGTTTCCGAGAAAAAGAGTTTTTCAAAACGAAGCTCTGCCCGCGTGAAGCTCGGTTTTTGAAGAAACATCCCGGTTTCATCGAATAATATTGTTTTAAGGGACGAAGTGTTGTCCAGTCGTCCTCTTATCAAGTAAGTGTATAGTCATTTTCATCTTACATATATATATATATATATATATATATATATATATATATATATATATATGAAGTATTTTATATAAAATGCATGCTATGTATATATATGTTGTTTGTTTATTTGAGATGGATGTTGAATGAATGTTTTATACATGTTTAAAATGATTTAAAATGTATATATATATATATATATATATATATATATATATATATATATATATATATATATTATCTTCAAATATGTTGGATAGAACATGGGTAGATAAATAATGAGGGATGAAAGATGATATAGATGAATGTTGGCAGCTGCGCCATAACTCGTAGGTATTTTTGAACTAAGTGTTCACTATGTGTTTTTGAACTAGGTGTTCATTAGGTATTTTTGAACTAAGTGTTCACCAGGGATTTTGAACTACGTGTTTACCAGATGTACTCTAGAAACCATGGCAGCTATGGAACTAGTGCCTCGTAAATGAACCTTGACAGCTATGGACTTAGTGCCTCGTCAATAAACCTTGACAGCTATGGACTTAGTGCCTCGTAAATGAACCTTGGAAGCTATGAACTTAGTGCCTCATAAATGAACCTTGGCAGCTATGGACTTAGTGCCTCGTAAATGAACATTGGCAGCTATGGACTTAGTGTCTATTGTATAAACCTTGGCGACGATGTGACTTTGTGCCTATTTGACATAAATTATTGAGGAAAAGTAGTGTTGTCACCCCGATGTTTGCTTATTTGACATAAATTGCTGAGGAAAGCAGTGTTGTCACCCCGATGTTTGCTTATTTGACATAAATTGCTGAGGAAAGCAATGTTATCACCCTGATGGTTGCCTTATTTGATATAAACCTTGGCAATGATGAACTTCGTGCCTATTCCTTAGGTCAATCCTTAGGAATGAATAAATGAAGGTTAGATGATTCTTAGAGTAGATCCTTAAGAATAAATAAGATAATGGGGATGAGTAATTGGGTTAATTGTTTGATGATTAAATATAATAATTATATTATTATGGGTTGAAAACTCTATGTACTCACTAGGTTTCCCAACCTGACCCACTCAAACTTATTTGTATCACATGTGTCGATACGAAACTACTTTACACTGAGAGATTAAAGGAGATTTAGATCACTAGTGTATATAAATGTAAGGTCTGTTTATGCTTATGTTTCAGTATTGACGATGGCATCCCAAAGTTTTGATATGAATAAAATACATTTATTTGGAAATGTTTTGATAATATATTTATCATGTTTTTCTGGGAACAAATTCCACAACATTTTTATTAAAAGAAGTACTTTAATTTTTATAAAGCATAAACAAAATCGGTCTTTTCTTGCCGAGAAATTTGGGGATGTCATTGTTGGTATCAGAGCATTAGTTTAAGCAAATTAGGAATTTGTAGGATTTCTAGACTTAAACTTAGAATGCTAAGTGAGGATTGAGATAAGTGTCTACCATATTTTAGAAACGAGCACTAGTTTATTTTAGGAAAGATGCTTAAAATGCCTTTATATACTAAATACTATATGTTTACCATATATGCTATTATTTTTTTGGATCTATGGTTTGTTGCCGACCAGATCTGGAAACCTTACGTGTTTAGGATTCTAAGCGTACGACTACGATATTAGAACTAGCATGTAAACGTTTCGGAGTGATAAAGAGATTTATACGTCTATCGTAAATAAAGCTTTCCTATCTTATAATTCTCGCCTAAGTACATCGAGCGTCTGCTTGGGTGTAAAAAACGTTATGGTGAAGACTCGTAGAGAATTGAGTAGATAAAGGAAATAAAAGGCTTATGATAGTGAATGACACATATCGGAAGATATCGTAAGAGTGGTATCTTGTCTTTAGAATGTGTCTGATAAAATAACGGAATGTTTAGAGGAGTACGGTACATCTGAAGTATACCTTCGATTGGCAGGATGATGGAACGATTGGTGTAATTCTTGAAGTTGTCCCATCGTCTGGAATTTCCATCACCAACCGAGTTGAAGTAGAATTGATGATTGAAGATACATATGGAAGAAGTCCTAGTAGAGTCTAGGAAATTTTTTATGATTAATTGGACACATTTGTATGTGTTAAATTGTTTTGTGATTTTAGGACTTAGGGACTGCGAGACAATACTTGGGACGAGTATGAGTAGTTGTGAATAGTAGTAGAGATGTATACTACTGGAAGCACATGACTCACACCTGGATCAGGGAAAGTCACAAGGTTACCAAGAAGCTAGTAATTGATTTCGTTTTTGTTCATGTATGTCGTTACTATCATTTCGGTAATGACTAATGAGATGATTGTTATTCCGACCCTAGTGGTCATATCAAATTGAGTCCGACTACGATGAGTTTGTTACGTGGTTCAGAGAACCAAGTTCGATGTAAGATCTGACTTAATTCAGAAGATTGAAATCAATGCGATCAATAGCATCGCGCTCGTTGTTAAAGAAGCTTGTAGCTAGGAATGCTACATGCTAAAATGTGATTATATCACATTAGAATATGAAGGAAGGTATATTCCATTTTGGAATTTGACTCTAAGAGACTTAAGTCTAAGCGTTGGATCATACGATGAGAGGTCATTAGAACATGACCCATCGGTCTGTTACGATAGATAAAGGAAAGTACTTATCCTAAGAAGAAGAAGGAGTCCTCAATAAGGATTTATTTTATAACTCGAAGGTTACGATTGAGCGTCCAACATAGTACGAAGAGCAGATGCAAGATTGAGCACTACCTGCGATCGAGAAGTCCAAAAGCTAGATACTCATTCGAAGAAACATATAGATTACGGTTATTACTTAGGATGGAAAGATGACGTATGGAACCATTATACCAGACCTATTTCATAGATAATTGTAACGCCCGTAGATCAGGGCTAGTCAATTAAGAGACAATAAGTGTCGAAAATGTCTTTTTGATACAAGATTATTTAGAATGAATAGTCTTAATAAAAGTCATAGTATATGTTACAAGGATTCCGGATATATAAAGAATTCCAAAATCCGAGCTGTAACGAAGCAGTTATGACTTGTCGAAGTTTCGTGATAGAATCGGCACGACACTACGTGACGTAAATAGTGAATTTACGATAGAACGATTTTTAGCCTTAGTGATCTAAACAAAAGTCGTAGAGATCGTTAAACCCAGAGCATGCATAAAAAGAACGCCCAAATCTGACTTTGTATGAAGAAGTTATGATTTTTCTAAGTTTCGACTTAGCAGTATACAACCCAAATATTTTTAGCCGAAACAAACTAAACGAGAATTAAAGATCTTGTTGATAGTAGTTCAACGGTAAAAAGGTAGACAAAAACTGACGTCGGATGAAGAAGTTATGAATTTTTAACAGACTTTTCCTATCCCGGCTCGTTAAAAATATAATATTAAAAATAAAGTCAAAATTAGCCGACGGAGTCAAAACGAAAGTTGTAGAGCATAATTTCACCTATGCGTGGATATAAAGAACGTCAAAAACGGAGTTCGTATGCGAAAGATATGAATTTCTGAAGTTCAGAGCACAAACTTCGAGACCTGACAGTGTTCACGACGTGAACTCAGTGAACGACACATTTCGAGCCTAGAAGACACACGGCAAGCCTAGTGGATGACCATGATCAAATTCATGACGTGAATATACCTGGTTCACGACGTGAAAGTCGAATTTTCAGCCTATAAATAGAAGTCAAGCCCTCCGGGTTTACGTTACCAATTCTCATTTCTATTTCACTTTAAACACCCTTTTAGCCTACTTTTACCAGATGTACTCTAGAAACCATGGCAGCTATGGAATTAGTGCCTCGTAAATGAACCTTGACAGCTATGGACTTAGTGCCTCGTCAATAAACCTTGACAGCTATGGACTTAGTGCCTCGTAAATGAACCTTGGAAGCTATGAACTTAGTGCCTCATAAATGAACCTTGGCAGCTATGGACTTAGTGCCTCGCAAATGAACATTGGCAGCTATGGACTTAGTGCATGTTGTCTAAACCTTGGCGACGATGTGACTTCGTGCCTATTTGACATAAATTATTGAGGAAAAGTAGTGTTGTCACCCCGATGTTTGCTTATTTGACATAAATTGCTGAGGAAAGCAGTGTTGTCACCCCGATGTTTGCTTATTTGATATAAATTGCCGAGGAAAGCAATGTTATCACCCCGATGGTTGCCTTATTTGATATAAACCTTAGCAACGATGAACTTCGTGCATATTCCTTAGGTCAATCCTTAGGAATTAATAAATGAAGGTTAGATGATTCTTAGGGTAGATCCTTAAGAATAAATAAGATAATGGGGATGAGTAATTGGGTTGATTGTTTGATGATTAAATATAATAATTATATTATTATGGGTTGAAAACCCTATGTACTCACCAGGTTTTCCAACCTGACCCACTCAAACTTATTTGTATCACATGTGTCGATACGAAACTACTTTACACTGAGAGATTAAAGGAGATTTAGATCACTAGTGTAAATAAATGTAAGGTTTGTTTATGCTTATGTTTCAGTATTGACGATGACATCCCAAAGTTTTAATATGAATAAAATACATTTATTCGGAAATGTTTTGATAATATATTTATCATGTTTTTCTGGGAACAAATTCCGCAAAATTTTTATTAAAAGAAGTACTTTAATTTTTATAAAGCATAAACAAAATCGGTATTTTCTCGCCGAGAAATTTGGGGATGTCACAGAAATCAGGGCTTTAAAAATGGAAAAATAAAAAAGAGGGAGACTACCCAACACAGCTTTGACCAAAGTTAGGCGGTCGCCAAAGGATAAATTTTTAGCTTTCTATAAAAAAAAGTTTATTTTGAACACGATCAATGACGGGATGCCAGTTCCTTTTTTGGGTCATGTTTGCTCCGACAGGGACTCCAAGGTATTTAAAGGGAAGAGAGGCCGCCTCACAACCGAGAATTCTAATGCAACTAGCAATTTCATTCTTTGAAACTCCAATGCCATAAACTTTGGATTTGTGAAAATTGACTTTGAGCCCCGAAGCTACATGAAAGCATCTCAAAATTCTTGCCAAGTTTATGAAGTTAGAGCTTGTCCAATCTCCAATAAACATGGCATCATCGGCGTAAAACAAATCAGAAATTGTAGGGCCTCTGTTAGGCATTTCAGCCCAATGAAATAGAGAATGGCCGCAAGCTGAACGCATGGCGACATTTAATCCTTCCATAGAAATTATAAACAAGAAAGGAGATAGAGGATCCCCTTTTTGAACCCCTTTGGTAATTGGAAACTCTTTCGTTGGCGAGCCATCGAGGAGAATAGAAGCCCGAGAAGACGAGAGACAACCAATTAATAGAATCAAAAGCTTTGTCGAAATCGACTTTGAAAATGAATGTTTTTCGTTTAGATTTTTTAGCCCAAGCACATAATTCATTGGCAATCATCGGCCCATCAAGAATGCTTTGCGCCTCAATGAAAGCAGTTTGAACTTCCCCTATAACCCATCCAATAACTCTCTTAATTCTTTCGGCAAGAGTTTTGGCAATGATTTTGTAGACACATCCAATTGTATAATTTAAATAGAAGAGTTAACTCTAATGAATAAATACATACTTTTTATTATTTTTTGTCGCTTGGGCTTAGGTGTAGTAGTGCAAACTTGAGAATGTGTATCAATTACCAAGAGGTTAACGGAGTGATAGTGAAAAACATATATCTAATTATTCAATATTGTAAAAAGTGTTCAACGTTAATTAGTCGGTGAACTGGGGTTAAGGGATTAATCGGTTAGACGGATATTAATCAGAGACACTAAATTGTTAATTCGTTGAATTTTACAAAATTGAATATGGCTAATATCGTAATAAAATTAGTAAATACCACTACTATCATAATAAAATAAGTTAATATAATTAGTATAATATTAATTAGACATCAAATAATTTCTATTGGGATAGAACCTCAAAGTATTAAATTTCATTGTTTGTTACTGTTTCATTTATTTTTTAGGCAGCGATTAATCGTTATATGTCTTTTAGTGTGTAGTGGAGATTATTTGGGACCTAGTCGGAATTTTTAAAACATTGCGATTAACTTAGAAATGTGTATTGCTTGATTTGACTAAAACACAAGAGAAACCTTTACTAAAGGAGAAATTTGTATAAATTACTTATCCTCACTGGACAAAGGCTTTTGTGGGAAATGGTTATGCTTCACATATTATGACAACATTATTTGTATATGAAAAAAAAGGATATTGTCACAAAAGCCTTTAATATTGTCAAAAAAAAGTTTGAATTTACCTTAAATCTATTTTTATGTTCATTATTGCCCAACAATTAACAAGCTTTTGTCATAGATAGTTTTTATCAAGTAAACCATTACTTAGTTGGTTAATAAGGCTACATGGAGGCATACATGGCATACGAGGCTAATGTGGTCATGTGGGAGCTAACATGGATGTAACGCCTCGATTCTCGAATACCAATTTATGGTTATAAATTCTCATGAATTCAAGATCTACTCGACGAGTTGGTTGCCTGACTCGTCGAGTAGCAGTGGGTTTGAGCCACGTGTTTAAGTGACCAACTCCTCGAGTTGGAAGAGTGACTCGACGAGTTGGAGTTGGAGGGTGAAACCCTAATTTCCGGGGTTTGGCACCCTATGTGAGGGATCATTAGCCTCCCTTAGCTCCTTTGCAGCCACTTTAGAGTCCAGAAACCCTAATTTGTGTGTGTGCTTCATATTAGTGTAAATTTCAAGCTTTGAAAGAAGACCTTGATGCAAGAAGCTTGATGATCAAGAAGTTGGAGGCAAGAACGTTTTTGGGTCTGAAGTCTATCTCATCTAGCTTCATTTGAGGTATCAATTCATGATCTTGGCCTCATTCCTTTCTAGATCTCTTTGGATGAAATTAGGGCTTCTTGGCTTGGTTATGAAGCTATTCTTGGTTATGAGCTCGGATCTGAAGTTGTAACTTCAGATCTAAACTCTCCTTGATTTGTAAGACCATAAAGTTATCAACATTGGCAAGTATGAACCCCTCCTTATGTGTAAAACTCCATTTCAAGCTTGGTTTTGTAACTTTGAGTCATTAGAACCTTGCATGCTCATAAAGTTTGCAACTTTACATGATAAACATGCCTTGGGAAGTTGGATCTGTAGTGTAACACCCGTAGATCCGGGCTAGTCAATTTAGAGGCAATAGGGGTCGAAAACGACTTTTCGACAAAAGATTATTTAGAATAAATAATTTGAACCAAGTTGTAGTATATGTCACAAGGTTTGCGTACATATAAATAACGCCGAAATCCGAGTTATAACGAAGAAGTTATGACCCGTCGAAGTTTCGCAACAGAACCGGCACGATACCGGGAAGCATAAATAGTGAATTTACGATAGAGCAAGATTTAGCCTTAGCGATCTAAACGAAAGTCGTAGATTATGTTAAACTAAGAACATCAATAAAAAGAATGCCCAAATCTGCCTTCGTATGAAGAAGTTATGATTTTTCGAAGTTTCGGAATAGCAGTGTACAACCCGAAATTCGAATATTAGATCGAGCGATTTTTAGCCGAAATGACCTAAACGAGAATCGAAGATGTCGTTAAAATTAGCGTAACGATAAAAAGATGGGCGAAAACGGACGTCGGATGAAGAAGTTATGAGGATTTAACGGACCAATCATGTCCCAGCCTGTTAATAATATAAAATTTAAAATCGAATTAAAACTAGCCGACAGATTCTAAACGAAAGTTGTAGAGTACGTTCCCACCTTCGCGTGAATATAAATAATGTCAAAAACGGAGTTCGTATGAGAAAGTTACGAATTTTTAAAGATTAAACTCGAATTTGCGAAGCTGTTGCTAGATGCGATGACGTGGCCAAATCTCAGCCGTCGCTTGCTGATCACGGCTCGCTTCAGATGGCCGACATGTGGTCCTCGCATACGACCCGCGTCTGGAGTCAGTACACCCCGCGTACCCTCGCCTTACCTCTTCCAATGTTGCAAGCCAGCTGGTGCGAAGCTGTCACCCTTATCCGAACTTATGCCCAGCGTAAGTCCGAAGTCTGGGCTATAAATAGAAGGCCGAGGCTGCCATTCTTCTTCACTCCAAAACCTCTTCTTTCTCTCACTAATTTCTCTCTCTACAACCCCAAACCCCCCCTAAACCCTAGATAAACCCCTTAGCACCCGAGGGAAGCCCCGAGACCCCCAAAGTCCCAAGAAAAAGGAGTCTTTCGGTTTTGAAACGCTGCTCCAATTAAGTTCCGGTTTTCGATAAAATTCGCTGTAAGTGAGCTACGCTTACGCAACTTTTAATATAGCTTTCAAATAATTATAGGAATGTTATTAGGTCCTTAAATAATTATTTGGGCTATTATTATGAGTTATATTGAGTGTTATTTAACACTTATATAATAAAAATAATAGCTAAGCTATTAAGTTGTCGCGGTTATCGTTAAACTAAACCCTAGTGGTGTTGATACTAGGTTTTATCGAAGGAAATTGTTTTGAGAGTATCGAAGCGTTGTTCGAGTACTAAGTCACCACCTTTCAGGTGAGTGCATAGTCCCTTTCATCTTACATATAAATATGAAGTATTTTATATAAACTACGTGCTATGTGTGCGTATTATCTAAATACTTGTTGTCTATGCTGGATGAACGTTTTTATACATGTTTTAAATGATTTAAATTGTATACTTATTTTATATATATGAATATGTTGGGTATGACATGGGTAAATGAATGATGAGAGATAAAAGATGGTGTGAGTAAACATTGGCAGCTATAGACTTAGTGCCTAATAAACATAGGCAGTTATGGACTTAGTGCCTATTGGACAAACACTGGTAGCTATGGACTTAGTACCTGTTAGGAATTGGTAGCTATGGACTTAGTACCTGTTAGGAATTGGTAGCTATGGACTTAGTACCTATTAGATAAAGACTGGTAGCTATGGATTTAGTACCCGATGAATAGACTATAGCAGCTATGGAATTAGTGCTTTATGAACGAACATTGGCAGCTATGGATTTAGTGCCAGTCCAATAACCCTTAAAGTAAGGGACTTCGGAATAAACGAATGCAGGATAGATGACTCTTAGGTTAAATCCTTAAGAGTAAAGAAGATAATGGGGATGGGTAATTGGGTTGATTGTTTGATTGTTTAAACATAATAATTATATTATTGTGGGTTGAAAACCCTATGTACTCACCAAGTTTCCCAACCTGACCCACTCAGTTTATTTATATCACAGGTGTTGATATGAAGTCACATTACACTGAGAGATTTAAAGAGATGTAGATCACTAGTGTAAATAAATGTAAGTTCTGTTTATGCTTATGTTTCTGTATTAACGATGACATCCCAAACGTTTTGAAATGAATAAAATACGTTTCTTCGAAAATGTTTTAATAACGTATTTATCGTGTTTTTCTGGGAACAAATTCCACAACATTTTTATTAAAAGAAAAACTCTGATTTTTTTAAAGCATAAACAAAAATCGGTCTTTTCTGGCCGTGAAAATGGGGATGTCACAGTTGGTACCAGAGCATTAGTTTAAGCGAACGAGGAATATGGATTTATTTCTAGACTTAAACTTAGAATGCTAAGCGATGATTATGAGGTGTGAGCACTAGCTTATTTTAGGAATGATGCCTAAATTGCTTTTATGTGCCAAATGATTTGTTATGCTATAGTTTGATCGGATCTATGGTCTGTTGCCGACCGGATCTGGAAACCTTATGTGTTTAGGATTATAAACGTACGAATACGATATTAGAACTAGCATATAAACGTTTCGGAGGGATAAGGATGATTTAAACGTCAATCCTAAATAAAAATCTAGATTCGCCTTATTCTGTGTATAGATCAAGATGGCAAGGACTCATAGCGGAAACGTAAACGCAAATGGAAATAGGAACCAACCCCCTCAACCCCCAGTGGTTCAGCAAATACCTGTTGTAGTAGAAGTTGCACCTGAGCCAGTCACCATGGCTAGAGTTCAAGCCATGATTCGGGCTATGCTAGTTGAACAAAGGGAAAAAATGAGGAGGATGTCGAATAGGGACGAACCTACTATGCCCACTGAGCAACCCGAGCTGATTCCCGAGCAATCGGAGGAAGGGAATTACAGCCGCCAAGTGAGTCAAGTGGAGACTCAAGATGGCCCGGAGAGGAGAAACGACAAGGATGGGCGAATGTACAAGAATTTCTTGGGTGCAAAACCACCAAGTTTCTCAGGAAGCCCGAAGCCGGTTGAGATTATGGATTGGATCTCTGAGATGGAGATGGTGTTTGAGAGCTGCGACTGTAGCAAGAAACAGAAGACCGTCTTCACCGTAAGACAACTGAAAACTGGAGTCTTGAGCTGGTGGAAGCTATTGGCAGACACGATGCCACGAGAAGAAGCCTTAAGGATGTCATGGGAAGAGTTCTTGGAACAGTTGAAAATGCAGTACTGCTCGGAGATAGACCTGATAGACCTAAACAACGAGTTTCAGAACCTGAAGAAAAGAAAGATGAGCGTTGATGAGTATGCCACCGCATTCACCGAGAGGATGAAGCTATTCCCCTACTTGGTGCCTACTGAACTCTCCAAGATTGATAGGTTTGTTAACGGATTACCCACTGACTTTGGCCCAATGGTCAAAATGGCAACTACCTTGAAAACAGCTATTAGGGCAGCTAAGAATGTAAAGGCCCAGATAAGAGAAAAGGGTCTAGAAAAAGATAAGGCATGAGAGAAGCGGAAGTTTGAAGGATCTTCAAGGTCCAAAAAGGAAAGAAAATTCTCAAAGCTTGGAGGAGGAGATGGAGGTGAAGCGAGATGGTGTGATAAATGCAAGAAGAAGCATTGTGGGAAGTGCAACGAAGAAGTGACTTGTTACAAGTGTGGAAGGACTGGTCACTATCCAAGGATTGCACACATAATGATAAAGTATGCTACGGATGTGGAGGCAAGGGGCACATGTCCAGAGACTGCCCGAGGAAAATAAAGCAGCAAGACCAGAAATGCCACCAAGGCCAACGGCATTCCACATGATCCTCGACGAAGCGGAAAACAACGCGAGGAACCAAGGATAAGGAATCTATACCCAAAGATCGAGTTACGAGGTAGCCTAAGAGATAAGACCACATGATGTAGCCTTTTAGAGGCATAGTCTAGGGTGAACTTGAACGCCTATGTAATAGTTAAAAGAAATAATAAAATCTTCGTTTTGTTATCTGGTGTGTTAAACTGTTATGTGATTTTCTTGAATGGTGACTTGGAAAACTGTGAGACAATACTTGGGACGAGTATGAGTGTGTGTGAAAGGTAGTAGATGCATATACTATCGGAAGCACAGGACTCACGCTTGGATCAGGCAAAGTCACAAGGCTACCAAGAAGCTAGTAACTTATATCGTTTTATTCAAGTATGTCGTTACCATCGTTTCAGTAATGACTAAAAAGATTGTTGATATTCCGACCCGAGTGGTCATATCGAATTGAGTCCGACTACGATGAGAATGTTACATGGTTCAGAGAACCAAGTTCGATGTAGCACCGACTTAAGCCAGAAGAATTAATCAAAGCAATCTGTAGAAGTATCAGGACGGTTGCTAGAGATGCTACCTTTTAAGATGTAATTAGAACATGAAGGAAGGTATAGACTGTTTTGGAATTTGACTCTAAGAGACCTGAGTCTGAGCGTTGCAACAGACGATGAGAGGTCATTAGAATATGACACATCGGTCCATTGTAGTAATAAAAGAACTTATCTTAAGTTCGTATCCAGTGAGGATCGAGATCGTGACTTGAAGGTCATAATTTGGAGTCTAACGTGAGATAGAGAGCGGATGCAAGATCGAGCACCGCCTGTAGTCAAGGAGTTTAAGAGTTAGATACTCGTTCGAAGAAGCATCGAAGTTATGACATAGGACGAATAGATAACGAATGGAGTCATCATGTGAGCCCTGTTTCGTTGATGATTTCGGGACGTAATCATCCTAAGGGGGAGATATGTCACGAGGTTTGCGTACATATAAATAACGCCGAAATCCGAGTTATAACGAAGAAGTTATAACCCGTCGAAGTTTCGCAACAGAACCGGCATGATACCGGGAAGCGTAAATAGTGAATTTACGATAGAGCGAGATTTAGCCTTAGCGATCTAAACGAAAGTCGTAGAATATGTTAAACTAAGAACATCAATAAAAAGAACGCCCAATTCTGACTTCGTATGAAGAAGTTATGATTTTTCGAAGTTTCGGAATAGTAGTGTACAGCCCGAAATTCGAATATTAGATCGAGCGATTTTTAGCCGACACGACCTAAACGAGAATCGAAGATGTCATTAAAATTAGCGTAACGAGAAAAAGATGGGCGAAAACGGACGTCGGATGAAGAAGTTATGAGGATTTAACGGACCAATCATGTCCCGGCCTGTTAATAATATAAAATTTAAAATCGAGTTAAAACTAGCCGACGGATTCTAAACGAAAACTGTAGAGTATGTTCCCACCTTCACGTGGATATAAAGAACGTCAAAAACGGAGTTCGTATGAGAAAGTTACGAATTTTTAAAGATTAAACGCGAATTTACGAAGCTGTTGCTAGATGCGATGACGTGGCCAAATCTCAGCCGTCGCTTGCTGATCACGGCTCGCTTCGGATGGCCGACATGTGGTCCTAGCATACGACCCGCATCCGGAGTCAGTACACCCCGCGTACCCTCGCCTTACCTCTTCCGATGTTACAAGCCAGCTGGTGCAAAGCTGTCACCCTTATCCGAACTTACGCCCAACGTAAGTCCGAAGTCTGGGCTATAAATAGAAGGTCGAGGCTGCCATTCTTCTTCACTCCAAAACCTCTTCTTTCTCTCACTAATTTCTCTCTCTACAACCCCAAACTCCCCCTAAACCCTAGATAAACCCCTTAGCACCCGAGGGAAGCCCCGAGACCCCCAAAGTCCCGAGAAAAAAGAGTCTTTCGGTTTCGAAACGCTGCTCCAATTAAGTTTCAGTTTTCGATAAAATTCGCTGTAAGTGAGCTACGCTTACGCAAATTTTAATATAGCTTTCAAATAATTATAGAAATGTTATTAGGTCCTTAAAATAATTATTTGGGCTATTATTATGAGTTATATTGAGTGTTATTTAACACTTATATAATAAAAATAATAGCTAAGCTATTAAGTTGTCGCGGTTATCGTTAAACTAAACCCTAGTGGTGTTGATACTAGGTTTTATCGAAGGAAATTGTTTTGAGAGTATCGAAGCGTTGTTCGAGTACTAAGTCACCACCTTTCAGGTGAGTGCATAGTTCATTTCATCTTACACATAGATATGAAGTATTTTATATAAACTACGTGCTATGTGTGCATATTATCTTAATACTTGTTGTCTATGCTGGATGAACGTTTTTATACATGTTTTAAATGATTTAAATTGTATACGTATTTTATATATACGAATATGTTGGGTATGACATGGGTAAATGAATGATGAGAGATAAAAGATGGTGTGAGTAAACATTGGCAGCTATAGACTTAGTGCCTAATAAACATAGGCAGCTATGGACTTAGTGCCTATTGGACAAACACTGGTAGCTATGGACTTAGTACCTGTTAGGAATTGGTGGTAGCTATGGACTTAGTACCTATTAGATAAAGACCGGTAGCTTTGGATTTAGTACCTGATGAATAGACTATAGCAGCTATGGAATTAGTGTTTTATGAACGAACATTGGCAGTTATGGATTTAGTGCCAGTCCTATAACCCTTAAAGTAAGGGACTTCGGAATAAACGAATGCAGGATAGATGACTCTTAGGTTAAATCCTTAAGAGTAAAGAAGATAATGGGGATGGGTAATTGGGTTGATTGTTTGATTGTTTAAACATAATAATTATATTATTGTGGGTTGAAAACCCTATGTACTCACCAGGTTTCCCAACCTGACCCACTTAGTTTATTTATATCATAGGTGTTGATATGAAGTCACATTACACTGAAAGATTTAAAGAGATGTAGATCACTAGTGTAAATAAATGTAAGTTCTGTTTATGCTTATGTTTTCTGTATTAACGATGACATCCCAAACATTTTGAAATGAATAAAATACGTTTCTTCGAAAACATTTTAGTAACGTATTTATCGTGTGTTTCTGGGAACAAATTCCGCAACATTTTTATTAAAAGAAGAACTCTAATTTTTATAAAGCATAAACAAAAATCGGTCTTTTCTGGCTGTGAAAATGGGGATGTCACATGCAGTATGGAGCCTTAGCATGGCTTAAAAAGCATATGTATAGATGAAGGAATGAAAGGAATCGGCGATTCATATGAAGATGGTCATGAACTCGACGGGTTGGATGAACAACTCGGTGAGTCCGATGAAGATTGCCTTGGGCTCGGCGAGTGGCATGGTGACTCGGCGAGTTGGCAAGTTATGCAAGGAACTCGGCGAGTAGCTGAGGGTACTCGACGATTTGAGGTCAACATGGACGGTTGACCTTGATAGTTGACTTTGACTTTGACCAAGGGTTGACCGTTTTGACTTTTGGGAAAATTGGTAAGCAGGTATTTATGAATTGGATCTTTGATGGTTACAGGTGTTGGAGTTTGGGGCAGTGTTTCGGGAGCGTAATTTCATGGTTTAGTCCTGCATTGCAAGGTGAGTTATCCTCACTATATTAACAGGGTCTAAGGCACTAAGGCCGACCCTTTCTTGGATTGTATACTTGTATTTGTTTGATATGCTTATTGATCTGTTAGATCGGCGTCCTGGTAATTAGGACGGTACTATGTTTAGTGACCTGGTTTAGGTCGGTATCCTGGTATATAGGATGATGCTATGTTAGTGACCCGGTTTAGGTCGGTATCCTGGTATATAGGATGATGCTATGTTAGTGACCTGTTTTAGGTCGGTATCCCGGTATATAGGATGATGTTATGTTAGTGACCGGTTTGGTCGATATCTTGGTTAGGATGTTGTTATGCTATATAATCTGCTAGATTGGTTTGTTTGTCTATGGACTGTTATGTGATTATCTGTTGTATGTGCACATGGTTGTTTGTTTGGGGGTTAGGTTGAGGCGGGTCCTACTCCATGCTGTAGGCCAACATACCCATGGCGGACCGGATAGACTGGAGGCCCAGGAGGACACCTAGTCAAGCCAAAGGCCCGACGAGCGGTCCGGATAGGCTGAAGGCCCCGAGAGGGAGGTCCAGACGTACCAAGGCTCGGAGAGTGGCCCAAATAGACTGAAGGCCCGGTGTGGGCGGTCCAGTCACACTATAGACTCAGAGAGTCGACCAGGTGGACTGAAGCCCCGTTGCAGGCGAACCAGTCACACTATAGACTCGAGACGCATGGATGTTCTATATTTGTTGATATGATATGATTATGGTTACATGAGGTTGGTATTTTGGGGGTAACTCCCTAAGCTTTCGGGCTTGCAGTTTTAGTTTATTGTTTCAGGTTCAGCGGATGGCCACGGGTAGGCGAAGGCGTGACCGTACACTTCCTCGATTGACGATTATGATTTCTGGGAACTCTAATGTATAAACTATTTTGAAAACAAATTGTAATAATCAAATGGTTTCAAATGATTTAAAAAGTTTTAAATTGGCTCGAATTTTGTGGGTGTTACAATGGAAGCCAAGTTAGCGTATTTTCTTTAATTAAAAAAACGAAGGCTTTGGGGGAAGAAAAAAGGAATCGAACTACCCAAACTCCCACACCAAACAAAACAACTTGCCACTAAGTGGAAACCATGGTTTTCGCTCGAGAACCATGGATAAGTTATTGGTCCAGTGTAGTGTAGTTAGTTTTCAGTTGTGAATCAAAAGATATTGGAAATAATAATAAAAACTAGTCGAGAGGTTGAGTATCGTTCATTTTCTTTTTGTGGTCTTTATTCAATAGCCTTTTAACAAAATCTTTGACTTTTGGTAATATAGAAGGCCAAGGTATATCATCAAACAACCTAGTTGGTTAATATTTAGCCCTTTGAAGCTTGAGTTGGCATTGAATTGCATATTATTTGTCCGATTTTCATTAGTCTCATTATTTTGTTACATGGATAATAACATTTTTGGTTAAAATGTACATTTTTAACAAACAAAAAAGGATAGTTGACATTTATTAACATCAACTGAACTTAAATAGAAAACATCAATTTCAACCTCCAATTTGATAATGTCTAATATTCCCATATAAAATTTCTTTACCCGTGGATTTCACCTACATATTACTTTTCTTGAGCTAAAATTTGAGAGATAAGAGACATATATAACTCATCAACATTATTGTATCTCTATAGATAGTTGGAAAGGTTTTCATGATTTCTCAAGTCCAAAGTAAAAACACCAATTATAGTGGTCCTATAAAAACATTAGCATGGATGATGTCATTTTAAAGCAAAGCCTAAGAGCTAAAAGAAAACACCTACCAATTCCATAATAGAAATGACCAATTTGCAAGTGATTGATGCGCCCCCGGGTTCGCCTTCCATGATTTATAAGGATCGCTACTTCCTTAGTGATATGGGTAACCTAGAGATAGTAAACAAACTCATAAGCTGATTGGTCGAGAGGGGATCCCAGACCGACACTCTGATGATAAAGTTAGGAAAGGCTTTATCATGATAACGACGATCTATCAAATGGCGAAGGAATGAAAGTATTAGAGTATGATCGATTAGGGATGATCAGTAAAGTATGTGTACCTTATAGAGTGTTCTTCGTTACATATTTATAGTCAAATATTGAGAGGCCATAATCTCTTCCTATATCGAGCATGTCTGCCATCATATTGCATTAATGGTCATACCCCCGAAGGTACGCTCGTGTGTACTTGTTAGCCATTTTACAAATGTGCTTTGTTGGTTTAAGGAACCATCAGTCAAACATCCTTGTGCAGGTTGTTTTCTGTGAGTTTGTATGTACTATTATCCTGTTGTGAAATATTCTCGTACTTAGTTCATTATTTCATATGGTTCGACATATGACTGGTTCGATAAATAACTCGTTCGGTATATACCTTTATGGTTCTTTTTTATATTTAAAGGAAAAGACAATGTAGTTAGAGGTTTGTCGATCAGAGATTAGAATATTCTATTCAAAGTCATAATCAATCGGTATACAAAAGAAGATTATCACCTTAATACTATTTATATATTTCTCGATCGAATATTAAAGGTGACGCAGACTATTGCTGATTTAGAAATGGAATTTGTCAATGTTTCGCATGTTCCATGTTCTTGGTAATCGAACTCCTTCCATGTTTTCCAGTACGTATGAGCCGTTGCTTCAAGCTTCTACCACTCGATATGGTCCTTCCCAATTTGGGATTAACTTCCCAATGTGCTCTAGTTTGCTTGCCTCGTTCTTCATGAGGACCAAATCCCCCACTGTAATATCCCAAAATTCATTACCAAAAATTCCATTTTTAATATAACTAAACACATTTGTAACTTGGTTCACACATTGCAAAACATTTCAAATAAAACATTTGTTAGAGTTCATTCCAAGAAATCACATATTACGGAAAACATAGGTGCATGTGCTGCGATCGTCCCTAGCTCCTTTATTTTGAAAACTGGAGGTACCTGAAACCAAAACCGAAAATCGTAAGCACGAAGATTAGTGAGCTCCCCAAATACCACATACCATACAATAACATATTGTCTAGCATATCTGGGTGTTGGCCTACCCCTTCAGTCTCTTTCAACATGATACTACCATACATAACCATCAACCATACATATCATAAATATATCACAATCAATAAAGATGCTATGTGTCGATACATAGTCTTGCCACTATGTCATAGGCCACCACGTGGTCTTTCTTGCCAAGTCGAGGGTCACCCCCTGGGTCTTACAGACAAGTGCCAAGAGCCACCTCCTGGTCTTCCATGCAAGCATCATAGAGACAACTAGCATACATACTATTATACTTAGCTAATTAGCATACAGTGTGCCAGGAGCCACCTCCTAGTCTTTCATACATAACGCCTAGGGGTAACCCCCATGTCTTCTTATCATACAACATAGCATACAGTGTGCCAGCATCCGCCTCCCGGTTTTCCATACATAATGCCTAGGGCTAAACCGCGGGTCTTCCTATAGTACATAAACCAAATGGTCCGGCATTGGTGCCTTCGAACCATACAAATAGTGAGGAGACTCACCTAGAATGCTGAAACTCCCTGTAAGAAATCCTTAGTTGTTGCCCTGACAACTCCTCGAGCTATCAATACCAAGATATCACCCAATTAGCAATTGGGCCCCAAACCATGATCCATAATCCATACTTGGGGGTAAGTTGACCATTTTACCCCTGACCCAACAATATTCAAAACTAAGTCCCAAGCTTAAAACGGTAAAATCCATAAAATCCCACTAATGGCATAATTTTCCAAATTGGGTCCAACCTCTCTAATCGGCCTTACCCTAAAGCCCAAACATATAATTAGCCCAAAATATTTGATTTTTGATGGCCCATAAAATCCCAAAGTAGCGAAGTCCAATGAATGGCCCAAACCGAGGACCACGTGTGTGAAACCCACTCTGACTGAGTACGCAGGGCATACCCAGTTGTACGCAACGTGTATTGGGTTCGTGACATGTACGCTGCGTGCTTGTATGCCCAGCGTACTCCTCTTTTAAGTCTTTTTTGATATTAAGCCCTTAATGCTTCAAACCAAGAGACGAAATCACAAATTTGAGCTCTACTTAACGTCTAAACCATTAAAGTCACTGACTTGGTGACTTTGCATGCCACACAAAAGCCCAAACTCCAAAAATGGCATTCTACTTCCATGAAAGTGACTTTAACTCATGCATAAACTCCTCAAGACCATCAAGGAGGCAACTTTCTGTCTAAGGGACTCAAATAGCACCAAGGGTGGCAACCCTAAGCCTAGGAAACGAATTTGAACCATAAAGCTTCATCCTTGGGACCAAAAAGATCCAAAAACCCAACACAAGAGATCTAAGGAAATAACCACCAAGTTTAAGACTTTATATCTCAAATGAGAGTCAAATGTTGAGGAGGTTCTGGATCTAAAAGTTATATCTTCTTCAATGAACCTTCAAGAGTGAACACCTTCTTCAAAAGCACCAAAATACTCTTCAAATAACCTTCTAAGCTCCAAGAACACACAAGGAAGGATTAGGGTTTCACGAAAACTGTCTAAGGGTGTGAGGGCGGCTGGGTTTTGGGGCATATTGTTCTTTATATAGTGCCAAGCCTTAGAATATGGCGTTTTGGTCTAAAGGGATTACACCCCGTGTAGTACGTCCGGTGTACTCACGAACCACCCGCGACCAAGTGACTTTATACGTTAGGTGTAACCCAACTTATGTTGGGCGTTCCCAACTAGGCACGTGCATGCATCCTTGTATGCATGGGACTGATCTGCCAAACATCTCCATTAGGGGCTAATTCTGCCAAAACCTACAAAGTGCCATAACTTCCCTTATCCGATGTCGGTTTCCAACAAACCTTATATCCACGAAAAGGTGGCGAGAAGCCCTACGCTCCTAATAACTCACCCAAGCCTTAAACTTTTCCAGATTAAACCCCAAATCCATAAAAGACCGAGATATCCATTTACAATCATACCTTTGGCTTCCGAAGACACAAACGAATACTAGGGTTACTCATGCCATGAATCACACTTCCGAACTGGGCCAAATCCTTCTTTTCCCAAGGCCTGAAACCCTATGACAATGATAATTGGGCCGCAGTCCCGAGCAACGAAGCACTTTCAAAACCAGGTGTTACAACTCTCCCCCACTTAAATTAGATTTCGTCCACGTAATCGTTCCTCACTAACACCCCAATCAAAACCACAATACGGAGATAAACAATCCTGAGCCTCCGAAAGAAACCACTTTTACCTCCCTAAACTGTAAATCCACATTGGTTTGACTTCCAGGCAGACCATCCACGTTAGGCTTTACCATGCTTAATCCCCCCCCCCCTCAAATGACCGACCAGACACACACTTCCAATCCTGATTATCTCGGTGCTATCATTAGAAACAAAATCAATGACCATAATGACTGTAGAACACTTATACTTGATAGGAGGCTCAGATAATCCTTCGAGTAGGAGATTCATCCACGAAACGGTTAGACTCAGAAGAGAGCTGCGTAACAGGGTCAAATCAATTACTCTTAGATTATTTAATCCCACTGTAAGTGACTTAGCACTTTCGATCATCAAGCTACTCCACACACGAATCCTCACATCACTACTTATGCCCGAACATCATGCTGCCTCTTATCCACTTTCCGAATGAACCGAGACCTCCCTGGTCCCCAACTTATCTAGAATACTGAATTCCTGCCCGGTTCCTAAGTTAAGAGCAACCTCATAGTCGCCCAATGCGACTTCCAAAGAGAACTTCGGCTATCGAAATCTGTCCTAACCATATTGTCACTCATGGCTCCATTATTCCTTCTGATCTACCCGATCATAGCAGTCCGACTACCTGTTGCCATCGAATCTAAAACGAAAAGTGAATGCTACCAAAACTGTTGTAGTTTTACATCACTCCTGGTCTCCAGCAACCTACCATTTCCCGAATCTGATCATACTGTGGCCTACTCACATTCGTGCGGTTGACCCGCCCTAGCCTAAATGATCTGAAGAAATTTGTGAGTGAATCACCAATCTGTCACATTCTCACTGTCGAATAGGGACCGGTGAATGCTATGGGCCACCCCGCAGTCTTACAACACTCCCATACCAAACGACCACTAGTGAATGCTTCAAGCCACCCCCACAGTCTTACTATACCACTATACTAACGACTAACTAACGAATGATATGGGCCACTCCTATAATCTTACAACGTTTATACTCTATCTAACAACTAGTGAATGTTACGGGCCACCCCGCAGTCTTACAACACTTCTGCTCTATCTTCCAACTAGTGAATGCTACGGGCCACACCGTAGTCTTACAACACTTCTACACTACCTGCAACTAATGCTACAGGCCACCCTGCAATCTTTCCACATTCCCCATGCTATCTAGCCATTTGTTAATGCTACGGTTATCCCGCAGTCTTACAACACATTCCATGTTATCTGGCTGATGGTGAATGCTACAGCTATCCTGCTATCTTACAACACCTTCCATGTTATCTGGCTGATGGTGAATGCTACGGCTATCCCACAGTCTTACATCACTTCCCACGCTAACTCAACTGTTGACCATGGTCTTACTGCTAATTACTAATCCGAACACATCCAAAGTCGAGCACACACACAGTCTAACATCCCACACTAAACTCATTTCCAGACCGGGATCCTCAACCTGGTTCCCCATATTCTTCTACACATCAATCCGATCTGGTCCCAAAGTTGGTAAGTTTTCCAAACATCCAACTCTTACTAATGTTAGCGATTCATTACTAGTCGAACTTGCAAGACCATACAACCTACGAAGGCTAGATGAACACTTTCTGAATCCCACCAATACTGATAACTCAAGATGCCTTAAAATGATACCGTACTCAAATCTTGAAGTCCAATTAACCGATGCTCAGAGCAAAACTTCAGTAGTAGACCACTTCCCTTGCTGACCCCATGAGTCAATCTGAGCATAATGACTTAATCCTCCAAATCCTAACGAGGGTGGGTAACCACCCTGTTGTACCCTGACTGTAGACCTTCCACATAATTCCCCTGAACCAATCTCAATTACGAGCCAAGATAACGCTGAACACCCTGAACCAGCAAAAGGGAAACAACCTTACACTAACCACTAACAATTCACGGTATGCGAATGGCATATGGCACTACTTGAAGATGTAACTCATATATGAGCAAGGAAATGAACTGGATATATGCTTTACCCAACTGATGCAAGATTCCAACAACCATAAACACGTATATAAATAACCTGAAATAAGGAAAAAGATACATACCTGTAGAAATCAACTCCTCTCTATTGGGGATCCTGCCTTACCTTCTCGTCCATCTGTGGTCCTCAAAGAAGTCAGAGTAGGCGCGCTTACTGCTCCTCCCCTCAACGTCGGATAGTCGGCCTTCTTGTGGCCCTCCATATCGCAGTGAAAGCATAACGGACTTGATCCCTGAGGATAGTCCTTGTTGACGTGGCCAACCCGGCCACACTTGTAGCAGCCCAAACCCCTGGAACAAAAAGCCCATCATGGAGTTTTCCTGCATGTGCTACACTGACTCTGGTCCTACTGGCCTCTCGATTGCTGGTCAGAAGTCTTGGGTCTCTTCCCAGGACCCTCCAAAGTATGCACCTGATCTAACCTCCTCTTCTCAATGTGTTCCAAATCAATCTCCTGCTCTCGGGCTCTAGAGATCATATCATTCAGGGTCTCGCACCCTGAAATACTCACGAATTTCCTGATGTCATCCCGAAACATATCGTGATACCTCGCTTTCTTCATCTCATCACCTGCTACATATTGTGGTACCAATAAAGCCCTCTCCCAAAACTTGGCAGTGATCTCTGCCACCGTCTCAGTAGTCTGGCAGGTATCCAAGAACTCTCGCGCCAACTGCTGCACCTCAATTGTCGGTGCAAACTCTGCTCAAAACCTGATCGAGAATTCATCCCATGTCATAGCATCGACCGCATCATCTCCCAACTCACTACCGATCTCCTCCTACCAATCATGTGCCAGATCCTTCAACAGGCAAGAAGCATATCTAACATTCGCCTCCTCAAGGAAAAAACTCGTCCGGAACGCATTAGCCATATCTGCTAACCACCTCCTATTGATAATGGGGTCCCTCTTCCCATAGTTTGCACCGGTGATTGAGGTGCAGTAGTTGGCGTGACAGTTCTTGGATATCCGTCAGACTACTACGACGGTGGCATAGACCACTGCCAAGTTTCAGGAGAGGGCTTTATTGGTACCACAATATGTAGCAGACGATGAGATGATGAAAGTGAGGTATCACGATATGTTGCGGGATGACATCAGGAAATTCGTGAGTATTTTAGGGTGCGAGACCCTGAATGACATGATCTCTAGTGCCCGAGAGCAGGAGACTGATTTGGAACACACTGAGAAGAGGAAGACAGATCAGATGCATACTTTGGAGGGTCCTGGGAAGAGACCCAAGACTTCTGACCAGCATTCGAGATCATTAAACCAATGGGTATGGATTTGGGTTATGGGTTATACCCATGACTCTTAGATTCCTCACACATATAAATAGATGCTTCTAGCCCAAAAATCGTGACTTACTCTAGTCTTAGAGTTCATGGATTTTTGGTGCATGGAGATTCTCTCTCAAGTTCATTCTTTGTCAATGATGTGTTGTGATTCCACATGAGGCTTCCACACTATTGGGGCTAATCTCTTAAGGCTAGATACATCAAGACTTCAAGCTCCACAATAAGTTATGTTATCCTAACTAGATTCTTGTGTTGTATATGACAATTATATGGTAGTTATAGGTAATACCTTGGAAAGTTCATATTTGCATGTATAATAGAGAAAACATAGATCCAAGGTATTTAGGGTTGCATGAACACCTTAGGAGTGTTAGAATGCTCAAAACCCAACTATCCACTGAAACATCCCAAAAATACGATCCAAAAATTTCATTTTTAATTATTAATAAAACCATAGTTATCAAATCATTCCATCAAACACACGAGTCAAAGCATTTCAAAACATTATTATTAGAGTTTCCAAATCAAAACATCAGAGTAACATCCTAGGCTAAACATCATGGCGTGTGCAATGCAGTCATCCCGAGCCCTTCTCTTTGCAACTGGAAGTACCTAAAACCAAAACTGAAAACTGCAAGCACGAAGCTTAGTGAGTCTCCCCAACTACCAAATACGATATATATAATCACATAATCACATAAACTAGGCCCCCGCCCGACATCAAACAGAGTCCGACATCAGGCCCCGCCTGGTATCGAGCCCCGCTCGGTATACATATATGTTTCTACCAGGCCCCGCCTGTCTCTGGGCCCCGCCTGCTATACACATACAACCAATAACATATAATCATCCTAGTACATAAAGAATCATACACAACACTATATACTCTAGTCTTAAGGCCTCGCCTATCATAGGCCCCTCCCCTACTCTACTAATGGCGAGATATGGAACCCCGTCCACTCTCAACTAGTGATGAGATACGAGACCCTGCCCACACTCACCTCCCTACCAGGCACATACAAGTATCACAAAGACAACAAGTATAACTAAACATGCATTCCTTCATCGGGTACCACCCGACATCGAACCGTAGCTCAGAAAAATACATGTAAACAGCCCTTGGGCCTCGACCGGCATCAGACCATAATCCGGAAGCATACAACGTTCCTTGGGCTTTCCCTTGCATCAGACCGAAGTCTGGAAACATACTAACATACATAAACGAGCCGAAATTGGTGCCTTTGACTAGTCCCTACACGAAAAAAACTCACCTCACACAGCTGATTGTTGAACCTCCCGGATAATCCTTTGGTTGCTAGATGGCAAATCCCCAAACTGCTGATCTCTCAACTCCCTGAGCTATCATCACCAAAACAACACTTAGTCAAAACCAATAATCCTTATTAGGGTAAAATGACCATTTCATCCTTGATCTAATTTGGTCCATGTTTAAGGCCCAAAACCATACATGAAAGGCCCAACACTAGGTAGACTTCCCAAGCCCACTAATGGCCCAATTTTTCTAATTTGGGCCCAACCCTTCATGGAATCACCGTTGGTAGCCATTCCATACTTCATAATCCTCTCGGGTCAACCTTGGTCAAGGTCAAGTCAAAGTCAAAATCAACGCTTGGTCAAAGTCAAAGTCAACACTCCGAGTTGACTCAACTCGTCGATTCATCCCCCTGACTCACCGATTTCCCTTGCTACTCGTAGTCGTGATAAAGCGAGTTAACTCATAGAGTCCCTCCTCAGACTCGTCGAGTTCTACCTTATACAGAATCGAGACAAATCGACTCAACTCGTCGAGTTCCTCTATGGACTCGACGAGTTCATCGGTCTATCTGAGCCATCTTAAAAGATTAAGCTCCTATCCTTCAGATCTAAGCTCCATACTTCATCTACATACTGAGAATGTCCTTTTAAGGGTAAATTTTCTAACATTACCCGTTAATACCCTCACTTAACGGGTTTAGCTGAAACACGAACTCTTTAGGAACTAGATCTTGATCCTTAAGCCATCAATACCCTAAACCAAGGCATATAAACTGAGATCTAGACCCTAGACACTACATGAACACGTAAAGCTTCCACCTTTCTTTCCATGCATGGTCTTTTAGAGCTTAAAAGGCCAAAATGACATCCTATAGCTTGCATGGGGATTCAATGGCCATAAAGTTTGCACCTTTATGCCATGAAATCCTCCCATGGTTCCGGATCTGATGGTACACTCACTTGGGACGTGCATATCCCAAAGATCAACCTTCTTGGACCAAAAACTCAATAAAATGATAATAAAGAGATCTAAGAAGTTACTAAGCTAGTTTGAGACTTGCTTACTAGGAAATGATGAGAATGAAATTGAGTCTCTGGAGCTACTAGCTTCTAATTGAATCCCCAAGCTTCTCTTCCTTCACAAGCTTTAACACACACAAAGTTCTGCTCAAAATGGCTCACAAGCTCACAAATGCATTAGGGTTTATGAATCTAGGGTTTGGGACTTGGAGGCTGGAAATGAGGCCAACATGTGGGGATTAAGATGCTTAAATAGGGTGTAAAAACCCGGATCTAGGGTTTCCCAAACCCCATCCAACTCGTCGAGTTCTCGCCCTTGAACTCGACGAGTTGCCTTCTTGTTTGGAGATTTGCTTTCCTCGATTGGCTTCTGGTTTCCAGGTGTTACATCCACAAGCACAAAACTCCCGGAAAGTCAGTGTGCGAGCTCTAATGATGGTCATCCACTATTTCCTCAATTGCCCTTCTGGTTTCCGCACGGAATGCGCCCAAGCGCTCGTCCACTATTTTCGAGACACAACGAGAGATCTCTGATGAAATGAACTCCTTCAACTGCTCATTGATCGGCTCAGTGCCTGCACCTGAGCCAGAACCCGAACCTATGTCATCCCCCCTGAGAGCTCATCTCCAAACTGAAATACAATTAAGCCAACAGTCAGAGCTCACCCAAGAATCCACCTCTTATAAGCTTCTTAGTTTCTCCAAGACTCTCAACGATTCGAGTATAGACCCTATGCTTTCAGTAGTACGAGCCCAATACTACCCTCCACACCTATCCATACTTCCCTCAACAATCCTCCTAAAGCATCTAAGTCACTTCTTCAAACCATTATAACAGTATTCATTGAACCATACTATTAATCCACTACAGCATATCCTAGGATTTCCTAGGTTTCCGAACCCACTCAGTCCTCAGCTGCCGAAGGATTCCCATTAATGTCAACTAGCTACCTCATGAATATAGCCACATGCAACAGAGATCAGATAATCCTTTGAGTAAAAGACTCAACCCTAGAACGGTTAGACTCAGACAGGAGTTGCGCAATAGGGTCAAATCCCTCACTCTGACATTATTTAGCCTATGCCACATGTTACTTAGCATATTCACTTAGTAGCTAATTCACATTAGTAAGAGTCCCACAAAGCACAAAGCAATAAGCATTCGGATAAGGGAAAAACTAACCGACATTCCCCAATCAAACCATTCTATCCTCTAATCAGGAATTTGTACTAGCATGCAATTCGAAGGCTCATACAATCAGGCATAACCTAAACATGCCATCCTACCACTGGCTGATCAGTTCTAGCATTAAAATCTACAATCTCATATAAGCATACATAGGCATCTCTCGTAGATCCTTAGCTCTAATCAACCATACGAATAACATATCATATCATATCACATAACAGACATGTATTGGTATTTTGGGAACCACTTACTTGAGCTTGGTCGATTGCACATATCACACCCCTTTCTTTGCTTAGAAATTTTTTATAACATGATCTATTTTGAAAATTTTCATACCAAGTACTCAATAGAGTTCCGACACACCCGAGAGTATGACCGAATCCCTCAAACCAAGGCTCTGATAACAACTTGTAACATCCCAAAATTCATGACCAAAAATTTCATTTTTAATATAACTAAAACATATTTGTAACTTGGTTCACACATTGAAAAGCATTTCAAATAGAACATTTATCAGAGTTCATTCCCAGAAACAACATATTACGGAAAACATAGGTGCATGTGCTGCGATCGTCCCTAGCTCCTTTATTTTGAAAACTGGAGGTACCTGAAACCAAAACCGAAAACTGTAAGCACGAAGCTTAAAGACATTTTGCTTATGCTTCCCTGCTTACTATTGCTATCACCTCAACTGCTTTGACCTGCTCACTTAGAGTGAAGATCAATAATGGGCGGAATGGCACAGTCTTTTGGTATATGCAATTGAGAAGCCAAAGTCAGATAGAAGGGCTTGCCTTCCGCACTTTCGTATACCAAATACGAATTGAGAAGTGACTTTGTACAAAAGTACATTGTACCATCAGTCAATCAAATTTCTCCTATCCATTTTGAACTTGATTTTGTACCAACTAAACCTAAGCCAATAGAGCGTCTTGCCTTCGTAATATCGAAGGAGAAATGTTGTCAATGCTTTCATAGATGCCATACAACCATCAGGTAGGATTACATTATGGCAGGATCAGTCACCCGGACAAACCAACCCTCCTCCAAGAAGAATTGTGCTATGCCCCCCGATCCCTAGAGAGCGAAAGAGCCGCCTGGTGATCCCTAGGTTGCAGCACGTTCGGTCGTGAACTCCTCGCACCGCTGCCGCCGTTTCTAGGACCAACCGACGCCTCACCTGCATAGGTACCTACCTAGTTTCAGTCACACATTCAACATAGCGTTCGGACTCATGTGCCTTTCAGAACTAGGGGTCTTCGAGCCTGCTGCGTACGATTAGCCAGCCTTGCGGTGGCAAAAGTACCACATACCATACAATAACATATTGCCTAGCATATCTGGGTGTTGGCCTACCCCTTCAGTCTCTTTCAACCGGATACTACCATACATAACCATCAACCATACATATCATACATATATCATAATCAATAAATATGTTATGTGCCGATAAATAGTCTTGACATTATGCCAAGGGCCGCCACGTGGTCTTTCTTGCCAAGCCGGGGTCTACCCCCTCGGTCTTACAGACAAGTGCCAAGAGCCACTTCCTGGTCTTCCATGCAAGCATCACAAAGACAACTAGCATACATACTATTCTACTTAGCTAATTAGCATACATTATGCCAGGAGCCACCTCTTGGTTTTTCATACATAACGCCTAGGGGTGACCCCCTGGTCTTCCTTTCATACATAATAGCATACAGTGTGCTAAGAGCCACTTCCTGTTCTTCCATACATAATGCCTAGGGCTAACCCCGGGTCTTCCTACAGTACATAAACCAAATGGGTCGGCATTGGTGCCTTCGAGCCATACAAACAGTGAGGAGACTCACCTCGAATGCTGAAACTCCCTTCAAGAATTCCTTAGTTGTTGCCTTGACAACTCCTTGAGCTATCAATACCAAGATATCACCCAATTAGCTATTGGGCCCCAAACCATGATACATAATCCATACTTGAGGGTAAATTGACCATTTTACCCCTGGCCCAACAAGATTCATAACTAAGTCCCAAGACCAAAACTGACAAGGCCCAAAAAGGTAAAATCCATAAAAGCCCACTAATGGCCTAATTTTCCAAATTGGGCCCAACCCCTCTAATGGGACTGACCCTAAAACCCAAACATATTCTTTGCCCAAAATATCTTATTTATGTTGGCCCACAAAATCCCAAAGTAACGAGGTCCAATGAATGGCCCAAACCAAGGCCCACTTGTGTGAAACCCATTCTGACTGAGTACGCAGGGGGTACTCAGTTGTACACAACGCGTACTGGGTTCGTGACTTATATGTTGCGCGTACCTGGGCTAAAATGACCATTTACCCGTGGCCCAACAAGATACATAATTAAGGCCCAAGTCCAAAACCAATCAAGCCCAAAACTCCAAAATCCATAAAGGCCCACTAGTGGCCCACTAATGGCCCAATTTCCCAAATTAGGCCCAAACCTTTACATGGGCCCCACCCTAAGCCCAATAAATTATTTCCAGTCCAAACATACATCCTTAACTAGTCTAACAATCCTCAATCCAAATAATAGCCCAAACCCGAAATGGCCCAAAAGGCCCAATAAGGCCAAAATCTATCTTGGACCTAACCCAAGAAGGTCCAATTTCCAAAAAGGCCTGAATTACTAAATGGGATACCCTAACCAACTCCTGGTCCATGGTCCAAGGCCCAAAAGTCAACAAAACAAAACGAGGCAACCAGACCGAATATGCCCTGCGTACTCATATGGTACGCTAATCATACACCTCTTGGGGCTAGTATGCCCAGTGTACTCCTCTGTTAAGTCCTTTTTGCTATTAAGAACTTAATCCTTCAAACCAAGAGACCAAATCACAGATCTGAGCTCTACTTAATGTCTAATCCCATAAAGTCACTGACTTGGTGACTTTGCATGCCCCACATAATCCTAAATTCTAAAAATGGCACTCTACTTCCATGAAAGTGACCTTAACTCATGCGTGAACTCCTCAAGACCTTCAAGGTGGCAACTTTCTGTCTTAGGGACTCAAATAGCACCAAGGGTGGCAACCCTAAGCCTAGGAAATGAATTTGAACCATAAAGCTTCATCCTTGGGACCAAAAAGGTCCAAAAACCTAACACAATAGATTTAAGGAAATAACCACCAAGTTTAAGACTTTATATCTCAAATGAGATTCAAATGCTAAGGAGGTTCTGGATCTAAAAGCTATATCTTCTTCAATGAGCCTTCAAGAGTGAACACCTTCTTCAAAAGCACCAAAATACTCTTCTAATGGCCTTTTAAGTTCCAAGAACACACAAGGAAGGATTAGGGATTCATGAAAAATGTCTAATGGTGAGAGGGTGGCTGGGTTTTGGGGCATAATGTTCGTTATATAGTGCCAAGCCTTAAAATCTAGGGTTTTGGTCTGAAGGGAGTACGCCCCGCGAACCTCTTAGTACGCCCGATGTACTCACAAACCACCCGCGACCAAGTGAATTTATACGCTGGGCTTTCCCAGCCAGGCATGTGCATACATCCATTCATGCATGGGACTGATCTGCCAAACATCTCCATTAGGGGCTAATTCTGCCAAAATCTTCAAAGTGTCATAACTTCCCCATCCGACATCCGTTTCTAATGAACTTTATATCCACGAAAAGGTAGAGAGAAGCCCTACGCTCCTAATAACTCACCCAAGCCTTAAACCTTTCCGAATTAAACCTAACATTCATAAAATACCGAGACACCCGTTTACAATCATACCTTTGGCTTCCAAAGACACATATGAATAACTGGATCACTCATGTCATGACTCCTATGACAATGATAATTGGGCCGCAGTCCCAGGCAACGAAACACTTTCAAAAACCGGGTGTTACACCCACCTTGCATGTCATACATTTAACTCTAGCATTATTGTATCTCTCTGTCATTGTTTTTTAAGCAATTTGTCATATAGATTCACCGACTCGTCTTTCCTCTAGTAGATCTAGGTTTGTGCATAGATTTGCACTATTCGCACTTTCTTGAGGAGCTCTGGTTCACATGCCCTGTACTGGTGTTTCTATGGGAATAACCGCTCATGTTACATACACCAAGCTGAATGGTGTTTCCTTGGTTGGTGTTTGTATTGTCGTTTGGTAGGCCTATAGTTCACTTTGTAACTCATCAACCCAATTTCCTTTGTCTCACCCTAATTGGTTCTTTATTCCTTTAACCTGAGTTTTTTTTGGTCACTTCCACTTTACTATTTGCATCGGATGTGCTACCGAAATGAAATTATGTTTGATTCCTTTTTCCATACACCATTTTTGAAGGGGTTCTCTACAAATTGTTTCCCATTTTCATTGATAATCGTGTGTGGTAGACCAAAGAAAGAAACTATCTTCCTCCATACGAACTTTGCCACATTTTTTTCTATAGATTACTACCATTTCTTCTGCCTCGACCCACTTGGAAAAGTAATCTACAACTATTATTAAGAACTTTACTCTTCCTAGTGCTTCGGGGAAAGGTCCCACGATGTCAATTCCCTAATGAAAAAAGGGTCATGGGCTAGTGATGCTTGTCAATGTCATTGGTGGGAGTGTCGGAATGTTCGAGTGTATCTTATAGTTGTGGCACTTTTGAATGAAAGAATTTGTATCGATGGTCATTGATGGCCAAAAGTATCATGTTCAAAGTATCTTATGAGTGATTGCTCTTGATCTTAAGTGTGCTCCACATATACCTACATGTATCTCTTCTATAAAAAGTTCTATTTCTCTCTTTGTGATACACTTCAACCATAGGGTAGAATACTTCGATATAACGAACGTCCATACATAGTATATCATGTTGAATTGAAACGCACCTTTCGAGCTTCTCTATCATCTTCCAAGAAAGTTTCTTTAGTAAGGAAAAGGATGTATGGTGACATACATGAGTCTTCTTCTTCGGTTATTGCTAAAGTTTCTATGATTGGCTCTTCAATACTCCTCTTTGATGGTATTTTATGTAACATACTGTTTCGAGAAGTTCTTATTATAGGATTTTGGAAAACAAATGGATCAAGTAAATTCCTTGGTGTAACATCCTGAATCAAGGTACAATTATATTTCCTTAACCTTTCTTTATTGTGTCAAGACCAATCGTTATGTTGTAAGAGATGGCAAGTGAGTACGCGGGGCGTACACATGAGTACGCACAACATACTCATGCACTTAGAATGATCGTGGAGGCTACCTAGTATGTTGGGCGTACTAGTCTCGGTATGCAAACCCTAATATTTCTTGTGTCCCTATTTAAGGAATATGACGGCTTAATTTATAGTCACATTTATTAGCCTCCAACTTTCCCTAAACCCTAAATCTCGAGTGTGTGCTTGTGGGTGTGATTTTTGCAAGCTTAAGAGGTTCTTGACCCTTGTAGTGAGAGAGTGAAGTTAGAAGAAGAAGAAGAAAAAAGTGTCATTCAGGTTAGAGATCCAGCAACCATCCATCTTGTGCATCATCTCCATGTATAAAGCTTGTACCTTGGCTAGTATTCTCTTAGATCTCTTTTAGTGCAAGATTTTGTGAATTTTTGTCCTCAGGTTTGGACCTTTTCGAGTTTGTGACTCTCTAGAGAGTTTAGGCTGTCCTTTCATGCATTTTAGGGCATCTAGATGGATAAAAATGCTTTCTTGATCTTCCTTTGTGTCCCATATATGAGTAAAGTAGTTTGAATTGGGTGAAATGTTGTTCTAGCCTCCCATAGCCATGCAAAGGCCTAAAGCCCACGACGTTATGGAATAAGAGACCTTGTTTAGCTCGGATATATAGTTAGAGTACTTGTTTTAATGGTTTAAGACCAAAAGAAGTGAAGAATGGAAGTCTGGGGAGTACGTTGTGCGTACTCCCATCTACGCGCAACGCAGAGCTGAAGACCCCCGTCACATGCATGGCCAACAGTATGCCCAACGTACTCGTTGGGTGTTGACTTTGATTGACTTTGGTTGACCTTGCTGATTTTGACTTTTAGGTCAAAATTTAGGATATGGACCTAGGGAGGGGAAAAATGGTCCTTTTGCCCTTAGTGGGCTTAGTTGTGGACTTGGACTCGTGTTATGATTATGGGCCTTAGTTATTAATTAAGGTAATTTATTTGGTTGAATAGGCGGAGTCTAGAACCAGCAGTTCGGTTGCTAGGTTTTCGTGTCGTCAGTATTAGGTGAGTCTCCTCACATACTTTTACCTTTGTAGAAGGATAACTATATCATTATGACCAACTGGGGTTAGCTGTTATGTTATGTTATGTTATATTATGATGTGTATTGTGCCAATACGATGAATGTTGATGTAACACCCGGTTTCAGATTGCTTCGTTGCAGGGGGCTGATGCCCAATCATCAGTCGATATGGGGGTTAGGAGGTTTGGGAAAAGGAGGATTTATCCCATATTAGATGTAGTTGCCAGGGTCTAAGTGAACCATGTATTTGATTACGTCTTCGGAAGCCAATGGTATGACTGTAAATTGATATCACGGTCTTTTAATGATTTTGGGTTATAATCGGAAGGCTTTAAGGCTCGGGTGTATTTCTTGGAGCGTAGGGCTTCTCACCGCTGTTTCGTGGATATAAGGTTCATTAGAAACGGACTTAGGATGAGTAAGTTATGACACTTTGAAGATTTTGGCAGAATTAGCCCCTAATGAAAAGATGTGGTAGATCAATCCTATGCATGCAAGGATTTGCATGCGCATGTTTAGCTGGGTAGACCAAGCGTAAGCTGGAGTGCGCCCAAGGTATAAGAGTAAATGATCGTGGGCGGTTCATGAGTACGTCGGGCGTACAAAGAGTTATGTGGGGTGTACTCCTTCTAGACCACAACCCTAATTTCCCCTACGTGTACCCTATCTAAGCAACATTATACCACTCCTTAGGTCATTCAAGTCAGCCACCACCCCTTTTTATGTCCATGAAACCCTAGATTGCCTTGGATGGAGCTTGGAGCTTAAAAGAAGACTTGTTAGTCTTTGTACAAGAAGAGGAAGGTGGTGTTCAAGTGTTGATCATGGAAGGGAGCTTGTAGATCCAGAAATTTATCATACTTTGCAACCCATTGGAGGTAACAAGCTCTGATCTGAACCTTCCGTCTCACAGATCCTCTTTTGGGTTGGTTTTTGACCATTTTTAGCCTTTTGCTTGGTCTTGGTGAGCTAGGGTCATTTTTAGCCTTTTGAGTCCAAGCATGAGTTAAGACCATCCATTAAGCTCTTTTGAGCTCTAGAGTCCCATTAATCCATGCATGTTAGTAAAGTTGACAACTTTACTTGAAAAGTCAACTATAGAAGTCAGACTGGAGAGTTGGAGCAAGGGATGAAGTGATTAAGTGCTTATTTGGAGAGGGTTGGACCTCAAAGGAGTACGTTGGGTGTACCCACCTGGTACGTGACACGTACTAGCCCCAACAGGTGTACGCTTAGCGTACCAGATGAGTACGCAGGGCATACTTGGTCTGGTTGCCTCACTTTGTTTTGTTGACTTTTGGGCCTTGGACCATGGACCAGGAGTTGGTTAGGATTGCCCATTTAGTAATTCATGCCTTTTTAGAGATTGGACCTTCTTGAGTTAGGTCCTAGATAGATTTGGGCCTTATTGGGCCTTGTAGGCCATTTTGGGTTTGGGCTATTATTTGAGTTGCAGATTGTTAGACTAGTTAAGGATGTATATTTGGGCTGGAAATAATTTATTAGGCTTAGGGTGAGGCCCATGTAAAGGTTTGGGGTCAATTTGGAAAAATGGGCCATTAGTGGGCCTTTATGGATTTTGGATTTTTGGGCTTGATTGGTTTTCGACTTGAGCCTTAGTTATGTATCTTGTTGGGCCAGGGGTAAATGGTCATTTCACCCCAAGTATGGATTATAGATCATGGTTTAGAACCTAATTGCTAATTGGGTGATATTGTGGCATTGATAGCTTGAGGAGTTGGCAGGGCAGCAGTTAAGGATTTCTTGCAGTGGACTTCAACATAGCGAGGTGAGTTACCTTCCAGCGGAAGTGGGTCGAAGGCACCAATGCCGACCCACTAGTAAGTGTTATAGTATAGATGATTGTCTTCGTGATAATTATCTGGTATGCCACTACCTGTTATGCTTTATGTTGTAGTATGTTATGATATGATGTGATAGTAGTAGGAGGGGTAAGATAGGCCCCAATACCGGTCGAAAGGATCGAAGGGGTAGGCCACCACCCTGATATGCTAGGCAGTATGTGACTTATGTGTTTATTTATTTGGATGTTATATGGTAAAAGTAGGGGTGAAATAGTCCTTGGTACCGGTCGACAGGACCGAAGGGGTAGGCCAGCACCCTGAAATGCTAGGCAAGGTATCGGTCAAAAGGACCGAAGGGGTAGGCCGGCACCATGATATGATAGGTATGTTATTGGTTGAAAGAGACCGAAGGGGTAGGCCAACACCCTGATATGCTAGCCAGTTACCAGTTGAAAGAGACCGAAGGCGTAGTCCAGTACCTGTATATGTTAGACAGTACATTTATTGTATGGTATGTGGTATGATGGGGGAAATAACTAAGTTTTGTGCTTACGGTTTTCAGTTTTGGTTTCAGGTACTTCTTTTGCAAAAGGAAACAAGTCGGAATGATCTCAATGCATCACACTATGTTTTCCGCACTTGAGATCTTTGGGATTATAATATGATATTGTTTCATTATGACATGTTTTGAATATTGACATACTGGTTTTGAAATGGGATGACAGTATGGATGTTTTTATACTTTTGGTTTGCTAATAACATAATTAAAAATGAAATTTTTGGTCTTGAATTTTGAGATGTTACAAGTTGGTATCAGGGCCTTGGTTTGATGGATTCAGACACACTTTTGGGAGTGTCTGGACTCAAATCGAGGGTTTGAAAGATTTTTACAAGAAAATAATTTTCCACAAAATAAATAGATAAAGAGTTTTGATAAAGAACAAGGAGTGTGATGCATGCAATCATCCGAGCTCAAGTAAGTTTTCCCCAAGATACCCTTACATGTTATGTTATGTTATGATATGAATTGAGAATATGTGAACTGCATGCTAGATTAGGGCTAAGGATCTAGGAAGGATGCCTTATATGCCTTTTATATGTGCTTGTAGACCTGCATGCTACTACTGATCAGTTATTGATAGGATGGCCAACTTAGGTTATGCCTAATTGTATGAACTTTAGTTTAACGACGTGAATTTTCAAAACAATTTTTCATTTTAACACATACTTTCATTCACACGATAATCATAAAAACATAATGTGTCCACTGTAACATAACAAAACATGTCCCAAGATCTCAATATCATAAACTCTATAAGTGTGTACGGATCATGTCAGCGCCTTCCTGCGATCCTCGCTCGTACCTGAAACACATAACATAACAACTGTAAGCATAAATTCTTAGTGAGTTCCCAAAAATACCACATACCCCACATACGCCTTTCCAGGCCATGACGCTATAGGATCTTCTGATACATGTGTCTCAGGGGACTTCCGCCCCAAATCCCGGTAGACCTTCCGGTCCTACCCATATCGACCTTCCGGTCCGTACCCTCTTGATCTTCCGGTCCATATCATCTTTACCTTCCGGTCCTTACCATACGTAACATACATAGCACATACATAAATATCATCTTGACCTTCTGGTCCTTATCATACATAACATACATAGCACATACATATCACATAACCACATATAGCACATACATCATAGCATACAAGACCTTCCGGTCACACATAGGTACCCTTCCAGGTATAGTATCGTGAGAAGACTCACCTCAATGAAGTCGGATAAACTCTCGTGCTCAACGTCCCGACCTAGCCTCCTCCTATTATTCAAATAACATTCCCGATCAATACTCTCTCATGATCATCTCTACAGACTGGGTAGAAGGTCATTCTACCCTTCCCTGAACTCTCCTGAATCAGTCTTGACCAGAACCCTAAAGTCAACGAAAGTCAATGGTCAACTTTGACCCGACTCGTCGAGTGCACAAAGGTGACTCGGCGAGTCCGTGCGGGTCCTTTGAATCCTTTCAGACTCTCTTGGCTCGTCAAGTCTTTCCTCCACTCGACGAGTTACACCTGTCACGAATCGAGGGGCAACCCCGACTCGACTCGTCGAGTCCGCTCATGGACTCGGCGAGTTCATGACATGCTCACACTCAAATGACCTTCTGAGGTCAAATCTATTACTCTAATCCATAGATCTGACCTTCCCAAGCTCAATAAACACGTAAAGGTCCGAACTTGATACTCATGCAACGTCCAAATGAATCTTCTTGAAGATTTAGCCCCAAATACAACATCCTAAGACCAATCCTTTCATAAATCACCATAAAGCAAGATGGATAAGGTCTTCTGGACCACTATGGGTCCAGATCTAAAGCCTAAACATGATAAGGGACCATATCTCCAACAAATCATCCCAATAAAGGGTATAGAAAACCCTAGATCCATGGATTCTTTAACAAAACAGAAAGAGGATCGATATGTTACCTCAAAGATGATGCCCTCTGCTTGAAACTCACAAATATGCAACCTCCTTGGCGTCCTCTAAGCTGGAATCAACTTCTTCTTGCAAATCCAACCCACAAATATCCAATAGTGGCTTTTTCTCTCTCACAAACGCTTAATCACTATTAGGGTTTCTCTCAAGGGTCTGGTAGCCGCAAATGGTGGCTATAAGGGTCCTAAAATAGGTCCCAAACCCGAGAATTTAAGGTTTCATTAAACAGCGTGGACTCGCCGAGTCCTTCATTAAACCAGACCAGAACATGCACGATCCCACTCGGCGAGTCTCAGCGTCCACTCGCCGAGTCCCTCTCTAAAATTCAATATAAATACATAAAATAACATACCTGGGAATCCGGATCTTACAATTACCCCCCACTAGAATCAGACTTCGCCCTCGAAGTCCTGCTCGGCAAACAATTCTGGATGTTGCTCCTGCATCTCCAACTCCGGCTCCTAGGTTAGCTCGGATCCTTTCTAATGTTGCCATTGGACCTTCACCAATGAAACCTCCTTGTTCCTCAGAACCTTGATCTTCCGATCCCGGATCGCGACTGGCCTCTCCGCATAATTGAGACTCACATCCACCTGAATATCCTCCAAAGGTACTACCGCCGACTCGTTGGCTATACATTTCCTCAACTGTGACACGTGGAAGGTATCATGAATCTGGCTCAACTCCGCAGGTAGCTCAAACCGATATGCTACCCTTCCGACCCTTGCGGTCACCCTGAATGGACTGATGTACTGGGGCCCCAGCTTTCCCCTCTTCCTAAATCGGATCACTCCTTTCCAAGGAGATACTTTCAGGAGTACGAAGTCCCCCACCTGGAACTCTAGCTCGAATCGTCGCCGATCCGCATAACTCTTCTGACGACTCTGAGCCGTCAGTAACCTCTGTATAACTTGTTGTATTTGATCTGCCGTCTGAAGTACTATCTCAGTGCTACCCATCACACGCTGCCCTACCTCTCCCCAGCAAATAGGAGTCTGACACCTCCTCCCATACAACAACTCGAAGGGAGGCATACCAATACTGGAATGGTGGTTGTTGTTGTAGGAAAACTCAGCCAACGGCAGATATGTGTCCCAACTTCCTCCAAAGTCCAACACACATGCTCGGAGCATGTCCTCGAGTGTCTGAATCGTCCGCTCACTCTGTCCGTCCGTCTGGGGGTGGTAGGCGGTACTGAAATGCAACCTCGTACCCAACTCCTCGTGGAACTTCTTCCAGAACCTGGAAGTGAAACGTACATCTCGATCTGACACGATCGAGATCGGTACCCCATGACGCGATACCACCTCCCTCACATACAACTCTGCCAACCTTTCGGTAGAAGAGCTCTCACTGATAGCAAGAAAACGCGCGCTCTTCGTCAGCCGGTTGACGATCACCCAAATTGCATCAACACCCCTCGCGGTCCTTGGCAATTTGGTGATGAAGTCCATGGAAATTTGTTCCCACTTCCACTGGGGAACCTCAAGCGGATGCAACTTGCCATGCGGACACTGATGCTCGGCCTTAACCTTATGACAGGTCAAGCACCTCTCGACAAACCACGCGACATCCCTCTTCATATAGGGCCACCAATAATCTTTCTTCAGGTCCAAATACATCTTTGTGGCCCTGGGGTGGATCGAGAATCTCGCTCTATGCGCCTCCTCCATCAGAATGGTACGTTCTTCACCTGCATACGGCACCCAAATCCGACCTTGAAAGGTCATCAGCCCTCGACTATCTGTCACGAACTCGGACACTGTCATACCCCCGAACCAGACGACGGAAACGTCCGAGGGCTGTTGTGACTCAATTGAATACCATCACAGTGAATATACATGAAACATAACATCATTCATCACCATGCATTGAAATATTACAACTGGTAGTGTTTACATTTAGTACATTGTTTCAAAACATTACATTCCCAAAAAGTAAATTGTTCGATACTAGTTAAACAAACAACAAGACATCACTGAGTACATTTTTCCTTCGATTTACCTGTTACCTGAGAATACAAGTATTTTGAAAAACGTCAACATATAAAATGTTGGTGAGTTCATAAGTAATGTTTGAAACACAGTGTTTGTATTGTTTTGAAAAACCACCAGAAAATCCGATATTTTCTGAAATGATTGTTGTAAGTAAGAAAAAGTGTGAAGATCCGTAAGTATGCTTGTTTATTTCTACAAGTGTGAAAAATTGTTTGACTTGGTATGCATCACGTAGGTGTAAGTGTTGAAATCTCTAGGAAAACCCGATGTTTTCCTAATACTTTAAATTACACGTTTTATTTATTGTTATACCGTTGCGACGTATGTATTCGATCATTCCAGGTGACATTGGATAAAGTATGGGTGGTGAGTTGTCATAATCACGCATTAATGAAAATGTCTTGCTTACAACTATACAAATGATCCCTTAGGCTTCGTCAGTACTACTCACCTAATCCAACCACCCTGACTTCCCATAGCCCTACAACCTAGGAAGAAAAGAGGGTGCGAAGCCCCCGTTAATTCCATGAGTCGTTAAAGGCTATCGTGAATGCGAAAAGCCCTTGGCCCGACTCGCATTTGACTTCTCGACTTTAATAGCATTGCCAAAGGACCCTTGGGGCCCAACAGCACAAAAGCTATTGAAAGTCCTTTTACACGGTATTAGGTCGTGTAAGACCCAACAACGTGTAAGCGCGTTTCCTTCGGGCCTAAAGATCATGTCATTGGGCTAGCTAGGCCCAACAAGCACGATTTGAAACTTTTGGGCCCAAAGATGGTGTATCGACATCTGGTGAATTCCCACGTGTGTATTGACTTCCCGTAATTTCTGCGTGTGTATTGAAGTATCGTCGTGTATTGATTTTCGATTCGTTATTGATTCGAGACCGAATCAACTTGTTTGGTAACGATTTTGGTGTTGAAGGTGTATTATGTTTCATCGGTAGCCGTGGTACTCGTATTTTATCTTAAAGTATTTATTGTTTAAACCATTAGAATTTTTCTTTTTGAAGCCCCCTCTTAGATAAATTACACTTTTAACCCTTTACATAAAAGAATTTCCATTTAAATCCTTAAACCATTTTTCTTGACACTTTAGTATCAAAACTTGTTGAAAAGGTATTTCAGCTCAAATTTTCTTGAAAAACAGTTTTAGTCCCTCAGAATCAAGTTTTCTCGGTTGAAACCTCTATTTTCGCAATTTTTACAATTTTGACCCAAAATGGAAAATTTTTGCATCTTTGGTCCCTTTTAAATTTGAAAAGTCTTTTTAACCCTTGAAATGGACTTGGTATACTAGTAGTCCCCTGTTTTACAGAAAAGTGCAGTTTCAGCCCTTCTAAATTAAAAATCTCGCAATTTGGGCTTCATTGGGCCGAAAAATTCATTTTTGGCCCATTATGTTTAAAAATTCACATTTTAATCCTTCAAAAGAGTAGATTTTCTGAAAATACATTTTTGAAACTGTTTTGACTCATCTCATCCTTCAGAATTTGTATTTTGTCGTTTTGGGCCCTTTAGTTTTATATTTTTAGCATTTTGAGCACAAAAATGGGTTTTAAGCCCATAGATGTTCATATTAACCAACTTGGTTATTTTTCTAGAATTGATTTATGTGAAACAATATAAGTTATACTTATTTCATTCATCACATTGTAGATCTCGATTTTTAAGCTCTTTTTGACTAGAACCAACACCACAATCACATAAGAACATATATATATATATATATATATATATATATATATATATATATATATATATATATATATAAGCATAGAAATCACACAAGCATACATATACTCATAGATCTACACATTTGCTTGTTTCCCCCCCCCCCACAAAACTTATAAAAACCGAAAGATAGGGGGTATGAAGCTCACCTTGAGTTGTGGTTTTGATTTGAAGAAGAAAAGGAAGAAAGTGAGGTGATTTTCGGCCCTAGCAACACCTTGATGAAGATATCGAATTTGAGGTGGTTCTAAGATGCAAGATCATGATTTCATATGAGTTAAGAAGAGATTTTTTTATAGAACAAGGAGTCTAGAGTGTGGATTCAAGCATCAACTTACCTAGATGATGATTTTTGTGAAGAATTCTCCTTGCAAGGTCCTTGAATCTCGAAAATATGGAGGAGGTATGGGAGAGTTTTCTTGAGAGGAGAGTGAGTGAAATGTGTGTGTGTGTGTGCTTGAACACGGCCGAGAGCAAGAGAGAGAGAAAGAAATAGATCTTGAAGTGATATGTGCATGGATATATGAGATAAGATGCATGGAAAACCATGATGTAAAAGTGAGGTGGCCATGAAAGTCAACTCTCCCTTTTTACATGGGCTTGGGCCGAGAATTTTAGAGGAAGAGAAAAGAATTTGGGCCTTGTAAGCTTAAGCCTTATTCATGATTATGTTAAGTGGTGTTTGGTCCAAATAACCATAAATATGATTCTTATGACCTATTAGGGCTACATTAGGTTAAATATGGACCAAAATGGTTCATATAATTAATTTATTTCATTCTAGGCCCAATATGGCCCAAAATGTTGAAATAAATGGGAGTGGGTCCAATTAGAGCCCATTTATGAGTTCTAAGCCCAAGATGGTCAAATAGGAAGCTTATTGGTCCATTGGGCCCAATAAGGAAGTCCTAGTCCAAAATGGACCTAAACAATAACTTCTAGGGTTTCCAATTGCATGTTGACCATTTGTAATGCTTGTATGGTGTATCTGATTGAAATTTTGATGTCATAGAATAAGCATCATACATGATCTTATGCTTTTGGATTCATAGTTTGACTTAAGTATTGTAGTTACAAGGCACAAAAATTCCTGATTGTAACAGACACCTGCCCGATCACCCGCTCCCTCTTGCGGTTCTCCGGTATCACGGCCTTTGCTTGGGCCTCTCGAATGGTGTCAAACAACGGATTCATCACTGTCAATCTCATACAAGTGCCACGAATCGGGGCACTCTCCGCCCTTCGGCTGAGCGCATCAGCTACAACATTAGCTTTGCCCGGGTCCAACCATCTCCTCTGACGCATATTCAGATTAGGTTGATCTATCAAATACTTCAGGCTCTTGTGGTCCGTGTATATGATATACCGACCCCATACAAATAGTGACGCCATATCTTGAGGGCAAACACCACTGCCCCCAACTCCAGATCGTGAGTGGGATACCTCGCCTCATGAGGCTTCAGCTGCCTCGATGCGTATGCTATCACATGCCTTCTCTGCATAAGCACCGTACCCAACCCCGATATCGATGCGTCACAATACACCACAAAATCCTTCATCCCTTCAGGGAGGGCTAACACAGGGGCTTCGCATAACTTCTGGCGAAGTGTCTCAAACGAGGTCTGCTGCTCCTGACCCCATGAAAAAGCAACACCCTTCCGGGTCAACCTAGTGAGAGGCACGACGATCTTGGAGAAGTCTCTGATAAATCTCCGATAGTAATCGGTCAATCCCAGAAAACTCCTGATCTCGGTGGGAGATCTCGGCACCTACCAACTCATAACCGCCTCAATCTTGGTCGGATCGACCAAAATCCCATCCTGGTTGATGAGATGCCCCAAGAACTGGACATCTCGTAACCAGAACTCGCACTTGGAGAATTTGACATAAAGACTCTCCGTCCTCAATACTCCGAGAATCTCTCTCAGATGCTCCTCGTGCTGCTCTCTAGATCTTGAATGCACCAATATATCGTCGATGAACACGATCACTGAACAATCTAGCATCGGTCTACACACCCTGTTCATGAGATCCATGAACACTGCTGGTGCGTTGGTGAGCCCGAAAGGCATCACCACGAACTCGTAATGCCCATAACGAGTCCTGAATGTCGTTATCTGGATATCCTCATCACGCACTCTCATCTGGTGATATCCAGACATCAGATCAATCTTGGAAAACCAAGACGCTCCCTGCAATTGATCAAACAAATCGTCGATCCTCGGTAATGGATAACAGTTCTTGACCGTCAACTTGTTCAACTCCCGATAATCAATACACATCCGGTGTGAACCATCCTTTTTCTTGACAAAAAGGATCGGCACTCCCCATGGCGAGCTACTCGGTCGAATAAACCCCTTCCCCAGCAGCTCCTGAAGCTGCGAGGATAACTCCTGCATCTCTGGCGGCGCAATGCGATAAGGCGCCTTGGCGATAGGCGCTACCGCCGTAACCAAATCAATGCAGAACTCTACCTGCCTCTCGGGAGGCACACCCGACAACTCCTCGGGAAAAACATCCGGGAACTCACGCACTATCGGAACGTCATCCACCGAACTTGGCCCCTCGTGTGTCCATCACATAGGCTACAAACCCGTTGCAGCCCTACTATAAACTCTGTCTCACTCTGGCAGCCGAACAAAACGCTGTCTCAGAACGAGTACCCTCACCGTACACCGTAAGTACTCCCCCACTAGGGTCTCGTATCATCACCAACCGTCGCTCGCAGTCTATAACATCCCCAAATCGGCTCAGCCAATCCATGCCCACTATGACACACACGTCCCCCATCGCTATCGGGACCAGATCTACCGGAAACTCAACGCCGAAGATCTCAAGTACACATCCTCGTATCACCTCCGTAGCATACACCACTTGCTCGTCAGCTATGGAAACTCGTAGAGGTCCACTCAATGCCTCTCGTCTGCTACTGACGTGCCGACTAAACGCTATCGACACAAATGATCGACTCACACCCGAGTCAAATAACACTAAGGCATGTACATAACTCACAAGAAAAGCACCTACACATATCATCATATAAGCACAATATCTCAACTCAGCATAAAATGAAGAAGAATACATACCAGCCACTATATCAGGCGCTGCGCGGACCTCCTCCGTTGTCAACTGGAAAGCTCTCCCGCGAGCCTTCGATGCCTCGGCCTTCACCGGCCGAACCTCGGTAACCCTAGCAGCAGGTGCAGATCCCTATCCTGATCCATAATGTAATTGCGGGCACTCAGCCTTCCGATGGCCAGTCTGTTTACAATGAAAGCAAACCATAAATCCCTTGGGGCAATCCTTGGCGATATGCCCCTCCTTGCCACATTTGTAGCAAGCACCCGATCGACAAACCCCATCATGTCCCTTGCCGCACTTTCCGCAAGTGCGGCCCTTCTGGCCTCTGGATCTCGTATCAACTGACTTGGCCCACTTGGCTGCCGGCTGAGACTGTGCCGACCGCCGATCTATCCTCTGGGACTCGGCCTCCTCCCTGGCCTGAGTCTCCAACTCAATCTCCCTCTTCCGGGCATTTTCCTGGAGCTCAAAAAATGTCTGGTAAGGCGAGTTCGACATGAACTCCCATATATCCCTCCTCAAAACGCCCAAATACCGGCTCATGCGTGCCTGCTCAGTAGATACTTGCTCAGGGAAGAACATCGCCCACTCATGAAACTTCCTGGTAACCATAGTAACCGAATCAGTACCCTGCTTGAGGCTCAACAACTCCTGCACCAACCGTTCCCTCTCCACCGGGGGAACATACTCATCTCTGAAATGGTGGTGAACCTCTCCCAGGTCACCGCTGAAATCTCTGCAAGAGTGAAGCTCGCCGTCACGAACTTCCACCAATCCTTCGCTCCCAATCGAGGCTAGTTCAACGCGAACCGTACCCTCAGATACTCCGGACATGAACACGTGTAGAAGCATCCCTCAATATCAGCAATCCATCTCATTGCAGCGATCGGATCCTGCGTCCTATCAAACTCTGGTGGCTTCGTGTTGCTGAACTCTCGAAGAAACATCGAGTCACCTCCCTGAGGTCTGGCAGCAGCCACAGCTGCAGTAGCTGCAGCAGCAGCAACCTCAGTCACCGCTGCATACCGCTCATCGAAAGTCTCAATCAATGTGGTCTTGATAGACCCAAACATCTCCGGAATCTCGGCCCTGATCGTCGCCGCCACCTCATTGTGGATCATCTGATGAAGCTCCTCATCACTCACGCCACTCAGCTCAGGTCTGTGACGTGTCCCAACCATGATGTCTCTCAAATATAACATAAACAATATCAGAGACTCGCTCGAGTAAACTCGCACTCGATAACTCACCCCACTTTTTCCTTGGTACCCAAAGGATTCTTACTTAGGGTGTGCACTGCTCCGGTGTCTTCAGTAGTACGGGCCCTATACTACCGTCCACACTGCATCAACATTCACTCTAAATCCTCCTCCATGGATCCCAGATCACAAGCACTCTATATCTCACTGGCATAGGCTACCCTTCGGTAACCTCTTATCAGCTCCTCACTGCTACCTACTCGCTCTCAAGCATCACATAACAGCAAAATATTTCCTAGACTAAGGCATCACAAATCAGTCCACTGTAGTCCTAATATGAATACCTAGCCTACTCTAGCATGCATAGCATATCATAACATATCTCATAACACATAATGTAAGGGTATTTTGGGAAATCACCGTTTAGGCGCTAGCTGATCGTACACACTGCTTCCTTCTGCCTTTCTCAAAATCTTTTACTTTCTTAGAAAATTTTGTTTATTTTATGAAAAACTTTCTCAAATCCTCAGTTTGAGTTCAGATTCATCCAAAGATGCACCCGAATCCCTCAAACCAAGGCTCTGATACCAACTTGTAACGATGTGAATTTTCAAAACAATTTTTCATTTTAACACATACTTTCATTCACACGATAATCATAAAAACATAATGTGTCCACTGTAACATAACAAAACATGTCCCAAGATCTCAATATCATAAACTCTATAAGTGTGTACGGATCATGTCGGCGCCTTCCAGCGATCCTCGCTCGTACCTGAAACACATAACATAACAACTGTAAGCATAAATGCTTAGTGAGTTCCCCAAAATACCACATACCCCACATACTCCTTTCTAGGCCATGACGCTGTAGGATCTTCCGATCCATGTGTCTTAGGGGACTTCCACCCCAAATCCCGGTAGACCTTCTGGTCCTACCCATATCGACCTTCCGGTCTGTACCCTCTTGACCTTCTGGTTCATATCATCTTGACCTTCTGGTCCTTACCATACGTAACATACATAGCACATACATAAATATCATCTTGACCTTCCGATCCTTATCATACATAACATACATAGCACATACATATCACATAACCGCATATAGCACATACATCATAGCATACAAGACCTTCCGGTCACACATAGGTACCCTTCTAGGTATAGTATCGTAAGAAGACTCACCTCAATGAAGTCGGATAAACTCTCGTGCTCAACTTCCCGACCTAGCCTCCTCCTATTATTCAAATAACATTCCCGATCAATACTCTCTCATGATCTCATCTCTACAGACTGGGTAGAAGGCCATTCTACCTTTCCCTAAACTCTCATGAATCTGTCTTGACCAGAACTCTAAAGTCAACGAAAGTCAACGGTCAACTTTGACCTGACTCGTCGAGTGCACAAAGGTGACTCGGCGAGTCCGTGCGGGTCCTTTGAATCCTTTCAGACTCTCTTGGCTCATCAAGTCTTTCCTCCACTCGACGAGTTACACCTATCACGAATCGAGGGGCAACCCCGACTCGACTCATCGAGTCCGCTCATGGACTCGGCGATTTCATTCCATGCTCACACTCAAATGACCTTCTGAGGTCAGATCTGTTCCTCTAATCCATAGATCTGACCTTCCCAAGCTCAATAAACACGTAAAGGTCCAAACTTGATACTCATGCAACGTCCAAATGACTCTTCTTGAATATTTAGCCCCAAATACAACATCCTAAGTCCAATCCTTTCATAACTCACCATAAAGCAAGATGGATAAGGTCCTTTGGACCACTATGGGTCCGGATCTAAAGCCTAAACATGATAAGGGACCATATCTCCAACAAATCATCCCAATAAAGGGTATAGAAAACCCTAGATCCATGGATTCTTTAACAAAATAGAAAGAGGATATATATACTACCTCAAAGATGATGCCCTCTGCTTGAAACCCACAAATATGCAACCTCCTTGACCTCCTCTAAGCTGGAATCAACTTCTTCTTGCAAAACCAACCCACAAATATCCAATAATGGCTTCTTCTCTCTCACAAACGCTCAAGCACTATTAGGGTTTCTCTCAAGGGTCTGGTAACCACAAATAGTGGCTATACGGGTCCTTAAATAGGTCCCAAACCCGAGAATTTAGGATTTCATTAAATAGTGTGGACTCGTCCAGTCCTTCATTAAACCAGACTAGAACAAGCGCGATCCCACTCGGCGAGTCTCAGCGTCCACTCGCCAAGTCCCTCTCTAAAATTCAATATAAATACATAAAATAAGATACCTGGGAATCTGGATGTTACATTTAGAATCTCATACGAGTATAGATTCCTGATAGAGGATAGAATGGTTTTATTGGAGTATGTTGGTTAGTTTTTCCATTGTCGAAATGTTGCTTGCTTTGTGCTTTGTGGGACTCTTAGCGATGTGAGCTGCCTACTAAGTGAATATGTTAAGTCACATGGGGAACATACCGGATAATCTCAAAGTGATAGACTTGACCCTATTGCACAGCTCTCGTTTGTGTCCAACTGTTCTAGGGATAAGTCTTTTACTCGAAGGATTATCTGATCTCTGTTACATTTGGCTATATTTATGAGGTAGCTAGTTGACATTAATGGGAATCCTTCAGCAGTTGAGGATTGGTTGGGTTCGGGAACCTAGGAGAGCCTAGGATATGTTGTAGTGGGTTAATAGTATGGTTCAGTGAGTACTGGCATAATGTTTTGAAGAAGTGATTTAGAGGATTCATGAGGATTGCTGAGGAAAGTATGGATAGGTGTGAAAGGTAGTATTGGGCCCGTACTACTAAAAGCACAAGATCCATACTCGAATCGGTGAAAGTCTTGGAGAATCTAAGAAGCTTATGAGAGGTGGATTCTTGGGCGAATTATGATTGTTGGCTTGATTGTATTTCAGTTTGAAGATGAGCTCTCAAGAAGATGGTTCAGGTTCGGGTTCCGGAACAGGTGCAGGTGTTGAGTCGATCTGCGAGCAGATGCGGGAGTTCCTCTCGTCGGAGATTACACGCGGTATGATGGAGCAGACTCCTATGATCTTGGGGTTAGTCGAGGAAGGGATTTTAGAAGTATTGGATAGCTGTCTCGGGGCCTTTCGGGTTGAGAATATAGCAGCGCGGCTAGGGGCTCATCTAGAGCCCAAGGCTTGTGGATCCCTAGGATACTTCAAGGAGGAGGATCCTCTTGTTAGCTTTAGTCATTCGGGATCGGAGGAGATTTGTGCGCCGTATCTTCAGGAGAGTCAACCACGTGATCAGATTTCCGCTGAGATTTCACGAGCCCTTCGCGAGGGATTGCCTTGTATCATTGGTCGGATCACTGACAGATTGGTTGTCAAATTAGAGGAGCGACCTGCACTCTCACGTGCTGCAAGTGCAGTTGGTGGGGTTGGTAGTGAAGGAAACTTGAGTTTATAAGCGCGGCTCGAAAAAAGGAAGCGGACACCTATCTCAGGATGATTGGAAGGAGGTGGAGGGTCCGACTCAGCTAACTTGGGTGTTAGAAGTCAGGGAGATCTTGAGGTGTGTGGCAAGTGTGGGGGAACCCATGGGTTTGCTTGTCACAAATTTAGGTGTTTCAAAATACAATGATAGGTCATTAGAATATGTCACAACGTTCCATTATAGTAATACAAGAACTTATCTTAAGTTCGTATCCAGTGAGGATCGAGATTGTGACTTGAAGGTCATAATTTGGGGTCAAACGTAAGATAGGGAGCAAGTGCAAGATCGAGCACCGCCTGCAGTCAGGAAGTCTTAGAGTTAGATACTCGTTCGAAGAAACATCAAAGTTACGATTATTAATTAGGATGAAGATATAACGTATGGAGTCATTATTCAAGCCCTGTTTCGTTGATGATTCTGGGACGTAATCATCCTAAGGGGGAGATAATTATAACGCCCGCATATCCGGGCTAGTCAATTTAGAGACAGTAAGCATCAAAAATAAGTTTTTGATGGAAGATTATTTAGAAGGATTAATCTTAACAAAGTTGTAGTATATGTTACAAGGTTTCAATACATATAAAGAACGCCGAAATCCGAGTTATAACGAAGAAGTTATGACCCGTCAAAGTTTTTTTGGCAAAACCGGCACGGCACCGGGAGACATAAATAGTGAATTTACGATAGATGACTTTTTAGCCTTAGTAATGCAAACAAAAGTCGTAGAATATGTTAAACTGAGAGCGTCCATAAAAAGAACACCCAAATCTGACTTCGTATGAGGAAGTTATGAATTTTCTAAGATTTAGCATAGCAGTACACAACCCGAAAATTCAAATTTTAGATCGGTCGATTTTCAGCCAAAATAATCTAAACGAGAAATGAAGATATTGTTAACAGGAGTTAAATGATAAAAAGACAGTAAAAAACGGAGCTCGTATGCGAACGATATCGACGAAGCTTGGTCCCTACTCTTCGAGCGCGATAAATTCGATACAGTTTTGTAATTCCAAGATAGATTAAGAATTAGCCAACAGTGTCTAAATGAAAGTTTTAGTACTCATAAATACCAACACGTGGATATAAATAACGTCTAAAACAAAGCTCGTATGCGAAAGATATGCACGAAGCTTAGTCTACTTTTCGAGCGCAGCAAATTCGAATACAGTTTTGTAAATCTGAGATACAATGAGAATTAGTCGACGGGGTCTAAATGAAAGTTGTAGTACTCGTAAATACCAACGCGTGGATATAAATAACGTAGAAAACGGAGCTCGTACGCGGAAGATATGGACGAAGCTTAGAGACTACTTTACTATAAAACTCCTATAAATAAAGGGTGAACTCCTCATATTTTCTTCACACCATAAGCCTTTCTTTCTCTCTCTAACTTCTCTCTAGCCTCCCTAAACCCCTCCCAAGTCTAGGGAACCTCCCTAGCATGAGAAGGAGGCCCCGGAGCGCCCGACGGCTCCGAGAAGAAAAGCTTTCGGCTCGGAAACGCTGCTCCAGCGAAGCCCGGTTTTCCATAAAACCCGTTGTAAGTGAGCTACGTCTACGCTATTTTTTTAAATAGCTTTTATTTAATTATAGCAACGTTATTATGAACTTATAATAAGTACTTTGGCTATTATTATGGGTTATATAAGTATTGATTAACGCTTATATAATAGTAATAATAGCTAGACTATTAATTCGTCTCGGCGAATAATAGACTAAACTCTAGTGGTAATAATACTAGGTTTCGTCGAAGGAAATTATTTTTTTAGAAGCGAAGCACTGTCTGAGTTCGGAATTACCACCTTTTCAAGTGAGTGCATGGTCCCTTACATCTTACACATACATATGAAGTATTTTATATAAATTACGTGCTATGTGTGCATATTATCTGAATACTTGCTATCTATGATGGAGGAATGATTTTATACATGTTTTAAAAGATTTAAATATATATTTATTTTATATCTACAAATATGTTGGGATAAAACATGGGTAGATGAAATAGTTGGTGTGTGATGAAATAAAATGATGAGAGATAGGTGATGATAATTAGGTGATGGATAGGTGATGATGAATCGGTGATGTAGGATGAAAGATACTATAACCTTGTCCGACAATTTGGAGATGTAGTCATCTACTAGAGTATAGATGGCGACCATGGACTATTCTGGACAACCCGTGGAAACACCAGCAGACTTATAACCTGTAGGTGATGAATTACGAGTCCAGGTGATGTTGTGACTGTAAATTTATGTGATGATACTCTAACCCTTACTATGAATTACGAGTTCAGGCGATGTTGTAACTTCATATTCATGCCTTAGGAACGAGCATATAAGGAAATGTGAGGTAAAAAGATGAGAGGTAAATATGATATAGGAGATGACCCTTAAGATAATTCTTTAAGGAATATCAAAGAAGATAACGAGGATGGGTAATCGGGTTGATTTTTGATGTTTAAGTATAATAATTATATTATTATGGGTTGAAAACCCTATGTACTCACCAGGTTTCCCAACCTGACCCACTCCAACTTTTTTGTATCACAGGTGTCGATACGACGCTACTTTGTACTGAGAGATTTAAAAGAGATGTAGATCACCAGTGTAAATGAATGTAAGTTCTGTTTATGCTTATGTTTCTGTATTAACGATGACATCCCAAATGTTTTAAATGAATAAAAATACAATTTCTTCGAAAATGCTTTGATAACGTATTTTTCATGTTTACTGGGAACAAATTCCGCAACATTTTTATTAAAAGAAGTATTCTGATTTTTATAAAGCATAAACAAAAATCGGTCTTTTCTAGCCGTGAAAATGGGGATGTCACATAATTACTCTTGATCAGTAATTGTATTTGCTTTGGAATCTCATTGAGTATGGGTAAGTGTTATCTTCAGGTTAGTTCTTGATTTTGGTGAAATTATGTCATTCCGCATACCGTGAATTATAAGTAGTTAGTGAAAGGTCGTTCCCTTTTTGCTGGTTCGGGGTTTTCAGTATTCGCTTTGTTCATAGTAGAGATCAGTCAGGGGTATTATGTAGAAGGTTTGGATTTAGCTTCATCAAGGATAGACCCCCGGTATTATTGGGGCATAGTGGTTTCATCATTTGTTCTAGTACGATCAGTTGTGGCCTATGGGATGACTTATGGGTTCTAACACTACCATCGCTAAGAGAGGAGTGGTAGAAGAATGTTACGGGTGTAGTTGCATGGGTTGTTTGACCATTGGATGCTCCAAGGAAATTGTATTTTCGCGTGGGTCGTGTTTGATTAGAGTTTAGTGGTTCTGCGAGGATTCGTTAGCCAGACTAAAGGTTAAGGATTCTAGTCACCAACATGGGAACCCAAGGAGTTGGTATAATATCGTGGAAGGAGGATTGAGGTATCGGACATTGATCAGATTTCAAGAGTACTCTTCAAGATTTCAGAGGGTGAGCGATCTTAGGGTAGACTGGTAATCGATCGTTAGCACTGGTAAGCGATGGTTGTCAACAATTGGATTTCATAAGGTAAGAAGGATTAGGAATCCTTCAATTCTCACATTCCGTGAAGACTTAGTAGAATCTAAGTGGGGGAGAATCGATCAAGTATCCATGAGTAGAAATAGGTGTGAAACAAGGATGAGTTTTGCATCCTTGTCAGGGAGGAAGGCGTTCGAGTGACCATCTAAGTTGAGAAATATGTGACTTGAACATTTGGTTCACGCCTTTCCTTGGCATTGGATAACAGGTTTCGAGGACCAGGTTAGAGGTCTAGTTAGGACTCAGGTTCAGCTGAGTGTTAGGCCGAGTGCATGTTCGACCCAGTATGGACATAGTTGGATTGGCGGTACGACCAAGGTTGGCAGATAGTGTTAGAGTGTTGTAATTCTACGGGTGTAGCCGTAGCATTCACAAGGTTGGTAGATAGTGTTATAGTGTTGTAAGTCTGCGGGTGTAGCCGTAGCAATCTAAAGGTTGGAAGATAGTGTTAGAGTGTTGTAAGTATGCGGGAGTAGTCGTAGCATTCACAAGGTTGGCAGATAGTGTTAGAGTGTTGTAATTCTACGGGTGTAGCTATAGCATTCACAAGGTTGAAAGATAGTGCTAGAATGATGTAAGACTGCGGGTGTAACCGTAACATTCACTAGGTTGGTAGATGGCATGGGAGTGTTGTTAGATCGCGGAAGGAACAGTAGTACCCACCAGTTCAGGTGCAGCAGTAAGGGCGTGGCAAATCCATGGATTGGTTTACGGATTTCCCCAGATGAATTAGACCTGGTTGAGCCAGTGATAAGACTGTAGGATGCGATGAACCGTTTAAGGTCGTTTGTGACATAAGACTACCCTTAGTCATGTAACAGTCACTTTCAGCCTTGGATTTGGTGACGTTAGGATTCGACGTATGGACTCGACCGGTTGGATCAGGAGGTCGTTAGGGCTATAGTGGTAAGATAACTAATGGAAACCATTGATAGATGAGGATTTCATTCGAAAGTCACATGGGGCGACTGTATCGGAGTCTTTTGACTCGGTGACCAGGCTGGAACTTAGTATTTTAGCTAACTGGAAGACGAATTGAGGACACGGAGGTCTCGGTGGAGTTTGGGATAGCGGCTAGGAGGCAACCTGCTGTTTCAGACAGATCAGTGTTTCAAGCAGTTCAGTGTTTCAGGAAGTCAGTATTTCACACAATTATGTGTTACGGGTAATTTCAGTGTATCAGACAGTATTGGTGTTTTAGGATTTCATGTATAGACGAAGTAACTGATTGATTGGGAAGTGACAAGTCACTCGCAATGGGATTAAATAATCTCAGAGTAGTTGATTTGACCCTGTTGCACAACTCTCGTATGAGTCTAACCGTTGCAAGGATGAATCTTCTATTCGAAGGATTATATGAGCCTTCTGTTAAGTATAAAACTTCTGCAACAGGATTATGGTTAAGGACTTTGTCTTCGAAGTTTGCATCAAATCCATCAGAGTTGGAAGTTCTGTGGTTGATCAGTTTTTCAACTAGGTTTGAGCATGGTAACATTGCAGTGAAGGCGGTCGGTCAGGGAGACGGACCATTATGGAATTCAGACTTTGGGAAGGCAGAAATGGTTTACGGAAGCTGGGAGTTCGTCTCTTTAGGATGGAATTTCGGTATAGTTTCAGTTGACTGGAAAAGGTTGTTCTATGTGCAGGATCATCTGTTGCATTCCTTGGATCAATAGTTTTGGATATAAGTATTGGTAAGGAATGATTTCAAGGATGAAATCTAATTTAATTAGGGGAGAGTTGTAACACCCGGTTCCGAATTGCTTCGTTGCGGAGAGCTAAGGCCCAGTCATCAGTTGACATGGGGGTTAGGAGCTTCGGGCAAGGGAGGATTTAGCCCATATCGGATGTAGTTGACAGGGTATAAGTGAACCATGTATTCGATTATGTCTTCGGAAGCCAAGGGTATGACTGTAAATTGATATCTCAGACTTTTAATGATTTTAGGTTATAATCGGAAGGCTTTAAGGCTCGGGTGTATTTCTAGGAGTGTAGGGCTTCTCACCACCATTTCGTGGATATAAGGTTCGTTGGAAACGGACTTAGGACGAGTGAGTTATGACACTTTTAAGTTTTTGGAAAAATTAGCCCCTAATGGAAAGATGCGGCGGATCAATCCCATGCATGCAAGGATTTGCATGTGCATGTTTAGCTGGGTACGCCCAGCGTAAGCTGGGGTATGCCCAACGTATAAGAGTAAATGATCGTCGGTGGTTCATGAGTACGTTGGGCATACAAAGAGGTACGCGAGGCTTACTCCTTCCAGACCAAAACCCTAATTTCCCCAACTTGTACCTTATATAAGCAACATTATACCACTCCTTAGGTCATTTTCAGTCAGCCACCACCCCTTCACGTCCATGAAAGCCTATATTGCCTTGGATGGAGCTTGGAGCTTAAAAGAAGATTTGTTAGTGTGTGTACAAGAAGAGGAAGGTGGTGTTCAAGTGTTGATCATGGAAGGGAGCTTGTAGATCCATAAATTTCTCATATTTTGCAACCCATTGGAGGTAAAAAGCTCTGATCTTGACCTTCCATTTCATAGATCATATTTTAGGTTGGTTTTTGTCCATTTTTAGTCTTTTGCTTGGTCTTGGTCAGCTAGGGTCATTTAAAGATTAAAACTTGTAGATCTGGACATTCTAAGGTCCCCTCTCTCATAAAGGTGCAAGCTTTGTGAAGTGTTTGAGTCCAAGCATGAGTTAAGACCATCCATTAAGCTCTTTTGAGCTCTAGAGTCCCATTAATCCATGCATGTTAGTAAAGTTGCCAACTTTACTTGAAAAGTCACCTATAGAAGTCAGACTGGAGAGTTGGAGAAAGGGCTGAAGTGATTAGGTGCTTATTTGGAGAGCGTTGGACCTCCGAGGAGTACGTTAGGCGTACTCGGTCTGGTTGCCTCACTTTGTTTTGTTGACTTTTGGGCATTGGACCATGGACCAAGAGTTGGTTAGGGTAGCCCATTTAGTAATTCAGGCCTTTTTGGAGATTGGACTTTCTTGGGTTAGGTCCAAGATTGATTTGGGCCTTCTTGGGCCTTGTGGGCTATTACGAGTTTGGGCTATTATTTGGGTTGCAGATTGCTAGACTAGTTAAGGATGTATGTTTGGACAGAAAATAAGTTATTGGGCTTATGTTGAGGCCCATGTAAAGGTTTGGGCCCAATTTGGAAAATTAGGCCATTAGTGGGCCACTAGTGGGCCTTTATGGATTCTGGAGTTTTGGGCTTGATTGGTTTTGGACTTGGGCCTTAGTTATGTATCTTGTTGGGCCAAGGGTAAAAGGTCATTTTACCCTGAGTATGGATTATGGATCATGGTTTAGAACTCAATTGCTAATTGGGTTATATTGTGGTATTGATAGCTTGAGGAGTTTCCAGGGTAGCAGTTAAGGATTTCTTGCAGTGGACTTCAGCAGTACGAGGTGAGTTGAAATGGGCCGAAGGCACCAATGCCGACCCACTAGTAAGTGTTATAGTAGAGATGATTGTCTTCATGATAATTATCTGGTATGCCACTACCTGTTATGCTTTATGTGGTATGTTGGATTAGTGTTTAAGCTCGTAACTATATTTGGTATGTAGTTGACCCGGTTGTGCATGGTCCTTTTGGGTTGCCTTCACCAGAGCAACTTGACAGGGTGATTTATGGAGAAAGAGAGAGAGGTTACTATGGTTTATTAATATATTATATGAATAATATATTAAAGGAGAAATCATATAGTTTAATTAATATTAGACAAGAATTAATTATGTGGCTAAAAGACAATGATTAAATAAAGGCGACTTAAACTGTCAAATGTGTGATAGTTGAATATTGGGCTGAGAAGCCTTATGGATTAGGCATGGGTGAAATTAAGGATGTGTCCATCCTAATTTCGGCCATAAAGGCCCTATTCTAGAAGGTTCCTTGGACTGCTTAAGGCCTAAGCTGTCTATTAGGGTTTTGACTGAAACCCTAGTAGCACAAGTATAAATAAACCCCTAGGGCATCAGATGTCGGCCACTGGAAACCCTGGAAGAGTTCATAGCCGAAATTATGCCTCCTCCCTTCTCTCCAATATCATCCTCTTGCTTGTGTGGTGTTTGTAAGCCATTAGAGGAGTGACAACTATGACTCTAAGCTCCAAGATAAGAAGATTCAAGCCATTATTGAAGAGGTAATCATCTAGATCTGTTTACATATGATAATTTCGAAATATGTATGCTAGATCTAGGGTTCATAGGTCTTGGATAACTTGCATGTACAATAGAGAAACCTAGATCCAAGCTTTAGGGTTTGCATGAGCACATAGGATGTTCTTTTGGCTCAAACCCATCATGGTAGTATGTTATGATATTATGTGATAGTGGTAAGAGGGGTAGGATAGGCCCTAATATCGGTCGAAAGGACCGAAGGGGTAGGCCAACACCCTGATATGCTAGGTAGTATGTAACTTATGTGTTTATGTACTAGGATGTTATATGGTAGAAGTAGGGGGTGAAATAGTCCCCGGTACCGGTCGGCAAGACCGAAGGCGTAGGCCAGCACCCTGAAATGCTAGGCAAGGTACCTGTCAAAAGGACCGAAGGGGTAGGCCGACACCTTGATATGCTAGGCAAGTTACTGGTTGAAAGAGACCGAAGCGGTAGGCCAACCCTGATATGCAGGGCAGTTACCAATTGAAAGAGAGCGAAGGGGTAGTCCAGTACCCGAATATGTTAGACAGTACCTTTATTGTATGGTATGTGGTATGATGGGGGAACTCACTAAGCTTCGTGCTTACGGTCTTCAATTTTGGTTTTAGGTACTTCTTTTGCAAAAGGAAATGAGTCGACATGATCGCAGCGCATCACACTATGTTTTCCGCACATGAGATCTCTGGGATTATACTATGATATTGTTTCATTGTGACATGTTTTGAATATTGACATACTGATTTTGATATGGGATGACACTATGGATGTTTTTATACTTTTCGTTATATAATAACTTAATTAAAAATGAAATTTTTGGTCTTGAATTTTGGGATGTTACAGTTGAGTTGGGCGACTGTTACCCAACCGGGGGTTGCTGATAACCTCCTAAGCATGTTGTTAGCTCACCAGGACAGCTGATAGTTCCACGGTTTCAGATAACCCATAGTTGTTTACTTACACTGAGTTATATGTGGTATCTTGGGGAACTCACTAAGCTTTGTCCTTACATTTGTTGAGTTATATGTGGCAGGTACTTCGTAGGACCGCATGAAGGCAGAGGTCCGATTGTACACATGCATTGGGATTTTATTACTGTGATACGATCTTTTATGTACTCATATAACTATGACACTTGTGGTTTGGGATTGACTTGTACTTGAAATTTGGTTGTGAACTATGTTTTTAGAAGTTTAAAAAAATGAAAATTTTGGTTAAATTTTGAGGTGTTAGAATTTGGTATCAGAGCCCTTGTTTGAGGGATTTGGATGAACCTCTGAGTGATTCCAAAATCAAACTAAGGGTTTGAACATTTTTAGAACTTAACAAGGAACGAAGACCTGTTACAGAAGGAAAAACCTAGAGAAACAGTGTGTACAATCGATCAGCGGTAGAGGGGCAGTTTCCCAAAATACCTCATAATTATTTTAGTATTGCAGAGCAGAAATGTTGTATGATGAGCAGTTAGAATTGCATGCTAGCTAAGTGTAGGCTAAGGAATCTTGTTGTGATAGTATGAATGTTGCCTAATTTATGATGCCTTAGCCTAGGAATTCATTCCTTATGAGATCGAATCTACCTTAATCACTTGTTTGGCGTATGCCTTATAATTGTATATAGTTAGGATTTCATAGCCTTAGAATGCTTGATTTGGCCTTTCTTCTTGTTTCTTATTTGATTGTGGATTTGAGGTAGGATCATCTATTCGAATGTCTATCGAGTCTCGTGCTATGTACAATTGGCATACACGAGACAAATAGCTAGGGCAGTGGAGGTCCTATGAGGTAGAGCAGTGCTGGGAGTGGTCTAGAACTAGTATTTTTACGTATGTTGAGGTTCTCAGGAAGCAGTAGAACAAGTCCATAGTTGTCATAAGAAGGTAGAGTTCCTGGGGGTCTCGAGGGTGTAACCTGAGACGAATACGGATTGGTGTGAAAGGTGTATTGGGCCTGTACTACTGAAAACATCACATTAGATAGTCCTGTTTATCCTGATTTTATAGGCACATCAGCAAGCCGTTAAGTTTGAACCATTACTCTCAAAAGAATAACGGTCCAAATAGGGGGGGGGGGGACTTAATAAGGTATATGACATGATATTACACAAATACCCTTGGTAAAAGGTCCTTTACAAATAACCAAACCATAATCACTGAGTGTTGATGAGCGAACCATGGTCCCATGGTCCGACAATACTGATGTCCGAACTATGGTCAAACCATTGGCCATTCTCAAGAACGATTTGACAACCAAGATTATGACGAGTATGGAGAATCGACATGAAGTACCTAAGAGCGTTGGAACTAACACATAATACAGGCCGTCTTACGTATGATGTTTGATAGATCTCACGACTCTTGAAGATTAGCTGTTAAATGGCCAAAAGGACATGTCTGAGTACCTTCGGTATGCAAGCCATAAATGCGACAAGACCTCATGGTTGATCGGTAAGGCAAGAGGTTAATCATTCAATATTTCGACTATAAATAAGACGCTCAAACGATTCAAAAGGTACGCACAAGTTACTACCCATTCTTATAAGAATTTCGATATATTTCTCAAGTAAATTATGACTTTATCATCGGAGCGTTGGTCTGAGAGATCCTCCCGGTCAACTGCTTACGAGTTGTTGCTTCTAGGTATCATATCCCGAGTCCACCAATCCGTGAGACTAATCCCACCGAGTCAGAGCCTGGGCGCATCAATATGTATTTTGTCAATATTGATTGAATGCATTTATGGAAAAATATTCAGCCTAAAAGAGATCTTGTAATTAGTTGTTAAGGAATACATTTGTAAAAAATAGAGATCTATATGTAATTTTTTTTATAACATATTCTAATAAAGATGCTCTTTAGGTATATTATTTTTAGGATGGAGTAAACCTCACAAAACCAGCAAATAGTTCATTATCTATTATTCTAATTAGTATTTTATTCATGTTGTCAAATAAACGTTGAAAGAAAATACAAATTTACTCTTTTGACCCTTTGATAGAATTCAAAGCGAAGAGCAAAGGTTTTGAAATGTGAAAAAGGTTTGTCTTTTGAAAAGAAAAAGTGGATGCATTACATGTAAAAAGTCAATTCGTCACTTTTAACAACGGTTTGTTGCTGTGGTTTGAATTTCTTTTTTAACGTTTATTTTTCTTAAAATTACAAAAATTACCCCTCGACTATATGCTCCTATCGTTAAAAGAATTTACCTATGTATAATTAAATTAGTAATTGGATCAGTTGCACCTGCTTCATCACTCCTAATACGCCGCAAGTAGGGCTGATATCACCTCATTTTATGGAACATAACGGTAATTTGTAAATTATCCATATATGTTCCATATATCTATTCTGACTGAAAACTAATCATAAAAAACGAAATATTGCGATTAAAAAAAAGTTTTATAAGCTTATTTCCGATGCAGCCATTATATTCTAGTATTAACTTGTTAGAACTATTTATGTTAACAGTTCTAAAAAAAAATTGGTAAAAAATATATTACTTTTAAAATATATTATACACCTCCATTTTGATCAACATGTATTAAATCTTATCTGTAGTTTTCTAAATTAATCAGATGGAATTTATATAATATATTTTTTCAACTTAAATAATATATCTTATGATAAAATATAATAGTATTAGTTTCATTATTTTTTATAACTTGTTATAATTTGTTTTTAGAGTAAATTATATAAATCATCCTAATGGTTTAGACACTATGAGTGTTCGTTATTTTTTTTTTCACTCAGACTCTTATTTCAATTATTCATGTTGCATGTTACATCCATGTAACTCTTAACCGTTTGTTTTCTATGTTATCATGCCCCACATGCACCATTAGGGATGTTATTTGGGCCGGAACCGGATCGAACCATAATAAATTGAAAACCGAATAAAACTAATTGGAGGAATCGAAAACCGGACCAATTAAACCAATATGGGTCCGCTTCGGTTCAACTATTAATTGGTATGGTTCGGTTAATACCCGAATAAACCGAAGAACAACAGTATGTTAACGATCGAATAGAACCGAATAAAACCGAAAAGAACTAAATAAAGTAAGGTAGTGTTTGTTTTTTGTCTGCAGATCTGCGTGACCTCTTCTATCTGCGCCGCGCAGACCACGCGCAGTCATTAGCCTTCGCAGACAGTTTGTTTTTTTAAAGACTGCAGACCTAAAAATATCTGTGCGCCCTCTTCTTGGCGCAGATGTGGACCAGAGTCTTCTAACATCTTCAGACATATTCTAGCCTAAAAAAACATATATATCTTTATTTTTTTTAAGTTTTTTTTAATTTATATTTTTTCCAACTTTATTAATGATAAACAATTTGAAATTTTTTTTTACAAAACTTAAAAAAAAAAACGTTCGACGATACAAACATGATATTTTTGACAAATTTATAAATAAAGATTTATTACAATAATAGTTGTTGAAGTTGTTTATATAAATATGAAAAAAAATAATAATATATTATTATATTTTTTTTGCCAAATTTTGTAACACATTATTTAATACAGTATCGTCAACATCTCGAGAAAATATTTATGGTACGTTTTTAATGGATTTAATTGAAAAAAATTAAAGTTTATTTTCATCCATTTATGTATCAAATTCTTTGATCACTAATTATAATTTTTAGTTATAACTTTGCAACCAAAGTTGTTGGTTTTTATCAAATATATACGTTAATTCATATAATTTTTATTTTTATTTTTTATACAATAATACATAAAAGTTGATTTAGATTCGTTAATTATCTATAACAAAGTCATAAAAATATTAAAAAATCACTTTGAAGTTTAAAAAAATCAGTTTATTGTTTAAAACAATAATTTAAATTATGAACTTCAAGCTGGAAAAAAAAACAGACTAATAAGAATAAAAAATACATGTAAATATATGTTAGCTTTAAAAAAGACAACTTTAATACCTTCTATTTAGGAGTTTGTATCTCATTGAATATACAATAAAAAATACATGTAAATTGTGTAAACAATAATTTAAATTATGAACTTCAAGCTGAAAAAAAAAAACAGACTAATAACGAAGAGATCATGACAATTCAAATTTGTCCTAAAATATTGCAAACATGCTGAAATTAAAATAATAATAATAATAATATATAGCATATCCGGGTCTGATTCTTTTAGAATCGATTAAGCAGTTATTCCGGTAACTCGGATCAAAATACTCGAGAACCGAATAAACCTAAAATACATACCCGAAAACCAGATATCTTATTCGGTTCGGTTCCGATTTTGGTTCAGGTATTCTGTCCAAACACTAATCCCTATGCGTCATTAAGGCATAACCAAACATAAGTACATAACAAACAACGTTGCATACCCAATCCCTTGATCATTTCCCGCTATTACTTCCCAACGAACCATCACCAAAGGTTATTATAGTGACAACCCTTTCTTCTTGAACCACCACCAATCGATAAAAAAAAGAAATGAGCAAAAGGAACCTTTGGTCCTTATAGTTTTAATTTTATGAAATTACACTTCCTCCGTGTAGTTTTCAATTTGAAAAAATTTGAATGGCTTACACTTTTGGTCCCTATAGTTTATATACAATGTTTTTCATTTTAGGTCTAGGTTTTGATATTCTTTACAAGAAAACTAAATTACAATTTGGGTCCCAACTAGTTTCTATAATTACTTATTATTTTTTTTAATAAATATATCATTTTTTTTAAAAAAATTACACAAATAATCTTACAAGTTACATACCAACATTTTATATTAATTTATTCGGTTAAAATATGAGATTATAAGTGATATTAGCAGGTTTATTAATAAGCTCTTTCAAATAATTAAAAAATTAAAGTGCAATATTCTAGTTAGTTTTTCAGAAATACAATACTTCAAACACAAATACACATAAAACGAAATGCATATTTAAACATTACATCAAGTAGTTAAAATATCTATTTGACATTTTAGCTGAAAGTATATAAACAATAGCATTGGGTAACGAGGTCAAGGGCTGGCTACAAACGGCAGCCGGTACTAGGCCTTCTTGAATTCTGCCGAAATTACGGGATTGCCCTTCATCCGTCCTCTGATGACTGATTGGGTCCACCGGATTTCTATGGATTACAATTTTCTGATCCTCACCTTTTTAAGTGTTCAAAAAACATAAAAAATAAATAACATTTTTTTTTGGGTAGTAAGATTTTTGTTATGCGTCCAAAAACGTACTGTTATTACATGCACTATATTATACAAATGATAAATCATTATTAATCATAAACCATAAAATCACTAGATATAACTTGTGTGAATAAATGTACAAGAAAATTAGCCGTTTTCGAATTATAAAATTGAGTCTTTTAAAAAACGTATATGGAACTAATAACAATCAAATTCAAAAGTAATATTCTAATCCTTAATAAATGAATGTTTTTTTGGCACGTGTCAATCTCTCATAAGTTTTAACACTTGTCATTTTGTGGTATTTTTGAAATAAATATTATCCACTTGTCAATTTTTGATTTTTTTCAATTTTTAAAATTAAAGTCATATACTTATATATATAAAGTATTAAATATCATATATATGATATTAAATTGCAATAAATACATTTTTCCTTTCTTATTTTAAAGTTGTACATTAAAAAATATTTTATGTTTACACTTTAATTTAATGTTTATTTTTTTTTTAAATCAACCCGTATAATATAAAGGTCTCACACCTAGTGTTATAATACATAAGATCAAATTGAAACTATGAAAGAGATTATTAGTTGTTTAATCAAATTCAAAGCAATCTTTTTAGTAGTGCTATTTGGAAAGCAAGAAATAATGTACTGTTCGACAATAATAGATGTACAACAATGGTTTTCGATGATTTGGCAACGCATTCTTATGGGTGAATTATAAGGCAAAGCTTAGTTACATTAATTGGGATGTTTAAATTATTTCTCCCTTTTTAAATTGTAATGTTTAAAGACTTCCTGCCCAACCTTACCATAAATAAAGTTGTTTAAGATTTATAAGTGCATCTATAATCATTGACTTCGTCTATATGTTTATTTTGCTTTATCACGTTATATTTTAATCAATTTCTTTATAACGACAATGCCAACATAGACAGAGAAGTATTCCTCCAAAGTATAACTGTTGATGGAAAACATACATGTGTGTGAAACATAAAATAAAAAATTAAATTGTTTAAAATAATAATTTGGATAATATATGATATTTTGAAAGTTTATGAAACGATGGTATTTTAAACTCATATTTAAAAGAGTGATATGAATCTATGATGGTCAATTGGTAAAAATAACGTTTTAAAATTATTACAAAATGTTTTAGAAGTGTTAAAAATAAATATTTGGGCAAATATATTATTTTAAAAGTTATGAAAGATAAATATGATATTTAGAAATGAAGCTATGGTATTTGATTTTAAAAAAGAACATATACAAAATTCACCATATTCTTTATGCACGTGTAATACTTTTATAAATACAAAATAATTAGCAATAACATCAAATAAAATAAATATATTACAATACACGACGGTATAATAAGTAATACTAATTCTAAAGTCAAGAAAATGTAAAATTTTGATGCTCATATATAATTGGATGAGGAAAATAAAATGGTTAATTACACAAAGCACAATATTTAAAAATATATAATAAATATAAATGATTTTATAATATTTACACAAAAAATTACTATCTACAATTATAAAACACTTGATGGGATCAAATATTTGATATCTAAAATGCATCTCATTCGACATGTTTAAGGTTACTATAAACTTTTCCATTGAAACTAATTCCCTTATAACGACAATGCCAACATAGACAAAGAAGTATTCCTCCAAAGTATAACTGTTGATGGAAAACATACATGTGTGTGAAACATAAAATAAAAAATTAAATTGTTTAAAATAATAATTTGGGTAATATATGATATTTTGAAAGTTTATGAAGCGATGGTATTTTAAACTCATATTTAAAAGAGTGATATGAATCTATGATGGTCAATTGGTAAAAATAACGTTTTAAAATTATTACAAAATGTTTTAGAAGTGTTAAAAATAAATATTTGGGCAAATATATTATTTTAAAAGTTATGAAAGATAAATATGATATTTAGAAATGAAGCTATGGTATTTGATTTTAAAAAAGAACATATACAAAATTCACCATATTCTTTATGCACGTGTAATACTTTTATAAATACAAAATACTTTTATAAGTAATACTAATTCTAAAGTCAAAAAAATGTAAAATTTTGATGCTCATATATAATTGGATGAGGAAAATAAAATGGTTAATTACACAAAGCACAATATTTAAAAATATATAATAAATATAAATGATTTTATAATATTTACACAAAAAATTACTATCTACAATTATAAAACACTTGATGGGATCAAATATTTGATATCTAAAATGCATCTCATTCGACATGTTTAAGGTTACTATAAACTTTTTCATTGAAACTAATTCCACCCCCCCCCCCCCCCCCCCCCCCCCCCCCCTTTTTTTTTTTTTTTTTTATAAATACACAAGTTGTTACAGAACTGCAACAAAATCTCAGTTAACATTATAACTTTTGATTCATTTAAATAATAAATAAACCTATTTTTGAGATTATATTCATTCATATCCTTTTGTTAGATATTGTATTACTAGTTACATCAATTTGGGCCTACCAATTGAGGATATACATACGATCATCAACACTCATTATTCATCAATACCTTGATAATAGAATAAATAAAAACCTTCTTAACATACAATTCACATATTATAAATTTTAATATAATATAATTATTTTCTACACAATGATCACAACATTCTCGCTACCAACTAAATTTGCATAGAGACAGAAAATATGTTTCTTTCCATTGTTCCCAAACGGCACGTATGAGAGAGTCGACCTTGTGTGTGTATGCTTTGTCTTACACGTAAGAGAATGATTTGGGGAAATTTGTCTACTAAATAAAAAACAAAAGTAGGGACTATTTTCATCAAATGTTACAATCTCAAGGGTTGAATTTGAAAATTGTTTTCTCTTTGTATTGACATTTCCGTCCCTTCTACGGCTATATCGTAACCTTTTATATTTCTTTTATCATTATTTCGATTCAAAACATAGTCAGAGAGACGTTGTTGGCGTTTAGCTTTTACCTTCTTTCCCCTTTTAAATCAAACCCCAACAAACGTTCTTCCCAGAACCCTATGCTTTTTGTAGAAAAACATAATCACTTTCCAAATCTTGAGATATAGTGAAAGCAAAATCAAACCTCGAAGTCTATTTGCATCTTCTGGTTGTTTATATACGCTTGTAAATAATCACCATAGCAAGCACAAAGATTCAGAGCCCAGATTGGTTTCATCTTTGGTTTTTAAGTATTTGGGTTTTGAGTTACTCGAGATTTCTGGGGTTTTGATTTAATTCTCAGATGGAAAATTCAAGTGATAAAAGTAGGAGAAACGATGTGTTTGATTCGTTTGACAGTAGTACAAGAAGCTCGAATTCAAGTAATTCGGATAGTTCTTCGAAAGAATGTTGTTCTTCCCCTCCTCCGCTTGGGTGGCCTATTAGAAAAACGCAGTTGATCGGGAAATGTGGTGATGTTTCAGAAGATGAAGCGAAATTAAAACGCCAATTGGAAGATGATACCAAATTGACGAAACTTGATTCCAGATTTGAAGGTTAGCAGCTTTGATTTTGATTTGTTTTATTTAATTCTTCGAGGGTTCATGTGAAACGAAATTTGGGGGATTTGTTTTTCTAGGGTTCAGATATCTCTTGAAATTGATTTATGTTCTGTAGGATCAAAAATTTTGTATGTTTTTTTTTTTTTATCATCTATTCAAAATTGACTTCAACGATTTTTACTATTTGAATTTTTTTTTTCTGTAATTAAATCTGCTTAGAAACGGAGATGATGAAAGAGAGATTTGCTAAATTGTTGCTTGGAGAAGACATGTCTGGAAGTGGCAAAGGCGTTTGCACAGCTTTAGCCATTTCTAACGCCATTACAAATCTCTGTGGTAACTTTTATCTTCTGTTTTTTTTTTTTATTCTCGATTTTCTTAATTTTATGAAGAACATGTTCAATTGTTCATGATCATGTGATCAGTGTTGTACTAATTTGTCAAGTGTTTGTAAATCAGCTGCTGCATTTGGTCAATTATGGAGATTGGAGCCCTTGCAATCTGAGAAGAAACAAATGTGGCAACGAGAAATGGATTGTCTTCTTTGTGTTAGCGATCATATCGTTGAATTAATACCTTCATGGCAGACATTTCCAGATGGAAGTAAGCTCGAGGTCATGACTTGCAGACCGAGATCTGACATTTTCATGAATCTCCCAGCTCTAAGAAAACTAGACACCATGCTTCTGGTTAGTGTTCATCATTTTTTGGTTTAATTTCAATCATCTTCGATTACAAAAGAAGAAAATGATTTAGAAGAATTTGTTGTTTTACAGGAAATATTAGACAGTTTCATTAACACGGAGTTCTGGTACGTTGATCAAGGAATAGTAGCTTCAGATAACGACGTTTCAGGGTCAGGCTCAGGCTCTTTCCGGAAACAACCGCAACGCCACCATGAAAAGTGGTGGCTGCCGGTGCCACGTGTCCCTTCCGGAGGCCTTCAAGAGAACACCAGGAAACAGTTGACTCACAAACGTGAATGCGCTAATCAGATTCTCAAAGCAGCCATGTCAATCAACAGTATTGCTTTGTCGGACATGGAAGTTCCTGAATCGTACTTTGAATCCCTCCCGAAGGTATCACTATCATAATCAATTCATCACCATTTTCTCTAATTTTAATAAATCGAAAGCTCATTTTGGAAGAACTTCAATCTGGTTTTGTAGAACGGGAGAGCTTGTTTAGGAGACGTTATCTATCGTTATATAACATCAGAGCAATTCTCACCGGAGTGTTTGTTAGATTGTCTCGATCTTTCATCTGAACACGTCGCTCTAGAAATCGCGAATCGCGTGGAGGCGTCGATCTACGTGTGGCGGAAAAGGATCCAATCGAGGCCGTTACCTCATCCAAATCGATCGGCGGCGAAAGCTTCGTGGGACATGGTGAAGGATTTAATGGCGGATGGATACAAGAGAGATTCATTAGCTGAAAGAGCTGAAAGTCTCTTACTTTGTCTAAAACATCGTTTTCCTGGTCTAACTCAAACCTCATTAGACATCAGCAAGATTCAACACAACAAGGTACTTCAAATTTCAAATTTCAATCTTCAAAAACCTAAAACTGAATCCGATTATTGACGATTTCTGAGATGAACATTCAGGACGTTGGGAAATCGATCTTGGAGAGCTACTCTAGGGTTCTGGAAAGTCTCGCGTTCAACATCGTCGCACGTATCGACGATCTACTCTACGTCGACGACTTAACCAACCAATCGGATAATTTACCGTCGACGGCGGATGTAATCGCTCATAAGCGAGTCCCGATTCCGATTATACCGTCGTCAGGGACGCCGTACAAATCAGCTTTTGCGACTCCGAAGTTTTCCCCTGGACCTATTGTAGCCCCGGCGACGACAGACAGAACTCCGTCATTGAACGGAAACAGCCACAAGCCGCCGCGGCGAGGGTTTGGGGTGAAACGAGCGTTGACGAACTATCTCGCCGGTGAGACGAAGGTGAAAGGTAACGTTCAGTTGCTTGAAGGTCCCGGTTGTCTGAGTACAAGAAATGGAGATTTACCGCCGGTTAATCGGAGCAGTATCGACGGTCCGTTGAGCCAGAAAGAGAACCGGAATCCGGCGAGGTTACCGAAGATGGAACGGTGATTAGGTGTGGTTGTGTGATTAGGTTAGATGTGAGGATTATTATTTAGTTTCTCATGGTTGAGTTTGTATTGTTATTAGAGGTTGTTTTTACCTCATATGATATTCTTTTATCCACTTTATTAGTTGTATTGTTGTACAACTTTTATATGATTTTTATTATGGTTTGTGTGTTGTAAAAGTAAAATTAAATTAACTAGTAATTTAGTAAAATATTTGTTTTAAGGTGTCACCTTGTAAGTGTTTTAAGTTCGAAATATTGATAAAGACAAAGTTAAATATCACTTTCTAATATATTGGAATTTTCGTTGGCTTATTTACATATTTATCTTTTTTAATTAGACTTTAAATAAAATTTTAATAAAACTTAAACAACATCAGTCGTTGTAGTATAGTGGTAAGTATTCCCGCCTGTCACGCGGGTGACCCGGGTTCGATCCCCGGCAACGGCGTTTTTTTAGTTTTTTTTTAATTTTTGTTGATTTTTAATACGAATTCAAAATTTGAAAGGTATTTTACGATTTTAGCCTTTTAGGGCACGTGATCACGCGCAGAATGTGACAGAGTATAAACATGTCACGCTTCTGATTTCACGATTTCTCCCCCATGAAATTAACATTTCCAACGCGCCATTTCCTATTCAAAAGTCAAAACCCATCTTTCTTTCGATTTTATTTCTTCAAAGTACTACAAATATTTTGAAAATATCAATTATTTTTCTTCAAAGTACATAGTACAAAGGACAGTATTTAATAATTTGATAATAATATCAATTATTTTTCTTCCATAAAGACAGGTTTAAATGTTTTATAGTTATGAATGAAGACTTAGCTTTTAAATGACGATCACAGTAGAAAGAAAGTAAATAGAAACCCAACAAGCTAATATTGGAAATACTTTTGACAAATAAATATGATAACCTCATATAATTTTTTTTGAATTGTTAATATAATTCGATAATAAAATTTGATCCTGTATCATACAGAAAAAAAAAATGTTTCTCCATGAGTGCAAATAATATTTGTGATCAAAATTGGTTTGACAGGGAAAATATACTTTAGTCCATCTACTGATTTTTTATTTTCAGTAAGTATTCATTATACTATTGCCCTTAATTTTTATTTATCTAAAAGTAGTTTTCCATAGAACACCGGTTTGTTGAGGTAACAAATTCAATCAAGTAAATAATAAGCTGATTTTTGACATGGGTATCTAACCTTCTTGTATAATTAATTCGTTATTGCCCTTACAATGAGAGCCCATGGTTAAGGTACACAAATCCACACATTAGGTCTATGTTCAAAACTTTGACATGTCCAAAATATTGTTAATGTTTCACGATTGACCTCCTATGTGGGCAGTGGAGCGGATTTCCGTAGGCTGCTTTGATGATGTGGTTTACAGTTTTAAAATAATCATAGTGGCTCACATCATAATTATAAGTAACCTCAAAATCTCACATATCCATAAACGACCACAATATCAATTAATTTTACTCTCTGAGGTGAATGATCATTATTACCCTTGCAATGAGAGCTTAGTGGTTAAGGTACACAAATGCACACACTTGGTGCATGGAATCAATGTTCAAACTTTGACATGCATAAAATATTGCTAATGTTTTACGATTGACCTCTTACTTGGGCATTGGAGTGGATTTACATAGGCTACTCAGATGGTTCGGTTCACAATTTTAAAATAGTCATAGTGTCTCACATCATAATTATAGGTAACCACCAAAGTCTCACATATCCATAAATGACAACAATATCCACGAAACCAGGTTAGCTAACTCGCGAATACGTGATTACCAAGTAAATTTTAAAAATTGTTTCGTGAGCATAGTTTACTCCACATGCAGTTAGTATTACGTCTAATCAGTTACCTATAAGCATGGTTCTAAAAAGCACGTCATGGCGCACCTCAAGGCGTGGTGTAGCTATTACGAAAACATTTAAAGCAAGTTTGTTAAACGTGACGTCCAAATAACGTGTCATGGAACACCTTATCGTGTTATGGCATGATTTTTTTTTTCAAGGCACAAGTTTTTTTGTTTTTGGTTTTTGTTTGTTTTTTCTGATCGGGTCTAAAATAATTGAGTTTTTGTTAACATTTTTATATTATATATTAATTTAACACCCCAAGTCGACTCCTCAATCACAGTATTAAGGATTATATCCAAATTAATTGATAAATGATATTCGGTTTTTATGTTGTTTCGTTGAAGCATTAAGGCATTAATAACCTAGATTGTTTTGTACTGCTAGTAGCTGAAAAACATAGGCGGATCCAATGGATTACGAGACGAGGGCCTGGGCCTCTTACTGATTTTTCCAAACCAATTTATTCTTATATAAAATTAGTCTATAATTTAAAACTTCAGCAGTGGGCCCTATACGTTTTTGTTAATTTTTGTTTGGTAATCATTAAATTAAATTTATATACTGGACACCGTAAATAGCAATAGAGTTTTAATTTTCAACTTTTAATAGCTTTCTAGAAAATTTTAAAATATCTAAGTGATATCAATAGTTATATTTTCACACAATTAACTAAGGTCATGTTATTTTCAAATTTTATATTTCCGGCAATTGTTTGAATTATAGAGAAAAAATAAAAAGTTATTAAAATGTTTATAATTTTATTAATGTTGCTAAGTGGCTGAATATATTATTAGGACTAATCATTTGGGTTGTTATATAATATTAATTGTGAGACTCTTGTATTATATAGGTTAATTTAAAAAAAATTATATAAACGTCTAAATATTTAAGAACTTGAATTTATAAAAAAAATAAGAAAATTCATGAATTATTAAAATTGAAATGTTTTTTTTTATCTTTTAAATTTAAACAAATAATTTAAATAAATAAACAAAAGAAACTAATAAGCTTTAATTTTAGAAATTTGAAAATACAAAGTAGGTCCATTAATGAAATTGATATTCATTTATTACTACTTTTATTGTAATTATTACATTAATATTATGTGGAATTTAATAAAATAAGAAAACCTATAAAATGACATGTGTAAAAAAAATTAATTTAAAATAAACACAAAATGACATTTGACAAATCGAATGAGAGTGTAATATGTGGCAAAAAATCTTCATTTATTAGAGTAAGATTCACCGAAAGCCTATTAATCAATTAGGTTGTGGGGAGTGATCACAACCAAACCACCAGCAACTCAGTGCTACGTATGTATTTTACCATTCCACAACCAAAGTCAAAAAGTTTGACTATGATTCAGGTAAGCCCATAAACTTTTTGACTTTACAATCTCTTAGATCCTTCAGCTAGTTTATTGTGGTTTTGGTCTTCATTTTGGGTTTATGGATGAGTTAGTTTGCTTATGGGTTTGTCCATTCATATCTAAGTTCATTTTGAGATCCTTGGGCATAAAGTTGCAAGCTTTATGTGTTTTATGTTTTCATGTAAGCATTAAGTCAACCATTAAGTCCCTTTTTAGCTTAAGTGATTCATTTAGCCATGTATGGACATAAAGTTGGCAACTTTATGTGTTAGTCCAACTCAAGAACGTCAGATATGTGTTGTGGAACTTTGTTTTAATGGATTAAGTGGGAAAATCAAGTTGGGGATGATTGAATGAGTACACTGAGCGTACAAGCAGATACGCGCATCGTACAAGCCTCCAAACGAGTACGTTGCGCGAACACGCTTGTACGTCCCGCGTACTCGATTTGAGTGGGTTTATGTATTTTGGCTCCGGTTTGGGCTACCTTTTTGGGCATGGTTGCTTGGGGCATTGTTGGGCCATCTGAGAAGGTGTGTTTTGGATTAGTGATAAGTAGTGGGCATTACGGTAAGGCCCAAGTAAGGATTTGGGCCCAATTTGGAAAATTGGGCCATAAATGGGCTTTGGATAATTATTGGTTGATGGGCCTTTATGTTAAGAACTTTGGGGCCTTAGTCTTGGACTAAACTAAGTGAGGGGTAAAATGGTATTTTTACCCCATGAATGGATTATTGGATTAAGTGTGGACCCCAATTGTTAATTAGGTGTTATTTGTTTGATAGCACACGAATTTTAGCGGATCTGCAGTCAAAGAGTATCCGTGGGATTCAGCTGTCCGAGGTGAGTCTTCTCACTATATCCATGGGTCGAAGGCACCAATGTCAGCCCATTATGTGTTATGTGGTATGTTTGTTGTCTCTGTGATACTTGCATGGAAGACCCCGGGGGGAGCCCGTGGCAATTAGATATCAGGCCATAGGGGGAGCCCATATCATTCCAGGTAAAGACCATGGGGGAGCCCATGGCACACCAGATAAAGACCATGGGGGAGCCCATGGCAACTATATGTATGTTGCATGATAAATATGTGCTTATGATGTTCAGCTTATGTTTCAGGTACTCCAGTTTTCAATTGGAAGAACTCGGGATGATTGCAGTGTACACACCACATGTTTCCATATTCTTTGAATTACTCTGATTTGATGATGTTTCGTTAAATCTTGATTACCTTGGTTTTATGGAAAAGAACTATAATAACGATTTATTAATCTAAAAACAAATTTTTATGGCGTGGTTTTCAGGACGTTACAATTGCTTTCAGTGTGACTTATATTTATATTCATAGTCATTGTTATGAATTTACAAAAAAAAATTATCAAGGATTCCAAGTCATTATATTGATTGATCTATTTACCGGGAGGGGGGGGGGGGGGTGTGATGTCTAGGCTATTTAGTGAGATGTTTAAAGTGGGATTTCCAAACAATATAGTTTGTATACCAAACGGACCCTACATTCAATATGATCTTACCGAGTTGCTCTTTACTTGATAAATCTTGATGTAGACATGTGATTGTTGAGGGCTATGTGAAATGATAAAAAAGAGCTTGTGATAAATTAGTAAAGGGTTGTGTGAAATAGTAAATAAGAGGCTGACAATATGTTAGTAAAGAGTTGTGTGAAATGATAATCTGTGGCTACTATGCTGTGACCAAAGTACTATCGAACTATTGTGCTAATCGAAAGTACTATCGTACTGCTATGTTCACCTAAAGTACTACTGTACCGCTCTTCCTAGTCATGTAGGAAAGTATTAGTTAGAAAAGGGCTATACGAAATGATAAGTTATGACATGTTGTGCTGTGACCAAAGTACTATCGTAATATTGCGCTCATCCAAAGTACTAAGATTCTGTTGTGCTCATCCAAAGTACTATCGTACTGTTGCGCTTATTCAAAGTACTATCATATTGGATATGCGAAATTACAAGTTATGACTTGTTATGCTGTGACCAAAGTACTATCGTATTGTTGTGCTCATCTAAAGTGCTAACGTACTGCTATGCTCATCCAAAGTACTATCGTACTGTTGTGCTCATCTAATGGACTATCATACCGATGTGCTCATCCAAAGTACTAATATATTGTTGTGCCTAGTTATCTGAGGAAGAATAGATGACAACTGTTGCTGATAAAAGATCCTTTAGGAAAGATCCCTTGAGATCATAATTTTAGGATTAGGAAGTGAGGATAACCGGAACGGGTAATTGGGTTTATTGTTTGATGTGAAATATATAATTAAAGATTATAATAATGTGGGTTGAAAACACCATGTACTCACCAGATTTCCCAACCCGACTCACTCATTTTCTTTGTATTATAGGAAGCAATACAAAGATAATGATGTTTGGACATGATGAGAGATTCGAGGAAAGATAGGCCAAAGTATAAAAGATATCGTAAGGCCTATATTGACTACACTTATGCTTATGATTCTTGTATCAATTATAACATCCCAAGTTTTAATAAAGTAATAAAAAACATTTCTCTGGAAATACTTTTATGGGACAAATTCCGCTATATAAAGAATATTTTATTTTTAAAATAAACATAAATAATAAGGTATTTTCTAACTGTGAAAGTGGGGATGTCACAAAAATTGTATTATTTGTTGGTGGATGCAAACATTATTGAACACAAATTAGTTATTAATGGATGTCTAGATTAAGAGAATCTATCATAAATTTCCCTCGCAAGTTCTACATTTAGATGTAATAATCTTTAAAGGTTTTAGGTCGATCTTTGTAAAAAAAACCTTGCTAGTACAAGCACATGCCCGTATAAAATTTTTGAGGTATCATAAAACCAAAATAATAAACTATCAGGAAGAAGAGAGAAAGGGAAGTCGGTAGCGTGGGAAAGGAGGTTACGATTAAGTATACAATTATATTGGGCTTACCACAAACGACATCCCATTTTATATGCAATAGCTTCGTTGTTCTTTTAACGATACATATTTACAGACGGTGTTGGTTTTTATTCAAAAATCGATTTCTGAAAACACTAGAAACAACAACGAAAGCTTTAAAATGTTAAATAAACTTAAACCCATTTTAAACCATCAAAGATCATTTTGCATGAACATGAAAGATTAACAACAACCATAAAAAGAAACGATTACAAGCTTTGAAGTCTTTAATTCCTTTTGGGAGGTTGGAAGTTGTAGAAGTGTGGCAAGAACACAAAGTAGAGTTCTTCTAGAGATATCCACCAACAATTGTCAACTTGATATGGATGTTAGTCATTCTTGTAATAATAATAACATGTTAAGCCTTTAAGAACAAAACAAAGCTTTTGTCTTAAAGAAGAGTAAAATAAAGTATCAACTTTTCTTTATCTTTATCTTAACACTAAAGAGAAAAACTAGAATGAAGCGAGAGAACCATGAAGAAATTCGTGGTTTTGCTTAGCAAAAAAGAACATGAATGAAAGCCTTTTTTAAGGATTTTATCAAGCTCTTTATCCTATGAGTCTTAGCACTTTAATACATATGCTTAATCATCTTGTCATTACATATTCCTGACACTCATTTTAAAAAAAAAATCAAGTAAGACAAGTATGTCCCCTAGCTTTCTCAAGTTAGGTTTTTCTTATATAAAAGGAAGAAACATTTTACAAAAATCTTGTAACTTTTATATTTTATAAAACCATGACATCTTAGCTAAAAGACAAAATGCCTTTAGGTTCAAAAGGATGCACATGACTTAATATATCATACTTTATGATATAAACCATGATACTTATATTGAAATAATATCATTTTCCTAAAATAAATAATTTCTAATTAATTACAAGAATCATAAATATTTATCAAGAATCAAATTCTTATAAATAAATTTTTTATATCAAGTTGTTGTTAGCTTGACCATTTATAATCATATATTATTAGCAAATATCATTCTATAATGATTTATGAACATATAGATCTTTTAGATGCATTGTTGAACACTTTGTGGACAAACATGCAAATGATAAGCAACCGCAAAGATGTTTGTTTATGAATATTAATTTTCGAGAATTTTATTTAATAAATTTGATATGAATTTAAAGATTACAGTTACAATCCTAATGATTACACCAACAAACAAATTAAACGAACTACTCATAAGTAGAATGCAATTTTCTAAACATGATCCCAACTAATGTACATAGAGAACTCTACAATCTAAATTATGTTTATTAATCCTCTGTGAGAATTGGGATATCAAAGATAGGCTAAGATGCATGTTTGCCAGTAATCACATTATTAATATTAACAGTACCTGTAGGTAGGATATAAAGCTCCAAAACCCTTATATGGACTTAAATAGGATCCTCATGAGTCTTTAGCGATACAAACTTATGATTGCATGTATTCAAAGGTTGAATGGTAATTCAGTCGGGAACATGAAAATTATTAATATTGAAAAGGGAAATCAAATCCATGAATGGTTATCAAAACCTATAAGATAATGACTAGAGAATCTATCCTAAATCATATACACACAGGTTTATATAATATCGCTAACGCTTATCTATTTGATTTATATCATTCAAGGATCCTCGCTAATTCATGAATGGATTTTATAGGAATATGTGGTCATGTGATTAAATTCTTAAAAAGGTGGTTTCATGGAGATATGAAACCTTATAATATGGTCATTTTTATGAATAACTCAAAATAAACACTCTAATTTCAATTTACAAGTATGCAATGTTTTAAAAATCGGTTTGAACTGGTTGGACCGGAAACCGGGAGAGGAGCGGTTTAACTATTACCGGTTTTACATTGATTTCTGAACCAGATTGAACCGGTCGGTTTTTAGAAAAAACCGGTTGAATTGGTCAAAATAAACCGGTTAAACCGAATAAAAACACATGAAAAAGAACCATTTACATAATAAACTTTCGTGATTTTTTTTCAAATCTATATAGTTTTCTCTAAATAAAAACGTATGACAAATATTATAAAAACTTTTGATGTGTTTGTATTCATTAAAAACTATATTTCGTTTCGGTATTATACTTTATTTTCTTTTTGATATATATGGATCGATGTAAAACACTAAAACTTATGGTTATGTATTATTTTAATGTATTTGGATTCATCTACAACTTATTTTTATATGTATTTTTAATGTCTGAACTTGTAAACATCAAATTCATAATTTATATATGTATGTATGTGTAGAAAAATAGAAAAAAACATGAAAAATATAAAAACCGGTTCATCCGGCGGTAGAACCGGTTGAACCGGAAACCGGTTACCATATCGGTTCAACTAAAAAACCGATTTTTAAAACATCGCAGGTATGTAATGATGCAGAGTACATTGATTATTGACAGCCTAACATAAATGTCCATGGTTAATTGGAAGGACAAAAACGGTGGAAATAAACTCAACTTCAAACATAATAAAGGATTGGTGGGTTATTTTCAAGACGAAGCCAAGAAGAATATATGAACTAGTGGAACATGTTACCGAATACCGACAAAGGTGATGATGACGGCAAAGATGAGGGATAATTCTTTCAGGAGGGTAAAATACTTACCATAAGTGGTCTTGAATATGCAACATGGGAACACACTTGTCTTGCTATTGAAGAATAAATATAACAAATTATAATAAAGATTTTGATGATAAACATATATAATTTGGCAATGATGAAGAAGAATTTGATGATAGATTACATTTCAGATGTCGACGATGGTGATGATGAACTCGATATATGTGTTCGTTATTCGATAATGATTAATTACTTACAATGTAGCATTAAATAATGTATTTTGGAATAAAAAACCTTCAGAACCATAGGTGCCACCAACCGAGGCAGAGATTGGAGATACAACGATTGGAGTGCAGTGACCATACCCGAGATGGATCTGAACCGACGGTTGCGGAGAATAGGTGCAACGGGGAATCATGGGAATAACGATAGGGTACGTAGGGAACATGGCTGATATTTTGTTTCGATGACATTTTTGGTTTGATACTTATTTGATTATTGACGTTCCTAGATCTTATTTTTGTTCGCCACTAGGGTTTAAGTTGAATGTCTACATAAGCCTAACACGCATATTATGCACCATATCCTTAAATGCTAAATGATTTTAAAGATTTGTGGATTGTTGCAATATGTCGATACCGAATCCAAGAAGCATATATGAACTAGCATAACATAATAGTTAAGAAGGCTATCATGATGATAAAGTTGAGGAATAAATCTTTTAAGAGGGTAAAGTACATACCATAAGTAGTCATGAACATGTAGTGGAGTAGCCCACGTGTCTAACTATTGAAGGAAATATAGAATAATTTGTAATAAAGATGTTGAGAATAAACATATTGATGTCGGCAACGAGTAAGGAAAATTTGATGATAACCAAATGATCATTCAAATGAGGATGATGATCATGATGATGAACGCGGTATATGTCATATGTGATTTTTATTCTCATAATGATTAATAACTTACAATGTAGCATTAAATAATATACTTTGGAACAATGTTAATGCTGGAGATGCATAATTATGAATTTTGCAAATATGTAAGTTGTGTGATATATCTATGTATTTTGGAATTATTTACTGTGATGTATCTATATGTACTGTATGATCAAGGTTCTCTTTGTATTTGTTTAGGGAGAAACAAAAATCCAATTTGGGGTTCAAGAATCAATTCTTATGCATTGAAGCAACGAGGTATATAAGATATCATACCTTGAAGTTCTTATGTAATAAGACAATGTATTTTGAATATTTAAGCAATCATAATATTCTACGTCAAATTATAATATTATACTTTCAAAATCTAATATATTATGACATTATACTATCAAATTATAAACATACTACTTTGAAAACTAACTTTTTAAGACGTCGTATTATAAAATTTAAACGGTTTTGAATTTGGTTATCAATTATAACTTTGTACTTAAGGTTTTTCAAATTATAGTTTATTAATTCTACCCAATTAGGACTTCTTTTTCCTTACTTATTATTATTAAAACATTTTTTTTTTCTTTTAAGATATTGTACTTTGTATTAAGAAATCGAACTTTATATTAGAACAATGAATATTGGTTGAAATATTAAATTGTTATTTGTTTTGTATCAATAAATTGGACTTTGTATTAGAAAATTGTATATCACTTGATTGAACGTTAAACTTAAACATGTAGTAATAGACTGCAAAGAAAATATGTCCAATATCAACATAAACACAAAATAAAAAATGGAAGAAAATTCTGACGACTCATTGACAAAAGTTAGCATCACAAATGTTTATGCTAGAGACAAATTAGTGACTGTGTGCCGACAACAGAAATGGCATATCTTTTCATCGTGATTTTATTTTTATTTTTTTTCAACTCTTTATTTTTTTGGTAGTGCATCATATGATGATAACTTAATCACACTAAAAACTTATCTACTAAATATTAGTTTTCTTTCTAAACCTTAAACTATAAACTCTACAAAACTTAAAAGATTCATGTATTAAAAGCAATTCCGCGAATTAAAGCAAGTTTGCAAACTCCATTTTACAAAAGAAGTGATAACAAAACTTATTTTGTTATCGGTTTTACAAAAAATAAAAAGCATTCACATGTTCTTAAGAGCAAAATCACTAACACCATCATAGTGGTGCAAACACTATCTTATGTAATTAATATTACTTTTAGAGTGCTTATTATGTTATGATAGACAAAGATAGGTGTATCCATTACTACTTTTTATTACTCTTCCCAATAACGCATTCAACTAATTTAAAATCCTTCCACAATTCTTGTTTCCATAATCCCACATAACAACACTCAATGACTGATCAATCGATGGTGCTTCCTCCATTGAACTTTCTTGATAGCTAGCTATAAAACCCAACGAATTCACAACTACTTCCACACACAAATGGCAGCTTCATTCAAACTCGTATACTTGCTTGCTGTTCTTCTTGTGATCGCTGCATGGAGTGAAGTAAACGGAGCTGGAGAATGTGGCAAAGCAAATCCCGACATGGAAGCCTTCAAGCTCGCACCATGTGCATCAGCTGCACAAGACGTGAATGCTTCGGTTTCTTCGAGTTGTTGTGCTCAAGTGAAGAGAATAGGGAAGAACCCTAAATGCTTGTGTGCTGTAATGCTGTCTAATACTGCAAAATCTTCTGGGATTAAGCCAGAGATCGCTGTGACAATTCCTAAACGTTGCAATATTGTTGATCGGCCCGTTGGTTATCAATGTGGAGGTTGGTTAATTTTTTTGATTATTTAATTGCGTTGTTGTTTTTTTTATGTGGAGGCTGACTAATTTGTACGTTTTGTTTAATTTGTAGCCTATACATTGCCTTGAAAGATGGAAAGGTGGTGGTTTAAGTTCGAGTTATGTACGTTGTATGGGTGAGTTTGAGATTGTAATTTGAATAAATCCAATCTTCTTGTTTGGTGTTGATTATGTTGTTTTCTGATCTCGAGAATTGTGTTGAATACAAAGTCTAATTTGAGTTTTACCATAAACTGGTTATGATTGTTGGTTTTTTTTTTTTTTTGGAAACGGCAAATAATTTATTAAAGAAAGGAACCCTCACCTAGCAAGGAGCTAGAAGAGGGACCAAAGTAAAAACGTACAAGTAAATGCAGAATTACAAGTCATAAAATGGAGATATCCCCCATTCCTCCCAACTATACATACCATTATTACTTCTATGTTCTACCCAAAAGAAGGTCATAGCCTTAATGCATTCCAAACCGTTTTGAATAGAAATACTCTCGCATTGGAATAGCCTTTTGTTCTTGAATCGCCATAAGTTCCAAATCATGCCATAGCAAATTGCTACGAACCGTTTCCGTTTCCTCTTATTCCTCCCCCAATTGCTTGCAAAGTCTATCAAGTCATAGATTGTTTGTATGGACTCATGCTCTCCTGCAATTCCACACCATCTCCAAATGCAGCCCCTAATAGTGTTTGCAAACGGACAATTAATCAGCACATGATCCGCGCATTCAGAGTTTCCAATACAAGAATTGCATATTGACGAGTTGACCAAAATACCCCTTCGTTCCAAAGCAGTAGCAGTTGGTATTCGTTGTTGTACAACCCTCCATACCAGACATAGCACCTTAATGGGGACAATTTTACTCCAAATAATCTTCGGGGCCACTAGGTTGTTGGTTTTCAGCTTATCAACAAGTTGTCGAATGATAGCCACAGAGAACTTGCCATCTGCTGAAAGTTTACATCTCCATTGATCCAATCCCGGGTTTAATTGAACATTAGAAACTTCATTACCTAGACCGTGAACTTCAGAATCAAGTCCTTGAGCAGAAGGCCTAGATTTCCACTTCCAGTTTTGATTCCGATCGCCAATCCTGTCCGCAACAGTGCACCTTTTCTTTGATTCCAATTCAAATAAGTTAGGATATCTTGTTTTTAGGTTGCTAGAACCAATCCAATGGTCATACCAAAACAGGGTATTATTCCCTGACATGATTTTAATGTTGAACAAATCATGTATTCTAATCCCAAGCCCACACAAGAATTTTCTACTGCTGGCGATATTATTCCAAACTCCAACATATCTTCGTGCGGATAAATAATCAATTGGTTTATTCGCTAAGTTGTGAATGCCGGTAATTACTCTTGCTCACAGAGATTTAGATTCATTGTTCAGCCTCCACCACCATTTTACAAGCATACCAATATTTAAGGCTTGAATGGATCCCACTCCAAGTCCCCCTGCTTCTTTGGCTGCAAGGACTTTGTCCCAGGAAACCCAATGAACTTTCTTTTTATCTTCACCACCTCCCCACAGGAAGGAACGTCTTATCTTTTCCAGTTCTTCTATTACACCTACAGGAGCACGAAATAAGGACAAGAAGTAGGTAGGCAGATTACCTAGAACCGATTTGATTAGTGTGAGCCTTCCTCCAAACGATAGCGATTTAGCCTTCCACAATGAAAGCTTAGACTGAAATTTCTTGATTATGGGCTTCTAGTGTTTTTTTAAATTCATATTGGCACCAACCGGCACGCCAAGGTAGTCAAATGGTAGATCACCTGATACACACCCAAGAAGATTGGCCCAATTCGATGTTTCAGCTGAATCCACTCCAATTCCAAGGACTTTTGATTTATGAAAGTTGACTTTGAGCCCCGAAGATATGTGAAAACATCTAAGAATGCGTGCCAGGTTCTTTAGGTTTGCTCTTGACCACTCCCCAATAAACAGGGCGTCATCCGCGTAGAAGAGGTGAGACAGGATTGGACCGTTACCCGGAATTTGAACACCTTTGAATATTCCTTTATCGCACGCCGTCCTAATGGCCACACTCAAACCTTCCATAGCAATGATGAACAAGTACGGTGAAAGTGGATCTCCTTGACGAACTCCCTTAGACATAGGGAATTCTTTTGTTGGCGATCCATTTATGATTACCGACGCCCAAGACGAGTTCAAGCAACCACGAATCCACGACCTCCATTTATTTCCAAAACCCATTTGCTCCATAGTTGAGTCAAGGTATTTCCAATTCACCGAGTCGAATGCTTTATCGAAGCCTACTTTGAAAAGGAGAATCTTTTTATGTGCTCTCTTTGCCCATGAACACACCTCATTAACCATAAGAGGTCCCTCTAAAATGCATCTGCCTTCGACATAAGCCGATTGCATATCACCGATCAGGTTACCAATAACCGACTTCAACCTATTGGAAAGTAGTTTGCTTATTATTTTGCTTAAGCAGCCGATCAGACTTATGGGGCGGTAATCATTTAGGCAGAGGGGGTCCTTGATCTTAGGGGCTAGGGTGATGAATGAGGAATTACATCCCCGGGCAAATGAGCCAGATTCCTCGAAGTGCGTTACAAACTTCATTACGTCTTCTTTAATCGTGCCCCAAAAAATTTTCATGAATTTGAATGTAAAGCCATCCGGTCCTGGGGCCTTTTCACAACCACAGTCCCATACCGCATCCTTGACTTCTTCAGGGGAAAAAGGGGACTCAATTCTAATTGCATCCATCATAGAAATTGATTTAAAATTTGGGTTGCTAAACTTGGGCCGAACCAGATGAGCATCCGTGAATTTATCGTGGAAGAACCTATATGCTTCCTCCTTTATTTCATTGACCCCCGTCGTCCACCTCCCATTGATCATAAGACCATGTAGAAGATTCCTTCGATTTTTGCTATTGATATACCCATGGAAGAACTTACTGTTCTCATCTCCATCAATAGTCCATTTGATACGCGCTTTCTGTTTGAGATCGAGAGCTTGCAGGCGTTCCCACTCCATTATCTTTTTTATCGCGTCGGCTCGAATTCTCTGTTCATTTGAGGATAGGGATCTAGATTCTGCAGCCTTTTCTATTTCTTTGACCACATCCTTAGCGACATTAACTTCCCGTCTCTCTATTTGATCACCCTCATTCCTCCATTTCTTGATTTTATCTTTTAAGAATCTAAATTTGGCGGCTAGGTATGCGTCAGGCGTCCCAAACCCTCTAAAACAATACCATGCATCACTCACCAATTGATCAAAACCTTCTTTATATAGCCAAGAATTAAAGAGCTTGAAAGGAATAGGCCCAAAGTCAGCTTCGCTAGACAGGAGGGTAATAGGACTATGATCAGATAGCTCTCGAGGATGAGCTGTTACGTGGCTAAGAGGGAACATTTGCAGATAATTCAGACACGTTAAGAATCTGTCCAATTTGCTCAGTTTAGCATCAACCCTACTCATATATGTGAATCTTTCACCTCCCATGTTGTAATCTTTTAAGTTGGCCTCCTGGATAAATCTGTTGAAATCAGAAGTACTACAGGGGCAAAATTGGGAATTACGTCTTTCACTCTGATTCCTTACTACGTTAAAATCTCCAAACACCACCTACATTCCAGGTTTTTGATTTATTATGTTAAGCAGTTCAATCCATACCTTCTTCTTATCCGAGATTGATTGAGGACCATATATGTTCAGAATGTTCAGAATAACATTCTCAGGAGAGCCTGTATATTTCCCAGATACAACCAAGTAGTGGCGATTCTTGATAACATCAGTCATTTGGAACACAGAAATATCCCAAATCGAGATAATCCCACCAGATCGTCCACTGGCATCAACACTTTCATAGTCAAATTCATTCGAATCCCAACATCCATTAACATCAATCCTTGATGAAGTCGATATCTGCGTCTCCTGTAGCCCAATGAAATTCGCCTTGTGTTGCTTTTTCAGCCTTCTTACCCAGCCAGTTTTTACCCCTTCACCCACTCCTATTACGTTCAACGATAGGAAATTCATTGTTGAATTGTATAATCTCCAATACCTCCTCCTACTTCATTTAAGATGGGGTTGTCGACCCCCATCTGGAAGCCTACTTCAGCCCCAATCGCCACCGTTTGAATAATCTCATTGGATAAAGTCTCACCAGAGCCCTCAGATGAGCCTGATAACAACGATTCTTTGTTGAGATCCAACTATACATCCCCATTAGCAGACTTAGGGTCTTGTGAATTTTGTGTCGGACAATTGACTCTCGAAGATGCATCGCCATTTATGGGGGATCGACTACCTCGCCTTCTTTTTCTCCTTTTACTCTTAGGCTCACTGCAGCAGTGCTTAGAATAGGACGACAAATTAGAATTAGAATTAGAAGTCATAGAATTATTTGGGGCTGGTGAAGAACTCCTTATAGGGCTAGAATTGTCCATGAGCCCAATATCTTTTGGGTCAGAGTCCAAACCCACATCACCCGGGTCCGACCTTATCCTGCCGGCTTCAAACACAGAGGTTTGTATATCTTTCAACACATGGGGCATCCCAACCGACTCATTTAAACACCCCACGTTGACTTCTTCCTGTGGGATCACATCGTTAAGCCCGACCGTTGCGTCTTTTGGGTTCTCAACATTCGCCGGAGGATTACCAAACTCGTCATGTCTGTTTGTCTTGTTCATCCAAGTTTCAGGTTCATCTTCGCACCAGAATTCCCCTTCCTCTAGATCATTATCTTCCTCCGGGATCCACGTTTCAGAGACCCCATCGTCTTCATTATCGTTATCGCAGCCTTCAGATTCTAACCCATCTTCCATTTTCTCGAATTGGCAAGACTTGAATGGAGACCAGTCTTCAGTATTCTCAACGACCCCAACACCATCCACCGTACCGTCGACATTGATTCTAACCACTTCATTTATCCAATTCTTCGATGATGTGATAACACCCACCTTTCCCATGGTTAGGTCTTTTCTGTCATATAGGCTTTCGAATGGAATAATAACCTTCCCAAATTTGCTTGCAATCTTGGAAAAATTGTTAGTGTTCCAATATCTGAGAGGAACTCCTGTTATCTTTAGCCATGCTAGTCTTTTGTATTGCACATCAGTGTTCATGTCCATAGTCAACCACTTAAACCATTCGTGCCATCTTGATCTGTCTTCTAAGAATTCGCTAGCTTCTTTAGATGAACCAAATTTAATACCTAGCTTGAGACCTCCAAGATACTTTGTATTTTCATACGTGAATGTATGTTCAGGTAAGTTAGCAATGTGATCAAGGCTTAAAGCTTCTCCGATTAGTAGGGTCTTCTTGGTCCACTCACTCATGGCAGTTTTGGCATTAAGAACTATAGGAGGGGAATTACCTTGATGAGCTACGTTTACTCCTGCAGCTACTTGCGCAAAGGTTCTAGAATCCCTGCTTCTGAAATTAAACTTAAGGGCAGCATCCAAAACATTAGGTTTTCTGCTGGATATCTGCATACGATTGGATCTCTCTTTCTGATATTTGGCGAGGTTGGCGAGTAGGGTTACTCCACGGAATCTGACTCCATTCATTTTCAATTCCATCCCATGTGTGTTGATCACGCCAGCATATCTGATAAAAGCGAAGTTTTGCTTACGTCGGTTCTTCTTCCCACCGATATAGATATCAAATATTTTCCCTAATCTATCAAAGACTTCATGTAGATCCTTTTTGCAGGTCCCATCAGGGAATCCCGCGACGTAGAACGTAGTAGTATCATTCCTCTGCCTTTGATTTTCTTGCCTGCGAAATTTCGACCACCCATCTCCAGTTGTTTCTACGAACCGTCTACCACCCATCCGTTTTTTTATTAGATTTACTATCTGGTTATGGCTGTTGGGTACATATTGATTTGTACTTTAAGTGATTGGTTATTTGGTTAAAACCAAGGCTAGTTATTGTTGAATTCAAGATATAATTAAAGAATCAGATAATTAATATTGAGAAGGGTCTTTGGTTATTAAGAGTTTGAGGGATATATGTTGTTGAAGTTCAACTTGAGACAGAAATGTATGAATTTAGGATTAGATTAATGGTGTGTAAGTCGTTGTAATAATATTATAAAATGGTTAATAATATTAATTAAATAGAAAACTTAAATTATAATCTATATCTATACCATCTATCTATATATTTATAATTATATTTATATATATATATATATATATACTTATAACAGAAGCATTTTTTCTTCAACTATATTCATCTGAAACTTTTAATTTTTCAACTTCTTTTTAAATTAGTACATTAAATCCAATATTATTGTAATTTCAATATTAATTTTTTTTATTCTTACTATCATATAGTTAGTTTGTTAATCAAAATATGATATTAAATTCAAAACTTAATTTTTATAATATATTCAAAACCTATTTTTTTATAAATAGTTAATAAATTTAAATATAAAATGTCAAATTAACAAAAAAAGTTGAAGAAAATTTACTTTTTATAATAATAATTTTTTCTTTAAAATAAATTAAAAATATTAAAAGTTTAAGGAGAATATTAATATAAAAAATCTATCAAAAGATAGTTTTAATTTTTAAAATTCACTATAAATAATAAAGGTGTAAAAAATATTAAATATAAAACCTACATCGTAATTTCAAATTCTCAAACAACCTCTATATATTAAAATATGTATACTTCAATTGAGTTTATTTTTATTTTTAGGGGTATCGGCTATTGAGATTATACGACTTTAAATAAAATAATATGGGATCTATTATTTGATACTCATAAATCCATTATAAAAGTAATTTCATATATCCATATTTGATAATGCTATCATTTATTTAAAATACTTAGAATGCTTTATAATAAATTAGTATAAATTAGTGTAAGAATTATTAATTTAAAGTAACTAACAATAATATCTTTATTTTAATAACATATATTTATAAATATTTTAATTATAATGCACAATGCGCGAAATATCGTGTAGTATTATAAATTAAAGGGATATTTTTCCTTTTATCACATTTATTTGAAACTCTAATGAATTTTTATTTTCTTTCTAATAATGACTATAAAATGGTTAATAATATTAATTAAATGGAAAACTTAATTGTAATCTAAAATTAAGTAAATTTTCATATTAAATAACATATTTTACTTCTACTTATAAAATTATGTCTTTAACTTTAACGTATTATAATTAACTTATTAGTTTGAGTATGTTTTTGTATGTGGATAATTTTTTTTCACAAAACTTTGAATAGTTTGTATACAATATTTAAATTGTTAGTTTAAATATAACGTAAAAGAGTTAACTTAAATCGAAATTTAGTTAAACTTAATAGATAATATAAAGATTATTATGCAAATAGTTAAAATGTAACCTCCCAAAAATCACGATAAAATTTTTCATTTTTAAATCAAGAGAAATCATTGTTTTCAAACAAAACCCAAATCAACCAAACGTTTACAAAACATTGTTCTCAAAAACAGAAATCATATATCATAATGTCCCAAGCCAGTATCATCAAAACCAAGATGATGTGCATGATCACGCCTTCGCTTTCCTACGGTCGTCTGAAGTACCTGAAACAGAAAACTGAAACTGTAAGCCAAAGCTTAGTGAGTTCGCCCAAAGTACCACCACACAACATAAAACATATACAATCATGCATGTTGTGTGTACTCAATCTTCGGACTGGAATACCCTTGGTCCACAGCTATCGGGCTGGATTACCATCAGTCTAATCAGTCATCGGACTGGAATGCCAACATGTAACGGGTCCATTCAGTCATCAGACTGGAAGACCCTCGCCTTTACAACCATCAGGGTGGATTACCCCTGGTCTGTTGGCTCACACACATAGCAGTAAAGCCTTAACCCAAAACATACTATGTCGACATGAACAACAGATAAACATATAATCTGTCAGCAGCCAAACATGCATGTCAACAAATCACTACCACATAGCAACATCCAATATAACATGATTTGAATATAACATATCACTACAACATAACAACATCCTATATACCATGATTTAAATCTAACATATCAATACAATATAACAACATCCTACATACCAGGATACAAATAACCTAATGGGTCGGCATTGGTGCATTCGCCCCAGAAGTACAGTGAGGAAAACTCACCTCTCAGTCTAAAAAGATAGTTGAATAGGTCATAGCTCCAAATATCAGCTCTACGGGTCACCTATTTATTGGAAAATGATGAAACTTACTATAAATCAAAATACCCAAAATAAACCAAGGTCAAACTTGGTTAATGTAAATAATCAAAAACTCAACCAATTTGACTCAGCTGAGTACGCCCATCGTACTCAACATGTATGCTTAGCATACTCAAGGTCTAGATCAGGCTCCCAAGGGAGTACGCCCAACGTACTCATAAGTACGCCCATTGTACTTGGCCAAAATTCATTTATATTTTTAAGTGCTTAATTGTAACGTCCAAAAATTCAAGCCCAAAAATTTTATTTTTGATTAATTAATTCATAAAATATTCATTAGAAAATATTGTATAAACACGTCATCTCAAAACCAAGTATCATATTTGAAACCCACAACCATGAACAAATATCATATCAGAGTACAATCCCAGAAAACACCGTGCGGAAAATCATATGTGTATGTGATGCCATGCTACGCCGCCGGCTCCTTCCCCTTAGATGAAGAGGTACCGGAAACCAAAAACTAAAACCGTAAGCACAAAGCTTAGTGAGTTCCCCCATCATACCACATACCATACAATACCATCGGTATTTTTCAACCGATAATCGCCATCGGTATCTTTCAACCGGTAATCGCCATCGGTATCTTTCAACCGGTAATCGTCATCGGTATCTTTCAACCGGTAACTGGGGACTATTCCACCCCCTAACACTAGCATACAACAACAAGATATAAGCACACAGCCAGACATATCCGGGTACTGACCTACCCCTTGTTCCTAAGGACCACTATCAGGGAAACTATCCCCTATCATGTAACATATCATACATATATAACTCATAACCAACGCATACCAGACCAAGATAAATTATCACAAGGACAATTATCTTTTAAATACTCCTCAATGGTGGGCCGACATTGTAGCCTTAGACCCACCCCTACTAGAAGGTAACTCACATCGTAGCTGCTGAACTGTAAGGGAATCCTCTGACTGCTGCCGCTGCTGCTCTGGAAATCCTCCGGCTAAAATTCCCACAAAACACTTAGTCAGAACTGACATCTACCCTTAGGGTAAAATGACCATTTTACCCCTTGACCAAGTCAAAGTCAAAGTCTACTTCCAATTGACCTAACTCGCCGAGTTGACTCGCTAACTTGCCGAGTCCCTATCCTTCCATTAGACCTCATACCCGTCTCTACTCGTCGAGTTAGGCGATGACTCGACGAGTTTTCCTTCTAAATAAACACCGACTGAATCCACCTCCGACTCACCGAGTTGTATGAATAACTCGTCGAGTTCAACATCAACTGATACTCATGTCCTGTCTTGACTCGTTGAGTTGTATGAACAACTCGTCGAGTTACTCTTCATCCTATGAACACGTTCTGTCCTCGACTCGCCGAGTTGATGAACAACTCTCCGAGTACCATGAAGATTGTCTTGGACTCGCCGAGTCCGGTCATGTACTCGCCGAGTACCATGAATTCCCAAAACGCTTTGCTTAGTCCAGAACATTGGGTCACTCCCCGGGACTCCTAAAACCCTTACACACTCAACTGGTCCTTATGACCCTCACTAATTTGAGACCAAAACCCTTGGACTCGCCGAGTCCAGGAATGGACTCGCCAAGTCTAGCACATCCCTTAGTAAGAACTTCGATTTCTGATGTACAACACTTAACCAAATGATAGATCCAGACCCCTAAACTCGATCTAGCACGTAGAGTTACAAATTTTACGTGCATGCATGGGACATTAGAGCTTAAAAGGCTCTATAATGGTTCTTTTGTTGCATGGGGCCTTCCTTGGTGCAAAAAGCAACCTAGATCTAACTTGTGACTCATAAAATGACATGATACAGAAGCCGAAACCCCCAACCATGTTTGCAAACATGGTTGGCCACCAAAAATGGCTTATAAAAGCCCTAAACCACCTCAAAGAGGGATCTAACAAATGAATGAGCAAGGTTCAGACTTTATACCTTCCAAAGACTACAAATGATGAACCAAACTCGAATCCTTCAGTCCCCTCTTGATCCTTCTATGCTCTTCCTTCTTCCTTGAGGTCAAAACTCACAATAATCACTCAAAAAGCCTTAGATCTTCTAAAAAACGGCTAGGGTTGCTATGAGGAGTGTTTGGGAGCATAAAGGGGGAAAGGAGGCTGCATAAGGTTGTTTAAATAGGGTGCAAACCCCTAGATTAGGGTTTTTGTCCAAACAATGGCTACTCGCCGAGTCCGGGACCCGACTCGCCGAGTCCGCAGCTCAAACCCCACTTCTACTCAGCGATTCAGTCCTTCGACTCGTCGAGTCCAAGGCTAAAATGCAAAAATAAATGAAGATTTAATGACAGAATACATACCAAGAACCAGGTGCTACAAATCTCCCCCACTTATTTTAGACTTCGTTCTTGAAGTCTGCCGCTCAATCCTGAAGCAGCTCGGGGTAGTGCTCCACCATCTCACTCACCGGCTCCCAAGTCCACTCCGACCCCTTCCGGTGCTGCCATTGCACCTTCACGAGTTCTACTCTTTTGTTCCTCAGATCCTTCGACTTCCGGTCAAGGATCGCTACAGGCCGCTTGATGTAATTCAGGCTGCCATCAACCTGAATGTCCTCCAAGGGTACCACCGCCGTATCATCCACTAAGCACTTCTGCAGCTGAGAGACGTGGATAGTGCTGTGGATCTGACTGAGTTCGGCTGGCAGATCCAGCCGGTACGCCACCTTGCCCACCTGGGCTACAGCCTTGAACGGTTCGATATACCTTGGGCCCAACTTGCCCCGCTTCTTGAATTGGATGACGCCCTTACATGGCGAAACCTTCAGGAGAACCATATCCCCAACCTGGAATTCCAGGTCTGATCGACGCTTATCGGCGTAACTTTTCTGCCAACTCTGAGCAGTCTGAAGCCTGCTCCGGACCTGCTGAATCTTCTTTGTCGTCTTGACCACTACTTCGGTGCTCCCCATGAATCTCTGGCCAACCTCGCCCCAACATATCGGGGTTCTGCACCTCCTCCCATACAACATCTCGAAGGGAGGACGATCGATACTCGCATGATAAATGTTATTATACGAGAACTCCGCCAACGGGAGGTAGGTATCCCAGCTACCTCTGAAATCTAAAACGCATGCCCGCATCATATCCTCCAGAGTCTGGATGGTCCGCTCGCTCTGGCCATCCGTCTGCGGGTGAAAAACGGTGCTAAAATGCAGACGAGTACCCAGCTCGTCATGAAATCACCGAAACTGGCACTCCGTGCCGCACCACCACCTCCCTGATATAGATATCGGCCAATTTCTCGGCCGAGATGATCCCCTGAATTGGGATAAAGTGGGCGCTCTTGGTCAATCGATCGACAATGACCCAAATCGAATCCATTCCCCGCGCGGTCCTGGGAAGCTTGGTGATAAAATCCATCGTGATGTCTTCCCATTTCCACAGCGGAATATCCAACGACTGCATCTTGCCGTGTAGTCTCTGATGCTCAGCCTTGACCTTCTTGCTGGTCAAGCACCGCTCCACATACCATGCCACATCCCACTTCATGTAGGGCCACCAATAGTCCAGACGAAGATCCCTATACATCTTTATCGCCCCGGGATGAATGGAGAATCGGGATTTGTGTGCCTCCTCCATCAGGACCTGGCACACTCCTCCATGATAAGGAACCCACACCCTACGGTGAAGAGTCAATAACCCTCGGCTATCATAGTCGAAAGAGGAAGCCTGCCCCACGATCCGCTCACTCTTCCGATGTTCCTCCTTCATAGCCTCCTGCTGAGCCTTCCGGATCCTCTCCAGAAGGGGAGTCATCACTGTCATCCTCAGATAGATATCCCTGATCAGTGCTGCCTTGCGGCTAAGCGCATCAGCCACGACATTGGCCTTCCCCGGATGGTAAAGGATCTCGCAATCATAATCTTTTACCACATCAAGTCACCGGCGTTGTCTCATATTCAGATTTGGCTGGTCCATGAGATACCTCAAACTCTTGTGGTCCGTGAAAATCGTACAACGAACCCCATAGAGGTAATGACACCAAATCTTGAGGGCGAACACAACAGCCCCCAAATCCAAATCATGCGTCGCGTAGTTCGCCTTGTGAGGCTTCAGCTGCCTCGACGCGTAGGCGATGACATGCCCTATTTGCATCAATACCGCTCCCAAACCTGCAATGGATGCATCGCAGTACACAACAAAATCCTCCATGCCCTCTGGCAGGGCTAAGATTGGCGCCTCACACAATCTCTGTCTCAGCATCTCAAACGCGGCCTGCTGCTCAGGCCCCCAACGATACACCACCGACTTCTTAGTCAGTCGGGTGAGCGGAACTGCTATCTTGGAGAAGTCCTGAATAAATCTCTGATAGTAGCCCGCCAAACCTAGAAAGCTCCGAATCTCAGATGGAGACCTCAGAACCTCCCAATTCATCACTGCCTCTACCTTGGCCGGATCTACCGAAATCCCATTCTGGTTGACAAGGTGCCCAAGAAACTGCACCTCACGTAACCAGAACTCACACTTGGAGAACTTAGCATACAAGTTCTCCCTCCTCAAAGTATCCAGAACCTCCCGCAGATGCTCCTCATGCTGGTCCCGCCTCTTGGAGTTAACCAAGATGTCATCAATAAATACTATCACAGACCGATCTAACATCGGTCTACACACGCGGTTCATGAGATCCATGAACGCGACAGGAGCATTGGTGAGCCCGAAAGGCATCACCGCAAACTCATAATGGCCCTAACGTGTCCGAAACGTAGTCTTCTGCACATCCTCCTCTCTGGCCCTCATCTGATGATACCATGAACGCAAATCAATCTTGGAGAACCAAGATGCTCCCTATAGCTGGTCAAGGAGGTCATCAATCCTCGGGAGTGGGTAGCGGTTCTTCACCGTTACCTTGTTCAGCTCCCGATAATCTATACACATCCGATGTGACCCGTCCTTCTTCCTCACAAACAGAATCGGGGCTCCCCAGGGTGAACTGCTCGGTCTAATGAAACCCTTGTCTAACAGCTCCTGCAGCTGTGTAGACAACTCCTGCATCTCAGGAGGAGCCAACCGATACGGTGCCTTGGCTATCGGAGCCGCACCAGGAACTAGGTCGATCCTGTATTCCACCTGTCGTTCCAGAGGTATCCCAGGCAACTCCTCGGGGAATACGTCCGCAAACTCCCATACCACAGGTACATCATCCACCGTCGCCCTTCCCGTTTCCCGGGTATCCATAACATACGTGACATAACCTGCACAGCCCTGCTGAAGGTAACGCCTAGATCTCACTGCTGAACATAAAGCTGGTCCTAGTTGTGGCATCTTGCCCTGAATCACCAGCTCTCTCCCACTTGGGGTCCTGACCCGCACCAACTGCTGCGCGCAGTCGATCACTGCCCCATTTGGGCTGAGCCAATCCATGCCTATAATCACCTTGTTCCCACGCAATGGAATGGGAACCAAGTCTACCAAGTAGCGCTCCTCAAATAACCTCAGCACACAATCTCGAAATACCATCGATGCCGCACTGAACGGTCGTCAGCAATCTCTACCTCTAGAGGGCAATTCAACATGCTGGAAGACTCGGAAAATCTCTTGCTAAGCACAAGAAACACAAATGATCGGGTAGCGCCCGAGTCAAACAACACCAGAACTGGGACGCTGTTCATATGGAACGATCCTAAACAGAGCACATATCAATAACACAATCACAACAAAAAAAAGATCAGAGGGAAAAAAATCATACCCGTCACCACATCAGGTGCAGCGCGTGCCTCCTCGGCTGTCAGCTGAAATGCTCGGCTCCGCACCACTGGAGCCTCTGTCTTGACCTTCCAGCCATTTGTAACCCGTGCCGTCGCTGAGACCGGTGCTGCTGTTGACGCTGCTGTCAATCTCGGGCAATTGGCCCTTTTGTGGCCCCTATGGTTGCAAAGGAAGCAAATCAGGTCTGTCATCTGTACCGTAGGGGCGGGGGCGGTACAATCCCTGCCAAAATGCCCTACCTTGCCACACTTATAGCAGCCCGAACCTGGCCCAGAGCGACAAGCTCCCTCGTGTGACCGATCGCATTTCCCACAGCGGTCCCGTCCTGCCTGGCCTTACGGTCTAGCATCAAATCCCTTGGGCTTCTTTCCCGAAGCCCCGGTCGTCAGCCCCTCCATTGCCTTCCTCTTCTGGACGTGCTCCAGATCAATCTCCCTCTCCCTAGCCCTGGCAATCATGGAATCCAAGGTAGGGCAAGCTGAAAAACTAACATGCTCCCGAATGTCAGCTCGTAGCATGTCATGGTAGCGGGTCCTCCTCATATCCTCATCACCCGCATACTGGGGCACCAGCAATGCCCTCTCCCAGAACTTGGCGGTGATCTCCGCCACAGTCTCCGTAGTCTGCCTCATATCCAAAAACTCCCTGGCCAGCCGCTGAAGCTCCACAGCTGGCGCAAACTCCACCCTGAATCTGGTCACAAAGTCCGACCAAGTCATAGCCTCAACAGCCCAGGCTCCCAATGAGTCACCAACAGACTCCCACCAATCTCTAGCCCTGTGTCACAAGCATCCTGCTGCATATCTCACCTTCGAACTCTCTGGGCAGAAGCTCGTCAGCTGTGCAGACTCAATGTCTACGATCCATCTCCTAGCAGCAATGGGGTCTTTCACCCCATGGAAATCCTGCGCACCTCTTCCACGAAAGTCCTTAAATGACAGTGTGCGCGTACTCACCTGGCTAGACGCCATATCACTCCTGAATAATCGGAGACGATCCTCTATTAGCTCAACAATCCCCTCCTTGATTGAACCGAAGACGATAGGGGTCGACTCAAGGATGCCTCTCGTGATATCAGACGCGATGAACTCGCGTAGCCTGTCATCAACCTGCTCGGATCTCGAACCCGAGCCTGATCCTGATCCTGATCCGGAACCTCCTGCTCCAAGTCGTGTGGTCACCATACTGGAAACACAAGCATAAAATTCATGATCATACATATACTCAAGAGATCTAACACACTCTCCGATGTTCCCGGTTTCATCTATGCCCTCCTTGGTTCGAGTATGGGTCCTCTGCTTTCAGTAGTACGGGCCCATACTACCTTCCACATCTACCCGTGCTTTCCTCAAGGATTGCTTCGACTTCACCGAGTCCCTTTACTGATACCATTTCCACTAACCTCATCCTAGGCTTCCCTAGGGCACTCTCCGACCTACCCTCCGCCATCAGTTGCACCAGGAGCCCCTACCATTTCCACTTAACTAACTTGCAGGTACTGTTACATATCCGCTCCTTAGTTAGTTGGAAATAGCCAGAACCCCAATAGCACAAAGCAAGCAGCATTTGTGCATCGAGTAACCAAATCAGGCATAACCTATACAGGCCATCCTACTGCTGACTAAACAGTCCTAGCATACAGCTCATACAATAGGCATATAAGGCATCCTCCTAGATCCTTAGCCCTAACTAGCATGCAATTATTAGAATCATATATCAGGCACACAAGGCATCTTCCTAGATCCTTAGTCTTATTCTAGCATGCAATTCTGAATCAAAGCCATATAGCATAACATAACATGTATGGGTATCTTGGGGAAACTTACTTGAGCTCGGCCGGTCGCATGCATCACACACCTTGTCTTTCGTAAAATCCTTCCGTTTAGATTTTTAGAAAACCAATTTATTGTAAAAATCTTTTAGTCCCTTAGTTTGAGTCCATACACACCAGAGGGCGGGTCCGAATCCCTCAAACCAGGGCTCTAATACCAACTTGTAACGTCCTAAAATTCAAGCCCAAAAATTTCATTTTTGATTAATTAATTCATAAAACATTCATTAGAAAATATTGTATAAACACATCATCTCAAAACCAAGCATCATATTTGAAACCCACAACCATGAACAAATGTCATAAAAGAGTACAATCCCAGAAAACAATGTGCGGAAAATCATATGTGTGTGTGTGATGCCATGCTACGCCGCCGGCTCCTTCCCCTTAGATGAAGAGGTACCTGAAACCAAAAACTGAAACCGTAAGCACAAAGCTTAGTGAGTTCCCCCATCATACCACATACCATACAATACCATCGGTATTTTTCAACCGATAATCGCCATCGGTATCTTTCAACCGGTAATCGCCATCGGTATCTTTCAACCGGTAATCGTCATCGGTATCTTTCAACCGGTAACTGGGGACTATTCTACCCCCTAACACTAGCATACAACAGCAAGATATAAGCACACAGCCAGACATATCCGGGTACTGGCCTACCCCTTGTTCCTAAGGACCACTATCAGGGAAACTATCCCTATCATGTAACATATCATACAGATATAACTCATAACCAACGCATACCAGACCAAGATAAATTATCACAAGGACAATTATCTTTTAAATACTCCTCAATGGTGGGCCGGCATTGTGGCCTTAGACCCACCCCTACTAGAAGGTAACTCACCTCGTAGTTGCTGAAATGTGAGGGAATCCTCTGACTGTTGCCGCTGCTGCTCCGGAAATCCTCCGTCTAAAATTCCCACAAAACACTTAGTCAGAACTGACATCTACCCTTGGGGTAAAATGACCATTTTACCCCTTGACCAAGTCAAAGTCAAAGTCAACTTCCAGTTGACCTGACTCGCCGAGTTGACTCGCTAACTCGCCGAGTCCCTATCCTTCCATTAGACCTCATACTCGTCTCTACTCGTCGAGTTAGGCGATGACTCGACGAGTTTTCCTTCTAAATGAAAACCGACTGAATCCACATCCGACTCGTCGAGTTGTATGAACAACGCGTCGAGTTCAACATCAACTGATACTAATGTCATGTCTTGACTCGTCGATTTGTATGAACAACTCGTCGAGTTACTCTTCATCCTATGAACACGTTCTGTCCTCGACTCGCCAAGTTGATGAATAACTCGTTGAGTACCATGAAGATTGTCTTGGACTCCCCGAGTCCGTTCATGCACTCGCCGAGTACCATGAATTCCCAAAACTCTTTGCTTAGTCCAGAACGTTGGGTCACTCCTCGGGACTCCTAAAACCCTTCCACACTCAACTGGTCCTTATGACCCTCACTGATATGGGACCAAAACCCTTGGACTCGCCGAGTCCAGGAATGGACTCGCCGAGTCTAGCACACCCCTTAGTAAGAACTTCGATTTCTGATGTACAACACTTAACCAAATGATAGATCCAGACCCCTAAACTCGATCTAGCATGTAGAGTTACAAATTTTACGTGCATGCATGGGACATTAGAGCTTAAAAGGCTCTATAATGGTTCTTTTGTTGCATGGGGCCTTCCTTGGTGCAAAAAGCAACCTAGATCTGACTTGTGACTCATAAAATGACATGATACAGAATCCCAAACCCCCAACCATGTTTGCAAACATGGTTGGCCACCAAAAATGGCTTATAAAAGCCCTAAACCACCTCAAAGAGGGATCTAACAAATAAATGAGCAAGGTTCAGGCTTCATACCTTCCAAAGACTACAAATGATGAGCCAAAATCGAATCCTTCAGTCCCCTCTTGATCCTTCTATGCCCTTCCTTCTTCCTTGAGGTCAAAACTCACAAGAATCACTCAAAAAGCCTTAGATCTTCTCAAAAACGGCTAGGGTTGCTATGAGGAGTGTTTGGGAGCATAAAGGGGGAAAGGAGGTTGCATAAGGTCGTTTAAATAGGGTGCAAACCCCTGGATTAGGGTTTCTGTCCAAAACAGCGGCTACTCGCCGAGTCCGCAGCTGAAACCCCGCGCCTGATCCCGCTTCTACTCAGCGAGTCAGTCCTTCGACTCGCCGAGTCCAAGGCAAAAATGCAAAAATAAATGAAGATTTAATAACAGAATACATACCAAGAACCAGGTGCTACATTAATACATTAAGTCCTTTCGTCCAAATGCAGATCTAGCCCCCAAATGATGTCCTTAACCATAAAGTTTCCAACTTTATGGTCTTACATGGCTATTTAGTGCTCAATACAAAAAACCTTAACTGCTTAACTCATTAAGACATCCAAGCTCATCAATGGAAGGAAACTAGGGTCCAAAATTACATGTTTATGCTTTTAAACACCCCAAAACGTTCGAAAGGACAACTTATATGATATAGAGTCACCTATACTCATAATACCAAGTTTATGGACCAAGATGAACACAAATCCATGGCTAAACAAGATCTAATCATAACTTCATCAAGTTCAGAGCTTTTTACCTTCAAATGGTGTCAAATAATGATGTGATTCTGGATCCAAAGTTCTCTACTCTTCTAAGATGGTTTCCTCTTCCTTTTTCCTCCTTTAAGAATACCAAAATGCACTCAAGGTTACTAAAGAGATTAGGGTTAGCTAGGGTCGAGTGTGAGAATGGAGGCTGGTGAATGAAAGGATTTTGTGGATATAATAAGGTTTAAATAGGCTTAATATTAGGGTTTGGGACTCTGCCATGTATGTCTAACATACGCGCGTACGCCCAACGTACTCATATACTCTCCAAAGTTTACAAAAATGCCATTAAGGACCAATTTGCAAATAATTTTCATACCAAGGGCATAAATGGAATACCTGGAAATCAAGATATTACAATTCTCCCCCACTTGAACTAGACATCATCATTCAAGTCCATTGACGCGAATAACTCATGGTAGCTCTCTCGCATCTCTGTATCAGGTTCCTAAGTCAATTCGGAACCTCTCTGATGTTGCCACTGAACCTTGGCCAAAGACCCCACCTTGTTGCATAAGGCCTTCATCCTCTGATCCAATATCGTCATTAGTCTCTCAACATAATTCAGGTGATCATCAACCTGAATATCATCCATAAGAACAACATTTGGATCATCAGCCACACACTTTCGAAGCTGAAAAACATGGAAGGTGTTGTGAATCTGACCGAGCTCCTCAAGCAAATCCTGCCTGTAAGCTACCTTGCCAACCCTAGAATTCATTCGAAATGGCCCAATATACCAGGGCCCCAACTTTCCCATCTTCCTGAAGCGTATTAAACCCTTCCAGGGTGATACCTTTAGCAAAACCATGTCATCGACCTGGAACTCCAACCCAGATCCACGTTTTGTCGGCATAACTCTTCTGTCGTCTCTAAGCTATCTACAACCTCTGTTTAATTTTTTGGATAAGCTTTGTCATCTAGAGGAATACCTCAGTCCTTCCCATAACCTAATGACCGACCTCTCCCCAACATCCTGGGGTATGACACTTCGTTCCATAAATAAGCTCAAACAGCGGCGCACCAATACTGGAGTGACAACGATTGTTGTAAGAAAACTTAGCTAGAGGAAGCCAGGAGTCCCAACTCCCACTGAAACCTATGACACAAGCTCTCAACATATCGTTAAGTGTCTGAATGGTCCTCTCGCTCTGGTCATCAATTTACAGATGATAAGTAGTTCTAAGATGCAACTGATGGGTTTGAGCCATAAGAACATTCCTATGCGCACATGCAAACCCTAATGCTCGGATTGAGGTTTCTCTATTATACATGCATTCCTCCAAGACTTTCTACCCTAGATCTAGTGATAATAATTCAAAATTATAATAACCAAAACAGATCTAGAAGAATACCTCTTGTTGCTTGCTTGAATCTTCTTGTCTTTGTGCTTAGAGTCACAAGTGTAACTCCTCTAATGGCTTACAAACACCAACTAGCAAGAGGGTAGTATATGAGAGAGGGAGGAGGCACACAAAATCGGCTCTAAGGTTTTTAGAGAAGTGGTGGCCGATTTCTATAACCTAGGGGTCCTATTTATACTGTGAGCAGCTAGGGTTTCAGTCAAAACCCTAATGGATAGCTTAAACATTAAGCAGCCCATGGAACCTTTTGGAATAAGGCAATAGACGAAAATATGACGGGCTCCCATCATAATTTCGTTCACCCCTTAATCTATTAGGTTTCCCAGCCCAAAATACAATTATCAAACATTTGACAGTTTAAGTCCCCTTTATTCAATTAATCTCTTTTCATCACCAAATTAATTCCTAATTAATTTATGACTAATATTAATTAAATAATATGATTTCTCTTTTAATATATTATTCTTATAATATATTAATAAACCATAATATCTTCTTTCTCTCCATAAATTACCCTGTCAAGTTGCTGTGGTGAAGGCAACCCAAAAGGACCATGCACAACCGGGTCAAGTACTTACCATATATAGTTACGGGCTTAGACACTAATCCAACACCAACCTCATACCTAGTTCGTCGTGTAACCTCTGCCAAAACCGCGAAGTGAACCGAACATCCCGATCTGAAACAATAGAAACCGAAATTCCATGAAGGGCGATGATCTCGTGCATATACACATCGGTCAATTTCTCGGCCGAGGAACTCTCTGGAATAGCTAAAAAGTGGACACTCTTGGTCAAACAATCCAGTATTACCTAAATCGCATCGAACCCCTTAGCCGTCCGAGGTAACTTGGTGATTAAATCCATATAATATGTTCCTATTTCCACATGGGAACCTCCAGTGGCTGCAACTTACCATGCGACCTCTGGTGCTCGACCTTGACCATCCAACAAGTCAAGAACCTCTCGACATACCAAGCTATCTCTCTCTCTTCATGCATACCCACTAGTTGCTAAGTCTCAAATCACGATACATCTTGGTGGCTCCAGGGTGTATTGACAATCTGGATTTGTGTGCCTCCTCCAGCACAGTCTGCCTGATCCTACCAAAATATGGTACCCAAACCCGACCACACCAGATCAACAGTCCACGACTGTTGGTGGAAAACCTGTCCATCTCGCCCTTGATTCGCTCTTGCTTCCGGTTCTCTTTCTTGACTCCCTCAGCCCGAGCCTCTCTAATCAAATCCACAATGGCTAATCAATCGAAAATCATCATACATAAACTCCCAACCGAGGAACTAAACGACTTGCGGCTCAAAGCATCAGCGACCAACATTCGCTTTTCCCGGGTGGTATAGAATCTCAGAGTCATAATCCTTGACAACATCAAAATAGCTACTCTGTCTCATGTTCAAATTCAGACGATCCATTAGATATCTCAAACTCTTGTGATCCGTGTAGATAGTACATCGGACCACATATAAATAATGCCGCCAAATCTTGAGAGCAAACACCACTGCTCCCAAATCCAAATCATGAGTCGGATAATGAACCTCATGCGGATTCAGCTGCTGAGAAGCATAAGCAATAACCCTCCCCCGCTGCATAAGTACTACCCCCAGGCTGATGATGGATGCATCACAAAATACCACAAAATCCTCAACACCCTCAAGAAGGATTAACACTGGGGCCTCACATAACTTCCGCCTCAAAGTCTCGAATGTAGCCTGCTGCTCAAGCCCCCAATGGAAATCCACGTCCTTCCTCCTCAAACGAGTAAGGGGTACAACAATTTGGAGAAATCCAAAATAAATCTCTGATAATACCATGCTAATCCCAAGAAACTCCTGATCTCCGAGGGAGACTTCGGAACCTCCCACTGCATCAAGACCTCAATCTTGGCCAGGTCGACCAAAATCCCATTCTAGTTAATGAGGTGTCCTAAGAATTGGACCTCGTATAACCAAAACTCAGACTTCGAGAACTTGGCATACAACTGTTCTCGCCTCAAAACTCCCAGAGGCTATCGAAGGTGCTCCTCATGCCTCTCCCTAGTCTTGGAATACACCATGATATCATCAATAAAAATGATAACTGATCGATCGATCATCGACCTACATACGCGATTCCTCAAGTCTATAAATGTCGCAAGCGCATTAGTGAGCCAAAATGTCATTACCACGAACTCATGACCATAACGAGTCTGAAACGTGGTCTTCTCCACGTCCTACTCTCTAACAATCATTTGATGAAACCCTAACCTCAAATCGATCTTGGAGAACCAAGATAGACCCTGCAATTGATCGAGGAGGTCATCAGTCCACGAAAGTGGGTAATGGTTTTTCACCATTAACTTGTTCAACTCCTGATAATCAATACACATCCAGTGTGAACCAACCTTCTTCTTGACAAAAAAAGGTCGGTGCTCCACAAAACAAGCTGCTTAGTCGAATAAACTGCTTACCCAACAGCTCCTGAGGCTGAGAGGACAACTCCTGCATCTTGGTGGTGCCAATCAATACGTCGCCTTGGAAACAGAGGTCGCATCGGGAACCAAATCGATCCCGAACTCAACCTGCCTCTTAGGAGGCACATCAGGTAACTCCTCCGGGAACACATCAGAAAACTCTCTAACAACACACACGTCCGAATTTCAAACCTCCTTCCTAAAATAGATGTTAACCACATATTCAAGGTAACCCATATACCCATTTTGTAGATAGTATCGAGCCCTAGTAGTAGAACAAAAGGCTAATATAATCCTGGTACCCTCTCCATGAATATTCAGTTCTCCCCCACTTAGGGTTCGAACTAACACCTGCTTCGTCTCATAGTCAATCATCACACCAAACCTACTCAACCTATCAATCCCTACAATCACACACACACACATCCCCTATAGGAATAGAGATTAGATCAATCAGAGAAGGCACCCCAAAAATCTCCAAGACACAACCATGATAAACACTCAATGCAGAAACTTTGTGTTCGTTTGCGATAGAAACCCACTACAGACACTCTAGCTCTCCAAGTGTCATATCAAAATCCTTACTAAAAGATTAAGATACAAAAGACCGACTCACACCCGAGTCAAATTGTAGAAGACAAGGCAAGGATTTCACTAAGAAGGTACCTAACAAAATTACAACCATAAGCATACAATTAAATATATCGACAAAATAATAAATAAAAACATACTAATAACGACGTCCGACGCCACACTGACCTCCTCTACAGTGAGATGGAAAGCATGACCTTGAGCCCTCGAGGGCTACGCCCTACCTTGGTGTCCATCTGTAATCCTCAAAGTAGTCGGTGCTGGAGCCTGTGCCGGTCTTGCAGCAACCAAGGGACAATTGGCCTTCACATGGGCCACCAACTCTTAGTGATAACAAATCCTTGTGATCACCAGAGGGGCCTGCTGACGATAGTCCTTAGCAAGGTGGCTCTCCCTGCCACATTTGTGGTATACAAAAGAAGATCAACAAGCACCCTCATGAACCTTGCTGCACTTGCCACAAGTGTGGCCTCTATGTCCCTTAAAACACGAATCAACAGGCTTGAACCACTTCGCCACCGACTGCGACTAAATGGGAGCCTGCTGCTGCTCCCTCGTCTGAAGCTCCATCTTGATCTCTTGACTCGTCGTGGAATCCTAAATATCGCAGAGGGTACCATAACATCGGGTGACATTCTCAACTACCACGTCATCTGAGCCTGATCTGAAGCAGCAAACTCAGGACAACACAAGGCCCTCTCCATAAACATCTTAGTGATCTCCGTCACCGTCTTAGTTGTCTGTCTCAGATCTAGGTACTCTTGAGCCAATATCTCCTTCTCCACCAAGGGAACATATCTCAAACGGAACATCTCGAAGAATTGCTCCCAAGTAACAAAAACCCTCTACTCAGGATTGTCCGACCCGGTAACCAATATCCACCAATCCTTCGCCCCCTAACTGAAGAAGGTTTAGGGAGTACTTGACCTTCTGTGTAACATCCCAAATTTCCAATAAAAATTTTCTTTTTTTAATAACAAAATCATTTCCTTAAATTATAAAATTTCAATCACATTTGTTTTCAAAATCCATAACATCAAACAATTTTGTCATAATATCATAGTGTCCCCAAATAAAATGCCAGAGAGTGCATGGCGTGCCATTACACCGAACTCTTGCCCTTAGATCCTGAAGTATCTGAAACAACCAACAAACTGTAAGCTAACGCTTAGTGAGTTCCCCAGAGCATATCCCACATACTCCATATAATCACATAAACCATATCAATCATATAAGCATGCAAATAAACATATAAGGATGCCCTGGAAACCCTCCAGGGTCTTACTTCGGGTGCCATGGGAACCCCCACATGGTCTTGTTGGATTAGTATCTAAGCCCATAACTATAACTGGTATGTACCTGACTCGATTTGGCATGGTCCATTTGGGTTGCATGGCATCGGAACAATTGGATAGACAAAATGATTAAAAAGGATACTTATGATTTATATTAATATATTATAAGTTCTAATATATTAATATGGAATCATATTATTTAATTAGTATTGATCAAGAATTAATTTAGAATTAATCTAGTGATCAAAAGGAATCAATTAAATATGGACTCTTATATATAGGATGGGTCAAGTTCATTTAGGTTGGGCTAAGATTTCATGGATAGTCCATGGAGTGTTTAACCATGGATCCTATGGAAATGAAAGGTCATGGGTATTAGGGTTTACATGAATGTAACCCTAATCCTCCACGCTATATAAAGAGGTCCATAGTTCATGAAATGGCACTAGTGTGTGTACACAAGAGGGCAAAACCGATTTGGTGCAAGTATCCTTATTCTCAAGTTATTCCAAGGGTTCTTGGTGTTGTATGAACCATTTGAGGTGCAACACTTGAGGAACTAGGCTCTTAAAGGTTCAAGACTTCAAGATCCATCAAAAGGTATGTCATTCTACTAGATTCTTGTAGTATAGTTGGTTCATATTATGCTAGTTAGGATGAAACCTTGGAATATTGAATATGTTCATGTATAATAGAGAAAACATAGATCCAAGGTTTATAGGTTTGCATGTACACCATAGGAGTGTTTGAATGATCAAAACCCTTCGGTGGTATTAGAGCCTAGGCTTGTTTTCATTTATACTTGATGAAATAGCTGAAAAGCGAAGTTTGTATGCTGTCTGGACAGCTGACTCGCCGAGTCCATTAAGGGACTCGATGAGTACATTCCTAAATTCATCCAACTCATCGAGTTGGTTCATTCACTCGACGAGTTGGATCCCCTGACAGCATATCTTCGAGTTTTTAGGCTGGAATTGGTCTAGATCATTACCTTAAACTGTTTTGGACTTATAAAACCTATTTTTGATGTGGTAATGATTATGGTAAACAAATTTCGAGGTTGTTATCAAAATTTCAAGTTTTATGTGTGTTTATGTAATTCTTGAAATTGTTGATATGATTGTTCATATACTTATGTGTTTTGGTAGATCATAGGAATTATTTGCAAAGTTGGTTGTCAGTTAATTCTTGATCTAAATGTTTCTTAATGGAGTCCATAATTTGTCCTCAAGTTATGGATTACCAAAAGTCATTTCTTTTAAAGATTCATTAAAATCCATAGGCTACACAATTAAAGAGTCTTTTGTTTTATGAACTCCATAACTTGTCCTCAAGTTATCGATGTTCAAGAGTCTCTTCATTAAAGTTTTTAAAAGCTTAATTAAACTCATAAGCTGTGAAAATCCAAAAGTTTTTGAATAGTTCAAAACTTTCCCTCAAGTTTTTGAATTTGTAAAGTTTCCCCTCATGAATACTTTAATTACAAGTTAAACCCTTAGAATTTTAAAAGTTAAAATTCAACCCTTATACTTTATAGTATTATAAGTTAATTATATATATATATATATATATATATATATATATATATATATATGTGTGTGTGTGTGTGTGTGTATGTGTGTATATATATATATGTATGTATGTATGTATAAGAACAAAGTCAGTCTTACCGTTAGTAGGCCTCATTCACGAAGCCGGTCTATAAGGGGGGTATAAGGTTACTGCCTATAAAATGGCAGTTTAATGGGTGTCCACTCTCACCCACCGCTTCCTTGACTGGTGGAGGGTCGTAGCCGAATGGGTTTGACAGGACTCTAATTCTCCCTTCATTATAAGTATAATGATAAATATAAAGTAACTAAACCTTTTATAAATTCCCAATCTTAGTTACTTTAGGAAAATGTGAATTTGGTGCTAACCCATGAAATTACACTTTGCACTTTGCTTAAGTCAGTAGTGGAGCGCGTGTGGTTAACCGACACACTAGCTTGGATTTAACAAGGTAGGCAAAGGGTAACTTAATGTTTATCATAGGATTAGTGGAGCACGTGTTGTGAACCGGCACATCGATTAGGTGATAAAAATTAAGAGTACCAAGTATATTTGCATGGTTATTCACACCTTGTTTGTGATCCTTGGCATCCTAGTCACAAACTTGAGAGGGCACAATCGAGATTGAAACATGCCATTGAAAAGTTCAATGAATCTTAAAAGATCTAGTAGTTTCAAATCCAATTAAAACCTAATAAATTATTTCGTTTTTCATGGTGAAAATTGGTGAATCGCCATTTGCCTACCTTCAAATATTTTATAGCTTGGATTACGGCATCCCTCTTCCAAGTTATAAAATATTGTGTTGGGTCCTAGCCTTAATATTTCATATCGGGTGTTATATTAAGGACTTTAAATCAACTAACTTGAATTTCTCCCATTATAGATGTCTGGTTCAGATAACTATGATCTTCCCAAATCTCGTGGAACAAGCTTTCCTAAGGAAGTTGATGTTCCGTGGTTAGATCGTGGAAATCATACTTCTCTTCCTCCAGTTCCTCCAATTATTCTCCCTATTCCCCAAGTTCTTAAATAGTTCAATGTCACTCAAGCCCTATTGGCAAGCAAGGTCTATGTGTGCTCACATCTTGGAGATGAAGTCACATATCGATAGGCCGTGAGAGTTGGGTGTCAAAGTCTTTAGGAAGTTGGTTGTTGCTGTTGAATCAGCAATGATTTGGAGCACTGGTAATAGACTATGACATGAACCTTAATGATCTAAACTATTTGTTTGGTGCTGTTGAATCAGCAATGATTTGGAGCACTGGTAAAGCAAATTTGATTGGAAGATTGACTTCCCAAACTTCCATGGACATTAACAATGGTGACATTGGAAATCCAGAAAGCTTCCTCTTCCCAATGGAAAGGGATTGGCCATAGTCAACTCGGTTGACTAAATGGTAAAGAGAAAGGAAAGTCTGAGATAGTCTAGTGTACCATTCCCAAAGGGTCCATATGGTTCTATTGCCAAAGGAAGGGGCATTGGTTGCGAAGCTGCCCGGGCTACCTGAAAGATCTGAGAAAAGGAAGAATAAAAAAAGTTTGACTCTGCTTCAGGTAAGTCCACTATCTAACTTTGTTAAGTTCCTAATTGATGATTCTTAATACAAAATGTGACTCGTTTACATATTGATGTTTGGCAGGATCAAGCAAAGGGAAGGAAACTTAAAGGAAGAGTATGTTGAATCTAATCGCGAAGATGGATTTCAATCGCATGGTTCAAAGATCGGATTCTTGAGCTACTACTTAGGAGTTATGATAGATTGCTAGAAAATATGTAATAGCATAGTTTTCATTTAAAGTTGCATTGTAAGGAAAAAGTTTTTTTCCACATTTTATAAATAAATAAAATTTTGTTTTACTTTATTTTATATCTCCTTGAAATGGCGTTTATAAAAAATTGATGTTTGTATGTTTCTAGCAATAATGGAAATATGAATTTGATTCTTTCTTTTCTAAATTGATGTTTGTATGTTTCTAGCAATAATGGAAATATGAATTTGATTCTTTCTTTTATGGTAGTGTCTAAATTTACCAAATAAGGAAAGATTCTCATCACCCAAGTTTCAATTGGAAAGAAACTTGGAATCATGCAAGTTGTATGATGAATGAGAAATTTTCATCTTTGGAAAATTAAGACTAATTCTTTGTTCACATGTATATGTGAGTCAAGTGAAGGACTAAGGGATCGAGTACACATTCTTGTGCACTGGTCAAGTCCGCCACAAAAGATCGATAAGACTATTCATCATGATTTACTATAGTTTAGTAAATATGGTTATACTTACAAGTTTAAGTATAATTCTGAAGCATTAGAAAAGTTTCGATGTATGGCAGAACAAATGAGAAGAATCAAATTTGGCAGAAAGATAAAAGTTTCTTAAATCTGAAAATATGGGAGAGTACTTTAGTATCATGTTTTATGATCATCTTAATAATTGTGAGACCATATCACAATTCATCCTCTAAGGACATCTTAGTGCATTCTTATGGCTAAGAAGAGGAGTGATTAATTGTTGAAGTGGTTAAATCAAGAAGATGAGTCATACTTCGTTCCAAAACAAGTCTTAGAGTCATACTCCAAGATTGTAACTTGAGTGACACATCTTAAAGAAGGTTTATTAACACTTGTCAAATGTATGAGTAAAATGTGTTCTACTCTTGTTCATTTGAAATTGGTAAGTTGTAATGTTTTGGATAAAACAAAGACCAATTAAGGCCAATTGTGTGAAGTGTTTTTCTTGATAAAGAATCTGCACTATCTCTTGAATATTTGGCAAGAGATTCTTATATGTCAAGAGGACAGTAGGAGTCTTAAAGATCCTGAAAGAGTTTCAAGATCTAATCAAGAATAAAACCTGTAGTGCATCACTAGCACACGATCTGAGGTTTATAACCTATCGTGTTGACATATTCCTATTTTTGTGCCCATTCCAGTTAAAGTTGGCTTTGAATATGAGTTCTGATAGTTTTTTATTGGTTGCGTAACAACTTGGAAGCAATGGCAGGCCCTTGTGCTACCAGGTGGCAAGAAGTTAACACTGCACAAGTTCAGTCCATATGAGCTTGGATTTGTCACTAACCTTGTCTTGTGATTTTGGTTTTGACAAATTCATATGGATAGGAACACATACACCATAAAATCTAAGTGTCATAAGGTTTCTCTCCTATTCATGAAAATCATGGTGAGGAAACGCTTTCACTAAGTAGATAGCAATTGTGATATTTGCATTCTCAACGTCATTAGTGGAGCGTATCTAGTTAACCGACACACTAACATGGACTTGTGAGGAATGGCAAAGGTCTAAACAATTGAGACTATGATTACGACATCCCTTTTCATAGCTCTGAAATTGTTTAGACACATATGTGTGCTATCTAAGGAAAGGAGTATGATTTTGATAAAGTTTTATCAAAGCATCTCGTATCAGAAATCTGAACTTTAGTAAGAAAGTCAATAAAGTATTGATTTCTAGAAGTCCAACTGATTTCTGAGTACATGTCAAAGCTAGTAGGAGCATAAGTGTTATGCTAATAATCATCATGTTAGTGGGAGCATGATAATTATAATAAGTGTTGCAATTTAGCAATGTTAATTATAGAAAACAAAAGTTTCAATTGGGAAAAAGTTTATTTGCTATAATTAAGGGAGAGGAAATTATACTTCATTTCAAATCTAAAAGCTCAGATCGTGAGATTTTAATCAAATTTATTCAAGTATATATATGAATGTTATGATGGAATGGTTCAACATAAGGAAATTCTATATATGGGAACATTATTTGCATTCTAAAATTCGATTGTGATTACGACATCCCTTTTCATAATTTGAATTATGAGAACATGGCAAACAGAAAAAGAAATATTATAGCAAAAGACTGATCTAGTATCATGTCTTTATGTCAGACATCATAAATCGTGTCCCATTTGCTTCAGATATAGGATCGATTGCATGTGACATAATATTAATTTGTTCTAAATTTTTCCAAATGCCTAGGGTATTAAGAGGGAAAAAGTATTAGAACTGGGTATGACTAATTTGATTAAGCAATTGTCAAGGACAATCTAAGGTTTACCAAAGATTGGTTGCTTAGGGACAGTTGGAAGTATGGTGTAAATTTTTGGAAAGGACCATATTGACATATTCCGAAATGAAGCAACTCTTGTTCGGAAGTGATAGTCAAAATGGGAATATGGAAATGTTCCCATAGGTGGAAGTTATTCATTAAATCTGTGTAAGATTAGGAAACTAAATGCAAGAAGGATGTTCAAAGCAATGTACTTTGAATTTGAGACTTCGTTTCCATGGAATTGATTTCCATTGGAATACTATGTAATGTCTGTTGCCAAGTCTTTGTAACTTTGTGCATAGACTCATTACATGAGGATTAACGCATATAAGTTTAGAATCTAACAGATTTCGGTAAATGACAGGAATTTGGAATTCTTACATTTACCGTAAGGATTTGGGATTGTGAAATGAGAATCATTAGAATTATGTTCAATTGGTCTATTTCATAAAGTAAGGATCATAGACAAACATAGTGTGCATATTTAGTGTATGACATAACTATTGTTTAGAAAACATAGTGTACATGCTCGAAGCATGGGACAACTGTTGTTTTAATTCAAGTATTAAGTTGATATATTTGAAACATTATACAATGAATAATGAGTAATCAATATGATGTTTAAATAAAAGGTGTTCTATTTACTCTCAAAGGTGATTGGGGCCATATTGGATTTGATTATTCTTGTTCCCGGATGACTAAGTTATTCAAACCATCCACAGTCGATAATACGTTGGAAGTAGGTATTAAGGCGAGACTATCATGAAGTTGGCTTGTAGATGTCTAAGGTGTTGGACATAGCAAGAGTTGCTACAACATTCATGGGTGCTCATAAGTTCTGAGTATTGGATTAAACCCACACTCATTTGACTCACTTCATGGATTTTATCACTAGTGATCATGAGACGATAATATCTTATATTCTTCAAACCTATATATATGGGTTGTTGACTATGAGTTGGTCATACATTGATTGTACTAAAAGGCATTGGTAACTGGATGTTATAAAACGTGCATTTGTGTATGATTCAAAAAGTAGTATAACAAGCATATGAGTCGAATTTTATCCATTCCTTTTACCCTTGAAGGGATAAAAGCGACATCGGTGGGCCCCTTGATGATTTAGTGATGACACCCCTAAGTGCTTGGCCAAGCCTGAACTGATTTGATTTGTTCAATTAGTCAGTCGTCATATATCGGAAATCAGGAAACAACAACTGGACAGAGAGAATGATTATAATCCATGTCTTAGTCTATATGATATCTAGAATGGAGGAATATATGATCCTTATCTAATGGACAAGTCATTGACTAGGTCAGAGTTCGACAACGGCTTTAAGAGCTACGATTGCTAGTCAGGTTTTTGAGTCCTACGGAATAATAGTTTTAGACTTATCCAAGTGGGAGACTGTTGGATTAGTGTCTAAGTCCATAACTATAATTGGTATGTACTTGACCCGATTTAGCATGGTCCATTTGGGTTGCATGGCATCGAAACAATTGGATAGACAAAATGAGAAAAAAGGATACTTATGATTTATATTAATATATTATAAGTTCTAATATATTAATATGGAATCAAATTATTTAATTAGTATTGATCAAGAATTAATTCAGAATTAATCTAGTGATCAAAAGGAACTAATTAAATATGGACTCTTATATATAGGATGGGCCAAGTTCATTTAGGTTAGGCTAAGCTTTCATGTATAGTTCATGGAGTGTTTAACCCATGGATTCTATGGAAATGAAAGGTCATGGGTATTAGGGTTTACATGAATGTAACCCTAATCCTCCACACTATATAAAGAGGTCCCTAGTTAATGAAATGTCACTAGTGTGTGTACACAAGAGGGCAAAACCGATTTGGTGCAAGTATCCTTATTCTCAAGTTATTCCAAGGGTTCATGTTGCTGTGTGAACCATTTGAGGTGCAACACTTGAGGCACTAGGCTCTTAAAGGTTCAAGACTTCAAGTTCCATCAAAAGGTATGTCATTCTACTAGATTCTTTTAGTATAGTTGTTTCATATTATGCTAGTTAGGATGAAACCTTGGAATATTGAATATTTGCATGTATAATAGAGAAAACATAGATACAAGGTTTAGAGGGTTGCATGTACACCATAGGCGTGTTAGAATGCTCAAAACCCTTCGGGTCTTAACTAAGGATGCCATGGAAACCCTCTAAGGTCTTACACCGGGTGCCATGGGAACCCTCACATGGTCTTAGCCCACTAGAATGCCATGGGAACCCCCACATGGTCTTATATCCAATTGCCTCAGTAACCCCTCAAGGTCTTACATGCAAGCAGCAAAAATACAAATAGTATATCACATACCACATAATCAACTAGCATATCACATAGCAATTAATGGGCCAGCCTTGGTGCCTTCGACCTGTTTTTATGGTGAGGAGACTCACCTCAAATGTGAACTGTAGCTGAGTAGGTCCAAACTCCGAGTATCAGCTCTGCCACCTCCCTAATCATAAACAACTCCTTGGATACAACTCAACCCTTCAAACCCTTAAAAGTCAATCATGGTCAAGGTCAAAGTCAAGTCAAAGTCAATGCTCCGAGTTGACCTAACTCATCAAGTCACCCCTTGAACTCGTTGAGTCCATCCTAAAGTCAGAATCGCGATATCGCGACCCAACTCATCGAGCTTTCCTATAACTCGTCGAGTTTCTCTGTTTCCCAAAAGAATCAGGATAACCCAATTCACCTTGTCGAGTTCCCTTGTGAACTTGTCGAGTTCTCCGGTCTGTCAACTCACTTAATGCATTAAGCACTTTTTCTTGGATCTAAAGGTTCCAAACTTCAGATCCCTAACCATAGATACGTCTAGAAGGTTAAAGTTTCCAACTTTACCCTCAAGTATCATCTAATAAGCTTTAGACCCAAACCCTAGTTCCTTTGAGGAGGTTCTTGACCAATTAAGCCATTAAACTCTCATCCCATCGTCCCAAAAGACAGATCTAATGTCCAAGGGTGGACAAAGCACGTAAAGTTTCTAACTTTACGTCCATGCATGCTTGAAACACACTCAAAGGTCTACTTTAGGCTTAAAAATGAAGATAGGGATAATGACTTGATAGGGTAAGATACTTCTTGAAATGTACACATTTAGTCCTTATTCTTTTTTTCTTGTAAAATAAACCCTTATACTTTATTTTTTGTAACAACGCAGTCCTTGTGAACGGCTATACCCGGTATACCGGTCATATACGAATTTTCTTTTAGGGAAAATGACTTGATATGGTAAGATACTTTTTGAAATGTACACATTTAGTCCTTATTCTTTTTTTTGTAAATAAACCCTTATACTTTATTAATATGTACACATTAGCTTCTTTTCACCGGATTCTACAGGTTTTGCTGATGTGGAAGCACAAGTGGCACTAAATAGCAATTAATTAGCTTAGTCACCGGAGGTGGGTGATCCTCCAGCAACAAGAAAAGGGCGGCGATCCTTCTCTTTCTCGTCTCTCTTCCTTCCGGTCGAACAACAACAGCCAAACACCCTTTACCTGTTGTGTTTCTCCGATCTGTCTCTCTTTGCCTCCATCTTTGAGATATGTTGCCAGAAAAGAAGAAAGAATCGACGAGGGGGCTACCAGAGCAGCTCCTCGCAGCCAACTACCGTCTCTACTTCCTCCTGTCTCCCCCTTCGACCTTGTTGTTTTTGCCATCATTCCTCCTTGCTACCAGTGATGTGTAGGAACACACAAAGGAGTCGCCGGAGATCGGGGTTCTCCCTCTTTTTCATGATGAATAAAAGTTGAAAAAATCTCATTGTAGATATGTGGATGCCACCTGGGTATTTCATTTTAACAAAATAAAAGAAAGGGAAAATGCCACCTGGGTATTAATAAAATGACTTTATTAATATGTACACATTAGGTCATTTTCACCGGATTCTACAGGTTTTGCTGACGTGGAAGGTTTATTTTACAAGAAAAAAAGAATAAGGACTAAATGTGTACATTTCAAAAAGTATCTTACCCTATCAAGTCATTATCCCATGAACATATTGCATGAATGGGACATGGAGGCTATTAAAGTTTGAAACTTTAATCCTCTAGAAGTCTTATAGAGGCCAGATCTACAGTCTTAGCCTCTGGAGCCCTCTTTCTTTTAGAAATCCAAGCCAAAGTCCCAAAACCAAGCCCTAAACTACAAAAATGAGATCTAATAACTACATGTCAAGGTTGTGACTTTATACCTCCAAGATGTAGCTTTTGATGTAGAGATTATGGATCCAAGTTCACTCCTCCAAGATTGATACTTCTCTCTTCAAAACATCCTTCAAAGATCTCAAATAATCACTCAAACACTCACAAAACTCAATAAACAAGGAGGAAAACGATTCTAGGGTTTTCTCTGGGCAAGGGGGCTGGTGAGGAGGCCAACCCTAGGAGTTAATGTTCTTTATATAAGGTGGAATGCCCGAAAATTAGGGTTTTCATCCCCAACTTCTACTCATCGAGTTGGGGCTCCCCAACTCGTCGAGTAGATCCTTTGATCAACGCAGATGGAAGGCTTCCTACTCGTCGAGTTGGAGCCTCCCAACTCGTCGAGTTCCTTTCTATATTTAAAAGAAATTTAGAATTAATTCATACCTGGACCAAGCATTGCAAATCTCCCCATTTGAACTAGACTTCGTCCTTGAAGTTTGCTTATGCGAAAAGGTCCAGATAATGCTCCCTCATCTCCTCCTCCGGAACCCAGGTCCATTCGGAGTCTCTTCGTTGCTGCCATTGCACCTTAACTAGCCTCACTTCTTTGTTCCAAAGAACCTTAGTCTTCTTATCCAGGGTGTTGTCCCTTGGAACCATGTACCCAGGGGTATTGCCTCCGGACCTCCGTATTCTCGAGTTCTCATTTATCACTCTGAGTGTGTACCCCGCACCTCTAGTCTTAGTGAATAAATAGAATTCGACCTATCTCAAAATTAATAATAGTTTCACTAAAATATGTTGATAACACTAAAATCACCAACATAATGCATGTTTTAGTTAAAAAATAAAGGGAAAAAATGTGAGCTCATTTAAATGTTTGGTGCATTTTGTTACAACAATAGGAACAAACAAGAGCTTATTTAAATATTTTCAATTTAAGGATTGACAATGGGTTGTGTTGGGTAAATTGGTTGACTTGTTTAATTAAACGGGTTGAAAATATCTATCAAACATACATGTTAAAGAAAACACGTTGAGAATTCTCAATTCAATCCAATCTTTTTAGTAAATAGGTTGAAACTTGTTTATTGTTTTTCCAATCCAACATGTTTACTAAATATGTTGAACCTGAGTTGGTTAATTTAAATTTTCCAAAACACTCTTAAAAATCATATAAAATTACGTAAAAGTTAGAAAAAAAAATCAATAATTCTTTATGTATTAAATAAAATCATAAGAAAGTGCATACTGCAAACACAAATCAAGTATTTACAACCACATAACACGATAAATGTTTAAGTCAGACTTCCACTTTAGCCAACTCAACTTCCAATAACAGTTACTAACCAATAGTTTTAAGAAATAAAAATATAACTATAATAAAAACATAATTTAAATAATATTCAAAAAAATTCAAACAGATTGATAGGAATTTAACCTATTTAATTAAAAGGGTTAGATGAGATGAATCATTTAATTAAATGAGTTAAAAATGTCAACCCAAGTCACTAATTACTAGATTGGATTGGTAGGTTCAAGTTGGGATTTACCACCCTAATTTTTATTAATCTAAAAGTCGAACTTTATCATATGACGGATCTTCGTGATTTCAAGAAATTATATATATAATAAAGCCACAATGTTCTTGTTCAGTGCATGCAGTAATTTTTGTTTACCGTTTTCAATTTCTTGAAGTACAAAAAGGCGACCATTGTTCTAGTTTCTTCTGGTGGACTTCTTGCTCTGGGTTTACAGCTTCCTCTCCACCGCTATCGTCTCTCCTCTTCTAACTCACTGCTCCGCCTCCCTCCTAAGTTCCTCCTTTCTCATACTTTACTTCATTCGTTGGACTCTTTCGTCGATTTTGCGCCGACTGACTCTTCGTCGATGTTATGTCGACTGAAATGCTTCACATTCTGAAATTTCTATTCAATTTCTTGATTTTGCGTCTACCCCGATTTAGGGTTTGACTACCGTCGATTTGCGAATGGCAGGATTGTCTCTACAATCCTCCCTCCTCTTTTTTTTTTTCTATATTTAGGTTCAGCTAACAATTCTGGATTCATTGTCAGCCGATGTCTCCGTTTTTAATTCTCTTGAATCAACTCCGACATCATGGTGACGGCTGGACATGAAGGTATTTATGTGCCCTTCCAAGGCTGCATTTGATTGTGGACGCTCACATCTCCATTGTTGATCGCCTTACCGCCTTTATCGACTCCATTTCGGCCATCCTTCTGTTAGATCTCCGTCAATCAAGGAAATTCTTCATATGGTTGTTGTCGACATCACCATAGCATGTTTGCTTAATTATTGATCCCATAAAGTTTTCGAAATGAGAATTCTATTAGACTGGTTCTTCAATCTTTACTTTTAGTCCTTACAACATCTGACGGGTTTGATATTTACCTTGTCCAATAGATTTTGAAAAAAAAAACTTATATAATAGATTGTTTATTGTTCCTTATAGAAGGCAAATAACCCCTTTTTCATTGGGGATAATGACTTGATAGGGTAATATATTTTTTGAAATGTACACATTTAGTCCTTATTCTTTTTTTTCTTGTAAAATAAACCCTTATACTTTATTAATATGTACACATTAGGTCCTTTTCACCGGATTCTACAGGTTTTGCTAACGTGGAAGGTTTATTTTACAAAAAAAAAAGAATAAGGACTAAATGTGTACATTTCAAAAAGTATCTTACCCTATCAAGTCATTTTCCCTTTCTTTTATTTTTTCGAAATGAAATACCCAGGTGGCATCCACATATCTACAACGAGATTTTTCCAACTTTTATTCATCATGAAAAAGAGGGAGAACCCCGATCTACGACGACTCCTTTGTGTGTTCCTACACATCACTGGTAGCAAGGAGGAATGATGGCAAAAACAACAAGGTCGAAGGGGGAGACAGGAGGAAGTAGAGACGGTAGTTGGCTGCGAGGAGCTGCTCTGGTAGCCCCCTCGTCGATTCTTTCTTCTTTTTTGGTAACATATCTCAAAGATGGAGGAAATGAAATACCCAGGTGGCATCCACATATCTACAACGAGATTTTTCCAACTTTTATTCATCATGAAAAATAGGGAGAACCTCGATCTCCGGCGACTCCTTTGTCTGTTCCTACACATCACTGGTAGCAAGGAGGAATGATGGAAAAAACAACAAGGTCGAAGGGGGAGACAGGAGGAAGTAGAGACGGTAGTTGGCTGCGAGGAGCTGCTCTGGTAGCCCCCTCGTCGATTCTTTCTTCTTTTCTGGTAACATATCTCAAAGATGGAGGCAAAGAGAGACAGATCGAAGAAACGCAACAGGTAAAGGGTGTTTGGCTGTTGTTGTTCGACCGGAAGGAAGAGAGACAAGAAAGAGAAGGGTCGCCGCCCTTTTCTTGTTGCTGGAGGATCACCCACCTCCGATGACTAAGCTAATTAATTGCTATTTAGTGCCACTTGTGCTTCCACATCAGCAAAACCTGTAGAATCCGGTGAAAAGGACCTAATGTGTATATATTAATAAAGTATAAGGGTTTATTTTACAAAAAAAAGAATAAGGACTAAATGTGTACATTTCAAAAAGTATCTTACCATATCAAGTCATTTTCCCTAAAAGAAAATTCGTATATGACCGGTATACCGGGTATAGCCGGTCACAAGGACTGCATTGTTACAAAAAATAAAGTGTAAGGGTTTATTTTACAAGAAGAAACGAATAAGGACCAAATGTGTACATTTCAAAAAGTATCTTACCCTATCAAGTCATTATCCCTTTTCATTGTCACCAAGTGTTGCATTCATAAAGTGCTACCTGGATAATGATTTCTGATTTGTGTCTATATTTATGATTGCTTAATAGAAAATGCTCTGATTTAGCAAAGACTTCAATCTATTTCTAATGTTAAAAGGTTACTTAATTTAAAAATTATTGATGTAAAATCCATATCTAAGTGATTTTTTCTTGTGTTTGGGTTTTAGAGAGCATAAATCTTTTCTACGGACTGATGATAGATGATATTGTAATCAATGGTCTTTGTCTTACTCTTTTTGGATCCCCTTTGCTCTAGGTGCATATGTAATTGTGGTTCGGTAGTTAAAATTTGTGTGTTGTTCTTTTCAGTAACTGAATCTTGTGGTTATAAAGTTTGGAGATTTTATGTAAGTGCATTTCATGTGATATAATTTTGTTTCATCTTTTCATAAAGTGAAACTTTAATGAGTAGAGATTTTTTGACAAAATGTCTAATGCTTCTCTGATGCTTCTCCTGGTCAAGCATCTTGGCTATTTACTCAACAAAGAGGATGTAGATGAGGTTATTTTTCGAAAAAAAAACATTTTATTTTAAGGCTACATAGATCAAATTGGAAATTTTGTTAAACCAAACCATTGGATGAGGATGTGAATGGTTCATTTTTTTTAAACCAAAATCAGATTGGAAATTTTGATTTTTTATTTTGGAAAATACCAAACCATTGGTTTTTTATTTCGGTTTCGGTTTTTTTTTTTTGTTTTTTTTAATATATTTTTCAGGGTTTTGTTTTTTTTTATTTTTTATTTTTTATTTTATAGATTTCTTCATCAACAAATGTTGCTAGAATTTAACAAAAATAAATAATTTGCTAAAACATAATAGAAGAGGAAGTTTGTTCACATTTAGTCACTCAACTTTTTTTTCATTATTTATTTGCCACTGAACTATTGAAACTGTTCACATTTTATCCTTATCCGGTCATAAAGGTAAAATGTGAACAATTTCAGTAGTTCAGTGGCAAATAGATAATGAATTAGTAACTAAATATGAACAAAATCGAAAAACTCTTACACTTTCAAGTCATTATCCCTAAAATAGATATAAAAATAAACTGAAAAATTTTCCATATTTTGTACAAACTTTTTAGAACACTTTTACTATTATCCCAACTTTCTTATAAGGTTTCTTACTTCAATATATAAACATATACTTACACATTTCATAAAAAAATATTATATTTTGAATTTTTTGATTTATCCATCAAACTTTTTTCTGGTTCAATCATTGGAAAATTGGTTTTTTTTTTTTTTCAATTTTTCAAGAAACCATATATGAAACTCATTTCTTTAAAAGCTGCTAAAACTTTAATTCTAGCTAATCTCTCCGACCTTACAAAGTTCCTTAGTTTACATAAACATACATGTTTAGAGTTTCTATTTTCATAATTTCCATAAACCACTCGATTAGTTAGCTTTTAGTTCTATTTTTCTTGTCACAAAATGCTTAAATATTGAATTTCAAAGCAAAATATCGATTTCTAATATTTTAAAACTAACAAGACTAATTAAATAGTCTTCTTTCATGGATTACAACTCTAGAGAACAAAAAAAAAAAACTATAAAAAAAAAAGTATTACAACCGATTGAACAGAAAACAAAGACTATAACAAAGATGAAGGAATTACAAAGGCCCTTGATTCTTTGATGTTTTTACTATTTTGCCATTTCCTACATTACATCTTCTTCTAGAAATAGTAGGCTTTTTAATAGTAGAGAGATCCTGTAAAAACAAAAACAATAAATATTTGGTTAATTTTCAAAAAATATATAATAATCTTTTTTGTATATTTGAATGATAGCCAAAAAGAAGCAGCACCTTGCCACCAATTCCCCCTTGAAGCACTGGTTCCATTAGGATCCTGGTTATTCGATGATTCTGTTCCTGTGTACTTGCTGCAGTGCGTTGTGTCTTTTGCTAAGCCCTGAATTTGAAAAACTAGAATTAAACGATAGAAGCAATTCAACAATTCAATTATTAACTCAATCTGTTGTAAATGGGGATTAAATCGTCGTTATGAATTGATAGATAGAATCTGTCAGAAATTAAGGTGATGCATGAAGAAATAGAGGTGATGAATTGGAAAACATGGAGGTGTACCGTGGAAGAAGGGCCGAAAACAGAGCCAAAACGGCCGGAGGAGGAGGAGGAGGAGCCGCCGTCCTTAGGGCCGAAGAGAGCTTCTGTGAATGATGAAGACGAAGGATTTCCTGATTCCTGCTTCTTGCTCTCCATTATCACTCGATTCGTCTCTTGCTTATAGAAAACCTAACAAAAATGAATCAGCTTTCTTGTGTGATTATCCACACAAACAAAGCGAAACTATGCAGAGACGAGTATAAGTTAAGATGAATGAATCTCGCCGGAGAGAGTGTGGAAACGTTTGAATTTTGAGATTTGAGGATGAGAGATGGTGAGGGAGTGGAAGAGAGGAGATCGTAAGATTGTGGTTTGATGGAGAGTAATCAAACGGATTTTCATATTTATAGAGGTCAAAAAGAAGATGAAAATGAAACATATTTATTTGTTTGTTATTTAAATATATGTAATGTGGGGGGTTTGATAAGGAAAAAAGTGGTTGTTTATTGCTTAAACTAGGCGAATGTCAGCGCGTTGTGTAGTGGGATAATTATGTAGTTTAATATGGTTATATATGGTTTAATGTATTGTGAATCAGCCATACATAAAAATTGTATGCGATTAAATAGCATGTATATTTTTTGATTTAGAGATTTTTTATCATAATAAATAATGAAATTTTTTTACTATGAGTTTAAAATTTTAAATGTAATTTTTATGTACACATTAGTATCTAATATAATTAGTTAATGATTGATTATATATGAATTCTTATTTGTGGTCCTCTATTTATATTGAACCTCATAAAAATACATATTTAACGACTTTTGTTAATTTTACTATTGAATAGAAAATGGTGTCGTATTTTAAGTAAATATAAAAAATTTCATTCTCAATCTATTTTAAGATAGTGACATATTTTAAGTTAATATAAAATATCATATTCTAGAACTAATGAAAAGAAAAAACGGAGCCAAAATTTTTAACTATAATAAAGTTGATTCCAATTAAAAAAGTGCTCAATCGAAGATAATATCATTCAATAACCATCATAAGATATTACGTTATATTCAAATTACAACATCATTTTTGTAAGAGTCATTCAAAATATATGAGACTATAGTGCCTAATACAACAATGTAATAACCAAATGACCCTAACTGATTTTAAATGAAATATAATTATAATATATTATCTATGCAACTAAATTTCTATACAACATGTGGGATTCGTCTACTATATGGTATTCTTCTAATATATTATATTATATTATAAACATTATATTTGGAAAATCACCTTGAGTTATATTGTGGTTTATAACATTAAATTTGTGATGTGCTGTATTTGACACACATTTGTGTATTTATATCTATATTATATATTTAAAACAAATCTTATATAAACATCCAACATAAATATTCATCTTCAAGTTTTCTTTCTTCGCCATGTAAAAAAACTTTTGTTATAAAGCCAAAAATGGAATAAAAGACACTTAATTGTATGATCATGATATATTGTATTTTGATTGGAGCTTGTACAAAACATGCATGATCATATATTATTAATTTATCTCTTGTTTTGTGTAATTCGAATAAGATAGCTTCAAATCCAATGTATCAAACGGATTACCCATTTACTAAAGTCTAAAACCCAAAAACTCAAACATGTTCTAATATCATACAAATGCATGAGGTTTTAGCAAATTATTATCTCATATTAATTACCATTGATTATGTGTGATTAATTATTAAGAAGGTGAAAAGGTTTGGAAGTTTCAAATGCATGAGGTTTTAGCAAATTATTGTGGGGGGTTTCAAATGCATGACAATCAAGAGAAAATGCAAGCTTTATAAGTATGTAAGATTTAACACAATAATTTGAGTCGAAGTATTTGGATAGAAAGCTTAAAAAAGTAGGAATATGCCAAATAAATTAATTTTAATAAGCGATGAGGAATGTTTATTGCTTATTATGGTAGGAATAAGCTAAATAAGCTAATCCAAACATTTTTTAAAAAACTACTTATTCCCACTACAATAAACTAATAAGCTAAAAACATATCTATCCAAATACCCTGATAAAATAAAACATTCTGAATTATTATTATTTTATTAATCATTCAGGATATTATAATATACTTTGGATAATTTATGATAAAAAGATATTAAATAGGCCGCATATTTTATTATATAAACACATTTTTTTCTTATTATATTTTTTAAAAATGAAATATATTTTTTATTAAATGAAAGTTATAATAAATTTTAAAATGGAGTTATTATAAATACTTTTAAAAGAAACCGATATATATTTTATCACAAAAACACTTTCTTTTTTTTATTTGATGACTATATCTAAATTTTTAAATCGTCCTTTTAGTTAGAATAAACTATTTTTTTTTTGTTGAATCTGAAATAAAAAATATTTTATATATTATCTATTAAAATAGAGTTAGAATAATTAGTATTATATCTATTTTTTAGTTAAAACATAACTTGATTTTTTTAAGGTTTAAAAGGTTGCACAAATCTTTATCCAATTAGAAACTCGCGTGTTAAAAAAGGTTCTCAAATAAACCGGTTAGAATTTAATCAAAATTTGATAGCCTAAACATGGATTTTTAATTTTATATTAAATGAAGTTAGAACAAAAATCAAAATGAATAATAATAAAATGTTAAAAATATAATGGAACAAAACCAGAAGATTTTATTGAATTCTATTGAGAAGGTGGTAAATTTTTCAATGTATACCGACAAGAGGAAAATATATTATCATAATACACAAAAACAATGAATGTATATTGCTACATGTTACATTAGAACAGAAGCACACACATGTGCTAACCTAAAAAATGAGCAATTCTTTGAGCTTGTCGTGTATAACAAACAACCACCGTTCAAGTGACTACCCCACGTTACATTCTTAACGCTTAGTATTTTGTCAACAAAAAAAATCTGTCAGAAACTGCCAAACCATCGTACAAATAATAATAAAAATTGTAACAAGTTAACATAGACTTATATATTGTAATATTAGTATATTACATGTTAAATAAGAATGAGTAGAAACACCAACTTACTTTGCAAAAACTACATAAATATATTGTCTGCATTCATTTCTTTGGATATTATTAATCACCAACAGTTCACATAGATTGTTCGTAAATCAAATCTGATTTCAAAATTAAGCTTCTTTTTGGCTAATTAGTCACACGAAATTTAGTCTAAATTACCATTTTACCTTTCAACAGAAAATTTTAACAGTATTCATCAGTTTTAACATGAGATTGGAGAAAAAAAAGTAAAGAATTGGTATTCTAATACATTAAGCCACGTTTTTTGGCTTATTGCATTAAGTCATCCTGTACAAATTCATAACAAAAAATAAACACATGTGTATATATGTCTAGATTAAGTGTTTAACCCATTAAGTAAAAAGGAAACACTCGCTTAATATGATAATTTAATGGATAAAGAAGAACTTAAATAGAGAAACATAGGGAAATGAGGCTTTGTTCATTAAGTAGATTTTTTAAAATAATTGAAGTACGAAACTATATTTGGCTGGTTTATAAAAGCATGATGTTTATTTGACTATTTTTTCAAGAAAAAATATGAGTTGTATTCTATATTTAGGAGGATTTGAAAAAAATGAATGTGCAATATTAGATGAGAAATTTAAGTCTCAGAAATCAATAAAACACCAAAAAATTAAAAACTATATAGCAAATTAGATGAGAAATTTGAATTTTTATACCTTCTTCCCTCTTTTAATAAACTCCTCATGATGTAATTGAAAATTGTAAGTGGGGTTACCGAATTCATCTTATCTTCTGTCAATGACTCCGTTGCTTTTACCTTGACTTCTAGGGAAAATAGAATTCGGTTTTAAAATATCCAAATACATGTCAAGAACATTGAAGAAAATATAATATTATTGACAAATACTGACCTCTATCCATGGAATTTCAATGTCTGGTGTGGATTTTTATTCTAACATTCACCATTTTCTTTTATATAGAATGAAACATGGCCACCATAATCAACCACCAACTTGGCAAACTTTGTTACCAGTGAATGCAACCAACCAAGAATAACAATTAACAAAATATGTTTACATTTTGTTACAACATACACCAAGGTACAATTTCTTCCCCATACATAGGCAAAATACAAGAAAAGACAACTTGTTAAATTAATATATGAAAAATAAAAATTCAAGACAAAGTGACACGCATAAAATTGAACATTCCAACAACACCCAACCTTTTTTTATTTTACATTTAAAATAGCAGATTGATTAATATAATATGAACAGCATGTTCTAAACATCAATTTACAAGAAAAAGGAAGATTGAGACATTGATTAAACATATGGATAACAAAAAAGAATGTGTAAAAAACCCTCTATATGTATGTATAGACATTGCACCTGAGTATTAGGAAGTTTAGAGAAGAACACTCTTCTATCTCCAAGTGATATACAAAAATTTCCTACATCCACACAAATAAAGTAAGCAAACAAATGATAGTTTACCTCCACAAATTTCAGTTTAAAATCTAAAGTAGCAAGTCTCTGAGTCAACATGAATTCATCTGTAAGATACTCCCAAATCTGAGCATATTTAGCATCCTTCCAGGCAATATCAGATCTGAACATGAACAATACAACATTTCTCATAAATTGTTCAACTTCAAATTGAACAAAACACAGAAATTGAATGACCTAATTTATACCATTCAAAAAGTCCAAGCTTAAGATTGACATATGCAAGATTTGAATTTGTCTTCCCCACCAATTGAAATAATCTGTTCCTCTTCATTGTAAAAGTTCCAGTTTTTTCCATACGACGGTTAATATCAGTGAATTCTCCAACCATCCCATCAACCTATTAAAAAAAAGAAAATATAATGAAATGTCTAATTGTATGGGTCCCATCAATATTCAAATACTGCAGCATTATATAATATAATCCACCTTGCATCCATGTGTTGAGGGTTGGTTTCTCTTTGACCTTGTATTTTGAGTATCATACATGATAAAACTCACAAAGTTTAGATTTTAATATGAATATAATATAAAGTAGTAAGAAAGGAATGCAAATAATTGTTTATTAATTGCTTGAATATCATGAAAGTATACATGTATATTTATATTTGTATATACAACTAATTTCGGAGATAAAAACGAAAGGATACAACAAGCTTTGAATATGTAAAATACATTTGAATTTGAATATCTAAAGGATAATATCAGATTGACGGGTTATATCTTAATATGCCCCCGCAAGATGGACGAAGGACAATCCTGAGATGAGGCCAATCTTGGATAGCAAATAGTGAAAACATGGTCTTAAGAGGGGTTTGGTTAGGGCATCAACTAACTGGTCATCTCCTACAATATGTTGAACTCGTAAGGTGCCTTGCTGAACTTTTTCTCTCACAAAATTAAAATCTGAAGCAAGATGCTTCATTCGAGAGTGGAAAACTGGATTGGCAGAATATGAAGTTGCACTTAAACTGTCGCAATAAATGGTTGGGTGGTGATGGATTGAAAACCAAGTTCACTGAGAAGAGATGTAATCCATTGAACTTCAGTGGTGGTGGAGGCGACAGCTCTGAATTCAGCCTCTGTTAAGCTTCTTGCAAGGGTGCTTTGTCTCTTTGAGCTCCAGGAGATGAGATTACAATCAATATACGTTGTAAAACAAACTAATAGACGCGCAAGGAAACCGAAAAATAATATTGAGAATTATATGTCGATTAGATGCGAATAATAGATTCAATTATTATTATTATATTTACCAAGTTTCGTCTAGAAATCAGATCTATCCATCTCGATTAGATCTGATTATAAGAAAGGTAGAAGAAGACTGTCCTGTTATTGGACGAATTAACCACAAGACATAAAAGTAAGACCTTTTGATTGTTGATCTTGATCTTGAAGCAACTGCACGGATCAGACTCCTGTCCTTAAAGGTTTTTACTTCGCTTGTACTGGCTGTAAGCAACAAAGTAAAACCCCAGGATTTAATGCAGCTTGATTGATATTCCAACAGCACTGGAAATCAACAAACACAAATCTACTACTTGGAAACCAGAAGGAAAAATCGTAGAGAGGGGGAGAGAGCTTTCAGATTTCGTGAAGTGTAAATGTGGCTCCTCGGGAGCTGTATTTATAGGTATTGTAACCCTAGAAGGCATCAAACGGGCCCCCATAGGCCGGCCCCAAAAACCCTAGGGCGACAGCTTGCTCTCTAAGCAAGTCGTTTCCTGATCCTTCTAGAATACCCTGACTTGGCCTCCACGAAGTCAACGCGAAGTCAACGGCGGTCAACCATTTGACCGAATCGGTCAAACCGGCTTGACCCGAACTCGTCAAAAATAAAAGCTCCTCAGCTCCCAGCGACCGATGCGTCATGCAAAGTGCGCCTAAATCGCGCCATTTCGTGCACTCGCGACGTCGGCTAGTGCTAGGCTAGGCTAGGCGCGTGCGTGGGCTTGGCCCATTCCTTTGATCCACTAAAGCCTTTGAAGGCTTACCAAGGGAATAGGCTTATAAACCCACAAAAGTTTCTTCCCCCCACCAATGTGGGATACAAAGGAAATTGCCAACTTGCAATTCCTTTATATATAAAGTTTCAACAATCCCCCACCAAGTTGGTAAGTTTCCTTTCACTTAGACAGATGATGTCACTCGGGTGTCACGAAGATTAAACCCTAGTTTAATGAGAACAAACAAGAAGAGACGGATTCAATGGTATCCTTATAGGTTTAAACCATGAACCTAAATGACCTCTCCGGTTTACCCCCACACATCACAAGTCATATTTGTGTTCTCCCTGAGCGCTATTATGGCCATGCGCTATAAATCCTTTTCATGACCCTTTAGAAGATAAACCACTATTCTTCACTTGAGGCGGCACCACCTCTAGATCATATAGGCAAAGTTTTACAACATCTTCGTTGCTTAGATGTCTCCAAAACTATGTTAAGAGTCGTAACTCAACCTCATTCTCGGCAACGACGTACTATCCTACCTCACATGGATCTATCATGAATGATAGTACCTTCTATCGTTAGTGATTTCGTTGTTACCCTTTAAACTTGAAAATTAGGAGCATTAATGTCAAGTTGGGTTTCCATCACTAAACGATTCTATTGTGGTTTTAGACCCATGACTCTTGTGGTAGATGTAACCAAATCTCTTGTCAGAGGTTTGGTAAACGGATCTACCAAGTTCCTACTTTTCTTGACATAGACAACCTTGATGGTACCACTTTTAATTAGTTATCTCACAAAATTGTGTCACAGACCTACATGTCTTGACTTCCCATTATATACCGCATTATATACTTTAGACAGTGTGGCCTCACTGTCACAGTACATGGGCATTAAGGCATCGGAATATCCCACAAACGAATATCCATAAGTAAATCTCGAATCCACTCTGCCTCTTTGCCTGTTGCTGCTAAGGCAATTAGCTCTGCTTCCATCGTTGAATGAGCTATGCATGTTTGTTTCTTGCTCGCCCAAGAAATAGCACCACCAGCTAGAGTATAAATCCAACCACTTGTTGATTTTGAATCACTAGTGTGATCAATCCAGCTGGCATCAGAATAACCTTCAAGTATTCCATTAAATGACGAATATGTCAACTCAAAAGTACTTGTCCTTTTCAGGTATCCTAGTACTCTACCCACTACCTTCCAGTGCTCCGTCCCTGGATTAACAGTGTACTGACTCAATTTTCTTACAGCGAATGCGATGTCAGGTCGCGTGCAGTGAGTAGCATACATCATACTTCCTACTGCACTAGCATATTCTAGTTGAGCCACTGCTCGACCAGAATTCACCTTCAGTTTTACACTTGAATCAAAAGGAGTATTGAATTCCTTAATGTTCAAATGTTGAAACTTTGTCAGAATTTTCTCTATGTAATGAGATTGACTCAGAGAAATCTGACCACCTGTCCTCTTCACCTTGATACCAAGAATAGTATCTACTTCTCCAAGATCTTTCATCTTAAAGTTCGATGATAGGTATTTCTTCGTCTCAAGAATACCTTCTAGCTGAGTGCCAATGATCAGCATATCATCAACGTAAAGACATATAACTACTATATAATCAGGTGTACATTTAGAATAAATACACCTGTCAGCACTGTTGTGCTGAAAACAAATGCAGTCACAGTGGTGTCAAATCTCTCATGCCACTGTTTGGGAGCTTGCTTCAACCCATACAAAGACTTAACAAGTCTACATACTTTGTTTTCTTGTCCAAGTATTACGAAACTTTCAGGTTGCTCCAGGTATTCAGGAAGGTTGTCTTCACGTCCATTTGATGAATGTACAATCCTTTCAAAGCTGATATTGCTATGAGAGTTCTAATTGAACTAATTCTAGCAACTAGGGCATAGGTATCAAAATAATCGATCCCTTCTCGCTGCCTATAGCCCTTTGCAACCAACCTTGCTTTATAGGTAGATATGAATCCATCAGGATGATATTTCTTCTTGAATATCCATTTGGATCCTATGGGTCTTCTCCCCTTGGGTAGATCAGCTAACTCCCAAGTTCCATTACCCATAATTGAATCCATTTCGTCATTGATTGCTTCCTTCCACAGAGGAGCATCCCGAGACGTCATGGCTTCAGTAAAGGTCTTAGGATCATCATCCAAATTAATTGAAAAGATGACCTCTCTCGTTACTTTCTTTTATGTTCCTTCGACCAAATAAGAATAGAAATCATCTCCAAAGGTTTTCTCAGTTCTAGCCCTAGTACTTCTCCTTGGATCCTCCACAATGGGAGGAGGTGGGAATATTTCTCGAGAGGTACTTATAGGTGTTCTATGACTAGAGTTTTCTTCATCCTTAGAAAACTTGTCCCCAAAGAATTCCACATCTCTGGATTCCACAACAAAACCTGAATCAATATCTAGTAACCGGTAAGCCTTGCTATTTTGAGCATATCCAATAAATATACTCTTATTAGCTCGTGCTCCCAATTTGGTTCGCTTAGGATCGGGAGTCCGATAATAAGCAACACACCCCCACGCTTTCAAATAGTCTAGGTTAGGCTTTCTACCTTTCCACAACTCATAAGGGCTTGTAGGAATCACACAACTAGTGACCCTATTATGAACATAACAAGCAGTCAATAGTGCTTCCCCCCACAGATTGTTTGGTTGACCCGATTGGTTCAACATACAGTTGACCATCTCAAAAAGGGTTCGGTTCTTTCTTTCAGCCAAACCATTCTGTTGGGGAGTGTATAGTGATGTTCTCTCACGTTTGATTCCATTCTCTTCGCAGAATGTGTCAAACTCTTGGTTGAAATATTCTCCGCCTCTGTCCGAGCGAAGAATTTTGATGTGTCTTTCAAGTTGATTTTCGACCTCAGCCTTATATCGTTCAAATGCATCAAAAGCTTCATTTTTTGATCTCAGCAAATAAACATGTAGATATCTACTGAAGTCATCACAAAATGTGATGAAATACCTTTTTCCTCCTCGAGTAAGGACTCCATTTAACTCACATATATCAGAATGAATCAACTCAAGTAATGAAGTGTTTCTCTTAATTGATGGAAAAGGGTTTCTTAGTGAACTTTGATTTTACACATGTTTCACATTTTTCAAAATCATTTGTGTCATATTTTGACATACCTTTAGTTTTCATTTTTCAATGTTTTTGACATTAGTGTGAGCTAAACGTTTATGCCATAAAGAAATTGAACACACAATATAACCAGAAAAGTTCACTTCATTCACATTAGCAACAAATCCATCAATTACATCATTACCAACACTCGACACACTAGCAACACCACTATCAACACTAGGACCACTCATATTACCCTCATCACTAAGACACAAGCGATACATTCCCGAAGTACTGTTCGCCCTCCCAACATGTCTTCTGCCTTTAGCGATCACAATTTTGCCTCTCTCAAGCACCATCTTGAACCCACCCTTTTCAAACTTGTCCGCAGAAACCAAACCCTTCGAGATAGTAGGAACATGAAGAACATCTCGAAGAGTCACCCATTCACCACGTGTGAACTTCAACCGAACATCACCCCTTCCTAGAACTTCAGCTTTGTGGCCATCAGCATAGACGACAATCGTCCCATGAGGCATGGGTTGGTAGGTGCGAAAGCTCTCTCGTTGCCCACAAACATGCACAGTGGCTCCAGTGTCCACGAACCAACCTCGAGCATAGATTGCTCGAGTAAGAGAGGAGATCATGAAAATCTCTCCAAGGTTCACACTAGCCACCATGTCAGTTACCTTCTCGACTGCATGTGCAACCGGTACTAATTTGCGATCTTTGCATTCTCTCACATAGTGCCCAATCTCTCCGCAGACGTGGAAAGGACCGGCCCTTTTTGGGTTTGAGTTAGGATTCTGATGACCCAGTTTCTTGAAGCTTTGTTTCTTGGGTCCAAAGTTCTTCTTGTTCTGTCCCCCAGATTTTCCTTTGTGGCTAGAACTCCCAGCTGACACATGATGCACACTTTGTCCAACTTTACCTCGCTTGTCCCTAATGCAAGTTCCCTCCTCAATGCGGAGGTGTTTCATCAGATCATCCAAGGAGTAGTCCTCAGATTTGTGCATCATTCTCTTAGAGAAATCTTTCCACGAGGGTGGCAGTTTTGCGATGATCGCACCAACCTGAAAGAGTTCTGGAAGAGAGATAGAGAGTGCGTTCAACTTGTTGACCATGACTTGGAGTTCATGCACTTGCTCCATAATTGGTTTGTCATCAACCATTTGAAACTCAAGGTACTTGGACACAAGGTACTTGTTAGTACCTTCCTCATATGCCTTATACTTAAGTTCCAACGCACTACATAGCTCTTTTGGATCTTTGACCGACGAGTAAAGATCATAGAGTCGATCAAATAGGGAATTTTTGATGTGACCCACACATAATTCCTCGGATTCTCTATGTAGAATCCTTTGCTTTTCCAATTCTGTAATGACCGCTGGGTCCACAGATTCCCCCTCATTGAGAATTAGATCATTAGGAATTGGTGCCAGTTTTGGGTCCAACACAAAGGAGAGCTTCAAGACATGAAGCATGAACTTGACCTTTTCGGCCCAACGAGTGTAGTTCTGACCATCGAATAGGTCAAGTTTGGCAAACTCTTGGTTCATGAAGTGGAGGCTAGCAGTAGAGTCCATTAGTCTGTTGATTGATCACAAATAGTAAAAACCTTTAAGATTGCTATAAAACAAACTAATAGACGCGCAAGGAAACCGACAAATAATATTGAGAATTATATGTCGATTAGATGCGAATAATAGATTCAATTATTATTATTATAATATTTACCAAGTTTCGTCCAGAAATCAGATCTATCCTTCTCGATTAGATCTGATCATAAGAAAGGTAGAAGAAGACTGTCCTGTTATTGGACGAATTAACCACAAGACATAAAAGTAAAACCGACCTGTTGATTGCTGATCTTGATCTTGAAGCAACTGCACGGACCAGACTCCTGTCCTTAAAGGTTTTTACTTCGCTTGTACTGGATGTAAGCAACAGAGTAAAACCCCAGGATTTAATGTAGCTTGATCGATATTCCAACAGCACTGGAAATCGACAAACACAAAGCGACTACTTGGAAACCAGAAGGAAAAATCGCAGAGAGAGGGAGAGAGCTTTCAGATTTCATGAAGTGTAAATACGGCTCCTAGGGAGCTGTATTTATAGGTATTGTAACCCTAGAAGGCATCGAACGGGCCCCCATAGGCCAGCCCCAGAAACCCTAGGGTGACAGCTTGCTCTCCAAGCAAGCCGCTTCCTGATCCTTCTAGAATACCTTGACTTGGCCTCCACGAAGTCAACGCGAAGTCAACGGCGGTCAACCATTTGACCAGATCGGTCAAACCGGCTTGACCCGAACTCGTCAAAAATAAAAGCTCCTCGGCTCCCAGCGATCGATGCATCGTGCGAAGTGCAAAGTGCGCCTAAATCGCGCCATTTCGTGCACTCGCGGCGTTGGCTAGTGCTAGGCTAGGCTGGGCGCGTGCGTGGGCTTGTCCCATTCCTTTGATCCACTAAATCCTTTGAAGGCTTACCAAGGGAATAGGCTTATAAACCCACAAAAGTTTCTTCCCCTCACCAATGTGGGATACAAAGGAAATTGCCAACTTGCAATTCCTTTATATAGAAAGTTCCAACAATATATACTATATAACCGGTTGTGCTTCTATAATTGTCTTTGTGTCTAGCCCAATCAGCATCAATGAAGGCATGTAGTGTGATAGGAGACCTGCATTGTAAAATTATGCCATGATATAAAGTGTCATGAAGATACCGCAACAGTCTTTTTAAAGCTTTACAGTGTAAGGATGTTGGAGCATGCATGAACTGTGATAAGTGATTTACGGTGAAGGAGATATCAGGCCTTGTGAGTGATGAATATTGTAGAGCTCCTACTAGTGTGCGGTAGTCAGTGGGTGAGGGATATGGTGTGCCGCCTGTCAAAGTAATAGGTTCTGATGTAGTTATTGGAGTTGAGATCGGTTTGCAGTCACTTATATTTGCTTGTGTAATTATATCAAGGATGTATTTTCTTTGGGAAAGAAGGGTTCTATTGGTATGATTGATAACTTCGACACCTAAGAAGTATGAGAGTTTGCCAAGGTCCTTTAAGGAGAATTTGGCTACAAGGTGAGAGATGAATTTTGATAGTTGGGTAGGAGAAGGACCAGTAACGATGATGTCGACAACATAGACAAGCATGAGAATGTATGATGAATTTTTTTTAAGGATAAAGAGAGAGGAATCTGAGATAGTAGATTTGAAACCAAGAGTGAGAAGATATGATCATAGCTCATCATACCATGCATGTGAAGCTTGAAGCCATAGATGGCTTTGTTGAGTTTGCATACGTGATTAGGAAGGGATGGATTAACAAAGCCAAGGGTTTGTGACATATAGACAACTTCATGTAGGTTTCCTTGTAGAAAGGCATTATTGATGTCAGACTATCTAAGAGACCAATTGTATGGTATGTTTAGAGATAGAATAAGACGAAGAGTAGCAGGTTTAAAAACAGGGCTAAATGTTTGGCGGTAGTCAATGCTTGGGCATTGGTGAAAGCCATTGGCAATGAGATGGGCTTTCAATCTATCAGTTGACCCATCTGGTTTGTATTTAGTTCTGTAGACCCATTTGCATCCAACAAGGTTTTGAGCATTAAATGAAGGAACAAGTGACCAAGTTTGATTTCGTTCAAGGGCATCAAATTCTTCTTGCATGGTGTGTCTCTAAGAGGAGTTTTTGAGAGCTTGAGTGATGATTAATGGTTCAAAGGGATAGGAGGGGGAGCCTGTGTATATTTGGAATGTTGAGTTGAAGTACCATGAGTTTGGTTTAGGGTTGGGAAGAGTATTCATTTTGGGAGGAGGTGGTGGTTGTTGTTGTCAAGAGAGTTTGGAGGAGAACTTTGGACACTTGAGATTGGAGAGTCAGGAGGTGTATGTTGAGAGTTGTTAGTTTGTGTTTCAGCGGAAGTGTTGTTGGGGAGTGATGGAGTATTATGAATAAGAGAAATGGATAATGGAATCCAATCATCAGAGTTGACTGTGGATGAAGCGGATGAGCTGGAGGTGAGTTTGGAGAATGGAAACTCTGTTTCAATGAAAATGACATGACGTGAGGTGTATGTTTTAGAAGAAACATGATCATATCCATAGTAAGTGCTTTGGGTGGGGGAATAACCCATGAAGATACATGGGGTTATTTTAGGATGTAGTTTATGTGAGAATAAGGCCTGAGCCATGGGTAACAGAGGCACCCAAAACTTTTTAGTTTTGAGTAGTTTGGATCTTTTTGGAAAAGACATCGAAAAGGAGATAATTTTTGTAAGGTGGATGTAAGCAATCGATTTATCTAATTGGCTGTTGTGGTAAATGTGAAAGGCCAATAAGTAATAGGAATTTTTGCATGGGAAAGTAAAGCAAGACCCTTTTCGACAATGTGTCTATTCCTTCGTTTAGCATATCCATGGTGTTCAGGTATGTGAGGTGGTGAAGTGAGATAAGAAATTCCAGAAGAAGATAAGTGACATTAAAGTTTTATGTATTCTTCACCATTATCTGAAAATGGTTATTTAATTTTTGTTTTGAAAAAATTTTCAACTAGCAGTTGAAAACGTTTGAATATATCGAGGGATTCAGATTTCTTCTTCATTGGGTAGAGCCGTATGTATTTGGTGAAGTGATCAACAAAGATTATATAGTATTTGTAGTGATCAAATGATTCAACAGGAGAACACGAACATCTGAGAATAAAAGTTCTAATGGAGCTTTTGAGATGAGAGACGATTCATGAAAAGGTAAGTGATGACTTTTATTGATTTGACAAGAATTACAACTATCAATAGAATTAGAACTAAAAGAGAGAGATGTTGACAATTACTTTAAACTTTATTTTGGGGATGCCCTAGTCGGTGATGACATGTGGACAAGGGGATACTATACATGGCAAAGACTTGAGGTGTTAAGGAAGGGAGAAGCTCATACATTCCCTTGGTGGTTGTGCCCTTGAAGAGAGGTGTTTTGGATGCCAGATCCTCTATGACAAAAACAAACGAATTAAATTCAATCAGAAAGTTTTTGCCAATGCATATGCGTGAGATAGAGATAATATTACGAGAAAGAGAAGGAACATAAAGAACATTTTGAGAATGAAAGGTGTGTGCGGTGTTTGAATAATCACAGAGCCAATGTGAGAGATTTGTAAGCACGAACCATCACCAATAACTAGTTCTTCTGTCTCGTCGTATGGTGCATGAATGGACAGGTTATTTAGATCATTTGTAGCATGGAAACTTGCACCACTGTCAAACAACCAGTTTGTTGTGTTAGGTGAGGATAAATATTGTGGAGCCATGAGATGAGGTTGAGCATTATTCACCTGCAAATTTCGATTAGGAGAGGGTACATCAATTATAGGAAAGAACTTTTTAAATGTTGAGCAGTTGCTCAAGGAATTCCCTTTTGATAACACCATTGACACTTTCCTAAGAAAGGTCGTTGTCCAGTGCCTTGAGTTGCGTGTTTGGATGAGTATGTTTTGGTGGAGTAGGAAAACAACCGGCCGTTGTTGATTGCTCTTGACAAGGAGGCCAAGTTTTCCGATTTGGTTGATAATTTGCACAAAAGGCAGTGGCAGGATGATGAATGTTTGTTGTTGATACTTGTTGAGCAAGAGTTAACTCATGATTGATTAGCTTTTCATGTAACTCATTGAATGAAATAGGAGAATCTCTTGCGTGAATTACATCAAGGATGGGTTTGTTCGTGGATTGGTCGAGCCCATTCATGACTGCATCAATAATGTCTTCTTGATCAAGTTTCTTACCAAGAATTGCGAGTTCATCTACCACTGTCTTTATGTTTTGCATATAGTCAGTGATAATTTGATCAGATGTTTTTCTAATTTGTTTGAGTCGATACTGAAGTTGCTTGATGTGGCCTCGTGAAGGAGAGGCGTATGTGCCAGCCAGGGTTTGCCATGCTTCTCTGGATGATGAAGCATTGGTCACTAGAGGGACGATTTGGGGAGACGGGATACCGATGAGTGTGCCAAACAGTAGCCGATATTGTATAAACCACTTGGTGTAATCGGCATGAGGAGTGATTGTTCCATCAACATTAGTGGTTGGTGTTGGCGGCAGCAAGGTTCCATCGATGTACTGATACAGATCGAGGCAATGGAGGAGAGCTTCGATTTGTGTCTTCCAGCCCAGATAGTTTGTAGATGTGAGCTTCAATGTGCAACGGAAATTGATAATAGTGAGATTGTCCTTCGTTAAGATGTTATGGATTAGAGAAGTATTAGTATCTCCAGTCATTTGAGTTTGGTTGGGTGAAGAAGATAAAGAATTTCTCGGAATGGTGTGTGTAGAGGCGGGCTCTAATACTATATAAAGCAGTAAGAAAGGAATGCAAATATTTGTTTATTAATTGCTTCAATATCACAAGAGTATACATGTATATTTATATTTGTAAAATACATTTGAATTTGAATATCTAAAGAATAATATCAGATTGGTTGGTTATATCTTAATATATAATGCATGCAAATCGGCAAATGATGTAACTCACCATCTTTTCTTATCTCATTTAGCAATCATGAAGCATGTCTTTCAATAATTTTCAGGTACCCATCAATTTCATGATCAGGAACATTAAATAGGACAACTAAACCATATTGGAAGACTACCATCTAAGAAAAGACATATATTCAAATCGATTTTATTAAGGAAAAAAGTATTGATTGAATAGGGGTTAGAACAAACCTTGTTTGTAGCCGGCGGAAGTAGGTCACTTTAGTTGTAGCTTTAATCAATGTTATCCTCTAATTCTTGTCTTCCAAATTATAGGATTCCTTAATCAATGCAAGAGGAAACTGGAAATCGTTGTGTGGAAGGAGGACAAAGAATTTACCTTATTTCAAAAAAAACAAAAAAAAATAGCAGATATTAGAAAAAAAAATTAGCAAACATCCCCTTCATCATATTCTGATTTTTACTAGTGAAAAGGAGAAGTTCAAATATCTATCTGAATGGTCGGTTCTGAAGTAGGAAAGACGGGGTAGCGATGTGCCTGTAGCGACAAGCGAACACTGATGTCACCTATGGCGGGGTGGCAAGGGTCGTTTGGACCGGCTGAAAATTGGACCTTCTTGCCAAATTTTCAAGCCCTTCCTCCGACGGTTAATCGAATTGGGACGACAAAGACAATGGTAGGTTAGGGGATAGTGTTTATGCTTTGCAAATCAACTATCGATCGATTAGGAGAGATAGATCAGAGATGGGAGTAGTGTGGGAGACGAAGAGGGTTCTGTAATAATGAGGAGAAATTAAATGGGAAGTGGATTAGGCGGTGGAGTGGTGGGGGTTACAACCAATAAGGATCTGAGGCCGACCACCTACACATTGGTTCTGCTGATGACACCAGGTGGAAAGGACATTGGGAAAAGATCGAATAAGAGAACACGTGTATGATGGCTCTGCCCATCAAAGCATGTGGAAACCAATATCTTAAAGAAGGCAAAATAAATAAATAAATAAATTAAAAGTAAACCCACCAAATAAAAAAGGGAAAAAAAAACACCAAATAAAAACAGAGAACTGTTTCTAAAGGGGTTCTATATATATATATATATATATATATATATATATATATATATATATATATATATATATATATATATCCTTATCATATACTAATAAAAGAGTAGTCATTTTGTCATGTGTCACTATATAAAACATCTTAATTAATATGATGTCACTTGTCAATCTATTAGTCCTCCCTTTTAAATTTATTAGACCTCCTAATTAATGTGATGTTATTAGTCAATGTATTTATTCTCCATTTTAAATTTTATATTATTGTTTTTATTAATTCACAAATAAAAAATGTCTAATATATATTAAAAATTAATTTTATATATTTATTTGAATCAACGATTATAATTTCACATAACTAATAAAAATATATCGCAATTAATAATTTATTTAAAATAATTAATTAATAATTTTGAGGTTTTACTATAAAAATTTAATTAATTTTATACCCGTGGTTTCCACGGGTTATAAACTAGTTATTCTAATAAAAGAATATGATTATTCTCATTTTGTCATGTGTCATCCTATTAGGTCCCCTAATTAATGATATGTCACTTGTCAACCTATTGATTCTCCATTTCAAATTTCAAAATTTTCATTCTAATTACATTAAATTAATAACATTAGAACTAACATTAAAATAAGACAAAACTGCATATTTGGTCCCTGTGGTATTCAAAAAAACCTTGGATAGGGTCCAAAAAGTTTTCAACTTGCATGGAATATCCAAAATCAAGGTTTTTCTAACTTTTTGGTCCAAAAAAACTTAAAAAGATAGTTATGCCCTTTTGATTTCTTTTTTCCTTTTTCTATAAATATATTAATGCTATTATGATTAAAAAAAGAAAAAAAAAGGAATTTTCCACTCCCACCCCCACCATACTCTCTCTCTCTCTCTCTCTCTCTCTCTCTTTCTCTTTCTCTTTCTCTTTCTTTTTCCATCTTCTTCTTCCTCATATATTAAATCAGGAAAAAGAACCCAAATTTTTTACTACCTGGCTACCAGATTATACGCATCTGATTTCTTTCTTCCTTCTCAGTCTCACGCATCTGATTTCTTTTCTTTCTTCTTTTATGGTTTATAAATCACGCATACATTCTTTTCTTTTTCAGCTTCCTTCCCCTGGTATATCATACACACATGTGGTTTTCTTTCTTGATCTCATACCCTCTTTCCATGTAGATTTCTTTCAGTTGCAGCTTAATAGAAATGGTTTTTCAGGATAGATCCCAATAGAGCATGAGATGTTACCTAAGAAGTCAATATCGTCGGTCACTGCCCATAACCCTTCGCCGCTCACAACCACCAGTGATAGCGACCGATATGGAAGACCCTCTGAAATCGGATTTAGTTTCCAACTGCTTAACAATGAGAGAAACCCATTTCACTTAAAATCGGATTATGTCGAATTCTATGTCCGATTTCACCTGGATTCTCATTGATTTTACTATGTGTATGTGTGTGTTTTTCATTTCTGGGAATCGAATTGTGTCTAATGTGTTAATCCCAGAAATTGATTTGTGTGTGGGTGTTTCAACGAGATTCAAAAACGGGTTTTGAATTCCCAATAGTGAACACATAAACATAAACATGACCAAATCTATGAGTGTGTTTGTTTTGTGTTTTGTGTTTTTTGTAAGAACCTTAGAAAATATGTAGTTTGTATGTATGTGTTCTTGAGTTTTGACAAATACACCCAGAAATCAGAGAGAGAGAGAGAGAGAGAGAGAGAGGTTGGGTGAAATTTTATTTATTATTTATTATTTGTAATTATTTGAATACCGAAATAAATAAGGAAAATAGAAAAAGAAATGAAAAGGATAAAATGGACTTTTCAAGTGTATCAAGGACCAAAAACCCAGAAAAACCTTGATTTTGGACCTTCCATGCAAACTGAAAACTTTTTGGACCCTATCCAAAGTTTTTTGAATACCACATTTTATTTAAAATAACATTAATACAAATTATAATGTCACGTATTTATTTAAATCAACGATATGATTTTATATAACTAAAAAATCTCTCTTAATTAACAATTTAATTAAAATAATTAATTAATAATTTTGACTTTTTTACTATGAAAATTTAATTAGTTTTAAAACCATGGTTTCCACGGGTTAAAAACTAGTGTGTGTGTATATATATATATATATATATATATATATATAATTTTATTTATTCTAACTCCATTATATTTTTAACATTCTTTTATTATTCATTTGTATTTTTGTTCTAACTTCATTTAATATAAAAAGAGGGAAAGGAAAAACATTTTTGCAGTGGGTGAAAACTAGGAGAAAAAAACTTTATTTGGGGATTTTTTTTGGTGTGCTTAAAAAAATTAGAGTGTGCTTTATAAAAACATGCAAATAGGTAAGGATAAATACTTAAATTTTAAATTTTAAAAATAATAAATAAAAAAATAACTCTTGAAAAGCTTATACATGGGAAAGAATTTTAAAGTACGTTTTCTTTAGGTTAACAATTTTTATAACTTATTATTTTTGATACATAAGTTTTTACTAATTTTATTTAAAAAACTTAAGTTTTACATATCATCATTGGCGGACCTTGTATGGGTCTCTGTAACACCCATAAAAATCACAAGATCATTTAGATTTTTTAAAATCATCTCAAATTCACAAATTGTCAACAAACATAGTTTTTAAAACATTTTCAACATCAGAGTCTCCCAAAATCATAAGACCAAATACGAGGATGTGTACGGTCACGCATTCGCCTTCCCGCAGTCATCTGAAACATAACCCAAAACTGTAAGCTAATGCTTAGAGAGATCCCCCAAGGTACCAACACACAAAAAAATCACATATAAAATAACAACATGTCGGGTCTAATCAACCATCGGGTTGGAATGCCGATACACAATGGATCCTGTCATCCTCGGGATGGAATACCCACGGGCCCATCAACCATCAGGTTGGAATGCCCCCGGCCTGTTGGCTCACGTACAAAGCAGTAAAGCCTCAACCATCAACCAAATATGTGCACATATATAAATAAAACATATAATCAGTCAATAGACAACCAGACAGTTCTATAGATCACTAAACATAACATCATACTATCACATAATAGGATGTCTAATCCAATGGGCCGACCTTCATGCCTTAGACCCATTAGTACAGTGAGAAAAACTCACCTCACAAACTGAACAAAAGCTGATGAGGTCTCGAATCTAAATCTTAGCTCTCTAACCGACACTTATTCCCACCAATGACCAATTTCCATCAAAATCCCAAAATACCTAAATCATGCTTAATGTCAAAATTGGTCAAATTCAAAGTCAACTGTTCAAACTATCTAGGTCAATCGAGTCAATCCAGCCGAGTCAACTCAAGGTGCGTACGTTGGGCGTACACGCAGCCTCGCAATCGACCACCATCGGGGTGGTTGACCTCGTACACACGACGTACTCTGAGTACACAGGGCATAATTCAGATCTATGGCTAAAATCCTCCTAGGAGTCATAAAGTCTCAAACTTTATGTCCTAGCATGTCCAATAAGTGCTTAATACATGGTCTTATTCCATTAAGACCTTATAAATGATGCATGAAGCAAAACTAACCATTTGGAACCCATTTTTATGACTTAAGACTCCTCCTAGGGTCTGAAAGGACAATTCAAGGGTCAAGAACATGCCATATTCAAGATATAACATTTTGGGACCACAATGCTCCATAAAGACATCCAAAACTAGATCTTTATGCTAGAGGGATAAAGTTGCAAGCTTTTTGCCTTAAAATGGTTATGAATGATGTAGAAATCCCAGATCCAAGTTTTCCACTCCTTCTAGATGAGCTTGGCTTCCTTCCTTCTTCTTATAAGGCACCAAAAACACACTTTTAAGCTTGAAAAGTCTCCTCAAAGTTAAACTAGGGTTGCACAAATGTATGAGAGGGATAGAGGTAGTTAAGGTGAATGAAATGAGGCCATAAGAGTGCTTAAATACGAGTCATACCCTAAAAATTAGGGTTTCCATAACTGGTAAGTACGCCCAGCATACACTGATGTACGCCCTACGTACTAGGGCACGGCCTCATACACTCAGTGTACACCACGTACACATGGCGTAATCCCAAGGCCAAAATTACAAAAATTCCATTAGGTCTCCTTTGCACACTTTCTTAAACTTAGGGACCAAAACGTAACGTAATTAAAGTATAGGGTTGAATTTAGACGTCCCTTGTCATCGGGATGTTATAGCCTCTAGATGTTCGGAGCCACTATTCAATTTCGTCCATAAAGAATAATTTTTTTTTACATTAGTGTGCAACTACTCCAAAAATGTGCTACTAGTATTTAGTCCATGAAAAAGAAATAAAGTGATACTATACGTAACCGGCGCGGGGGAGGGGGGGGGGGGTGTAATCAGCCAACAAAAGTTATAAAAAAAATAGTCCACTACAATTTCATTTTGTTCAAAACTGGCCTATTTGTAATTTAATTACTTTGATACGGAATAAAGAAATTTGATACGGAATAAAGAAGTAAAAGGAAGCAACGATCGAAAGAAAAAAAAAATAAGTGAAGTTGTTAGTTGTCCATTATTGTGCTCGACAACAAGATAAAAAACATCCCACACACTATTCATCAATTTTCGGACCATTGTAACTGAAATTAGTCAAGCAAAACATTTTTGGGCATTAGGGATTCCTCCGATCCAAATTAGAGAGCTTTATTCAAACCTAGAATGAAACAAGTAAGTATTGAACTTATATTTGGTTGATGATTTATGAAATTAATTGTTTATTTGTTGAAATAGTTAATTGTTTTTGGTGAACTTGTAAGTTGTGGTTGATGAAATTAGTAATTGTTTTGCTTAATTGCTTGAAAATTGAAATTAGTTGTGAAATTGACATGAAATGTTGACATGTTAGGATAAAATTGGATCTTTTTGTTAGGAGACCACCGAGCTCCAATAAATCGAGAGTTGAAGGATCACCCAAAAAATATGGTGCACCAATTTTTAGTCAAAAGTTATTAAAAACAATCCCAATACAATTTCACTTTGTTTAAAACTAGCACATTTGTAATTTAATTACTTTGATGCGGAATAGAGAAGTAGAAGGAAGAAACGATCGACAGAAAAGAAAGAAAAAATAAGTGAAGTAGTTAGTTGTCCGTTGTTGTGCTCGACCGGAGGAAAAAAAACATCCCACACACCATTCATCAATTTTCGGACCGTTGTAACTGAAATTAGTCAAGAAAACCGTTTTTAGCATTAGGGATTCCTCCGATCCAAATTTGAGAGCTTTATTCAAAACCTAGAATGAGACAGGTAAATATTGAACTTATATTTGGTTTATGATTTATGAAATTAATTGTTTATTTGTTGAAATTGTTAATTGTTTTGGTGAACTTGTTAGTTGTTGTTGATGAAAATAGTTATTGTTTTGCTTAATTGCTTGAAAGTTGAAATTAGTTGTGAAATTGACTTGAAATGTGACATGTTAGGATAAAATTGGGTATTTTTGTTAAGAGACCACCAATCTCCAATGAATCGAGTGTTGAAGGATCATCCAAAAGACAATGCTTGAACTCCAATCAATCATTCCCTTCGGTTTCTAATGTAAATCAACAAAGTCCACAACTTACATCTACTCCAATTACAAATGTTGATTTGAAGGATCTTCCAAAAGACATTGTGGATGGACCAAACATTACAACTTATAATCCAAATCAAAGAGATGAAATAAGAATGACATATTTGTTTCAAGGACCTTGTCAACCAAGGGATCATACATTTATATCAAAGAAAGTAGGTAACAATGAAAGACGTTTAGTTGTTGATTGGTTTGATGAGTTTGATGGGTTAGAATATAGCATAAAAGAGAACAAAGCATACTATTTATTTTGTTATGTGTAGAGACACTTGAATTCGTGTTTTACTTACATTTGATGTATGAACTTTTACACCTCACCGACATATTGTCAAAGCCTCATCAAAAAAAGGATCAATACATTTTAAAAGAGTTTGTTTGGTTAAAGGGATAATGGATGCATTAAAGTCTTTAAGAGACACGTGGTTTGATAAAACTTTATCGAATGTATTATTTTTTTTGTCAAAAACATAGTACTAATATTATGGATATGACCGAAAATTATGTCATTGTGAGAGAACGTATTGCCAAAGCTACTAATCAATTTCAGTTTGAAGTTGAAAACTGTATATTCAAATTATAGAATTTGGGGACCAATTTAGTGAACTTAGCACCCAATTACTAGAATATATGGGGGCTTTGAATCCTTCTGACTTATTTGCTAAATTTAACAAAAGAAAGTTGTTGAATTAAGTGAGTTGTACAAAAAAAATTAATGATTCGAGGAGGATGCAACTTGATGGTGAACTTGAGATATATTATCACTATTTGCATAAATATGATCGACTCACTAGTTTGAAGAAAATTTCCGACCGTTCTCGTTTGATGGTGGAAATGGGGAAACATCATTCTTATCTTATGTTTATAGGTTATTAAAGTTGGTTTTGGTTTTGGTTTTATTGGTTGCGACTACAAAAATTGGAAGTTGTTTTTTCATGATGAAGCTTTTGAAGACATGATTACGTAACAAGATAGGTGATGATTTTTTGAACGATGTCATTATTTGTTATGCTGAAAAAGAAACTCTTATGAAAGTGAAGAACAAAAATGTAATGGATCACTTTCAGAAAATGTGTATATGTAGATGTCAAAACTAAAATGTAAGTTCAGTTTGTTAATTTTAATGCATTAGTATTTTTAATTTTTTTTATATTATTATATTTGATCAGAAAAAATTGATGTCCTTACTATTGTAAGCTCCTACGTACATCTATCGTTACATATTATCTTCATTATTTAATACTATACAACATAATTTCACATAATGCAAAGTTATAAACAAGTTAGTATCACATGTGCTCGAAGTTTTATGTGAAATACATATTTAAATAGAAATTATTATAAAATATATTAAATAAAACATAAATATGATATATTGAAGCTACTTTCTTTTTTGAAGTATATAATGTCATATATATATATATATATATATATATATATATATATATATATATATATATATATATATATATATATATATATATATATATATATATATATATATATATATATATGTCAAAGAGTTGTTTGGAGAAGTGTTTTTTGTGTATATCGAAATAGTCAATATTTCGGTATATCTTTTTATTATATATAACATATTGGTTTGTATTTAAATGTCGAAATATACATATATGTTTTGTGATCAGTTGAGATCAATTGGCATGTTTCCTATAAATAGTGTTGTAGGATAGAGTTTCATTAAGATGATTCCACACTTTTACAATTTTCTTTTTCTTTCATCACTTTGTATTCTAACATACTTCTTGATCAATTATTAACGGGAAAAGAATTATTTACATGTCGTGCTCTTGTATTTTACAATGTCTTGATTTGTTTAATTGATTTCATAACTCATCAAGTGGTTTCAGATCAGGGATTTTTCAACTCTTTCAGATAATTACTCTCGTTTTCATTTGTAGCTCTAAAATCGCTCTTAGATCTAATTTCTGCACTTGAAACACGTTTCTTCAAATCTGTATGTGATTTATGATTCTATCTTTTTCTTTTCTAATCAGTTCGTACGAATCAAATTTCATTAAATTTCAATAGCAAATTTGAATACAAATACTATCATGAACTATACAAATCTTCTTGGATCATTGACAAAAACCCCTAACTTTGTTTCCTGAATATTATGATCAACGGACTAATAGAATTATAGACTATCTCAATTTTTTGGAGAAAAATCTCCAAAGGCTAATCAACAAAGGTGGTTATGATGAAAAACGAGTCACTATTGTTAGTGATGTGATAGCTTCAGAAGGTATGGGAGCTAGGAAAAGAAGAATGGAGGAAAATTATATGAAATGTATGCGAGAGTTGAGAGGAGCTCTTCCTCCTTATTTATGTGGTTATTAGAGGTTGTAAATATGAAAAAGAATCTTAGGAAAAATTAAAAGCTAAGTTTCAAGGCACATAAAGGACAAAGAAAAGTTCCATCACTCAACTACTATCCTATTTTGCAGAATTCAAACAAAAAGGTAATGATTCTATTGATCAAGCCTTTGATAGATTCAATGATCTAATGTAACAAATGAAAAAAATACAAAGTGGAAAGAAGTGCATTAGAATTGAACATCGTGTTTATTTAAGGAGTGAGAAAAGAGTGCCAAAGTATCAATGTTCTTCTGAAATCTCATGAGAATTTTGATTCTTATTCCTTATCTGTTCTTTTCAACATGCTCAAAGCTCATGAAAATGATGTTAAGGAAATGAATGAATAAAAGGAAAAAAGAAAGAGCAGCTTATATAGGTCCTTTTGCTTTTGTGTCGAAAGTAAAAGTTTTTAAAGAAGAAGATCCAGGTGTTGAAGAAGGTATTGATGGCAAGGAGTTGTTCACAAATTCAGATATTGAAACTGTGGCTTATTATTCAAACAATTCATCAAAGAAGTTCTTTAAGAAATCTGGCTCTGGAAGTTTCAAAAACAAAAATTTCTTGTGGTTAAAAAAAACGTTTCTCAAAACAAGAATGTTGAAAGTGTAAATAAATCTTCTTAACAGCGAAAGTTATTATGAAAAGAAACTTCTTGGTGATTATAGATATGATTGTAATTACTAAAATGCTAAAAATCACTTGGAAATGGAGTGTATGTTGAAAAAGATAAAAAAGAAGAAAGAAAAGATAAAAGATGAAGCATACTATGTGAAGAAAATTAAAGAGCTCAAAAACAAAACCAAGAATTTTGCACTTGTGGCAACTAGTGATGATTATGAAGACGGTACTTATCAGATATGGTCATCTAGGTTTGATGATGGGGAGATGAGAAACCTAACACATAGAGAAATGATTGCTTAATATGTATATGATAAAGTTGAGTGTGGATGTGAGAAGTCAGAAAAAGAAGAGAAGGAGAATATCGAAGGAAGTGATAATGTAAATGGTTATCAAGGAACATGTCTTATGGCTTATTCTTCAAGGTCAAAAATCATTGAAAATGTATCTCTCTTACTTAAATCTTTTGGCATTCTACCATCTTCATATCAGGGTGTTTTAAATGATATCGAAAAGAACTGTTTATACATTAATAATCTTATTTCTATGAGTAGTGATGCAGAAAAGGAAAAATGTGAACTTTATGAAGCTGGAAATAAGTTGGAGGAAAAAAAAGTCTAGTATAGAAGCAATATGAAATAGCTTATCAATCATTATATATGATATGTACTTATTGAGAAAGGATAATGGTATGTTATTAAAACAACTTAATATTGTCTATAACACAGCTAAGGCCCCGTTTGATACACATATTTCCAAGTTCAAACAGATCTTTCTGGCTGAATAGACCGGAAAGACTGTTTGATTTACACAAAAAAATGGTCTTTCCCGGTAAGATATGTCTTTCCCAAAAAACCCCAAAATCATATCTTTTTGGCTGAATGGGCTGGAAAGACAATTATGCCCCAAACCCCGCCTTTTTCTTTCTTTCTCAGATTATTAATTTTTTTAAATAACTTTTTTTAAATTGATTTTTTATTGAATTATTACTTTTTAATGTATTATTTTATATTAAGAAATATTATTTTAATATATAATATTTGTGTATTAATAAATATTATTTTATTGGATTATTAATTTCTTTTAAATAATTCTTTTTTTTTTAATTTCCTTTTTATGGATTAATTCTTTTTATTGGATTATTATATATTCATAAATATTATTTATAATATATAATATTTATATATTAATAAATATTACTTTGTTAGATTATTAATTTCTTTTAGTTAATTTTTTTAATTCATTTTATTGGATTAGTTCTTTTTTTTGGGCAACACCACCATCCTAATTTATTTAAAAAAATCTCATCCATCCCACCATTGCGGACATAAACCGGGTCATTTTTCATCATTCAACACAGTCAGTCAAATGTACAATCAAACAACACGGTTTCTTTCCCAGTTAGAAAACTTTCCCAAACAACACTTTACCAGACATCACTTTCCCAAATAGAAACTATCAAACGGGACCTAAATGTCTATGCTAAACTAACATCTTTATATCATTCATATTCCATTTTCACTGAACAACATCGAAAATTACTTCCATTCATCATATTTAAGAAACATAAAGTTATTGTGAAAGTATTGTTTCATCAAATAAAATACCAAATGACCCATATTCATATGGTATAGTACTTGTTGAAAAATATCTTGGCTCACATGAACTTGTTCAAATTATGAATGAAAATTTAAATGTTAAAGAACAAGTTCATATCATGAAATTGTCTAAAAGTTCTCTCAATAAATAACAGGAAGATTATGTTGAATTAGACGATCATTCAGATACATTTAGTGAACTAGACGGGAAATTAAATGTTGATTGTTCTGATTTATCGATGACCAAAGTTAACTCATTAACTAAAAATGATGATCATATTAATTCGATATCGAAGGATAATTCTAATCTTTTATTGAAAAATTGTAAGTTTTCAAATGTTGATTACATTAAAATCAAAAACATCACACATGATAAAAACAAATATGAAAATGATTATGATAGTGAAAAGTTAGGTAGAGTTGTTGAAGATCGCGTTTTTGAAGATTCTAAAAATTACAATAAAGTGTTGAATAAGAAAGGTCAACATTATCTTGAACAAAGTGTTGGTGTATATCCAAAGTTCAAAGATTTTCCAAATCAAGTGTTTGTTACAAAAGGAAATTATGATAAAATTGATCAAAGATTTATTTCAATGGTTAATAAAGACAATATGAAAGTAACTTATGCAGGTTTATATTCAACATAAAATATCGAAGAAAACAAATTGAATGATAAAGTTGAGGTTTCTGAAAATTGTTAAAAGGGGGAATTTAATACAAATTTTGAAAATTCAATGTGTGAAATATCGAAAGTTTAGGTGGTTAAAGGAACAAAACCACCATAAAAAGTGATTTCCCAATCTCATATTGAATCCTTACCATGTGAAACAAAGTGTTAAAACCTATCATACCATCTCCAAATAAAGATTCAATATAAGAAAAGAAGAAATGACTTTCTTAATAACAAAAGAAGGAAAAAAGTTAATTCACAGGGGTCAAAATATGTGTTACAGATAATATGATTCTAGTTGATAGTGGTTTCTCGCGTCACATGATTGGGAAAAAGGAGTATCTTAAAGACTATCGGAAATTAGACAATGCTAGAGAAGTGAAGTTTAGTAACAATAAAAAATGTTCAATCAAAGGATACATGAAAATCATGAACTAACAACTCACAATAAAATCAGTTGCTTATATTGAAGGATTACAACATAATTTGATTAATGTTTCTCAATTAGTTGTACGTACAGGAAGTCAAGTGACCTTCGATGAAGATGGTAGTGTCATATCGAACAAAATTTCAAATTTTTTTGTTAAAGTCTAAACGCAAAGGCAAAATGTTTACTCTCGATGTGAAACTCATTGTTGGAGCTCCTTCGATATGCTTGTTATCCAAAGCAACTTCAGGCCTTAGTTATGGCATATAAGACTTTCACATTTAAATTCAAAAATATCAATAAACTTGTTCTCAATGATTTTGTTCGAGGTTTACTAGTTCTAAAATTTGATAATGATTCTTTATGTGTAACCTGTGAACAAGGCAAACAACATCGACAATGACATTCATTAACTATTGACTCGAAGATAGTTGAACATTTAGAGTTGCTGCATATTGATTTATGTGGTCTATCTTTTGTTGAATCTATTAGCGGTAAAAAATATTCTTGTTATATTTGATGATTTTTCACATTTTACATGGGTTTATTTTCTTAGACATAAATCAAAAATTACATATGAGATGATCAAATCCATCACATCTACTGAAAGTGAGTTTGAAGAAAAATGTTCGAAGGATTCGAAGTGATAATGGAATTGAATTTAAGAATCAAATTCTTTAGGGATTTTTACAAGATAAATGAATTACTTACAACTTTTCAGCACCATACACTCTACAACATAACGAAGTTATTGAAAGAAGAAATTGATATGTGTGTGAAGCAGCAAGAGCAATTCTCAAATTTGCAAATCTTCCTTTATACTATTGGGCTAAAGCCATTTTGAGAGCTTGTTTTACTCAAAATCATTCATTCATTCATCAAAGATTTAATAGCACTCCTTATGAGATTATCAACAAACAAAAACCTAATGAATTTTTTTTTTCAAGTTTTTTGGATGCAAGTGCTTTATCTAAAGTTATAAACGAACCGAACGAACATGAACAAGGATTATTCATGTTTGTTTCTTTAAGTTAGCGTAAGTTCCATTTAAATTTACAGAAATAACCTTAAAATTAAATAATCTTTTAAATAAAGTTACATAAAATTTTATGATTTTAATAATTATTCATGTATAAAAATACAATACGTCCATGATACAAACATAAATCAAGTAAACCATATAACATGATAAATTTTTAATTTCTAAATTATATGAAAATGATACTTTTATTTTCACAAGACTTCCAATAACAGTTATTAACCCACACTTTTTAAGAAATAAAAAATAATAATAAATAAATATAAATAAAATAATATTTTAAAAAATATAAATAGGTTGATGGGTTGTAAACAGATTGTGAATTTCAATCATAACCCACCTTATTTAATCAAATGGGTTAGATGGATAACCCATTTATTTAAATTGAATAAAAATCTCAATCAAATCTATTAATCAGTGGTTAGATTTGCAGGTTCAAAGTAGGATTGTCTGTCCTAATTTTCATTAACCTAAAAAAGTATAATCTATCATGCAGTGGATATTCGTGATTTAAAGAAATTTACATTAAACATGATATAAAATAAATCTAGAAATAAATTTGGAAATTTGAAAAAAATTTCAAGTTTGTACAAAATTTTTAGAACACTTTGCTCTTATCCCAACTTTCTAATAACATTTCTTAGATCTGAGGTATGATTATCTTTCATCTTTTACTTTTTAAATGTCACGCCAGTTTTCTTCTCTCTTACCTTCATTCACTAAAAACCATAAATTGATCATCTTTCATTACCTCTCATTTTATATATATATATATATATATATATATATATATATATATATATATATATATATATATATATATATATATATATATATATATATGTAGGGAATTAAAAACAATGAATTTTGATGTATTTTTATAATTTTTTAGTATGTATATTTATTAATAAAAAGAAAAACAATATTGTAGAAAATTGGATTAATTGTTAAATGCCATTAGCATAGAGAGAGAGAGAGAGAGAGAGAGATTCCCCTCACATCTACCCCATACCCCTAAAATCGGAGCTTCGGTATGGTGTTCCGGGATGCGGTTTCCTTCCCCTCACCTCTACCCTTTGACCTTACTTGAATAGTTGAATACATGAACATATATTTACAATTTCCACTTTAATAATTTCTATAACTACATCATGTCTAATTGTACAGTCAAATTTCTTCAAAATCATTTCGGTCTACCCATCAAATTTCATTTTCATTTAACCATTGGAAATTGTTGGGTTTTTTTTCCATTTTCTCATGAAACCATATATATATATATATATATATATATATATATATACATATATATATATATATATATATATATATATATAGAGAGAGAGAGAGAGAGAGGTGGGTTCAATTAAGAAAATAAAAAAGGTTGAGAATGGGGAATCATTCTCAGCCACTCATTTAATCTAAGCATAAAAAGACACGGTGACAAACTTGTAAATATGTTAATAACCTTCAATGTGAAATACGTAACTATAGAGAATTCGATAACAGTTCGTTCATCCTCAAAATTTCTCCTCCAACCTTCAACAATCATCCAGATTGATTCAACTAAACCATCATCAATGTCATCCAGTGTTAATCAATCATCAATATTCATAGCTGGGAGGTTCGCCGTTCAAGACAAATTCGCAACCCAAATTCATCAATTTCATCGATTTGTTAAAGTTGGAACTGGAATTTCCCAGATTCGCAAACGAAATCAGTTGGAATCGAAATTTCTTCGCTGCTCATGAAATTGGTATCGGAGTTCTTGACTTGTAGTCACGGTCGACATTGAAGGACTCAGAATCGGTACTCACATGTTCCCAATCGGATTTTCGGAAATCAAAATCAAAATGAGAAATGGATCAGACATAGGTGTCGCATCTGAAGTCGAAATCGGAAGTATATGATGATTTGGAATTGATAACTTGATGTTTTTAATGTTTTTCAAATATTTAACTTGTATGCACTCCAACTGTTTGATAAAATGCATAAACTAAATTACCACGTTATATTCATATATGAATATGTTTTTTCACTTGAATCAGTATATGATTATTAAAATAAAAAAACGAATATGCAAGTCTGTATGTTATTCATATGTGAATAACATATAAAAATTATATATATTTGTGAAAACACATTGTAATATTCATATGTGAATATATTGTGTAATATTCATAAGTGAATATATCATCCAATATTCACAAGTAAATATACTATATATTATTCACATGTGATATACCATGTAATACTATGTAATATTCAGATATGAAAATATTATCTAATATTCATAAGTGAATATACCATCTAATATTCACAAGTGAATATACTATGTAATATTCATAAGTGAATGAATCTTCTAATATTTAAATATAAATATACTATGTTTAGTATATTCTATATTCATATATGAATGATACTTAAAATGTAAAAAAAAAAAAATTAATCATAGTTTTTATTCATAAGTGAATAACAAATATACTGTAGAAAAAACTTGATTCATTTTTATTCACTTATGAATAACGATAGCTGAAAATATAAAAAAAAATATTTTATTTTGAAACTATATCAATATAGATGTCTATTTGTAGAGAATAAAAAATCATGAATTTTGGTATATTTAAAATAATTTTTCGATAAAAATAGCTTCTTAAAAATTTAAAAAAAAAACGAAAAAGACTATGTTTTTATATATATTAAGGTAATGCTTAGCATAGTTTAAGGACATATGTTTTGTTGGAAAACACGTGTCTATTCTTTTCTCATTTCCGCTGGTACGACGGAGGCTTTTCCGGCAAAAATAAATGAGTGGCTGAGAATGATTCCCCATTCTCAACATTTTTTTTTCTCAATTGAATATATATATATATATATATATATATATATATATATATATATATATATATATATATAGAGAGAGAGAGAGAGAGGATAGTGAATATGAGGCTGTTATATACTTAACCTTAGGTGTGAAACCTATCAAAACTATGTCATTTTGCTCCGTTTTAGCTTAATTTTTCTTTTATTCTAAAAACTCATATAAATTGGATTTCATCTTCTTGTGTATATTTAATTTGACAACATCAATTCATTATTATCAGGGCCGGTCCATTAGTTCTTCATACCTGGGGCGAGACAAAAAATAAATGCCCCCACAGTACAAGGCTGACGTCAGTCCATTTTCATTAAGTGAGTTTGGAGTGTTTAATGTGAAGTTTATATAGAAAAAGAGTTCATGTAGTATTAAATTTGTCAAATCTATACAAATGCTACTAACTAAAGAGTTATAGTTGCTTTCATGTCTTATTAAATTTATACAAATTTTACTAATTAACTTTTGTTGTAAATGCTTTCATTTTGTCAGTAATATCAAACACCCATAGGCCATAGACAAATATATTTAAATGCTCTTTTGTAAAGTGCTAGCAAAGCTATAAAGACAAATATATACCAAGCAATAAAAGATCTGAAGGGGGCTAATTAAACTCCCCACAACGATTATGTAAAATGTAAAAACATGTTTCTATAATTATAGCGAATCTCCAGTTGAAGTAAACAACAATCAAGCAAATCAGATAAAGACATACTCAAAATAGCAATGAGCTTTCCAAATCTCTAACCAGATGCTTCAGTAAAAACAAATTGTAACGCCCGCAAATCCGGGCTAGTCAATTTAGAGGCAATAGGGGTCGAAAACGACTTTTCGACAAGAGATTATTTAGAATAAATAATCTTAACCAAGTTGTGGAATATGTCTCAAGGTTTCCGTACATATAAAGAACGCCGAAATCCGAGTTATAACGAAGAAGTTATGGCCCGTCGAAGTTTTACGGCAAAATGGCACGACACCCGGAAGCGTAAATAGTGAATTTATGATAGAGCGAGATTTAGCCTTAGCAATCTTAACAAAAGTTGTAGAATATGTTAAACTAAGAGCGTCGATAAAAAGAACGCTCAAATCTGACTTCGTATGAGGAAGTTATGATTTTTCTAAGTTTCGGCTTAGCAATGTACAGCCCGAAACTCGAATTTTAGTTCAAGCGGTTTTTGGCTTACGTGAACTAAATGAGAGTTAAAGATCTCATTAATAGGAACTCAACGGTAAAAGGATGGACGAAAACGGAGTTCGTATGAAGGAGTTACGAATTCTTCGCGGTCATTTAACAGTCTAAACGCCTCCTACTGTTAAATTTAAGATCGGTCGAGAAGTAGCCGACGGAGTCTAAACGAAAGTTGTAGATCTTGATTTTACCTACGCGTGGATATAATATAACGTTGAAAATGGAGCTCGTATGCGAGAGTTATGATTTTTCTAAGTTCGAAGGCTGATACGCGATAAGGGGTGACGTGGCACCACCAGAATTGGACACGTGGCACCACCAGAAGGCCACCACATGGACCAACTCGGCGAGTAGGTCCCCTTACTCGGCGATTCCATCAGATATTTTCACTATAAATAGAGGTGTCGGGTCTAGCCTTCTCTTCACACCTCCCAAACTCACTTTCTCTCTCTAGTTTCTCTCTCTAGCCTCCCTAACCCCCCTAAAAGCCTAGGTAAACCCCTAGCACCCGAAGGAAGCCCCGAGGCTCCCGGAGTCCCGAGAAAAGAGCCTTTCGGCTTGGGAACGCTGCTCCAGCGAAGCCCGGTTTTCGAGAAAACCCGCTGTAAGTGAGCTACGCCTAACCTATCTTTAGTTTAGCTTATGTTTTAATATAGTAATGTTATTAGGACCTTATAATAAGTAATTGGGATATTATTATGGGTTATATAAGTATCGTTTAACGCTTATATAATAGTAATAATAGCTAGACTACTAATTAGTCGCGGTGAATATTAGACTAAACCCTAGTGGCAATGATACTAGGTTTTGCCGAAGGAAAAGTGTGTTAAGAGTAACGAACTGCTGTCCAAGCGCCGAGTCACCACCTACTCAAGTGAGTACATAGTTACTTTCAGCTTACACATAGATATGAAGTATTTTATACAAATTACGTGCTGTGTGTGTATATTATCTGTATACTTGCTATCTATGCTGGATGAACGTTTTATACATGTTTTTAATGATTTAAATTGTATATGTATTTTATATCTACAAAATATGTTAGGTAAAACATGGGTAGATGTAATAGTTGCTGTGTGACAAAATAAAATAATGAGAGGCCTCGTTATAGATGTTCTTGATGATCTAGTCATCTAGCGGAGTATAGATGACGACCACGGACTATTCTAGACAGTCCAGTGGAACACTAGCAGGCTCGCAACCTGTAGGTGTTTATTCGAACTGTGTGTTTATTTGAACTGTGTGTTTATTCGAACTGTGTGTTCATTCGAACTGTGTGAACTGTGTGCTCACCAGGTACACTCCATCCCAATGATAGTCCTTTGACTAAGTCCCTTGTGTTAGATGTTTTAGGGACGTAATGTGAGGATAACGGGAATGGGTAATTGGGTTGATTGCTTGATGTTTAAAAATAATAACTATATTATTGTGGGTTGAAAACCCTATGTGCTCACCAGGTTTCCCAACCTGACCCACTCAGTTTATTATTATCACAGATGTTGATATGAAGTGACATTACACTAAGAGATTTAAAGAGATGTAGACCACTAGTGTGAATAATTGTAAGTTCTGTTTATGCTTATGTTCCTGTATTAACGATGACATCCCAAACGTTTTAAAATGAAATAAATATGTTTCCTCGAAAATGTTTTAATAACGTATTTACCATGTTTTTCTGGGAACAAATTCCGCAACATTTTTATGAAATGAAGTACTCTGATTTTTAAACAAAACATAAACAAACCGGTCTTTTCTGGCCGTGATTTTGGGGATGTCACACAGATCACCCCAACCATCCAAAGCTCTTAAAATATAGCCAAAAAAAGACCACCTCGTAAAAGGATACCTCCAAACATGGCCGAAATAGCATTGAAATTTTGAGTTTACACTAGATTAGAAACAAAGTATAAGAAAAAGCTACAAAACATTGAATAAACTATTGAAAATAATCTGTGACAACACCAAATTTCAACTTTCTGCTTTAAGGACTACCTCAGATGAAATGAAAACCATCAGTAGAAAAGAAATTACACAAACAGTAAGAATCACAACACCAAATCGATTTCAGAATTCTTTCCAAATGCTCGACTCATGTATAAATCAAACCCCTGACCAAAAACACAAAGATCAAATTAAGAGATGATGATTGATGGCAGCAAGTTTATAAAGAAATTAGTATTAGATTAAGAAAAATAAAACTTACCCAAATCAATTGAAGAGAAACCAGAAATCGAAAAATCCAACAAGTCCTTCCTACTTTCGTCGCCCCCGGTGTTTGCTTCAGGTTATAACATAAATCAAACTCACAATAAAAGAATCGAGCTCCAAGTCTCCAACTTGCACACAAATCTGAAATCTAAAATCGCAATACTATCAAAAATCTGAAAGCGCAATACTATGATATTATTGAGATGATCGATTAAGTGGAGCAGTAGGTTTATTTGAAGAAAACTAATGACACTGAAGAATGGAAATCTGATGTAGAAGGATGGTAAAGGGTATCAATGAATCTGTTAATTCGATTTAGAATTTAGATCCGGCTCCTCGGTCTCTACAAACTCGTACGTTTTTCTAGGGGGCGACTGAATTTACCGATTTGGCTATTGCAATTCTCAAGGTGATTCAATTATTTGGCGCTCACCAACACGCATCGTTCTTGCCTTGCTCCCAAACGATCGACTGAACTTCTTGCTCTTGGACTAAACTTTTGGGCTAACATAATATACATATTACTTAGTGGACTAAATTTATGCCCCTCCTTATATGTTGCCCTGGGCCTTAGCCCAACTCGCCCATGTATTGGGCCAGCCTTGATTATTATTCTTTGCTTTTAAAGTCATAATCATCGGATTTCATACAACGATTCAATTTTTTTTTATTTGAGATCACTACATGACATTATAATTATCCATGTATTCATACAAAGCAAAATCCAATTACAATAAATATGTTTAGCAATTGAATCATCAAAAGATGCCAACTGCATTCATACACAAATGAAATCGCATGTGGTAAATGCAATTGGTTAGTGTGTATTAAATTCAATATATAATCCATGTTTTCTTTGAAGTAGCATACAAACGCGTGTCCTCTTACTATCATTTTTTTATTGAATTGAGGAAACAACACACTTAGTTTGTAATTTATATGTAAAAGAAGACAACGATGATTGCAACAATAAATTTGTAGAATTATTTGTCAGAAATTTTGAAGGACGAAGAAATCAATATAATCAAAGATGATAAAAAGGAAAATAGATCAATGATTTTGAAGTGGTAGATAGGGAAAATCTTTTGATTCTAAAAATAAGGAAATCAAAATACTAATTTGTTAGAATTAACATCAAAATTACGTAGTTTTTATTGATTTCATACCTAAGCTTAGATATATAACAGTCTTATATTCACTTTTCTATATATATATATATATATATATATATATATATATATATATATATATATATATATATATATATATATATATATATATATATATATATATATATATATATATATATATATATATATATATATAACTCTAATTATTTAGAAGCTGCTAAAATTTGGAATTTTTTGGTTAATACTCCAATAAATTTTTTATTATGGAAAATAATTCATACATATCAATTTATGTTTTATAAGATTATATAGTATAACATTTTTAAACATAATAATATAAATTACTAAGTATAAATCAGAATTGTTGTGCACAAGTCAACTAATTTTCGTTATAATTTAACAATTAGATATTTCATTAAAAAAAACAATAGCTCATTCTCTCCCCACATTACAAAGGTCCTTCAATTTACTTGTATACTTAACTTTTAAGTTTCTAGTTTCATAATTTCCATAAACCACTCAACTAGTTAACTTTAGTTTTACTTTTCTTGTGATAAAATGCATAAAAAATAAATTTCACAACAAATATCGGTCTGAAATCTTTTAAAACTAACAAGCCTAATTAAATAATCTCGTTTTCTTGGATTACAACTCTAGACAATAAAAAAAAACTTCTATAAAAAAAGTATTACAACCGATTGAACACAATTTTAAAAGAACTATAACAAAGATCAGGGGATTACAAAGGCCCTTGATTCTTTGAGGTTTTTACTATTTTGCCATATCCTACATTACACCTTCTTCTAGAATAGCAGGCTTTTTAATAGTACAGAGATCCTGTAAAAAACAACAATAAATATTTGGTTAATTTTCAAAAAATATATAATAATCTTTTTTGTATATTTGAATGAATACAAATGATAGCCAAAAAGCAGTACCTTGCCACCAATTTCCCCTAGAAGCAGTGGCTCCATTAGGATCCTGGCTATTCGATGATCCTGATCCTGTTCCAGTGTACTTGCTGCAGTGAGATGTGTCTTTTGCTAAGCCCTGAAATTGAAAAAACTGGAATTAAATGGCAGAAACAATTCAACAATTCAATTATTAACTCAATCTGTTGTAATTGGGGATTAAATCGTCGTTATGAATTGATAGATAGAATCTGTCAGAAATTAAGGTGATTCATGAAGAAATAGAGGCGATGAATCGGAAAACATGGAGGAGTACCGTGGAAGAAGGGCCGAAAACAGAGCCAAAACGGCCAGAGGAGGAGGAGGAGGAGCCGCCGTCCTTAGGACCGAAGAGAGTTTCAGTGAACGATGAAGACGAAGAACTTCCCGATTCCTGCTTCTTGCTCTCCATTATCACTCGATTTGTCTCTTGCTTATAGAAAACCTAACAAAACTGAATCAGCTTTCTTGGGTAATTTTCAACACAAACAAAGCGAAACTTCCTCTGATTGATTGATGCAGATGGAGTATAAGCTACGATGAATGAATCTTGCAGGAGAGAGTGTGAAAACGTATGAAATCTGAGATTGGATGATGAGAGATGGCGAGGGAGTGGAAGAGAGGAGATGGGAGATTGTGGTTTGATGGAAAGTAAATCAAACGGATTTTCATATTTATAGAGGTAAAAAAGAATATGAAATATATTTATTTGGTATCTAAATATATATTTAAATGTTGCTCAAAAAAAGATTATATGTATGTGATAAAATTAAAAAAAAAAAAAAAAAATGTGAGTTACTATCGTTTTATATTATACTCCTATATTGATGGATAATTTATTTTGGTATTATTTAATACTAGTTGTGAGACCCGTATGTTATACGGGTTGGATAAAATAAAAAGAAATTAAATATGAAGGTTTAAACAAAAATTTATTTAAATTTGAAATTTAAAATTTGAATTTAAAAGGAAACATATTAAATACTATATGAGTTGTAATATTGTAATTTATTGGTTATTTTCAATTAAGACAATTATTAATTAAGGTGTAAATATAATGTGTTAATTAAGAAAGATAAAAAAAATGAGAAAATGACAAATAAAAAAAATATTTATTCAAAAATACCACAAAATGACAAGTGTCAAAACTCATAAGAGATTGACATGTGTCAAAAAACCATTCATTTATTAAGGAGGATTATTCAGCTGTTTATTTGTCTATTGTATTAGTAGATATAATATTCTAATCTTAATAATATCTTTAATTTTTTATATTATTTTATTTCTGTTAATTATATTTTATATTTATAATTTTTTGATTTTTTGATTAATTAATCTAACATCAAACATATTAAATATTCAAAATAAAACTTGATATATATATATATATATATATATATATATATATATATATATATATATATATGTATGTATACAAAAATGTATTTTAAATTTGAGTCCACCGAAATACTCGAATGTCAAATACTGTGAACGTAGAGATTATTATTGTTGATATTGTTGTTTTATTTTTACAGTTATATATTTGACAAAAATAATCCACTATGTAGTACGTTTAACAATAAAAATTAGAGAAGTGTATTTTATAAAACATTTCAATAGATAAGAAAAAATATTTAAATATATATTTTTTTGAACGGCGTAAATTTTATTAAAAAAATTAGCAAAAAGATATAAAAAGAAACATTACAACAAATTACAAGCAAAAGTATGATTATGAAACCAAGAAGTCAACTTTATCTTAGCTTTGATACAACACTAGAAATCCAAAAGAAAAACCTTTCGACCACTTCATCAAAAATAAAGGATTTCCTAGACAAAATCATTCCAAAAATACTAGCATTACAAAAATTCCATAAACACCATAAAGTAGTCAGAACTGCCGCATCAAAAGCTTTCCTTTGACCGCCTCTCAAAACAATCAACTCAGACCAAGAAAAATGGAATCAATGGATAACCAAAGAGGAATCTGAACACCCCCACCAAATAGCAACCCGAGACCAAATATCAATCAGATGACTACAATCTGCAAAAATGTGATCAATAGACTCAACCGTTATGGAACAAATAGGGCACATAATGGAATTCATCGTAACTCCTCGATGGGAAAGTCTCTCTCTCTAGTGGGAATACTATGTAACCTCAGCCTTCAAATAAAAATGTTTAACTTGATAAGAACCCAGTTATTCCATCTAGTCTCACACCCACCCGTATACATCATACCATAAAAAAAATCTAGTTGAAGAAACCAAAAAAGAATTAGAAGCATCAATAGACCACCCCATCCGATGAAGAATAGAATAGAGCTGGAGATCATGCATCAAATAAATAAAAGCATCTTACTGGGTCTGCTCAATGTTACCCTAGGAACCCGCTTGAGAGAGTCAGTACTCTAACCAACCAAAACCCTATCTCGAACTGAGACAGAACGATGGACATCCAACGTAAAAATCCTAGGAAAAGTCACTTAGAGGCTGATCACCCTTCCGAACATCATGCTAAAAAGAAGTCTTATTCCCATCGCCAACCCTAATCCTAGGAAAAATCACTTAGAGGCTGAAAATCAATACCATGGTCTCTAAACTGCACTAACATCCTGATAATCCCACTCCAAGGACCTGGCCATCCTCTTCTCAACGACAGAGAAGAACAACCCCCATCAGCACCATGCAAAGCTTTCACAACCCTTACCCAAATCAAATCAGGGTTATGAAAGAATCTCTAACACCAACGAAAGAGCAAGGACCGGTTAAAAGAAAACAAACTTCCAATTCTAAGGCCACCCCCTTTTTATCGGCTAAAACTTTATCCCAACGAACCCAATGCATACGTGTGTCCTCCAAATCTACACCCCAAAAAAAATCTAGACCGAAGAGCCTCCAACGAATTAAGGACAGAAATCGGGGCCCTAAAGATGGACATCAAATAACTACTCAAATTTCCTATAACTGATTTGATCAAAGTAAGACGAAATGCAAAAGAAATACTGTTTGATTTCCAACCCAACAATCATTTCAATTATAATCAACTACTAGTGGGCCGGCCTTGGTGCCTTAGACCTGCCTCTACTGGAAGGTAACTCACCTCAATGTCGTGTAGTGACTGCGTTGTCCTTGGTACGAAAATCAACTCTTCTCGACTCCTCAATCCCTACACAACATCCTTTCTATGTTACCATTTCATACTCATAACCCTTACAAGGGTCACTAAATTCCAAGTAAAAGTCAAAGTCAAAACCCTGTTCAAAGTCAACTTTGGTTGACTAGACTCGCCGAGTTGGTTCACCAACTCATCGAGTCCCCACGTCCACAAAATGTTACAACCTCGTCCCTACTCATCGAGTATATCAAGAGCTCGATTAGTTTACCTTCAACAAATCATCAAAACCTTCTTCAACGGACTCGTCGAGTTCATCCTTAAACTCGTCGAGTTCATCCTCATCCGTATGAAGGTGGTTAGTCTATTACTCTCCGAGTTCTCCTTGAACTCGTCGAGTCTGTCTTCAAGTGGTTGGGACATTGCCTTGAACTCGTCGATTCCGTACATATACTCACCGAGTTCCATGATTTCCAGGTCCCTAATGAGCCTAGAAAGCTGAGTGTTCTTTTATCTTAGCATCTGGTCCATCAACAGAAGGATTTGATGGGGAAATACGACCCGACTCGCCAAGTCCCATGAACGACTCGTCGAGTCCCTCTTTAACCAAAACTATACAGTCGATTTTAGTGGGTCTCAAAGCATCTAAATCATAGATCTGACCTCCTAGGGTCCATATTGTACGTAAAGTTACAAAATTTACGTTCATTCATGGGCCATTTATGCCATGAGAACCCTCCTATGTTCAAGATACATGGGGCTCTTATGGCAGTAAAGTTGGCGCCTTTATGCCATGAGAACCCTCCTATGTTCTAGATCTAAGTTATTCCTCTATATAATGCCCCAAACCCGAAGGTGACTTAGAAATGCCCTAAAAATGACAAGATTCAAGCCCTAAAGAGGATCTAACAAATGGAAAGTCAAGGTTGAAGCTTTTTACCTCAAATGAGCTGGAAATGGAATACACCCTTTGGATCTACTATCTTTAAGTTTAACTCCTAAGCTCCTTCCTCCTTTTCAAGCTTCACAACCACCAAAAATGCACAAAAATGGCTTAAGAACACTCAAACATGGCTAGGATTTCGGTTTAGGGTCTTTTGGAAGTGAGAGGGACGATGGAGGCTGGTTTGGGATGAGATAAGTTGTTTAAATAGGGTGCAAACCCTAAATATTAAGGTTTCATGCAAACAACATCTACTCGTTGATTCGGTTCCCCGACTCGTCGAGTAGGTCACTAAACTTCCCGGTCAAAATCGAGTCTACTCGACGATTTGGGCCTCCAACTCGCAGAGTCCCAGGGCAAAACATGAAATTACTTGAATTTAAATGCGTACCAGGAACCGAGTGTTAAATTAAACCACCTTGAGAGAGCTTTGTAAGGCCTACTTTTAATGAATGTTTGTAATTGTTATATATTGATTTGAAGAAAATAAGAAAGATGGTTTTGAGAGATAAGCAACTTCACGATGCGTGAATGTATTGGTCACGGCGTGTGTTGGTGTGTTAGGTAGTGATACGTCGCCATCGTTATCTAAAAACCCTAAGTATCAGGTTTTAAACACTATATAAAGGCACTAACTACTAAGATTTTTTCACTTATCAACCTCCAACCACCATAAACCATAGAAGCTTGAAACCTTAGCCTCTTTTCCTTGATTCTTGTGTTCAAGTGCCTTTGGAGTGAAGCTTGAAGAAGAAGCAAGCTGTTTTTTGTGAAAAGGAAGATAATTCCAAAAAGTTTCAACCCACTACAAAAAACGAAACTAACTTAACCATGCTAAAAGGTTGCCTTATGCCTCGAAAAAATATCATAATGGCTATATATATATATATATATATATATATATATATATATATATATATATATATATATATATATATATATATATATATATATATATATATATATAAAGCGTGGGGGGGGGGGGGCAGAGCTGGATGAAATCAGCGATGCAAAGAGTGTTAGAGTTTGACCCCTAGTATCTAACATGTTTGTCGATTTCCATATGATAAGAATACCCTGGTTACCACCAGTAAGTATAGTACTTTTACTACTTAAGATAAAACCATAAGTTGTGTCCCTGGAATACCCTCCAGTAAGTAGGTAGGTAGTTTTATTACATAGATAAAACTATAGAAGAAAGAAAGAAATCCGTGAACAAAGTTAGTTTATACGTATTGTGAGTCGTATAACCATACTGATTTGACCCGTGACCTCCTTGACGTTCTTTAGGCGTCGTTCGATTTACAAAATTTTTCACCCAAGGCGTGCCCACCTAACTGTAGCCAGCAGTTCAGGTATGGGATTGTCAGTCCCGAATAGATCTATCCACAAATTTTATGCTCACCCTCCAGGAGACTCTGGTTATACTACCGGAAAGGATTTATTGGTACCCCGAAGGGCATAACGAAGATAAGTCTCACAAGCTAGTATTAACTAATTCACAGAATATTTAGCTGTTATCGAGTTTCGAAATCGTTTGGAACAAAGTAGAGTATAAATAATTAAACACAAGGTAATTATTTAGCATGATACTCTAGATTAGTAATGGATAAAATAAATCAGACATAGTTTATATATTGACTTTGCATGAAATTCGAATCCGTGAAACAAGTAATGAAAATCCCAAATTATTCCAATAATAATTGGAATGGTTTGATAAGTTCCCACGCTGTTTTGAAAACTATGTAATTTTATTTAGAAAGCGTCCCTTATGCTCCACATATTACAAAAGGGATAAAGGTATCTAAAAGTTTGATAGAAAATCGTTATAATTACATCAGTTTTTAAATTACGAAATCCTTTATGATTTGCTTGTATCCCCCCCCCCCTGAAAACATGAAAAACTCGGAAAAGTGTAGGGGTATGAACTCACCTGCTATGAGTGGAATGAATGGACGTGCCGGGTAGGATGCTAGGTGTCAATTGAGGACTTGAACACACTCGAGGATCCTATGTAACATGAAGCAATACATAATTGTATCTAATTAGTTATTTAATCACTAATTAAGTAAGTAAATACACTCTAATGTGTGAAAACACTTTATTTCAAGTGTTAGGAATGATACGGGTTGCATCTAAGGAGTGTATGACCTCATTATGGAGTTTACTCTTCAGGTGGTGGCCTTAGGGGTGTTTACGGTTGAGGGACCATATCCCCCCATGAGTTTACAACCGTAAACTCATGGGAATGGTGCATTTGCGTGTTCCAAGGTCTCATGCTTCACAAGGAAAGGTCCTAGGGTTGAATCAAAGGATTAGGAAGTGATTGGAGCTTGAAATGGACCTTAATTAGAGTTTACGATTTTTGAGTCCCTCCTTAGGGAGTTTACAGTTGTAAACACATGAGTTTACGGCCGTAAACTCATGTTTGTCACTTTCTTGCATGTTTTGGTGCTTCTAGGGTAAGCATACAAGGTTCTAGCCACTCATACAAGTCATAGAAGGTGTTAAGGGCATTTTAACACCCTTAGAAGGTGTTTACAGTTTTGGGATATTCCCCAACCGTAAACTCATGTTTACTCTTATCATTTCATGTTTTGGGGTTCTAGGATAATTCATGCAAGTTTCTAGGTCATTAGCCAAGCATTGGAAAGGTTTTGGGGCATCAAAACCCCCTTTTAGGGTGTTTACGGTTTTGGGATGTTCCCAAACCGTAAACTCATGTTCTTGGGGTTTTTGAGAGTTTAAACCATAGATTTGCATGTATACTAAGCAAAACAATAAGCTAGGAGGGTTTATTTACTGTTGTGAAGCTTGAAAGGGGCAATACTTGATCAAAACCCGATTTGTAGAGAGAGAGAGTAGAGAGAGGAGGTTCCTAAGGTGTGAAAAACGTTGGAATGAAGACCACTCAACCCTTATATAGGGTTGAGTTTATGGCCAGGGTGGGGGTCCACCAAATATCAACCGCAAACGGGATTTTTCGTGTGATTTATCGTTTTCCGACACGTATGAAATTACGACAATAACCCTAATTGATTTACTTAACTTAAAAAGTTAACGGAAAACTTTAATAATAAAAATAAATTTTATTAACGGAAGTGGGTTATAGTGACGGAATAAATTTCGGGTTGTCACATCATCCCCTTGTTAGAGGAAATTTTGTCTCGAAATTTAGAATTAAGATACACATCATGGATTTGGAAAGAGATGCGGATATTTCTGTTTCATTGAATCTTCGCGCTCCCAAGTGAATTCGGGTCCCCGCTTGGCATTCCAGCGAACCTTCACTATCGAGATGCGGCTTTGTTTCGTTCGTTTGATCTCCCGATCCATGATTTCGATTGGTTCTTCCACGAAGTTCAGATTTTCGTTGATTTCGATCTCATCAAGAGGGATCACAAGGGTTTCATCGGATAGACACTTCTTAAGATTAGAGACGTGAGAGACAAGGTGGATTTTGCTGAGCTCTTGAGGTAATCGGAGTTTGTAGGCTACGGGACCGATCCTAGCAAGGATCTCGAAAGGTCCTATGTACCTTGGGTTCAATTTACCGCGCTTTCCAAAGCGCATCATGTCTTTCCAGGGCGAGACCTTCAACAGGACACGATCTCCAACCTGGAATTCCAAGGGTTTTCATCGTTTATCGGTGTAGCTCTTTTTTCTGTCTCTACAGGCTTTCAATCGATCTCGGATTTAGATGATCTTTTTGGTAGTTTCACGGATGATTTCGGGGCCAATGAGAGCACTGTCGGGGACTCAACCCTTGGCTAGCTGCGTGTCCCCTACCTCGGCCCAGCATAGAGGGGATCTACTCTTTCGACCGTAGAGGGCTTCGAACGGGGCAGCCTTGATACTGGTGTGGTAACTGTTGTTATATGAGAACTCGACCAAGGGTAAATGAGTGTCCCATGATTTTTCGAAATCGATGACACATGCTCTCAACATGTCTTCCAAAGTCTGGATAGTTCTCTGACTCTGCCCATCTGTTTGAGGATGATAAGCTGTGCTCATGTCTAACTTAGTTCCAAGAGCCTTCTGTAGGGACTGCCAAAATCTCGAGGTAAACCTGCTATCTCGATCGGAGATAATGGATACAGGCACACCATGTAGTCGGACTATCTCCTGAATGTAGATTCGCGTGAGTCTTTCCATTTTTAACGTTTCTTTGATCGGTAGGAAGTGAGCGGATTTTGTCAATCGATCGACAATTACCCAAATGGTATCGTACCCACTCGGAGACTTGGGTAATTTGGTAATAAAATCCATAGTAATCATCTCCCATTTTCACTCAGGTATTTCGGGCTGCTGGATTAGACCCGAGGGCTTCTGATATTCGACCTTCACCTTGGCGCAAGTCAGACACTTGCCCATGAAGGTAGCAATTTCGGATTGCATGTTTGGCCACCAGTATAGTTTCTTGAGATCCAGGTACATATTATCCGAACCTAGGTGCAGGGAGTATCTAGTCGTGTGAGTTTCGTTCATGATAATCTCCTTGAAACCTCCGAACTTTAGGATCCAGATTCGATCCATGAAACAATAGACTCTGTCACCTCTGATCTCAAGATTCTTATCCATTCCCCTCAAGGCTTCATTCAACATGTTCTCTGGTTCTAGGGCTTCTAACTGAGCCTCTCGGATTTGTGTGGATAAGTGGGAATAGATGGTCATTGTCAATGTCTTTACCTTGCGGTCGGAACTTTCCTTACGACTAAGGGCATCTGCCACCACATTGGCCTTACTGGGATGGTAGTGGATTTCGCACTCATAGTCACTGAGCAGCTCTACCCATCGCCTTTGTCTCATGTTTAAGTCCTTCTGATCGAAGATGTGTTGTAGGCTTTTATGGTCCGTGAAGATCGTGCACTTGGTCCCGTAGAGATAATGTCTCCAAATCTTCAGTGCGAAGACCACTGCTCCTAACTCCGAGTCGTGAGTTGTATAGTTGACTTCATGTTCTTTCAGCTATCTTGAGGTATAAGAAATAACTTTTCCTCGCTGCATGAGCACACAGCCTAAGCCCTGATTGGACGCATCGCAGTAGACAACGAAGTCCTTCGTCCCTTCGGGCAGGGATAGGATAGGTGCGCTACACAAGGCTCGCTTCAACGTTTGGAATGCAGCGTCTTACTTTTCACTCCAACAAAAGGGTACACCTTTCTGTGTCAGAGTAGTTAGGGGTTTGCCAACTTTAGAAAAATTCTGGATGAATCTACGATAATAGCCGGCAAGACCCAAGAATTGACGGATTTCTGTGGGTGTCTTCGGTGCCGACCAATTCTCTATCGCCTTGATTTTGGAAGGGTCCATGTGTATGCCCTCCTCGCTTACCACATGCCCTAAGAAAGTTACCTTCCGAATCCATAATTCGCACTTGGAGAATTTTGCGTACAGTTTCTCCGATCTAAGTGTTTCCAGTACTAATCTCAAGTGTTGTTTGTGATCTTCCTCGCTTTTGGAATAGACAAGTATATCGTGAATGAACACAATAACGAACTTGTCCAGAAAAGGATGACACACCCGGTTCATCAGGTCCATGAACACTGCCCGTGCGTTGGTTAGACCAAAGGGCATCACTACAAACTCGTAGTGACCATATCGAGTCCTGAATGTTGTCTTGGAAACATCACTCTCATGAACTCGTAGCTGATGGTACCCTGATCTATGGTCTATTTTCGAGAAGTAACTGGCTCCCTGAAGTTGATCGAAAAGGTCATCTATTCGAGGAAGAGGATAACGGTTTTTGACGGTCAGCTTGTTCAATTCCCGGTAATATATACACATTCGAAAGGATCCATCCTTCTTCTTCACGAATAACACTGGGGCTCCCCAGGGTGAAGAGCTCGGTTTGATGAACCCTTTGCTGAGTAGCTCATTAAGCTGACTGGATAACTCCTGCATTTCTACTGGCGCTAAGCGATATGGAGACTTGGTTACGGGGTAGCTCCGGGAATTAGGTCGATGCGAAACTCGACTTGGCATTCGGGAGGAATTCTCGGGAACTCTTCGGGAAAGACATCAGGAAAGTTACAGACTTCGGGGATGCTCTCGAGGTCTTTAACTTCCTGTTTCTCGTTAATTACATGAGCTAGGAATGCATGGCACTCCTTTCGCAGAAGCTTTTGGGCTTTGATGCATGAAATAATGCGAAGATTGGAACTAAGTTTATCGTCGTAGATCATGAGGGTCTGGCCAGAGGGAAGATTGAGACGGATAGCTTTGTCGTAGCAAAGAATATCAGCATGATTGGGGCTCAACCAATCCATGCCAATGATAACATCGAAGATTTTTATAGAGACTGGCATAAGGTCGATGGGAAAAGAATGGTCGTTGAGGGTAAGGGTGCAGCCTACGTATATATCATTAGTGCTCTCTTTCTCACTGTTAGCCATCTCGAAGGTAAATGTTTCGGTTAGCGGTTGAGGACTATGTTTAAGAAGATTCTTGAATGCATGACTAACAAAACTTCTTTCAGCACCAGAATCGAAAAGGATGCATGCATAAGAGTTGTCGAGAAGGAACGTACCCATAACAACGGTGGGATCGACGACTGCCTCCTCTTGCCCCATCGTTAGAACTCTCCCAGTGTTGCTGGTCGTTGTTGCTTTTGGGCAATTTCTCTTGTAATGCCAGACCTCACCACAACCATAGTAGGCTTGACTGACACCTCCGGATGCTTGATTGGTTGGTTGGGCCGGTGTTCTGCAGTTTCGCGCAAGGTGACCCTTCTTGCCACAGTGGTTGCAGAGCATATCATGACATGGTTCGGGGATACGATGGTGGTAACTGCACTTTTTGCACCACAGGAGGGTACCAGTATATCCACTGGTAGGGGCTTGAGTTGTAGGAGTGGCGACAGGAGTAGTAGCAGCGTGGACTGCCACAGTTTGTTGCTTCTTGGAGGATCCTTGCGAACTCTAACCCTTCCGCTTGTTCCAAAATTTCTTTTTATTCTCCCCACTCTCCTTTGCTGGTTCCGAAGTGGTTGTTACTTTATCCAGATTGACCTCGTGATCTATAAGGGTCTTCGCCAGGCACTTGGCGCTATCGAAAGTGTTTGGCCTAGCAGCCAAGAACTTTCCTTGAGTTGGGGGTGTCAATCCCCAAATGTACCTTTCTATCTTCTTGCTTTCCGGGGTGGCCATCCCCAGGCAAAGGAGTGCTAGGTATTCAAACCTACAAGTGTAGGCAGCAATATCGGAACCCTTCATTTTTAGGTTCCAGAGTTCGTGCTCCAATTTCTCCATTTCGCCCCGCGGGCAATATTCGGCAAGCATGAGCTCCTTCAAGCTCTCCCAACCCATAGCATTTGCTACTGGCAGTGTTAAGGATTTGACTCGGCCATTCCACCAAGTCAATGCTTTATCGGTGAATCTACAGGCATCGAATTTCACCTTGTTGATTTCCGAACAGGAACAGATTTCGAAGATAGACTCGATCTTCTCGAACCATCGAGTCAGGGCAATAACACCTCCAGTGCCATTGAAATATGTGGATTTTACATTCATGAAGTCTTTACAGGAACACTCCTTCTGGTGTCCCTGACCACCTTCCTGGTTTTGGGGATGAGTACCACCTCCTGGCCCGCCAGAGTCGTCGGGGTTCATCTGTGACATTGCAGCTGCCACTGCGGCAGTAACAGCTGTCTGAAACATGACAGGATCGAATTGAGGAGGAGGTGGTGGCAGAGGATTGTTGTTATTTGAGCTGGGTCTTTTCTTTGGAGGCATCTCGATATAAAATGATCAGGAAAGAGAGGATGGTAAGTCCTCTGGATAGAATCAAGAGATATGAAACAAAAGATATCTCATTATGGCAGATAGAGTATTCTACTAAGCGATAGAACAGGAAAAAGTTACTAAAGCAAGTAAACTATCGCTAAGGAAAGAATGAGTAGCAACACTTGGAATGAATTTCTATAACATATTCGGCTCTGACTAAAATACTCCTATAGTATTTTATGGATATTTGGTTAGTTTTAGGCCTGCCGTACACCACAGTCACTCCCACGCACATGTTGGCCGTGTCTCGAATGAATATAGTTGATCAGGCTATATTGACCCTAGACACGACTACATAACTGCCCAGGTTTAACCGCAGTGCCCAACACCTAATTACTTTTGTTTTGTTCTACTCGTGGTTACTGTTTCTGATATTTAGGTATTCTTGTATACTTTTTGTAAAATACCTGTATTTTAAAGTATACTTTTAGTTCAGAGTGCTTTGGCCCCTTAGTGTTTATAGTTGTATACCATGTAAGGTACGATATACTTAGTTCACTATAAACAAAAGCTCTGATACCAATCTGTCACACCCCGAAACCGACGGCGGAAACGTTCCGGGGCGGAGGACGTCATGTGTAGTATCACAACCATTGTACATAGTAAGCATAGTAAACGCAACCATTACATTACAATAAGAATATTTACATTTGTTTTAAAGAGGAAAAATACATAGTTTATATACATCAGTATAAACAAAAGTAAAGACGAGACTTCTATATGCTCCGTCTTCTCCAAAAGTGATCGAAGTACCTGTCTAACGTTGACCTGAGAATACAAGCGGTTTTAGAAATATCAGCATAAAGCTGGTGAGTTCATAATCATGTTTTGTAAGGAAAATTTGGTTACTAAATCTTGTGAAAATACTTCAGTTCCATTGATAAAGAATGCAGTAAATATCGAAAACCATTATTACTGAGTTATGAAATACATATGCATGTTTTCCAAGAAAATCCCGTATTTTCTAACATGTTTGTCGATTTCCATATGATAAGAAAACCCTGGTTACCACCAGTAAGTATATATAGTACTTTTACTACTTAAGATAAAACCATAAGTTGTGTCCCTGGAATACCCTCCAGTAAGTAGGTAGGTAGTTTTATTACATAAATAAAACTATAGAAGAAAGAAAGAAATCCGTGAACAAAGTTAGTTTATATGTATTGTGAGTCGTATAACCATACTGATTTGACCCGTGACCTCCTTGACGTTCTTTAGGTGTCGTTCGATTTACAAAATTTGTCAACTGTAGCCAGCAGTTCAGGTATGGGATTGTCAGTCCCGAATAGATATATCCACAAATTTCATGCTCTCCCTCCAAGAGACTCTGGTTATACTACCGGAAAGGATTTATTGGTACCCCGAAGGGCATAACGAAGATAAGTCTCACAAGCTAGTATTAACTAATTCACGGAATATTTAGCTGTTATCGAGTTTCGAAATCGTTTGGAACAAAGTAGAGTATAAATAATTAAACACAAGGTAATTATTTAGCATGATACTCTAGATTAGTAATGGATAAACTAAATCAGACATAGCTTATATATTGACTTTGCATGAAATTCGAATCCGTGAAACAAGTAATGAAAATCCCAAATTATTCCCATAATAATTTGAATGGTTTGATAAGTTCCCATGCTGTTTTGAAAACTATGTAATTATATTTAGAAAGCGTCCCTTATGCTCCGCATATTACAAAAGGGATAAAGGTATCTAAAATTTTGATAGAAAACCGTTATAATTACATCAGTTTTTAAATTACAAAATCCTTTATGATTTGCTTGTATCCCCCCCCCCCCTGAAAACATGAAAAACTCAGAAAAGTGTAGGGGTATGAACTCACCTGCTATGAGTGGAATGAATGGACGTGCGGGGTAGGATGCTAGGTGTCAATTGAGGACTTGAACACACTCGATGATCCTATGTAACATGAAGCAATACATAATTGTATCTAATTAGTTATTTAATCACTAATTAAGTAAGTAAATACACTCTAATGCGTGAAAACACTTTATTTCAAGTGTTAGGAATGATACGGGTTGCATCTAAGGAGTGTATGACCTCATTATGGAGTTTACTCTTCAAGTGGTGGCCTTAGGGGTGTTTACAGTTGAGGGACCATATCCCCCATGAGTTTACGACCGTAAACTCATGGGAATGGTGCATTTGCGTGTTCCAAGGTCTTATGCTTCACAAGGAAAGGTCCTAGGGTTGAATCAAAGGATTAGGAAGTGATTGGAGCTTGAAATGGCCCTTAATTAGAGTTTATGGTTTTTGAGTCCCTCCTTGGGGAGTTTACAGTTGTAAACACATGAGTTTACGGCCGTAAACTCATGTTTGTCACTTTCTTGCATGTTTTGGTGCTTCTAGGGTAAGCATACAAGGTTCTTGCCACTCATACAAGTCATAGAAGGTGTTAAGGGCATTTTAACACCCTTAGAAGGTTTTTACCGTTTTGGGATATTCCCCAACCGTAAACTCATGTTTACTCTTATCATTTCATGTTTTGGGGTTCTAGGATAATTCATGCAAGTTTCTAGGTCATTAGCCAAGCATTGGAAAGGTTTTGGGGCATCAAAACCCCCTTTTAGGGTGTTTACGGTTTTGGGATGTTCCCAAACTGTAAACTCATGTTCTTGGGGTTTTTGAGAGTTTAAACCATAGATTTGCATGTATACTAAGCAAAACAATAAGCTAGGAGGGTTTACTTACTGTTGTGAAGCTTGAAAGGGGCAATTCTTGATCAAAACTCGATTTGTAGAGAGAGAGAGAGAGAGTAGAGAGAGGAGGTTCCTAATGTGTGAAAAAAGTTGGAATGAAGACCACTCAACCCTTATATAGGGTTGAGTTTATGGCCAGGGTGGGGGTCCACCAAACATCAACCGCAAACGGGATTTTTCTCGTGATTTATCGTTTTCCGACACGTATGAAATTACGACAATAACCCTAATTGATTTACTTAACTTAAAAAGTTAACGTAAAACTTTAATAATAGAAATAAATTTTATTAACGGAAGTGGGTTACAGTGACAGAATAAATTTCGGGTTGTCAAATGCAGGTTCCTCAAGGAATGATGAATATCATTCCACTAGGAGTGTTAACCCTAAACCGAACCTAAAGCGATAACATCGCTTTTCAATAACTCAAACCCAAACCAAGGGTTTGGGTTCTGGTTCTTAGTTAGAGGTCCGGTTTTGGGTTCAACGACTTTAAACCACCTTGCTCCAACTTTGTAACGTATACTTTTCATGCATATTTGTAATTGTTATATATTGCTTTGAAGAAAATAAGAAAGATGGTTTTGAGAGAGAAGAAACTCCGCGATGCATGAATGTATTGGTCGCGGCGCGTGCTTGGTTGATAAGTCGTGATGTATCTCCATCATCATCTAAAAACCTAAGTTTCGGTTTTTAAACACTATCTGAAGGCACTAACTACTAAGATTCTCTCACTTATCAACCTCCAAGCACTATAAACCCTAGAAGCTTGAAACCTTAGCCTATTTTCCTTGATTCTTGTGTTCAAGTTCCTTTGGAGTGAAGCTTGAAGAAAAGCAAGTTGTTTTTTCTGTAAAGGAAGATAGATCCAGAGAGTTTCAACCCACTATAAAAAAATGAAGCTAATGAAATCATGCTAAAAGGTTTCCTTATGCCTGGAAAATGTTGCATAATGCCTAAACAACCTTTTTCCAAAGGTTACGTTAGAAAAAGTTACATTAGACCTAAAGCAACATTTTTCTTGGAAAACGCAACCCTTTCTGAAATAGTTGCAAATATTTTTTAAATGCAACCTTTTTAATACATCCTTTATTATGCAAATGCAACTTTTTTTATACTTATATGCAACTTTTTTTTAAAATTATTTTAGTTACAAAATTGCAACTTTTTTTTTATTATAAATTGAAACATTTATTATGTTTCTAGTAAGGAATTACAACATTTTCTCTATGGTATATGTAATCTTTGTTACGTCTTTAATTGCAAAAAAATGCAACCATGTTTATAGTTAAATGTAACTTTGTTTTTGTGACTTTTCTAACGCTAATACACCTTCTTTTTTTCTAGTAATTCAAATGGACAGCCGAAGCGGACGTGGCCTTGCAAAAATTAAAAGACACACTACATCAACTCCCGACCCTTGCCTCCACGCTCCTGGGGGAGACACTATAGATGTACTTAGCAGTGTCTGAAGAGGCTATCTCCTCTGTGTTAGTAGTGGAAAGGGAAGGCAAGCAAATCCCCATTCACTTTGTTAGTAGGGCCCTGCAAGGGCTAGAAGTAAATTACCCGACCTTGGAAAAACTGGTCCTCACCCTGGTCAACGCAGTTAGACGTTTACGAAGATATTTTCAAGCCCACAAGATGGAGGTTCTGACCAATTACCTAATAAAACAAGTGCTGCTAAGGCCGGAAAATTCCTGATGCCTAGCCAAGTGGGACATAGAGTTAGGAGAACACGACATCCAATACCACCCCAAAACCAGCATCAAAGCCCACGCCCTTGCTGACTTGCTGGTTGAAATCCCAGATACCATCAACGGAGTGCTGACGACAATCTCTGTCGACCCACTAGATCCTGAGGCCGGCTTGTACACCGATGGCGCAACAAGCAAAGAAGGCGCATGTGCAAGCCTGGTCCTCCAAATCCCCAAAGGCGAAGAGATCACCTACGCACATCGGTTCAACTTCCAAGTATCTAACAACGAAGCAGAGTACAAGGCAATCCTGGCAAGACTAAGGTTGGCCAGGGAGGTGGGCGCAAAACAACTATCCGCTCTCAGTGACTCGTTGCTTGTCACAAATCAAATCAATGAAGTATACGAGGCAAAGGACACTAGGATGCAGAAATACCTAGACACGATCCGTAGTTTATCCAACACATTCAAAAGCTTTTGAATAAAACAAATCTATCGGGGGGGGGGGGGATGCAATGGCAGATGACCTTAGCAAGTTGGCCTCTACTTCATATGATCATCTCACAAAGAAAGTGTTGGTCGAAGTACTCCCGGAAAGGAGTATTGATAACCAGAAGGTCAATACCATATCAACCCCTCCAGAATGGAAAAAACCATTCGTCAATTACCTGCACCATGACGTGCTTCCGGACGATCCATAGGAGGCGAGAAAAGTCAAAATCAAAGAACCACATTTTTCCATAATGGACAATTAATTGTACAGGAGAGAATATTTAATCTTGTGGCTCAGGTGCATCTCTCAAACAAATGGGCAGGTGTTTCTCGAAGAAAGCCACTCCGGGGACACAAAAGCACATGAAGGCGCTCGCGTACTCACAGGCAAGATACTCCGCTTAGTAGTATACTGGCCAGATGTATACTGTAACGATGTAATTTACAAAACAAAATTTTCATTTTTCAACAACCAAATTTATATATAAAATATTCTCAAAAAGTATCCCACAATAGTTATCAAATCAAACATATCCCAAGATCACAAATCAAATTTGCTCTCTGTGTGTACGGGTCATGCCGACGCCTTTCCAGGGTCCTCGCTAGTACCTGAAACACACAACACAACAACTGTAAGCATAAATTCTTAGTGAGTTCCCCAAAATACCACATACCACACATACGCCACTCGAGGCTACTATACGACCCTCCGACCGATGTGTCTCAGCGGGACCCTCCGGTCTCGTAGCTCGTTGGACCATCTGGTCTGGTCATAGCTCGTTGGGCCCTATGGCCCGGTCTAGATCGTTGGGCCCTCCGGTCCGGTCTATATCGTTGGACCCTCCGGTCCGGTCTATACAATCATATAACATACATATATCACATAGCACACAACTCATTCGTAACACATAATCTCATACATAGCACATACGACCCTCCGGTCAACATATAAATACCACTCTAGGTAACGTATAGTGAGAAGACTCACCTCGGATGCCTCAGTAATATCTCGCTCGCGTAACACTAATCTAGCCTCTGCCTAAACACATAAACGATCATCCCAGTTAATAACGGATCCCCAGGCTAGACTAAATCCTCACACGTCCTTTAAGAAGGATAAAAGACCATTTGTCCCTTCAATAGTTCACAAGTCTAATTGTTGACCATACCCTAAAAGTAAACAAAAGTCAATGGTCAACTCCTTGACCAGACTCGTCGAGGGCACAATGGTGACTAAGCGAGTTCAGTCATGAACTCAAGTCCTCAGAATCCCCAATGACTCACCGAGTCACTTCCCCAACTCAGCGTGTTACCAACTGTGTGATTCATGGGGAAAAACCATCCTACTCATCGAGTCTTTTCTTGGACTCGGCGAGTTCATGCCATGCTCAAACTCAAATGACCTCCTGAGGTCATATCCTTCCTCTAACCCATAGATCTGGCCTCCTTAAGCAAGATAAACACGTAACGTTTGGATCTTGATGCCCATGCAAAGACCTAATGGCTCTATTTGAAGAAATGGCCTCAATATGCCACCCTAAGCTCATATCTCCCAATGACACCCATAAAGATCGAGGAGTTAAGGTCTCTGGACCTCTTTGGATCAAGATCCAAAGTCTCAACACAAGAAGGGACCAATTTCTCCACAATCCATACTCTAAAGGGGCTAGAAACCCTAACTCTCAAGGATTAACACCAAACTGAAGAAGGATCGAAATATATACCTCAGTATGAAGCAAGGTTCTAAAAGGCGTGAGGCGTGGCGTGGCGGCAAGGCCAAGCCTCAAGCTTAACGAGTTATGGCGAGCCATGGCGTTTTTCAAGGCGTGATGTAAGGCGGCGATTTTGTATTAATTTATAATTATATTACCGCATAAATATAAATCTATATCAAATATACCTAGTTTTTAGAAGTGTTATATCAACAACTAATAACAGAAAGTTAATAAATAACACAATACTTGTATGTCCGATTAGAAAAGGTATAAAAAAGAGCAAAAAAAACTTGTCTCAAATGAAAAAACACGCGCCATAACACGCCAAAACACGCCATGGCACGCCATATCACGCCTTGCCACGCGCCAAGCCTAACAGCAACGTTATGAAGCTTTTCGTAATGGCGACGCCGCGCCTCACGCCATGGCGCGCCTTGGCGCCCGCCATGGCGCGCCTTTTAGAACACTGGTATGAAGTCCCTAGACTCTGAAATCCACAGAATAGCACCCTCTTTAGCTCTCTCTTGCCTTGGCCACCTTCTTCTTGCAAAAACACGCACACAAGGATCAAAAATGGCCTCCTCTTCCTTACAAACGCTCTAGATCTCTTAGGGTTTCACTCAGGGGTCTAGTAGCCGCAAATGGTGGCTATAAGCCCCTTTAAATAGGTCCCAAACCCTAGGAATTAGGGTTTCATTAAACATCATGGACTCGTCGAGTCCACGAATGGACTCGCCGAGTATGCCATTATATTAGTCCGACCATCCGGGATCCTACTCGGCGAGTCCGAGCGCCTACTCGCCGAGTCCCTCTCCAAAAACTCAATATAAATGCACAAAATAAGATCCTTGGGAATCCGGATGTTACAATTCTCCCCCACTAGAATCAGACTTTGCCCTCGAAGTCTCATGTCGAAAACTACCCCGGATGCTGCTCCCGCATCTCCGACTCCGGCTCCCAAGTCAGCTCGGACCCCCTCCGATGCTGCCACTAAACCTGAACTAAGCGCACCTCGTTGTTTCTTAGAACCTTGATCTTCCGATCCAAGATTGCAATCGGCCTCTCGATATAATTCAGAATCGTGTCCACCTGGATATCCTCCAGTGGTACCACTGCCGACTCGTCGGCTATACACTTCCTCAGTTGCGACACATGGAATGTATCGTGAATCTGGTCCAACTCCGCAGGTAGCTCCAAGCGATATGCTACCCTGCCCACCCTCGCGATCACTCTAAATGACCCAATATATCATGGAACTCCCGCACAATCGGAACCTCATCACCCGAACTTGGCCTTCCAGCGGCCGCTCGCGTGTCCACCACATAGGCCACAAATCCCCTACAGCCCTGCTGTAGACTATGCCTCGCCCTGGCAGCCGAACAAAATGCTGACTCAGGACAGGTACCCTCACCGTACACCATAAGTACTCCCCCATTAGGGTCTCGAATCGTCACCAACTGACGCTCGCAGTCTATAATAGCTCGAAATTGGCTCAACTAATCCATACCCACTATACCACATACGTCCCCCCATCGTAATCGGGACTAGATCGATTGGGAACCCCACACCAAAGATCTCAAGTCTACATTGTGACAACCCTATATTTTCCAAAAGCATTGTAAACACTCGAAAGCTAAAAACAACGAAATTAGCCTCGAAAATAAAAGTGTTCAAGTATCTAAGTTGGGATGCATCAAATATTAGATATCATGCCAAGGTTTCCAAAATCATAAAGAACGCTCAAAACCGGGTTATATTGAAGAAATTATAACCACTCGTATATTTACGACATGACGTTAAAACATTATTTGACGTAAAAAGTAAAATCTCAATAAAATGCATTTTAGCCTTAAGTATCTAAACAAAAGTCATAGATCTCTTTGAAAGGTGAGCGTGCATAAAAAGATCGCCCAAATTGGACCTCGTATGAAGAAGTTACGAATTTTCAAAAGATTCGTAACAGTAGTAGAGGGCTAAAAACTCGGATTGAAGATCGAGTGTTATTTAGCTATCGCCACCTAAACGGAAGTTGAAGATCTCCTCAGTGGTAATAAAACGATAAAAAGACAAACGAAAACCGACGTCGAATAAAGAACCTATGAACTTTTAACGAACTTTAGAAGGCCCGGCCTATTAAAAATATATCATTAAAAATAAAGTCAAAACTAGCCGACGGAGTCTAAATGAAAGTTGTAGAGCATAATCTCACCTACGCGTGGATATAAAGAACACGAAAAACGGAGCTCGTACGCGAAAGTTACGGAATTTAGAAGAGGACAGGCCGGATTACGCCCCGCGTTCTCTGGGAGTACGCCCCGCGTACTAGACCCAGAGTCGAGTCCCATCGGCCCGCCCAAGCTACGCTTAGCTAGCAAGGAGTCGTAAGCCATGACGCATTTTTACGCCCAGCGTAACGACGTACGCGCTGCGTACTCCAAATTTACGCCCCGCGTACTCACTCCTCCAGCACTATAAATAGATGGCATAAGCTTCGAGTTTTAGACACATTTTCTCAATTCTCCAATTACTCTCACACATTTCCAAGCACTAGAAACTATCCCGATGACCTCGATTTCCGCACTCAAGCCCCGACGAAAGTCCGAAGCCCCGAGATTCCCGAAAATCTCGCCACTCTCCGGTCGAGGTGCCGCCCGGGAAAATCCCGTTTTCTTCAAATCACGCACTTTCTTCGGTGAGTTCATACCCCTATAATCTACATTTTTATCAATATTGATTTAATATACACTTTTGAGGGGGGGAATACAAGTAAACACTCGATTATTATCGTGTGTAACTCAAAGATTCACTAAATACTCATTTTTACCAAGTAAATCATATGTGATTCACAACCATTATGTGGAATCTTTCATACGGAAAACATAACACGATATCGTCTGATATATATATCGAATTTAAATATGTTGTTATACGAATCAAACAGTTTATTTATACCATTACACTAAGGTTACTATACAAACGAAACGAACTTTTGGAAAAACTACAATAGTGTACGACAAACATTTATACATGTTAAGAACTCTTTATCAAACTGTCTTACATACTTTATGATTCCTTTCAAACGCTGTTAGAATCATGTTACTACTAAAGGCCTTCCTATATTTAAAACTATTCTTATCAAACAAACTGCTTTCAAATCATTTTATAAACTGACATCAAGTCATCAATTCTTATTTATTAAACTTTTCAAAGGTTTTACAAAACTTCTTTTATATTTTTGTGCTCGCCTATATATGTATACTTATATAAGTAATGTTTGAAGGACTTAGGACGGCTAGCTCGCTTTATTTCCTTTTCCTCGTTGGGATGTGGCCTTAGGGCATCGGTTATTCGTCCGAATGTCGTCTAAATATTAGTTATATATATATATGTACATATATAGACATAAAAGTTTCCGTCAGTTCGTTCAGTACCTTTGAGTGGCAAAAGCATATTTCGAATTATACACGCACATTATCAATAACTATAATAGGTATAGTTAAGACATACTATTTACCATTCCAAGTACCAGGAATCATACAAGACGTAGTCTATTCATGAGTCAATACAAATACATTACATACTATGCGAAGAGGTACAATTACATACAATTACAAAAGCATACAACTTCGAGACATACCATTTCAAGGAATACAATTACATGAGAAAGTATACTAGATATTCATAACGTTTTGTACTACAAGTACCATATCAAGAAGGTATTTTCATACAAAAACAAATGGACATTTTCATACGTAAATCAATTTTTATACTGGGGTGTGAGACAGCTTCACGTACGTTCGAGTATGCATTATTAAGTCCTGTATTATATACCATAATCCCTTGTAGGGGGAGCGTGATACTTGTGTATAGATCTATACGAGATTGACAATCCCACACCTAAGCTGTTAGCTACAGCTAGGCCGACAGGCCTGGGGTGACAAATGTCATAACAGTTCCAACGCCTGAAGAACGTTGTTACAGGCCATCAGTGTCATTAGCATGGTTATAAAACTCACATGGGGTATTAAAAACACATTGATTTACGGGATTATCAAATACTTTAGCAAATATATACTTACACAAATCTACTGTTTTAGACATAAATAATATTATGGTAGTACATCTTTGGGTCTTTTAAATTACCACCCACTTATAAACAAATATTGGAGTTTTGAAACAAACATTTAAAACAGTCGAGCCTTGGTAGAAGGCTACACTTTATACTAGTAGAAAATATGGGATTTTCTAGAAGTTTCAAACGTTTACAATTACTTACAAACATATTCGTTGGTACAAACTTTCTTTCAAACAATTACACGTCTTTCTTTATAGCTTTACAAATCAAAGTCACATAAATACTTATGAACTCACCAGCATTATTGCTGATACTCGCTTTCAAAATAACTTGTATTCCCAGGATACGGATAGACAGGTACGACTACCAGGTTTTGTGAAGACGGAGCGATCAAGACTCGTCTTTTATTTCTGAATATTCATTTTGTTGAATTATACTATGAAAGAACTCAAATGTAATTACAATTATACTATTAATGCAATGCATGATGTTGTTGCTTGTTTACTACTTAGCATTGTTGTGATACATTACATGACGTCCTCCGCCCCAGAACGTTTCCGCCGTTCTCGGTTTTGGGGTGTGACAGATTGGTATCAGAGCATTGTTTATAGTGAATCAAGTATATCAACCCATAAAAGATATACGAACTATAAATACAATAGGGATTAAAATACTCTGATAAAGAGATTATACTTTTAAATAATAAAATATTTAAGTAAGTATACGTGCCTGCATACATACTAAAATTTGTATCACTAGGACGGAACAAACGTATTACGATTATTGGGCAACACAAGTAGACTTAGAGACGTATAGTCAAAACTAGGGTGATATAGCATGATCAACTATATTTTCCAAGGGTTGACTAGCATGTGCCTAAGTGTGGTTGTGAGTTGCAACAAATCTAAAAAAAAAAAACTTACCCACAACACCACAATGGGAACAATGGAACGTAAACCTAAAAAAAAAAAAAAAAAAAAAAAAAAAACTATAGGAGTATTTTGTGTATTCTATAAACTACTTATGTGTTAGATTCTTATACCCCAAATTACCGTATGGATAACATAGCTAGACCCCATCCCCACAACAACTCGTACTTCCCGAACAAAGGCAGTGCTGGATGGTTCACAGAAGAACCAGAGAATGATCATCCAATCCCTTTTGAATGATCACCATACTGAAGACCTTTCGGATGATAATAACTCTGAAGGAGAACCTACCCCCGGTAACTTCCAATTCAAACCCTAACCCTCGTCTAGCTCTTCATGGCCCGACACTTCCTTGGGTAGTATGCCTAGAAACATGGAGCGCAGAAAAAGATCGACCTATGTCGTCAAAAGGAGACCGAAGTTACTACAACTTAAGCGAAGGGAGCTCAGCAGACAAAGTTCTAACAATCCCGATCCGCAGAGTTGGTCGAAACGAAATTCAAGGCAGGACGACTCTCCATTATATCAAAGAGGTTAAATACCAACGCGAGAATGCACACCATCTACACTAATCACCTTGAAAACACTCGTGAGAGATCTGAGAGTCCACCAGAGGGATGACCGTCACCAAAAGTAGATGCCTTACTTTAATCTCCCTTGTTAAAAGAATTATTTTTCTACCTATTCCCGATGCAACATTTTTTTTTGTACTGTAAGTACTGTTAGTTAGGCCTTTATGCAGCCAAAACCTTTCTACTCATGATATGATGTAAGACCTTATTCATGATAAAATTTTCCTAAACTTATTCCATCTTAAACATCGATGATATTGACAATCGGCTAACCCCCGTGTCACTCTTTGTTCAAAAAACCCTCATCATACCCTCGTTGGAGTCTATCTGAAACATGCTTTAGTCAAAACATTGGACTATAGTAATTTAACTCCGAAAACATTTCCAAGTCTCTGTAGTGGTAAGATCATGTTATTCACCAACTAACGATACCTCGGCTTGAACAACAAACCTACTTCTACTCTGTACTAGGACTGCATCATAGGGATGTAGGTCAAACTTTCGAGAACATACTCTTACTCTTTACTTAAGCGATCGAAATACACCTAGGTTCGACCTTAATATCTCACGAACTCCTTTTCCTTTCGTGTTACAGAATCATGTCGCCGAAGAAAAGTAATCAACCCATCAGCCAAACACCAACTCTTCGGATTGATGCAGCTACCTTTCAAGCTGCAGTCTCAGCTGCCGTGACAACTGTTCTGAATCACCTTAACGCCAACTATGCAAATGTTAGCGAGATGGTTTTCAATAATTCCAATCCAAGTAACAACCAAGTACATCCACGAGTAACAAACTACCACGACGCTCCGGACCTCAAACCAATGAGAACAAACGAAAATTTTGGGATAATGTTAAAGGCAAATCACCACGAGGGACAAACAAGAAACCATCACCGGTGGCAGCCTTCGCAGCCACGACATCTTTAACTCCTACCACCAACACTACAAGTATCCCAATTATCCCTAACCCGGCCAGACAGTATGCTGGAAACCTACCGAATTGCAATAAGTGCAACTTCCATCACTTAGGTAGTTGTCGTCTGTTACACTGCAAGACCTGCAACAAGAACGGACACACTACCCACTTCTGCAGGACTCGGGTCAAACACATTACTTCAACCACCAATGTCGAAACTTCTCGGATATGCCATCTATGTGGTTTAATGGGACACTTCAAGAGGGATTGCCCAACAGAGAAGAACGACCGTAGAACAGGAGGAGTTTGACCTCAGAATGGAAAAAGGCAATGAAGAACCCGACTATAATAGGGGCTCACTTCCAATCGTCAGCATTAAGTATGTCATTAAACTCGCATAAAACTAGTGCAACTCGAGTCTTACCTTTTTAAGAGACCCCGTCAGTATAAGGGGACCCTCATGTTGCATATACTTGCCTTTTGTAGTATACCTTGTTCGCAACAATAGTCTTGTAGTAGAACCAAAGTACTGTAACTCTGTTAAAAGTTGCACTGTTGTGTTTTGTCTGTAACACCCCTATGATCAAACCTAATACCGTATTTCCAAGTAAGTCCGATATCATCATACAATTTGACTCAATTCGATCCTCGCAATATCAGTTCGTGCGTATTTCTCCTTCTCCGAAAACGTCTTCCTAGTGAAACCATCATTCCAGAACACCGAGGTACTCATGCATAGAGTACCTCCTGTTTCTCATCCTTTCCAGGGAAACCGCAGCAAACCTCCCCGAAGTATCACTCGTACAGTACGTCAAGTTCAATCTAAAGGCCCATATGGTTGATCTGTCTCCGAAGAATGTATACATGAGGGTGGTATATAATCAAGATTCTACAGGTTTAGAATTGATGATTCCACTTTAACTTCTTTTCCTCGTTGGGATGTGAGCTTAAAGAGGAATCATTTATTCAACTACCTTTTCAATCTGAATTATATACGACTCGTATACCCGAGACTGTGATGGATGAACCAGGTATGAGTTCTACTATGAACTTCAGGACGGAGACTGCCCAAGACTGCGAGTGATCGTGCGTCCGTAAGAATAAACTTAGAAATACCTACCCTTTTCCCCTTATTCATGAGTAGTCATACTTCTTTTAGATATTCACGACAGCTAATCCACCCCAAAGTTTTGACATCATAATCAGTAGGAGTTGGTTAAGTCTACATCGAGCCGACATCAGGTGTCTTGATAAAGCAATTTTCCCTAACCTCCCTAAAACAACAAATCCCTAGTTATTTACCGCGACAAACCAAGTATGAACCCTCTCATCAATTCGTGTATGCAAGCTCAAGAAATACTTATGAAGGGAATATCATGCATTCCTTACACACATCGCCGAGACATGCCTAGAAGTGAAGGACATTCAGAACGTCCAAGAAGTATGCGACTTTTCCCAACACCTTTCCGAAAGGACAACCGAGACTACCAACACGGCGTCAAGACAAATTCAGAGTCGACTTAGCTCCAGTAGCCAAATCACCTTATTCTCTAGCTCCAACCGAGGTGCAAGAACTTCCTAACAAACTTAACAAACTCCTCAGAAGGGGATTCCTTAGGACAAGTTTCTCACGTGGAAGAGCATCGTGATTGTCTATAAACAAGAAAGAGTGTTCCAAACACTAAAGTAAGTCTGATGCATCGCACCAATATTATCCCTACCAAAAAGAGGATAGAATATTGCATGGTGTAATACGATACATCCAACCAAGGGCTTGATTGTATTCTTAAGCAAGAGGAAAGATCATTGCCGATACCTCAAGACAACTTAAGACACAAGAAGTTAACTATTCAACATGTGATCTTGAGTCATGAGCAGCGGAAATTGCTCTGAAGATCTGGAGACAATAATTGTAGGGTATACTCTCACAAACCACAAAACTTTCAACGTACATTCGACCAAAAAGAGTTATTATACCAGCAAAAGTCAAACGAAAGAAACAAAGTCGTATCCCGATAGTAAAAGTTTCGCTGGAATGCCAAGCGGGGACCAGAGTTCACCTGAGAACACGAGAAGCAAACTCATGTCCGTAGCATGAATGTTAATACTACTTAAAACTCGAATTTCGGGACGAAATTCCCTTAACAGGGGGATGATGTGACAACCCTATATTTTCCAAAAGCATTGTAAACACTCGAAAGCTAAAAACAACGAAATTAGCCTCGAAAATAAAAGTGTTCAAGTATCTAAGTTGGGATGCATCAAATATTAGATATCATGCCAAGGTTTCCAAAATCATAAAGAACGCTCAAAACCGGGTTATATTGAAGAAATTATAACCACTCGTATATTTACGACATGACGTTAAAACATTATTTGACGTAAAAAGTAAAATCTCAATAAAATGCATTTTAGCCTTAAGTATCTAAACAAAAGTCATAGATCTCTTTGAAAGGTGAGCGTGCATAAAAAGATCGCCCAAATTGGACCTCGTATGAAGAAGTTACGAATTTTCAAAAGATTCGTAACAGTAGTAGAGGGCTAAAAACTCGGATTGAAGATCGAGTGTTATTTAGCTATCGCCACCTAAACGGAAGTTGAAGATCTCCTCAGTGGTAATAAAACGATAAAAAGACAAACGAAAACCGACGTCGAATAAAGAACCTATGAATTTTTAACGAACTTTAGAAGGCCCGGCCTATTAAAAATATATCATTAAAAATAAAGTCAAAACTAGCCGACGGAGTCTAAATGAAAGTTGTAGAGCATAATCTCACCTACGCGTGGATATAAAGAACACGAAAAACGGAGCTCGTACGCGAAAGTTACGGAATTTAGAAGAGGACAGGCCGGATTACGCCCCGCGTTCTCTGGGAGTACGCCCCGCGTACTAGACCCAGAGTCGAGTCCCATCGGCCCGCCCAAGCTACGCTTAGCTAGCAAGGAGTCGTAAGCCATGACGCATTTTTACGCCCAGCGTAACGACGTACGCGCTGCGTACGTGAGTACGCCCCGCGTACTCCAAATTTACGCCCCGCGTACTCACTCCTCCAGCACTATAAATAGATGGCATAAGCTTCGAGTTTTAGACACATTTTCTCAATTCTCCAATTACTCTCACACATTTCCAAGCACTAGAAACTATCCCGATGACCTCGATTTCCGCACTCAAGCCCCGACGAAAGTCCGAAGCCCCGAGATTCCCGAAAATCTCGCCACTCTCCGGTCGAGGTGCCGCCCGGGAAAATCCCGTTTTCTTCAAATCACGCACTTTCTTCGGTGAGTTCATACCCCTATAATCTACATTTTTATCAATATTGATTTAATATACACTTTTGAGGGGGGGAATACAAGTAAACACTCGATTATTATCGTGTGTAACTCAAAGATTCACTAAATACTCATTTTTACCAAGTAAATCATATGTGATTCACAACCATTATGTGGAATCTTTCATACGGAAAACATAACACGATATCGTCTGATATATATATCGAATTTAAATATGTTGTTATACGAATCAAACAGTTTATTTATACCATTACACTAAGGTTACTATACAAACGAAACGAACTTTTGGAAAAACTACAATAGTGTACGACAAACATTTATACATGTTAAGAACTCTTTATCAAACTGTCTTACATACTTTATGATTCCTTTCAAACGCTGTTAGAATCATGTTACTACTAAAGGCCTTCCTATATTTAAAACTATTCTTATCAAACAAACTGCTTTCAAATCATTTTATAAACTGACATCAAGTCATCAATTCTTATTTATTAAACTTTTCAAAGGTTTTACAAAACTTCTTTTATATTTTTGTGCTTGCCTATATATGTATACTTATATAAGTAATGTTTGAAGGACTTAGGACGGCTAGCTCGCTTTATTTCCTTTTCCTCGTTGGGATGTGGCCTTCGGGCATCGGTTATTCGTCCGAATGTCGTCTAAATATTAGTTATATATATATATGTACATATATAGACATAAAAGTTTCCGTCAGTTCGTTCAGTACCTTTGAGTGGCAAAAGCATATTTCGAATTATACACGCACATTATCAATAACTATAATAGGTATAGTTAAGACATACTATTTACCATTCCAAGTACCAGGAATCATACAAGACGTAGTCTATTCATGAGTCAATACAAATACATTACATACTATGCGAAGAGGTACAATTACATACAATTACAAAAGCATACAACTTCGAGACATACCATTTCAAGGAATACAATTACATGAGAAAGTATACTAGATATTCATAACGTTTTGTACTACAAGTACCATATCAAGAAGGTATTTTCATACAAAAACAAATGGACATTTTCATACGTAAATCAATTTTTATACTGGGGTGTGAGACAGCTTCACGTACGTTCGAGTATGCATTATTAAGTCCTGTATTATATACCATAATCCCTTGTAGGGGGAGCGTGATACTTGTGTATAGATCTATACGGGATTGACAATCCCACACCTAAGCTGTTAGCTACAGCTAGGCCGACAGGCCTGGGGTGACAAATGTCATAACAGTTCCAACGCCTGAAGAACGTTGTTACAGGCCATCAGTGTCATTAGCATGGTTATAAAACTCACATGGGGTATTAAAAACACATTGATTTACGGGATTATCAAATACTTTAGCAAATATATACTTACACAAATCTACTGTTTTAGACATAAATAATATTATGGTAGTACATCTTTGGGTCTTTTAAATTACCACCCACTTATAAACAAATATTGGAGTTTTGAAACAAACATTTAAAACAGTCGAGCCTTGGTAGAAGGCTACACTTTATACTAGTAGAAAATATGGGATTTTCTAGAAGTTTCAAACGTTTACAATTACTTACAAACATATTCGTTGGTACAAACTTTCTTTCAAACAATTACACGTCTTTCTTTATAGCTTTACAAATCAAAGTCACATAAATACTTATGAACTCACCAGCATTATTGCTGATACTCGCTTTCAAAATAACTTGTATTCCCAGGATACGGATAGACAGGTACGACTACCAGGTTTTGTGAAGACGGAGCGATCAAGACTCGTCTTTTATTTCTGAATATTCATTTTGTTGAATTATACTATGAAAGAACTCAAATGTAATTACAATTATACTATTAATGCAATGCATGATGTTGTTGCTTGTTTACTACTTAGCATTGTTGTGATACATTACATGACGTCCTCCGCCCCAGAACGTTTCCGCCGTTCTCGGTTTTGGGGTGTGACAGATTGGTATCAGAGCATTGTTTATAGTGAATCAAGTATATCAACCCATAAAAGATATACGAACTATAAATACAATAGGGATTAAAATACTCTGATAAAGAGATTATACTTTTAAATAATAAAATATTTAAGTAAGTATACGTGCCTGCATACATACTAAAATTTGTATCACTAGGACGGAACAAACGTATTACGATTATTGGGCAACACAAGTAGACTTAGAGACGTATAGTCAAAACTAGGGTGATATAGCCTGATCAACTATATTTTCCAAGGGTTGACTAGCATGTGCCTAAGTGTGGTTGTGAGTTGCAACAAATCTAAAAAAAAAAAAACTTACCCACAACACCACAATGGGAACAATGGAACGTAAACCTAAAAAAAAAAAAAAAAAAAAAAAAAAACTATAGGAGTATTTTGTGTATTCTATAAACTACTTATGTGTTAGATTCTTATACCCCAAATTACCGTATGGATAACATAGCTAGACCCCATCCCCACAACAACTCGTACTTCCCGAACAAAGGCAGTGCTGGATGGTTCACAGAAGAACCAGAGAATGATCATCCAATCCCTTTTGAATGATCACCAAACTGAAGACCTTTCGGATGATAATAACTCTGAAGGAGAACCTACCCCCGGTAACTTCCAATTCAAACCCTAACCCTCGTCTAGCTCTTCATGGCCCGACACTTCCTTGGGTAGTATGCCTAGAAACATGGAGCGCAGAAAAAGATCGACCTATGTCGTCAAAAGGAGACCGAAGTTACTACAACTTAAGCGAAGGGAGCTCAGCAGACAAAGTTCTAACAATCCCGATCCGCAGAGTTGGTCGAAACGAAATTCAAGGCAGGACGACTCTCCATTATATCAAAGAGGTTAAATACCAACGCGAGAATGCACACCATCTACACTAATCACCTTGAAAACACTCGTGAGAGATCTGAGAGTCCACCAGAGGGATGACCGTCACCAAAAGTAGATGCCTTACTTTAATCTCCCTTGTTAAAAGAATTATTTTTCTACCTATTCCCGATGCAACATTTTTTTTTTGTACTGTAAGTACTGTTAGTTAGGCCTTTATGCAGCCAAAACCTTTCTACTCATGATATGATGTAAGACCTTATTCATGATAAAATTTTCCTAAACTTATTCCATCTTAAACATCGATGATATTGACAATCGGCTAACCCCCGTGTCACTCTTTGTTCAAAAAACCCTCATCATACCCTCGTTGGAGTCTATCTGAAACATGCTTTAGTCAAAACATTGGACTATAGTAATTTAACTCCGAAAACATTTCCAAGTCTCTATAGTGGTAAGATCATGTTATTCACCAACTAACGATACCTCGACTTGAACAACAAACCTACTTCTACTCTGTACTAGGACTGCATCATAGGGATGTAGGTCAAACTTTCGAGAACATACTCTTACTCTTTACTTAAGCGATCGAAATACACCTAGGTTCGACCTTAATATCTCACGAACTCCTTTTCCTTTCGTGTTACAGAATCATGTCGCCGAAGAAAAGTAATCAACCCATCAGCCAAACACCAACTCTTCGGATTGATGCAGCTACCTTTCAAGCTGCAGTCTCAGCTGCCGTGACAACTGTTCTGAATCACCTTAACGCCAACTATGCAAATGTTAGCGAGATGGTTTTCAATAATTCCAATCCAAGTAACAACCAAGTACATCCACGAGTAACAAACTACCACGACGCTCCAGACCTCAAACCAATGAGCAACAAACGAAAATTTTGGGATAATGTTAAAGGCAAATCACCACGAGGGACAAACAAGAAACCATCACCGGTGGCAGCCTTCGCAGCCACGACATCTTTAACTCCTACCACCAACACTACAAGTATCCCAATTATCCCTAACCCGGCCAGACAGTATGCTGGAAACCTACCGAATTGCAATAAGTGCAACTTCCATCACTTAGGTAGTTGTCGTCTGTTACACTGCAAGACCTGCAACAAGAACGGACACACTACCCACTTCTGCAGGACTCGGGTCAAACACATTACTTCAACCACCAATGTCGAAACTTCTCGGATATGCCATCTATGTGGTTTAATGGGACACTTCAAGAGGGATTGCCCAACAGAGAAGAACGACCGTAGAACAGGAGGAGTTTGACCTCAGAATGGAAAAAGGCAATGAAGAACCCGACTATAATAGGGGCTCACTTCCAATCGTCAGCATTAAGTATGTCATTAAACTCGCATAAAACTAGTGCAACTCGAGTCTTACCTTTTTAAGAGACCCCGTCAGTATAAGGGGACCCTCATGTTGCATATACTTGCCTTTTGTAGTATACCTTGTTCGCAACAATAGTCTTGTAGTAGAACCAAAGTACTGTAACTCTGTTAAAAGTTGCACTGTTGTGTTTTGTCTGTAACACCCCTATGATCAAACCTAATACCGTATTTCCAAGTAAGTCCGATATCATCATACAATTTGACTCAATTCGATCCTCGCAATATCAGTTCGTGCGTATTTCTCCTTCTCCGAAAACGTCTTCCTAGTGAAACCATCATTCCAGAACACCGAGGTACTCATGCATAGAGTACCTCCTGTTTCTCATCCTTTCCAGGGAAACCGCAGCAAACCTCCCCGAAGTATCACTCGTACAGTACGTCAAGTTCAATCTAAAGGCCCATATGGTTGATCTGTCTCCGAAGAATGTATACATGAGGGTGGTATATAATCAAGATTCTACAGGTTTAGAATTGATGATTCCACTTTAACTTCTTTTCCTCGTTGGGATGTGAGCTTAAAGAGGAATCATTTATTCAACTACCTTTTCAATCTGAATTATATACGACTCGTATACCCGAGACTGTGATGGATGAACCAGGTATGAGTTCTACTATGAACTTCAGGACGGAGACTGCCCAAGACTGCGAGTGATCGTGCGTCCGTAAGAATAAACTTAGAAATACCTACCCTTTTCCCCTTATTCATGAGTAGTCATACTTCTTTTAGATATTCACGACAGCTAATCCACCCCAAAGTTTTGACATCATAATCAGTAGGAGTTGGTTAAGTCTACATCGAGCCGACATCAGGTGTCTTGATAAAGCAATTTTCCCTAACCTCCCTAAAACAACAAATCCCTAGTTATTTACCGCGACAAACCAAGTATGAACCCTCTCATCAATTCGTGTATGCAAGCTCAAGAAATACTTATGAAGGGAATATCATGCATTCCTTACACACATCGCCGAGACATGCCTAGAAGTGAAGGACATTCAGAACGTCCAAGAAGTATGCGACTTTTCCCAACACCTTTCCGAAAGGACAACCGAGACTACCAACACGGCGTCAAGACAAATTCAGAGTCGACTTAGCTCCAGTAGCCAAATCACCTTATTCTCTAGCTCCAACCGAGGTGCAAGAACTTCCTAACAAACTTAACAAACTCCTCAGAAGGGGATTCCTTAGGACAAGTTTCTCACGTGGAAGAGCATCGTGATTGTCTATAAACAAGAAAGAGTGTTCCAAACACTAAAGTAAGTCTGATGCATCGCACCAATATTATCCCTACCAAAAAGAGGATAGAATATTGCATGGTGTAATACGATACATCCAACCAAGGGCTTGATTGTATTCTTAAGCAAGAGGAAAGATCATTGCCGATACCTCAAGACAACTTAAGACACAAGAAGTTAACTATTCAACATGTGATCTTGAGTCATGAGCAGCGGAAATTGCTCTGAAGATCTGGAGACAATAATTGTAGGGTATACTCTCACAAACCACAAAACTTTCAACGTACATTCGACCAAAAAGAGTTATTATACCAGCAAAAGTCAAACGAAAGAAACAAAGTCGTATCCCGATAGTAAAAGTTTCGCTGGAATGCCAAGCGGGGACCAGAGTTCACCTGAGAACACGAGAAGCAAACTCATGTCCGTAGCATGAATGTTAATACTACTTAAAACTCGAATTTCGGGACGAAATTCCCTTAACAGGGGGATGATGTGACAACCCTATATTTTCCAAAAGCATTGTAAACACTCGAAAGCTAAAAACAACGAAATTAGCCTCGAAAATAAAAGTGTTCAAGTATCTAAGTTGGGATGCATCAAATATTAGATATCATGCCAAGGTTTCCAAAATCATAAAGAACGCTCAAAACCGGGTTATATTGAAGAAATTATAACCACTCGTATATTTACGACATGACGTTAAAACATTATTTGACGTAAAAAGTAAAATCTCAATAAAATGCATTTTAGCCTTAAGTATCTAAACAAAAGTCATAGATCTCTTTGAAAGGTGAGCGTGCATAAAAAGATCGCCCAAATTGGACCTCGTATGAAGAAGTTACGAATTTTCAAAAGATTCGTAACAGTAGTAGAGGGCTAAAAACTCGGATTGAAGATCGAGTGTTATTTAGCTATCGCCACCTAAACGGAAGTTGAAGATCTCCTCAGTGGTAATAAAACGATAAAAAGACAAACGAAAACCGACGTCGAATAAAGAACCTATGAATTTTTAACGAACTTTAGAAGGCCCGGCCTATTAAAAATATATCATTAAAAATAAAGTCAAAACTAGCCGACGGAGTCTAAATGAAAGTTGTAGAGCATAATCTCACCTACGCGTGGATATAAAGAACACGAAAAACGGAGCTCGTACGCGAAAGTTACGGAATTTAGAAGAGGACAGGTCGGATTACGCCCCGCGTTCTCTGGGAGTACGCCCCGCGTACTAGACCCAGAGTCGAGTCCCATCGGCCCGCCCAAGCTACGCTTAGCTAGCAAGGAGTCGTAAGCCATGACGCATTTTTACGCCCAGCGTAACGACGTACGCGCTGCGTACGTGAGTACGCCCCGCGTACTCCAAATTTACGCCCCGCGTACTCACTCCTCCAGCACTATAAATAGATGGCATAAGCTTCGAGTTTTAGACACATTTTCTCAATTCTCCAATTACTCTCACACATTTCCAAGCACTAGAAACTATCCCGATGACCTCGATTTCCGCACTCAAGCCCCGACGAAAGTCCGAAGCCCCGAGATTCCCGAAAATCTCGCCACTCTCCGGTCGAGGTGCCGCCCGGGAAAATCCCGTTTTCTTCAAATCACGCACTTTCTTCGGTGAGTTCATACCCCTATAATCTACATTTTTATCAATATTGATTTAATATACACTTTTGAGGGGGGGAATACAAGTAAACACTCGATTATTATCGTGTGTAACTCAAAGATTCACTAAATACTCATTTTTACCAAGTAAATCATATGTGATTCACAACCATTATGTGGAATCTTTCATACGGAAAACATAACACGATATCGTCTGATATATATATCGAATTTAAATATGTTGTTATACGAATCAAACAGTTTATTTATACCATTACACTAAGGTTACTATACAAACGAAACGAACTTTTGGAAAAACTACAATAGTGTACGACAAACATTTATACATGTTAAGAACTCTTTATCAAACTGTCTTACATACTTTATGATTCCTTTCAAACGCTGTTAGAATCATGTTACTACTAAAGGCCTTCCTATATTTAAAACTATTCTTATCAAACAAACTGCTTTCAAATCATTTTATAAACTGACATCAAGTCATCAATTCTTATTTATTAAACTTTTCAAAGGTTTTACAAAACTTCTTTTATATTTTTGTGCTCGCCTATATATGTATACTTATATAAGTAATGTTTGAAGGACTTAGGACGGCTAGCTCGCTTTATTTCCTTTTCCTCGTTGGGATGTGGCCTTAGGGCATCGGTTATTCATCCGAATGTCGTCTAAATATTAGTTATATATATATGTACATATATAGACATAAAAGTTTTCGTCAGTTCGTTCAGTACCTTTGAGTGGCAAAAGCATATTTCGAATTATACACGCACATTATCAATAACTATAATAGGTATAGTTAAGACATACTATTTACCATTCCAAGTACCAGGAATCATACAAGACGTAGTCTATTCATGAGTCAATACAAATACATTACATACTATGCGAAGAGGTACAATTACATACAATTACAAAAGCATATAACTTCGAGACATACCATTTCAAGGAATACAATTACATGAGAAAGTATACTAGATATTCATAATGTTTTGTACTACAAGTACCATATCAAGAAGGTATTTTCATACAAAAACAAATGGACATTTTCATACGTAAATCAATTTTTATACTGGGGTGTGAGACAGCTTCACGTACGTTCGAGTATGCATTATTAAGTCCTGTATTATATACCATAATCCCTTGTAGGGGGAGCGTGATACTTGTGTATAGATCTATACGGGATTGACAATCCCACACCTAAGCTGTTAGCTACAGCTAGGCCGGCAGGCCTGGGGTGACAAATGTCATAACAGTTCCAACGCCTGAAGAACGTTGTTACAGGCCATCAGTGTCATTAGCATGGTTATAAAACTCACATGGGGTATTAAAAACACATTGATTTACGGGATTATCAAATACTTTAGCAAATATATACTTACACAAATCTACTGTTTTAGACATAAATAATATTATGGTAGTACATCTTTGGGTCTTTTAAATTACCACCCACTTATAAACAAATATTGGAGTTTTGAAACAAACATTTAAAACAGTCGAGCCTTGGTAGAAGGCTACACTTTATACTAGTAGAAAATATGGGATTTTCTAGAAGTTTCAAACGTTTACAATTACTTACAAACATATTCGTTGGTACAAACTTTCTTTCAAACAATTACACGTCTTTCTTTATAGCTTTACAAATCAAAGTCACATAAATACTTATGAACTCACCAGCATTATTGCTGATACTCGCTTTCAAAATAACTTGTATTCCCAGGATACGGATAGACAGGTACGACTACCAGGTTTTGTGAAGACGGAGCGATCAAGACTCGTCTTTTATTTCTGAATATTCATTTTGTTGAATTATACTATGAAAGAACTCAAATGTAATTACAATTATACTATTAATGCAATGCATGATGTTGTTGCTTGTTTACTACTTAGCATTGTTGTGATACATTACATGACGTCCTCCGCCCCAGAACGTTTCCGCCGTTCTCGGTTTTGGGGTGTGACATACATCCTCGAATCATCTCCGTGGCATACACCGCCCGCTCATTAGCTATAGAAACTCACAGAGGTCGACTAAATGCCTCTTGACAAATACTGATATGACGACTAAAAGCTAACGACACAAAAGATCGACTCGCTCCCGAGTCAAATAGCAGTAAGGCAGGTACATAATTCTCAAGAAAGGTACCTACGCATAACATAATATAAGCATAATATCTCAGACTCAAATAAATAGAGAGAAGAATACATACCGTCCAGAACGTCGGGTGCTGCGTGGACCTCCTCCGCTGTCAACTGGAAGGCTTTCCCGCGAGCCTTTGGCGCCTCAACCTTCACTGGCCGAACCTTGGTAGCCCTAGCAGCAGGCGCAGATCCCTGCGCTGATCCCTGATGTAGCTAAGGGCACTCGGCCTTCCGATGGCTGGTCTGGTTGCAATGGAAGCAAACCGAAAATCCCTTGGGGCAATCTCTGACGATATGCCCCTCTTTCCCACACTTGTAGCATACTCCGGCTCTGCACGACCCCACGTGACTCTTGTCGTACTTCCCACAAGTGCGGCCCTTCGCGCTCCCAGATCTCGAATCAGCGGGCTTGGCCCGCTTGGCTGCCGGCTGAGATTGTGTCGGCCGTCGATACTTCCCCTGAGACTCCGCCTCCTCCCTGGCCTGAGTCTCCAACTCTATCTCCCTCTTCCGGGCATTTTCCTGGAGCTCGGCCAATGTCCGGTAATTTGAGTTCGCCACGAACTCTCGAATATCTCTCCTTAGAACACTCAGATACCGGCTCATGCGAGCCTGCTTGGTAGACACCTGCTCAGGGCAAAACATCGCCCTCTCATGAAACTTCCACGTAATCACAGTAACTGAATCAGTACCCTGCTTGAGGGTCAAAAACTCCTGAGCCAGACATTCCCTTTCCACAGGGGGAATGTACTCATCACGAAACATGGTGGTGAACCTTTCCCAGGTCACCTCAGAAATCTCTGCTAGAGTGAAGCTCGCCATCACAAACTTCCACCAATCCTTCGCTCCCAAGCAGAGCTGGTTCAGAGCGAACCATACTCTCAAGTGCTCCGGACAAGAACACGAGTAGAAACATCCCTCGATGTCAGAGATCCACCTCATCACGACAATCGAGTCCTGCGTCCCATCGAACTCTGGTGGCTTCGTGTTGCTGAACTTCCGAAACAACAACGAGTCACCTCCCTGAGGTCTACCAGCAACAACAGCAGCAGTAGTTGCAGCAGCCGCATCCTCAATCACTGTTGTATATCGCTCGTTAAAGGTCTTAATCAATGTCCTTGATGTCCCCAAACATCTTTGGAATCTCGGCCCGGATGGCAGCAACCACCTCCTCATGAATCAATCGATGGATTTCCTCGTCGCTGACACTGCTGCTCCCAGGTGTGTGTCGTGTCCCAACCATGATGTCTCTAAAATACAGCATAAGAATATCAGAGACTCTATCGAGCATACTCGCACTCGATAACGCAACCCTACTCGTCCTCCAATATCCTAAGGATTCTTACTTGGACTGCTCACTGGTCCGGTATCTTCAGTAGTACGGGCCCTATACTACCGACCACACTACATCAGCATTCACCCCAAGTCCTCCTCCTTGGATCTCGGATCGCAAGTACTCTACTCTCACTATGCATTGGCTACCCTCCGATAGACCTCTCATGAGCTCCTAACTGCTACCTAGTCACTCTCAAGGCATCTCAAAGCAGCAGTAATCTCCTAGGCTAAGGCATCACAAATCAGGCCACTCTAGTCCTAATATGAATACATATCCTACTCTAGCATGTATAACATAACATATCATATCTCATAACACGTAATGTAGGGGTATTTTGGGGATTCACTGTTCGGGCGCTGGCTGACCATACACACTGTTCCGCTTTGATTGTCTCTAAACCTCTTACTCTTTCTTTAGAAAATTTTGTTTTATTGTTGAAAATTTCTCAAATCCTCAATTTGAGTTCAGATACACTCGAAGGTGCATCCGAGTCCCTCAAACCAAGGCTCTGATACCAACTTGTAACGATGTAATTTTCAAAACAAATTTTTCATTTTTCAACAACCAAATTTATATATAAAATATTCTCAAAAAGTATCCCACAATAGTTATCAAATCAAACATATCCCAAGATCACAAATCAAATCTCCTCTCTGTGTGTACGGGTCACGCCAGCGCCTTTCCATGGCCCTCACTAGTACCTGAAACACATAACACAACAACTGTAAGCATAAATGCTTAGTGAGTTCCCCAAAATACCACATACCACACATACGCCACTCGAGGCTACTGTACGACCCTCCGGCCGATGTGTCTCAGCAGGACCCTCCGGTCCCATAGCTCGTTAGACCCTCTGGTTCGGTCATAGCTCGTTCGGCCCTCTGGCCCGGTCTAGATCGTTGGGCCCTACGGTCCGGTCTATATCGTTGGACCCTCTGGTCCGGTCTATACAATCATATAACATACATATATCACATAGCACACAACTAATTCGTAACACATAATCTCATACATAGCACATAGGACCCTCCGGTCAACATATAAATACCACTCTAGGTAACGTATAGTGAGAAGACTCACCTCAGATGCCTCGGTAATATCTCGCTTGTGTAACATTGATCTAGCCTCTGCCTAAACACATAAAAGATCATCCCAATTAATAATGGCTCCCCATGCTAGACTAAATCCTTACATGTCCTTTAAGAAGGATAAAAGACCATTTTACCCTTTAATAATTCACAAGTCCAATTGTTGACCATACACTAAAAGTCAACAAAAGTCAACGGTCAACTCCTTGACCAGACTCGTCGAGTGCATAATGGTGACTCGGCGAGTTCAGTCATGAACTCAAGTCCTTAGAATCCCCAATGAATCACCGAGTCACTTACCCAACTTAGCGAGTTACCAACTGTGTGATTCATGGGGAAAAACCATCCTACTCGTCGAGTCTGTTCTTGGACTCGGCGAGTTCATGTCATGCTCAAACTCAAATGGCCTCCTGAGGTCAGATCCGTTCCTCTAACCCATAGATCTGGCCTCCTTAAGCAAGATAAACACGTAAAGTTTGGATCTTGATGCCTATGCCAAGACCTAATGGCTCTATTTTAAGAAATGGCCTCAATATGCCACCCTAAGCTCATATCTCCCAATGACACCCATAAAGATCGAGTAGTTAAGGTCTCTTGACCTCTTTGGATCCAAATCCAAAGTCTCAACACAAGAAGGGACCAATTTCTCCACAATCCATACTCTAAAGGGGCTAGAAACCCTAACTCTCAAGGATTAACACCAAACTGAAGAAGGATCGAAATATATACCTCAGTATGAAGTCCCTAGACTCTAAAATCCATAGAATAGCACCCTCTTTAGCTCTTTCTTGCCTTGGCCACATTCTTCTTGCAAAAACACGCACTCAAGGATAAAAAATGGCCTCCTCTTCCTTACAAACGCTCTAGATCTCTTAGGGTTTCACTCAGGTGTCTGGTAGCTGCAAATGGTGGCTATAAGCCCCTTTAAATAGGTCCCAAACCCCGGGAATTAGGGTTTCATTAAACAGCATGGATTCTCCAAGTCCACCAATGGACTTGCCGAGTCTGCCATTAAATTAGTCCGACCATCCGCGATCCTACTCGGCGAGTCCGAGCGCCTACTCGCCGAGTCCCTCTCCAAAAACTCAATATAAATGCACAAAATAAGATCCTTAGGAATCCGGATGTTACAATTCTCCCCCATTAGAATCAAACTTTGCCCTCGAAGTCTCATGTTGAAAACAACTCCGAATGATGCTCCCGCATCTCCGACTCCGGCTCCCAAGTCAGCTCGGACCCCCTCCGATGCTGCCACTGAACCTGAACTAAGCGCACCTCCTTGTTTCTCAGAACCTTGATCTTCCGATCCAAGATTGCAATCGGCCTCTCAATATAATTCAAACTCGCGTCCACCTGGATATCCTCCAGTGCTACCACTGTCGACTCATCGGCGATACACTTCCTCAGTTGCGACACATGGAATGTATCGTGAATCTGGTCTAACTACGCAGGTAGCTCCAAGCGATACTCTACCCTGCCCACCCTCGCGATCACTCTAAACGACCCAATATACCGGGGCTCCAACTTTCCCTTCTTCCTGAATCGGATCACTCCTTTCCAAGGAGATACCTTCAGGAGCACGAAATCACCAACCTGGAACTCGAGCGCGGATCGTCGCCTATCCGCATAACTCTTCTGGAGACTCTGAGCGGTCAACAACCTTTGTCTGACTTGTTGTATCTACTCTGTCGTCTGAAGCACTATCTCTGTACTACCCATCACACGTTGCCCTACCTCGCCCCAGCAAATGGGGGTCCGACACCTCCTTCCACACAACAGCTCAAAGGGTGGCATACTAATGCTCGAGTGACTGCTGTTGTTATAGGAAAACTCAGCCAATGGCAAATACGTGTCCCAACTCCTGCCGAAATCCAGTACACCTGCCCGAAGCATGTCCTCGAGCGTCTGAATCGCCCGCTCACTCTGCGTGAAGCATGTCCTCGAGCGTGTCCCAACTCAGCCAAGAGGATGATGAAGGAGAAGAGGAGAGTCACTAAAAACGTCTAGAAATCCTAAGGAATTAGTTAGCCACATTTTTGGTGCCCTAGGGGTGCTTAAATATGTAAGGCAATTAGGGTTATCTAACAAGGAAACCCTAATTTGACTGCTTAGGCCCTAAGCAGCCCATGGACTCCCTCCTTAGAGGCCTTGGACGATTTCTAATGGGTTTTCCCATAGAATTCGTCCACTCCTCTAATATGGAGTCCATTAGCCCAATATTCAACTATCACACAATTGATAGTTCTAGCCCCTAAGTTTAATTAATCTCTTTTAGCCACAAAATTAATTCTTAATTAGTTATTGACTAATATTAATTAAACAATATGATTTCTCCTTTAATATATTATTCTCATAATATATTAATAAATCATAATTAATCCTCTCTCTCCATAATTCATCCTATCAAGTTGCTTTGGTGAAGGCAACCCAAAAGGACCATGCACCATCGGGTCAAGTACATACCAAAATAGTTTTGGACTTAGACACTAATCCAACAAGATGAGCTCCCGACAGTCTTATGGTCCTATCGCACCACAACAAGGTCAAGTACAAGATAAACACCCTTCAATCTAACCTATGGGACAAAGGCGGTCCTCCCATTGGAAATAATCGTTGGTTTCTTGTGAACAAAGAGTTTCGAGGAGGTAACCAACAAGGAAGGGCGATGCCAAGATCTGGATATGCTCGACGAGAAATGCGAGGCAGTATAAATGGACCAAGCATTGTATAAGTCACGGACTAAGAGCTATTACAACCGCCAATTCCGGGCCAAGAACTTCAAAGTTGGAGAATATGTACTACGAAAAAACGAGTCTAGAAATGCTGAACCATTGGGGAAACCCAATGTCACGCGGAAAGGACCATACAAAGTCATATAAGCATATAAGAATGGTGCCTATGTCCTAGAAGCTCAAGACGGGCGTGCCGTTCCAAGAACATGGAATGTGCAGAGCCTGTGCCACTTCTACTCTTAAAATAAGTATTAAAGGTAGCAGTAGTGCTAGCTAACGCATCATGTGTTCATTTTAGTATGTAAATGTAATCAACATAAATTACTTTACTATTTTTAGTTATATTTTGCTCTAAACAAAACTAGAGTAAATAAGAAAGGGCAATTCAGATGCTCCTTATTTCCAAATCTAAAGAGGTTGTGTACATTTACCGTGTGACAACAAGGACTGATCATCCAACATCATATGCGCGAAATCATTACAAGGAGGTAGAGTTTACATTAGAAAGGCTCATAATGTAATACCTGGTTCCTGATATGTATTTTTAAATTAATTATTTTGCATTTTGGCCTGAGACTCGGTGAGTTGGGGGCCCAACTCGTTGAGTAGAAGTGGTTTGGACATGGGAGTTAAGTGGCTGACTCGGTGAGTCGGAGACCGGACTCGACGAGTCCGTGCTTTCTGGATAAAAACCCTAATATGAGGGTTTGCACCCTATATAAACGCCTTAACTCAGCCTCCCTTGTCCCTAACACTCTTCTAGAGATGCATATAGAAACCCTAGCTGTTTGTGTGTGTTAAGGCCATTTTGGTGCTTTTGTTGACTTGTGAAGCTTGGAAGAAGAAGAGGAGCTTGAGTATTCGACTTGGGGCTTGTGGATCCAGAAATCTCATCCCATCTTTAGCTTAATCAAGGTAAAATGCTCCTGCTTTGGTCTTCCATTTGGTTGTTCATCTTTAGATTGTAGATCTTGGGTGCATTTAGGGCTTTCAATCCATTTTTGGATTTAAGGAGTGTTATGTGGACTCTAGCCTTCAGATATGGGCCTTAAAAGGGGTCTCATGGCATAAAGGTGCCAACTTTAAGGCCATGAGAGCCCCATGCACATTGTAGGACACTTTATATGGATTTTTGAGCTAAAACCCCATGCATGTGCATCAAGTTCGGAACTTTACGTATAAAATGGACATTAGTAGGCTAGATCTAAGGTTTTGGTGTGTTAGACCTCATTTAAATCGACTGTATGAAATTGGTCAAGTTTGGACTTAGCAAGTTGCTCTTGGCACTCGACGAGTCGGTGACCATTGTGCACCAAACCCTTTATGTGAATGGGTAAGAGTTAGGAAGGAAGTCCCTTGTGGGTTTAGACACGAAAAAGGGACCTGGAAGTCATGGGACTCGGCGAGTGGTATGAGCAGACTCGGCGAGTCCATAGCAATCTCCCAATCTTTGAAGATGGACTCGATGAGTTGTTCATACAACTCGGCCAGTCATAGATTGGACAAGTTCTTAAGTTGGAGATGAACTCGACGAGTTCAAGAAGGAACTCGGCGAGTCGGATGAAGATGGTCCCGATGTTATGATTGAAGGAGAACCCGTCGAGTTTTTGCTAGACTCGACGAGTGGAGCCGAGGTTTGTGTGGGATTAGAGAAGCATGGACTCGACAAGTTGGTAGGCCAACCCGGCGAGTCAGGTCAACTGAATGTTGACTTTGACCAATGTTGACTTTGACTAAACTTGGGCTGACCCTGTTTACGGATGTATGTAATGTGTGTTGGCTTGAAGGTTATCGTGTAGGGATCGAGGAGTCGTTGGGAGTCGACTTGTGCGCCGAGGATAGTTCAGACACTGCACGATATCGAGGTGAGTTACCTTCTAGTAGGGGTGGGTCTAAGGCCACAATGCCGGCCCACCAAAAAGGGGTATTTAAAAGATAATGGTCTTTTTGATAATTATCTTGGTCTGGTTATGTGTTGGTTATGAGATTTATCTGGTTAGTATGCTATATGTATGGTAAGGATTAGTTTCCCTAACAATGGTCCTTAGGACCCAAGGGTAGATCAGTACCCGGATATGCCTGACAATATGCTTATATCTCTTGATTGTATGCTAGTGGTAGGGGTGAAATAGTCCCCAGTTACCGGTTGAAAGATACCGATGTTGATTACCGGTTGAATGATACCGATGATGGATACCGGTGGAAAGATACCGATGAAGGTTACCGGTTGAAAGATACCGACGATATTGTTTGATATGTGCTATGATGGGGGAACTCACTAAACTTTGTGCTTACAGTTTTGGTTTTGGTTTCAGGTACCTCTTCGTCGAAGGGGAAAGAGTCGGCGGTGTAGCAGCGCATCACACACACACATGTTTCCGCAAGAAGCTTTTGGGACTATACTCTGATTTTTAATACTTACGATGTTATGGTTTGAAATACAACATTATGACTTTGTAATGAAATGTTTTATTGACAAGGTTTTGGTAAAATGTTTATTAAATGCGTTAATTCAAAATGAAATTTTTGGCCTTGAAATTTGGGTCGTTACACATAACCTTCCTCCCAAAACATGTTCATCAATTAAAGAACATGTGACATGAGTGTAGAAGGCTCATAACCTTCCACGAACATAAAAAACAAAACTGGGTGAGCCTGAAGATGACGATATTGGCTACACCCAGGGTCTTTAAGCAGCATATTCGAAGAAATCTCTCAAAGAACAGCTACAGTAAAGAAAAAAGAGTTCACTAGCAATATAACTCTGACCAGGGATGTAAGCAAACCTTGATTAAATACCATGTGATGGCCAACATAAACCATACATGAAACAAACAAAAGTAAACAAAACTGGGTGAGCCTCAAGATGATAATCTTGGCTACACCTAGGGTCTTTAAGCAGCAGATTAGAACAAATCTATCAAAGACCAGCTTCAGTGAAACAAAAAGAGTTCACTAGAAAGAGAACTCCCACCAAGGGTGTAAGCAAACCTTGTGTAAATACCATGTGATGGCCAACATAAACTATACTTAAAGAAAATAAAAGAATGTGCGGTAATAGAAAGCATTCATACCCACAAATACAAAATAAATATTATCAACGTCGCCGGACTCCCAGACTTTTAGGCTGCCACTGAGGGCAGCAAATACAAAAAACAAAGCAAGAAACAGAGAAAATTGTTCAATAGAGTTACATCAAAACAAGCCAAACGCGAAAGCTACTTACCAACAGAGGTGTTATCATCACCGGGGGAAGATTCCTCGTTCTGAGACTCCTGATAGAGATTTCGAAGCCCAGCCACATCCAGGGTGCCCAAGCGAAGATGGCCGGCAAAGTCCGTCTCCATGAAAGTCACTAGGGCGTCTTCCATCTCTTGAGCCCTGGCCACCACATTCTCCTCCGACTTTGGGTCAACCTCCCCGACGGACACCTGCTCCCAGACTATCCTCTTACCCTGCTCCACACCTACGGCGACACAAGCTTCATTCACAAGAACCGAGCCTTGGAGGAATTGAGCACTTTCAATCAACCTATCCATAACCCGACTAAGCCCGTCGCCAAGGATCCAAGAAATATTCCTCTCCAGTGCTCCCCTTGTGGTGTTCTCGGCCACAAAATGAACCTACAGCTCTGCCACCCGCTTGCTTAGACTGGTGCTCTCCAATCACAGGACCCCCACACAATCGTTCAGGCCCTCCACCTCTTTCCCCGATTTCGCCGCTTGATCCGCCAAGCTCGCCCTCTCAAGTAACACCTCTTCTTACCTAGCCCCCAAGTCGCTCTTATCAGCCTCCAACTTCTCCACTTGGGTCTTAAATTCTTCACATTCAATACCCCTCCTGTCCAAATCGAACTAGAGGGTCTCCATATCGGAGATGGGTTCGGCGGCCACGACTAAATAAGACGACACTTGGGTGGCAACGTAACATAAGTTGTTAGCCATATGCTTTTCGGATAGAGCACTTAAAACCTCAATCGTGGCAGGAGGAAATGCGTGCTGACACCACTCAAGAGCGGTGTCATGATCGGAGACAAGATCCTGAGCAGTTAGTCTCCAAGCTGGCTTATAAGCATCCGGATGAGAACCCATCAACAAGAAGATAGTAATGGTTTTCCCAGAAGAGGTGGAGGCAACACCATGAGGAGGTGAAGACCCAGTCTTTGCCCCACCCCTTTGTTTGTGGGAATAGGGCTGGTTTCCTCGGTTCTCCTTTCTCCTGTATGACAGGGCGGTTCAGTCGCCTCGATTTGTGCCCCCTCCAGCAGTTTCAGAGGACCTTCATCAGGGGCACAGTTGGAATCCTTAGAACCCCCCCAGTAGGATACTCAAATTACACTTCTTACGTAGAGGGGGTCCGGTGCTAGCTGCCTTAGTTCGACCGCCAAAAGAGGTTTCAAATAAAACAAAATGCCTCTTAATCTGGCGAAGACTCCTCGGGGACCCAGACGGTGTAGGATGCTTCTGAGAAGCACCAATGACGACAACATCTTGTAATTCCAGATCCTCACCAGCGCCGACAACACTGTCAGAATCGGCAGTCGTCACAAATCCTTGGCTAGAAAAATGAGGTGGAAGAGCCTCCACCAGGTCAGCGCCACAAACCTGAAGCTCGCCGTCATATAGATCCTGAAGAGCGTTCTCCAAAGAAACAGTCTCCTTCACACGTGGTAAAAACAAGAAATAATGCCGATTAAGCCGGAGCACCGCTACAAACATGACTTGCCAATCTTCTTTAAAAAAAGGGGAGAGAGAAGAGAAGCAAAAGAGATACCCTCTTTACAAATAATTCAGGCATCTTCCCATGAGCCCTCCAAGCAACACTCATCCCGCCGGCGGCCAAAATACAGTCAAACCAATCTTCACTGGTGATGTTGATCTTCTCCAAGCCATCAACCAGTTCATTGTCAGCGCCAAACAATACGGCAGCATGGTCGATGTACACCTTAGCCCTCGAGTAGCTAAGTACCACGAGATCATCTTTTACCCACAAGAATTTCTCTTACTACTTCTTCTTTGACTTCTTATCATGGATGAGAATAGGGACTCCTCGTCGGAGGGAAAGGATCCGAGTCCTAAACTGGGTTGAGGAGTTAAAGAAGTTCTTGAAAGTAGGAACGATTGGCAAGTGGCCTAGGGCACGACAAAGGAGTTCAAAGCCCACTATCTTATTGATAGCAATAGGGGTCAACTCTCTTACTGATAACTCGTATTCCCGAATGATCAAGTTGAAGAAATCAGTGGCAGGCAAGCACAGACCTGCCTCAAATAGGGTGATTGGGATCTCGACTTTACCCTCAGGAGGATTGTACAAAGAAGAGTCAGGAAAAGGGATCTGCACCCCACGTTCAAAAACAAACCCGAGCCGGAATTAAAAAGATTCTCACTCCTCCGCAGTGAGATTTCTTCCCAAAGTACGAGAAGTAGCCATGGAAGGATTTGGAGGAAAAAATGAAAAGGTTTCTTTAAAAAAGAAGTGTAAAGAAAGTAAGGCAATAGGTGGGGAAAATGTGCCAGGAAAGGCATAGATTTAAATACAAAGAAAGGGGCAGTGAACCGTCTTCATGATGAAACCGCCGATCAACTGCAATTTCATCCTGCCATCAACATAGGCTATCAATAGCAGCCCGCCACGCATATGTGAGTAGAACAGAACAACTCTGCTACTTCACGAACGTAGAAGCCTACTGGTCTAAGGGACTTGTTAACGTTGTAGGGTTTTGAGCATTCTAACACTCCTAAGGTGTTCATGCAACCCTAGAAATCTTGGATCTATGTTTGACTAAGATACATGCAAAATTGATTTCCAAGGTTCATAATCCTATCTAGCATACATGGGGAACTTTTAAACATAAAATTAAGCTAGAAAACATACCCTGTAGTAGTTTGGATTCCTTGAAAACCTTGTGAGCCTAGCACCCCAAGTGTGATGCCTCAAATGTCTCACACAACACCAAATACACTTGGAATAAGCTTGAGAGAAATGTAGAACAATTCTAAAATCGGCTTGCCCTCTACATTCTTTCTAGTGGCCGATTTTGGTGAGCTTTATGTTACTTATATAGTGTGTTACAATTAGGGTTACACCATGTAAACCCTAATGTGACATGACTCTTCATTTCCATGATCCATGGGTTTACACCTCCATAGAGCATCCTATGGGTCTTAGCCCAACTTGATAATCCATGGAGCATTTAGCCCACTATACAAGTATGGATGATTTACACAGCCAACCCATATATTTAATTAGTCACCTTTTTGATCGCTTAATTAATTATAAATTAATTCTTGATCAATACTAATTAAATAATATTATTAATATAATAAATCTTAAAATATATTAATAAACCATAAGTGTTATTTCTCTCATTTTAGTCTATCCAAATGCATGATGCCATGCAACCCAAATGGACCATGCCAAACCGGGTCAAGTACATAACAGAAATAGTTATGCACTTAGACACCTTATCCAAATGTAATAGAAATGTTACTACCTTGGCTAAGACCTGGTATTGGCCTACGATAGCCAAGGCCAGGGCAATAGCTCATTTCTCATCACATGGAAAAAAAACATTTCATGTGACCTTCTCATTCATTCACAGCCAATGAGGAGGCAACAACTAGCCTAGGTGACGCCAAGAAATGATGTCACCTGATAGTTAGTTAACGCAAACAGCTCTCCCTGTAAGAGGAGGCCACGTTTCATGCTCGCGAGGCACGATCCCCACGATCTGTTAGTAACAGGTACAAAAGGATCTCTTCTGCCTCAAGGAAGGGATCCATCTTCTCTCTTATGAAAATTACCCCCAAATTTTCTCTCTCTCAGAAAACTAACTTGATCATCGGAGTGACGTCCCTGGATAACACATGTTCGTCCTTTAACGATTCTCTTGTGATTGTGTTCTCAGGCAAGCACCCAAGTCAGATCCATCGTTCAACATCCAAACCATCTGCGAACATGTCAAAACACCATGACTAAAGCTTCTGAATCACAGTAAAGAAATTAGCCAATTAGGTCATTTATCTGACTGAATTCATTGATGCAGTATTGCCCCATTTGGTTTCACCCCATGAAGAAAGAACATATCCTTGATGAGAAACTAACATATTAACATCATCATTTATCGATTGTATATCATCCATGAACAAAGTTGACATGTGACTATATGTTGATCCATGAACAAAGTTGATTTGTGACTTGGGACTATATGGTGAATCATCATCAACAATCTGATCAGTTTTATCCTTCTCGAGTACTCTGATCAATTGGAACAACATAAAAACACAAAAAACTTGCACTTGAGATTAATGTAAAGTAAAGAAGAAGCACCAGAGAGTTGAGATACCAAAATTCCTTTTCTTGTGGTGTGGTTTGTCGCCAGAATAATGGTGCGATATTAGAGACTGTATGGAGACGAAATTAAAATACAGTTGGTAGACGAAACTTAGGGTTAGGGGTTCAGTGAACATTGTGTAACATTGGCATTGATGGTGGTGGCGGGTTAGGGTTAGGGTTTCTCTTCTTGAAAAAAGGTAGAAGCGGGGCGATAGAGGGGTGGCGGACGGCGGTGGCAACAATGGTGAACTTCCATGGCATCAATCATATAGTTGGCATGGGAGGAACATTTGGGATGTCCGTGACCCACTTCTAGGTTGTAGGGACGACGACCAAATGGTGGTGGTAGTGACGACGTTAAGAATGAGATGATAACAGAGGCTTGCCGAAGATTGAAGAGAGTTAGGATAGAGAACTAAGAGATTTGAGTGACGACTGATGGTTTTTAGAGGATATTAGGGTTTTCTACATCTAGAAGTTACTAGGCATTTAGATGTAAGCTTAATAGGGTTGTACATAGTGTTATGAGAGGTATACCTCTTAATTTTCAAGAAATGGACAATATGTTTTATAAGATAGTAAAGATATGTGGTGAATTGGGGAACTCACTAAGCTTTATTCTTACTATTTAAATTTAAATGTTTTTCAGATTGTTATGGTTAGAAGGACAAGAGTGCGACGTGACTGTACTTGCATTAATGTTTATGTTTCTAAGACTTTTGATTGACTCTATTCAATGTTTTATGGTATTTGAACCTAATGGATGACTATGTTAATTTTTAACAAAATGGTTTTTTGGTGTTTAAATATTATTTCAAAAGAAAATTTTGGTTAAAAATTTAGAACGTGGCAAACTTAGACTTGATGTTCCATTATATAAGCATAGACTTGATGTTCCATTATATAAGCATCAAGAAAAGTTAATGTTCCATCTATGGATGAGCAATGGGCCGAACCTGGAGCCCGAAGACCGAAAATCATGAACTAACTTACCCGAAAACCGGACCGTTTTTGGGTGTAGCGGGTCCGGGTTCGGTCCGGTGCAATTCCGGGTACTAAACCAGGTTTCTGGTTTTGGACCGAATTAGACATTGGTCGTGTTGTTTACAATTTCGGTCCATTCTTGTTCTTGATACCAAATTGGGTTTCCTATGTTTGTTGTTTACGGTTTCAGGTTTTGTTTGTCATGTTACTCTCTAGCATACTATTTCAAATTATAATCGTATTACGTAACATCCATCATTCGTATTTTTGTTGTTTGCACAATCCGACTACAAAAATACATAAAAGAAGATGAATACAACAGTACGTTGTGGGATTCTAATTAAAACACGTACAAATGAGGTGTATGCAAACAATTACAAACGTTATTAAAAAAATTCACTATTTTTATATTAAAAAAAAACTGCACTATTTTTATATAAAAAAAATCTGCACTTAACTCTCTATTTTTATAAATAAAAAAAAGTTGCTCAATTTTTATAAAAATTTTGCACTTAACAACATTATTTTATTAAAAATAGTGCATTAATTTTTTTTTTCTAAAATAAGAAGTGCACAAATTTTATTAAAAAAATTGTACTAGGAAATAACTTTTGGTTTCTAGAGAAAGAAATCGACATCATAATTCGATCAAAAAAAGAGGTCGAAACCAAAAAATTGACATTATAATGTGATCCACGCCGAATCAATTCAATCGGACAACATTCTTTTTATTTTAGTAATTCTCGCTTACTGTTTGTCAATCGAAAAAAAAAAAAAGAAAATAACTTTTGGTTTTCCGGTCCGGGTTAAATCCTTTAATTCGGGTACGGTCCGGTTCAAACCCAAAACCCGATTATTGATAAAAACCAAAACCGAAAACCAGCCCACTAATATGTTAATCCGGTTCGGTCCGGTCCCGGTTTTTTTCCGGTCCGGTCCTACGGGTCGTATGCTCATCCCTAGTTCCATCCCTATGGCGATGTGTGATTGCTTGGAGTAATATTAGAAAAAAGAAGTTTTTATAGACATGAAGAGGGCGTTGGGCTGGGAGTACTCCAACGATGTGGGATAGGTTTCATGCTTCGGAAAAATAAATCAATAACATAGAGATGTCCAGTTTCGAACATAACGTTAGGTCCAAGGGTCCAACACCTCAACCACGAGAGTAATCTTTTGTTTATGTTATAGTTACACATAACTTATTTATATTATATACATAGGGCCGGTTCTGAGGATTCAAATGCCTAGGACAAAACGGATAAAAAAGGCCCTTAGACCTTAACGTGTAACAATTTAAGGAATTAAATTACGTAAACTAATTTTTTTATTAAAATGACGATAAACCTTATAGCAATAAATATAGCAAAATCATAGTATTCTAATGACTAATAACATATCCTAACAGCTAACCGACGATCCTTGAAGCTCTCCTAGCATTCTTGATTGCAAATTGGTTGATCAACTCTTTGTAGTCTATACTCTCTAAGATTTCGTTCTCGATAGATATCATCGTCAAACCGCTAAGTCTTTCTTGGGTCATTGTGGAGTGTAAGTAAGATTTCACAAATTTCAATTTGGAAAAACTCCTTTCTGTAGATGCGACCGTTACTAGAATAGTCAACAATATTCTATATGCAATGCTTGCATTTGGGAAATAATCAAGTTCTTTCAAAAACTTCAAAACATCTATAGGGTTGCTAAATTCATTGGTTTCCAATGTCTCAAATAATTTCAACTCTGTATAAAGCTCTTCGGCATCAATATCTGATCTTTCTTCAAACTTGAGTGTTTTTTCAAGACGATAACAATATAAATTAAGATCTTTATCTTCAATTCCCCTCAAATTATGTGGAAATAAAAAACCAAATACTTTATCATACTCTTTGAATTGTTCAAATCTTGTCTCAAGAGAAGAAATAGCTTGATCAACAATGTATAAGAAATAATTGACTCTGAAATTCTCTTCAGGTGTAAATGAAACTTCTTCGCTACTTGAACTCTCATCAAACCTTTTTTTCCTTTCAATCAAACGCCTTTGTGGAAATATTGGATCAATACCCATTTCAATATCAATCTCCTTAGCTTCAACAATCGCTTTTGAAAAACCAGTCTCTCTATAATCCTTGAAGTACCCAATCAATTTGTTTATTTCTGTAATGGCATTATCAAGATGCATATCCTTTGATTGTAACTTTTTACTCACAATATTCACACGGTTTAGTACTTCATACCAAACAACAGTTGATACCAAAAATTCAAAGTCACTAAGTTCTTTTTCTGCTAGTGAAGTTGCTTCACTTGCAATTGCAGCATCATTATCTTTTTCTCCAACTTGAAGTAAAGCTTCCCGTACATCCACAAGTTGCAGTTTAATAGCTTTTACACTCTCAACTCAACTTTCCCAACGAGTTTGACATAATGACTTAAGACTCCAAGCTTTAACATTATCTTTCAAAATTTTCCACCTCTTAGTAGAATTTGCAAAGTAGTATAAATACGTTGGATGAATCCAAAAAAGTTCTTTCCTTTAACACACTTGTTAGCCATATCACATAATGCTAGATTAAGAGAATGGCAACAACAAGGAGTGTAAAATGCTCTAGGATTTATATCTAAAAATCTATTTTGCACTCCTTGGTGTTTTCCTTTCATGTTTGCTCCATTATCATAGCCTTGACCACACATATCATCAATTTGAAGACCAAGAGACTTTAACTACTCAAGTGTAATATCAAATAATCCTTTTCCGGAGGTATCATCAACATTCAAAAAACCTAAAAAGGATTCCTCAATAGTAACAAAATTATATGATAACTTTAAATACCTTACTATTATAGTCATCTGTTCTTGGTGACTTGAATCGGGAGTACAATCAAGTATGATTGAGTAGTACTTTGCTTCCTTTATCTTCTTGATAAGTTCTTTTTTAATTTCTTCAGCTAGCAAAGATATTAGTTCGTTTTGGATTAGGTGGCCAAGATAATGCACATGAAGTCCTTCACTTGTGATGCGTCGCACATGCTCTTTGATAACCGGGTCAAACTCTTCCAACATTTCATTGACACCCAAAAAATTTCCATTACCTGTTAAATACAATTAACAAATAAGAAGTGGAATCGGTCATCATAATTAAAAAAAAAGTTTGTTGGTGGAACTGGAACAAATAAAATACAATTTATAGTTACCTTTTTTATACAACTTTTCATTGGATCCGCGAAATGCTAAATTATGTTTAGCAAGAAACTTCACAACTGCAGTAATTCTTAAAAGCACTTGTTTCCAGTAATCTCTTTCTTTCTTGAACTGCTCATGTTGAACTTTATCAATTGTTTCGTTCAAGTTCAATCTTTTACGTTCAAGTTCAATCTTTTACGCATGTCAAACCACTTATTCCTATTTGTAAGATGATCTAATGAAATTTCGTGTTCTTTAACCCTAGTGGTAACATGGTGCCAATCTGCATAACCTTCACCATCCAATTTACCTTTCGAAATCCCTTTTCTAAACACTTTACAACAAAAACAAAATACCATATCTAGCTCTTTCAAATATACTAACCATTATCTATCACACTTCTCCAAATTTGATAAAGTTCTTGTATATAAACCTGCAGAAAATCGTCTACCAAATTTATCATAGGGACCATACATAATACTATTATCTCTTTTAGGACCTTTTTCAACCAAAATTTTAATCTCATCAGAATTAAGTTTTTCCCACCTTCTTGGATCATATATATCAACAATCTCTTTAACAGGCTCATGCTTTTCTGTCTCTTTTACTTCTATATGCTCTTGATCTTCAATGTGCTCCTCAACATGCTCTTCAATGTGCTCTTCAACATGTTCTTCAATGTGCTCTTCAACAGGTTGTCTATGGATAAACTTATCTAGAGCACCGACGTCAACCTTTCTCTTTTCTTCATCTAGTTTTCTCTTTTTATGTTTTTGATAACCGGATGGTTGTTTAGACTTCATCAGTACAAGTTCATTATTTTCAACTTTCAACATTCAAGCAATTACAATAAACATAATTTGATAAACAATTTTACAATAAACATAAACTTATAATTTAAACTACTAAACTGATTTCTATGAATCTTATAAAGTATAAACTAATATATTCATTCACTATTCTATTAAACTGATTTCCATAGTAGATAAACCGATAATAAAATATTAAATTCATTCAATATTCAATTAAATAGATAATCTATGAAAATATGAATCATTCAAGTATGCAATTGACAACTATAAACTTGATAATCCTACATGATTGGCTAATAATCCTTAATTTCTCAATTCTCATAAATCAATTTCTTATAAATCTTAGTATATTACCTGTTCGTCTAGACGTCTACCCTTGCTGAATCGTTGAGTTGTTGTCTAGTCGTCAACCCTTGGTGATCGCTTTTTTTTTTGTGAACAAACGAAACTGATGACTAAATTACGCTGCCGGCTTTTGCTTCATACTTTCATGCCTTTGTTTTGTTCCATTTTTTTCTCCCAAATTATTGGGCTGCCGATGCAAATAGTATATACTTAAAAAAAAATTTGGGCTCCTAACAAATTTGGGTCCTGTTCCTATGACATGTTGCACTTGGGCTTAGCCGGCCATGTATATGCATAAATATATATTTTCTAAACATTTCATATGAACTGTTCGATTGGTTTTTGTCGGATTTACCATATCTAAAAACCAAAACCAAACCAAAAATTTTATTTTTTCAACGGAAATCCAAGCCATCGATTTTATGTTCGATTTCAGTTTTACAGTTTCGGTTTTGTCGGCTACTTTCGGTTTTCGGTTTCGATTTTGCTCATCCCAACATTCCAACGATTTTACACAAGGTCAAGTAATGCAAAGAAGTGTGACTCCCATCCTTATCATACGACCTTGATAACCCTTGTCCACAAAGTGTCCGGACTGTGAAAGAACCTCTACATCCATTTACAAAGCATATCCCGATTAAAAGAATATAGGCTTCCAACATTCAGACCACCTTCACCCCGACTCGTCAACAACTTATCCCACCAAACCCAATGCATCTTATTTCCCCAAGATATGCAGCACAAAAAATTAGGCTCGTAAGGACTCCAAACTACTCTATACATAAGCAATACATAAGTAGGGCCTTGAAATATAGACATAAAATGCATCCTCAAACTACCTAGAATTGACTTAAGTAAAGTCAGAAGACCACCACTCAACCACCAATCGATAGGGTCTTCACTTTCCAAACTGACAACTTCTCTTTACATCGATCCATAACTGCCGACACGCCTCCATCCTAGCCATGTTATGAGCCATCGGAATACTCGATGCAAAAAATGTCACCGAGAACCAGCATATCCTATCACCTCTAATATGCTTTTTACGGGTCTAGTAATAAGTTGGGTTTGATTCAATCAACAACTATCAATCAGACAACCACCATCACTATATTCTAGTCGTGACTAATTGACATTTAAACATTTCAAAGAAAAGTTGTCTCATATTTAAATCACATAAACTTCAATTTTAATGGTTAAGTAATTCAAAAAATATATGTTTTATATGCAAATTAAAACATGCTATGTGTAACCCATTTAAAAATTTAAAACAAATCGAGGTTGGGGATTATATATGAGGAGCTAATAGAAAATATGTTGGATAATGGATATGAGATTAACGAAAAAGCAAGGGTCGTCAAAATAAAAGATACGGGACAAATACAAAAGTAAAATTTGTCGTGGTTTTATTCTTAGTCAACGGCGTTAATGGGAGATATTCTTTTTCCAAAAATGGCAAATGTTGAATCGATTAAAGAATCAAATCATTCAAATAAGATCAACATGTGTTTAGTAAAATTTTAAGGAATTTTCCATTAAAACACAAAATTTCGAAGGTGGTACATCATCTCCGTAAGATATGAAGACATTTTTTATATTGGGAAATAGACTTATTAAGGTAATTAAATTTTCGGTTTGTTCATATCTGGGTAATTATTTTTATTTTTTTTAACATATCTAGGTAACGAACTTTTGAAAGTGTTTACGTATGACAATTACGACCAGTTGTAGCAGGTTACATCTGGTCATAATGGTCATATGTGAGCACTTCCAAAAAGTTCGTTACCTAGATGTGTAAAAAAAAAGTAGTTATCAAGATGTGAACAAATCGAAAAAATAAGAGTAAATTACACAGATGATCCCTATGGTTTAATTAATCTCTACGTTTGGTCCCTAACTTATTTTTTAACTCGGATGATCCATTCTATTTATTTTTATGGTGCGTTTGGTCACTGTATTATCTCAAAAGACTATTGTGTCATTTTTAATTAATTTTCTTATTTATATATTTATTTTATATATATTTTAAAAAATTAATAGATCCCATATATCTATATACCTTCACTCTAAACCTGAAACCACATTTGAGAAATTTAAGATGGGTCCCACTAATCACCAATCCATCTTTTATCCTCCTCAACTTTTATTTCCTTTCCATCTTTAGTGACATCAACGTCTTTACTATCCCTTCTTTTGTGGCCCTTCAACTCTGGCAAACCAACACCACAACCCTTCTATTGGGTTGTGGTGGTGGAAAATTCAATGAAGAGACAATAGGTTGTGGTGTTTGTTCGTCGGAGTTGAATGGCCGAAAAAGAAGGGATGACGAAAACGTCGATGTCGCTAAGATGGAAAGGGAATAGAAGTTGAGGAGGATGAGAGATTGGATGGTTACCGGTGGGACCCAACTTAAATTTCTCAAATGTGGTTTCAGGTTTAGGATGAGAATATTTGGGGTTTATTAATTTTTTTTAAATATATAAAACAATAAATACATAAATAAGAAAATTAATTAAAAAATAAATTAAAAGGGGCACAATTAGGAATGGCAATGGATACGGGTATACCGGGTTTCCTGTTCCCCATCCCCGTCACCATATCCAACCCCATCCCCATTGGGGATTAAAAATCTATCCCCATCCCCATCCCAATGGGTATCGGGGATCCCCAATGGGTAATCGGGCTGATGTGTACATTACCATCATCAATTACCAACACCATTGTATGCTTCTTTCCCGTTCATCTTTTTCTTTTTTAAAAATACTTAATTCTGCCTCCTAAAATGCCAGGCATAGCATTTATGTTTTTTTTTTCTATCTATTGTAGAACATAGCAAAACAGACCCATGAATTGGTTCTACGCACCTCATCTAGATGTCCATTGTTTATGATTTGCAAGTCTTTTAAGTACAGTCAATTACTCAACTATATTCATTTAGGGGTTATATGATTTTGTAACTGTAATATTGGTTTTTTCATCCTAAAATGATATGATTGACTCTTGAATTTTGATTGTACTGGATTGTTTTATTATTGAACCTTCTGAAACAGGGTTTCTATAGGAACCAACATGTGAGGTTGTGAGTCTTACTTTTTTTATTGTTTGATTTTTATTAATAATTATGATTTCGTGTTATGTTTCTTTGGAGTAGAAAATAATGAGAATCAAGACCCACTTCCATTAGAAGTCAAGTGGAGGATATGTTATGTATATAATAAGCATCAACAAACTAAGTCCAATGTGATAATAGCTGTTGTGACTGCATATGAAAGGAAACCTTGTAAGTTTTTATAAAATCAATTTAGGAGAATAAGGTCAAAATAAAATTGAAAAAAAGGCTACATAGCCAAATTAATTATGATATATGGTTCTTAAATAAGCTACATTTCATTAATTTTTTTATGTTTTTTTTTCGTTCTCCTTATTTATGTTCTTACAACTATACATTTTTATTTGGATGTCTAAAGTAAGTAACTTAGTTTCAAAATAAGAATAAGAAATGCATTAGAGAATGATTCTCACCGTATTGATTTTATCCATGAAAGGGTTGTTATTTGATTTATATATGAAAGTAAATTTATCTTTTGTGTTAATTATGAAAGTCCATTGACAATGTTTATCATTCTTGATTTATTTTGTTGTTTAATTTTAAATCTTGGCATACAAATCTGGTTGTGGGAAATAGTGTGGTTGAGGAGACAAAGAAAAGAAAATGCAAGGAGGTGGCATATCATTGATGGTTCATGGTAACTTATGTATTTTTTTCGTTTTCTTTTGACCATTTGGATAACAACCTGATTTATAATAAGTTGCTTTTCAAGTTATCTGTGAAGTTAGGGCCCGTCCAAACATATATGGGGCCCAGGGCAAAAAGAAAATAAGGGCCCCTCAAAAACAAATATAATAAAGATTAAAAAAAATATATATCATTTACTCTTCAATATAGACGTATTCAATTAGCACTAACAATCAAACTAAGTTGTTATCTTTTGACCTAATTTGAGTTTCAACTAACTTTAGATCCTAAAAATCATTTAGGTAATAAGTTTTTTTTATATATAAACTACATAACCCATAAATTTTGGGCCCCTGGAGTCATGGGCCCTGGGCGATCGCCCAGGTTGCCCACCGTCTGACCGGCCATGAAGTTGATTGGTAACATGGGAGGGGTAAGCCAGTAACATGGTGAGGTAAGTTTTAGGCTTTAAAAACTAATCTGCTCTTTGGCTTATTTAAAGAATGGTTTAAATGAGTGGAACAACAACTTGGGTGATTGTGACTTTGGATAAACAGTAAGTCCAATAACACTTATGTTCAAATATTACATCTATTCAAAAAGACTTGAAGTAGCATGTTATTTTCTTCAACTATTCATTTGTTTATAACCCCCCATCTCCATTATGTATATTCAATATTATCGTATATAAGCTATGACCCTTAAAATGGATTGTATAAGTTGTGACCTTTACTATAATATTATTATGTTAATCCACACTTTAAAATTGAAATATGGTCATGGACAAAAATAATACAATTATTTAACTTATTAGATTGTGTCATGACGATTATATTGTTGTTATCAATTTATGTGATTTTTTATTAAAATAAATATATAAATTATATTCACAAATTACAATGATGCCTAAATAGTCTTTAGTTTAATTCTTTTTTTTTCTAATTCAATATCATTAAAAGAAAATAAATAACAATTAAAAGAAAATTATTTATAAAAACGCTAGATTTAAATATAAAATATTTTTTCGACTTCATATTATATTTAAATGGGTTATGGAGATGCTATTTCTTTGAAGCCAAAGCTAATGCGCATTTCCCAAATGTGCAAGTTAGTTTGTGTTAATGTACCGTAATTTATAAAAGGATTATCAAAAAACATTGCACACTAAAAATTTATTTTGTTATTTATTATCAGGGTTACAAATATTATTTTGATATGATTGATCCATGTTCTAGTAAAATTAACACCTTAATTATTATATTTTTTGAAAATGACAAATTTTCTCTTACTCCACCCTGCTCTCTAACACACAGGTTTCACTAAACCATTGATTGAGTTTTTATATTGCATGGTGGTGTCAAAAAAGAAATGTACAATGAATATCACCAAACCAAATGGTTTAATGACAATATAATGATACAAAAGAAGAAGATAATGACTACCAAAGCACGTCATCATTTTTAACAGTTAAAATGGTTGATTTTGCTGATTTATTTAAGTCACCAAAATGGAGGATGTTTGAATAACTATCATGATTCAAAGGAGTATATAAATTTATTCTATAATCAACAATTCTTGAAGTTTGATTGTTTGAATGACTTATTTTCTTTTTCTAACCGTGTAAGTTTATCTATTTGAACTATTTGGCTCTAGAAATAAACTTTTGAAAAAATTATTCAAACTTGTCGCTTGGCGCGGGTATATATATATATATATATATATATATATATATATATATATATATATATATATATATATATATATATATATATATATATATATATATATATATATATCGGGTACCCATCGGGGCCGGTTTTGGGTACGGGTATGGGTACCCGACAGATAGAACCATCCCCATCCCCATCCCCTTCCCCGGTCAACTCGGGGATTTACCCGGTCATCTCGGGTTAGGGTTTCGGGTACCCATCGAGTACGGATTTTTTTTGCCATCTCTAGGCACAATAGGCTTTTACAGTAAAACAGGGGCAATAAACAGTAATGATCATCTGAGTTAAAAAAATAAGTTGAGGACCAAACGTACAAATTACCCAAACCATAGGGACCATTTATGCAATTTGCTCTTACCTTTTCAATTTGTTCACATTTGGGTAGTTATTTTTTTTTGTACACATTTAGGTGGTGACGAACTTTTTGGAAGTGTTCACATATGACCATTATGACTGGATATAATGGTCATATGTGAACACTTCCAAAAAGTTCGTCACCTAGATGTGTACAAAAAAAAATAGTTACCTAGATATAAGCAAACTGAAATGTTAGTTACCTTAATAAGTCTATTTCCAATTCTTTTACTTTGCCAGCGACGTTATGTTGCTTTCTTCTCGTTATCACTAATTGAAGCCCTCTGGATTTAAATCCGGTCTCCTTCAACCAATTTAACCAAACGAGCCACGGAGATAGTTAATTTTATATATATATATATATATATATATATATATATATATATATATATATATATATATATATATATATATATATATAATACGGTATAGCCCGTGAAGACCACGGTTACAAAAATAATTAAATTTTTATAGTAAAACTTATAATTATTAATCAGTTATTTTAAATAAATTATTAAATTATCACAAAAGAAAACAATATTATAAATTTTAAAGGCGTAAAATTAATCATATTTTTGCAAGTAGTTATTTTTAAAATGAAATTAGATGTTTTGTTTGTAACTGTACAAACCCTTTAATATAAGGTCGAAAAATTAAAATAAATTAGATAATGAGGAAAGCATAGTCTTTAACTATAAACTCGCAAATAGTTCTTTGTATATAATAATGAATGTTAGTTTATAAGTATTTATAATTAATATGTGAAATTGTTCAAGAATATAAGGAATATACTTTGAATTTGAATCAATAATAGTAAAAAGACCATCTTTAGTCGATAACTAATATTGTTTTTGGTATTTTCTTTTGTTTTGATATATATCTTAAAATGACCAAAATACAAGATTTTTTCTATCTTACCGAAATTATATTGATTAAAATAACATAAATGTATTCAAATTGTCAAATGACCAAAACGGTCCAAATGCGTTTTTCTATACTTGTAATGTCATTTTAAATGACCAAAATACTATCTTTTTTCTTTGTTTTACCTAATTGAAATGAAAAATGAAAAAAATTTCTATTATTGACCAAATAAAAAAACTAAACTTAAATGACCAAAATGACCAAAAGGGTTCAAATGTGTTCTTTGTATCTGTAATGACAAGTTTAGAAATAACTCGAATACTAACTTTTTATGCAAAATTTTCATTTTTACAAAAATAACAAAAATAGATTTATGGTTAAAATGACCAAAATGGTCCAAATGTGTTTTTTTGTTCCTACAATGCAAAGTTTAAAATGAAAAAGTACTAATTTTTTTTATGTTTTAACTAATTAAAACGAACAAAATGAACAAAATGATCATTTTGACAAAAATGACCAAAATAGACTTAAATGATCACAATGATCAAAACGGTCCAACTTCGTTCTATTATACTTATAATGCCAAGTTAAAAACGACCAAAACATTTTTTTTCTTTTTTATGTTTTACCTTATTGAAATGACTAACACATACAACATTTCTTGCATTATAGCAACATGTTTTCAAAGTACAATACTTAAATAAGAAAATTTACTAACTAAAAAGAATGTGACCAAATATGTAAAAATTATAACTTTTAAATAGTATAATCCTATAAATGAACTTAAAAACTATTAATTTTTTAGAACATGGCCAATTATGTCATAACAATGACTTTTAAATACTACAACGTTATAAGTGAACTTAAAAATGCTCATTTTTTCTTGAATATGATCAAATGTGTCAAAATTATGACTTACATAGTATAATGCTATAAGTGAAATTAAAAATCTCATTTTTTCGGAAACTGTCCAAAGGGTAAATTACACCATTGGTCCCTCGTACACATGCCAGAAAGCGTGTTTAGTCCTTATTTTCACAAATTAACTCTGACAGTCTCTCGTTGTTATTTTTCTTGCACGATTAGTCCCTATAGATGTTGACTGTTCAATGCTTACGTTTAAGCTCCATATGTGCCTTGCACGTAGGGGCAATTTCATCTGTGCAGGGTTTGTGTCTCTTCTTAATGTTGTTGCACCATATTAGCTTACAAAACATTGCCTCCCTCTTTTCCTCTACTATCATCTCTTTCGTCTCCCCTCTTGTTCCATCGATTTCTTCCAACTGGATAACAATGATCGATATTAAATGAAATTGTGGAGCCACTGCAGTGATTCGCACATCTTATAGCAAAAGAAACCCTAGGAAACTCTACTATGCTTGTACAGTAAAGGTAAGGGTGATGATTTTAATTTTGTTCTTCATTTTCTCTAATTTTGCCCTAATTCTTGATCTTCTTTAATTGGTTCAGGGAGCATTATGCAAGTTCATAGGATGGGTGAATGATTATGATCAGGACTATGATTATATGGAGTTTAGGATGAAACTTGAAGAACAAAATTGCAAATTGAAGATTTACCTAGTTATTAGCTTTTTTTTTTTGGTTTTTATCAGTCCTTATATATAAAGTGTAGGTTTAGTAATGAAGTTCTTAGTCTTTTGTTATGTGTATTTTGTATTGTTGTTTGTATTATGAAAAAACCTTTAATTCCAGTTACAATATGTTGTGTAATCATAACGTGGTGTTCTCAGTTGGTGTTCAAATTTAATTAAAATGTGGTATTTGCAACCTATGAAATATACCATTCAATACATGCAGCATCCAATATAACAACAAAAGGAGAAAATCTTAAAATATCCAAGATGACCATTTACCATTAACAAAAAGGGACATCTAAAATAGCAACATAGTGTTAAGGCATACAAATAGTTATCCTAGATAGCAACAAAGTATCAAAATACAAAGCATAACAACAAAGTAATAAGGCAATAAATGCATAACAAAAACATAGTTATCCTTCATGATCATGATACCAAACTACAAATTCTCAAAGCATGGGGCTTTTTCCCTTCTTCCCAACTCCTTTTTTGAAACCACCATTGCAACCTGCTGCACCTATACCTGTATCTGCTCCTGCACTCTTGTTAACTCATGTATTGCAACCTTCTGCACCTTCTCATGTTGTATTCCATGTTGCACCTTGTCCTGTGCCATTCCTAGTATGTGATTATCCCTTGCAGGTCCTTCCATTATGGCTCACATTTCCATATTTTGTGCATGTTACAGATTTCCATTTTACGGACACTCCATCATCTTCAATTGTAGATGTTCTTTTTCTTGGTCTGCCAATAGGGACATGATACTTTGGTGGTATTATCTTGGTAGGACATGTGCTTATTCCCCATAAAACCTCCCGTTAATAGGTTCAACTTTGAAGACATACATTTCATTCCAAGTCTTGAGCCAAGATGCTGGGTGTAATGCCCGTAGATCTGGGCTAGTCAATTTAGAGATAATAGGGGTCGAAAACGAGTTTTCGAAAAAATATTATTTAGAATAAATAATCTTAACGAAGTTTTAGTATATGTTACAAGGTTTCCGTACATATAAAGAGCGTCGAAATCCGAGTTATAACGAAGAAGTTACGACCTGTCGAAGTTTCACGACGGAACCGACACAATACCGGGAAGCGTAAATAGTGAATTTACGATAGAGCGAGTTTTAGCCTTAGCGACCTAAACGAAAGCCATAGAATATGATAAACCGAGAGCGTCCATAAAAAGAACACCAAAATCTGACTTCGTATGAGGAAGTTATGATTTTTCGAAGTTTCGGCTTAGCAGTGTACAACCCGGAACTCGAATATTAGATCGAGCGGTTTTTAGCCGACACAACCTAAAAGAGAATGAAACATCTCGTTAATAGTAGGGTATCAGTAAAAAGACAGATGAAAACGGACGTCGGATGAAGAAGTTATGAATTTTTAACGGACCAATCGTGTCCCGGCCTGTTAAGAATATAACTTTTAAAATAGGGTCAAAATTAGCCAACAGAGTCTAAAAAAAAGTTGTAGAGTATGTTCCCGCCTTCGCGTGGATATAAAGAAGGTCAAAAACGAAGCTCGTATGCAAAAGTTATGATTTTTAGAAGTCTGAGTAGAAAATCACGAAATCTGATGCGAGATAGATGATGTGGCTTGATCTGAGCCGTCCGATGAAGGCCAGCCTTGCATCCGATGAACACCACGTCGCTTCGCCATACGCCCCACGTACGAGGTCCGGTACGCCCCGCTTACCTTCGGTCTTATCCGGGTTCTGTCCGAGTGCGAGCCAGCTGGAACACGCCTGGCAACCCTATCCGAGACTAGGCCCAGCGTAGCTGCTGGACACGCAATGTAGTCCGAGGCTGCTGGAGGCTATAAAATAACATGCGAGCCTTTCCAAAATTTTCACACCTTTCTTCATTTCTTCTCTCACTACTTTTTCTCTCTAGGGTTTTGAACCCTCCCTAAAGTCTAGGTGAACCCCTAGCACTCGAAGGAAGCCCCGAGGCTCCTGGAGTCCCGAGAAAAATGGTCTTTCGGTTCGGAAACGTTGCTCCCAACAAAGCCCGGTTTTCTATAAAACCCGCTGTAAGTGAGCTACGCCTACGCTATTTTTAATATAGTTTTTAAATAATTATAGTAATGTTATTAGGTCCTTAAAATAATTATTTGGGCTATTATTATTAGTTATATAGAGTGTTGTTTAATGGTTATATAATAATAATAATAGCTAGACTATTAATTAGTCGCGGTTAACGTTAGACTAAACCCTAGTGGTATTGATACTAGGTTTTGTCGAGGGAAAATTGTTTTGAGATAACGAAGTGTTGTCCGAGTACCGAGTCACCACCTAATCAGGTGAGTGCATAGCTACTTTCATCTTACACATAGATATGAAATATTTAATATAAATTACGTGCTATGTGTCAATATTATCTGTATACTTGTTGTCTAGCTGAACGAACGATTTTATACATGTTTTAAATGATTTAAACTGTATATGTATTTTATATCTACCATAATGTTGGGGTAAAACATGGGTAGATGTAATAGATGGAATATGAGTTGGATGATGAGTTGAGAGGTGTTATAGACCACGATGTGAGGGTGAGAGGTGGACGATGTGAGAAGCCTTTCCCCAAATGACAGCCCCGTCATTCAGCAGAGTATGGATGCAACCACGGACTATTCTAGACAGTCCAGTGGAACAATAGCTGCCTCGCAACCTGTAAGTGTTGTGAACAATGTGTTCTCCCGGTGTACTCTAAACCCTTGTGATCATGCTGACTTGATACCTAAACCCTGGTGATCATGCAGACTTGATGCCTAAACCTTGGTGATCATGCAGACTTGATGCCTAAACCCTGGCGACTATGCAGACTTAGTGCCCGTTGTGTAAACCATGGCAATGATGGACTTCGTGCCGATTCCTTAGGATGATCCTTAGGAATGAGTGAACGAGAAATAGCTGATTCTTAGGGTAGATCCTTAAGAATAAAGAAGATAATGGGGATGGGTAATTGGGTTGATTGCATGATTGTTTAAACATAATAATTATATTATTGTAAGTTGAAAACCCTATGTACTCACCAGGTTTCCCAACCTGACCCACTCAGTTTATTTATATCGCAGGTGTTGTTATGATGTCACATTATACTGAGAGATTAAGAAGATGTAAATCACTAGTGATAATGAATGTAAGTTCTGTTTATGCTTATGTTTTTGTATTGACAATGACATCACGAATGTTTTAAAATGAATATAAATACTTTTCTTCGGAAATGCTTTGATAACATATTTATCATGTTTTACTGGGAACAAATTCCGCAACATTTTTATTAAAAGAAGTACTCTAATTTTTATAAAGCATAAAAAAAATCGGTCTTTTCTGGCCGTGAAAATGGGGATGTCACACTGGGTGAACCCATGTCTTAGGTATTCTAACATTTTCATTGTTGAGCCTCATATCCCATATATCTGCTATACTATGTTTACAGGGTATGCCTGTCAGATCCCACCTGTTATATGAACAAGTTTGTTGTTCCATATTAACCACACACTAATTAGTACCTTCACGTGTAACCTGGCACTTCCCATTACCATAGAACACTTCCCTACGTTGAACTACCTTTTCTTTAATTTTTTGAAGGGTCTTAGTGGTCGTAAGAGTTAATGGGCCATTAGCTTTGTCAATTTCTTTTTGGACCATGACAATTTTGCTCATGATATACTCCCTAATAAACTCCAAGCAACTGATAATTGGCTTATCACGACCCATCACTATCTTGCTATTCAAACTCTCACACATATTATTCAACAAAGTATCACAATGTGCCCTCCCTGATAAAACACAACTGTATTAGATTACATTTAAAAATTATACACTTATCAACATAATATTATATACCTGAGAAGTGGGATCTGGACCAGTGCTTAGGTGGAATAGAATTAAGTCGATCATATGCTTCACTGTTAAGTTTCTTTAGTTCGTGTATCTTTATCTTTGTAGGGTTGGGGGACATTTCATACGTATGCAACTTGGTTTCCCAAAACTCTGTGTACACTTCTATCACCTTGTGTTTATAAATGTATGACCTAAAGTGGTTTATATCTTCGTCACAGCCCAAAGCATACAACCCAAAATCTAAATCCCAGGTTGGTCGTTTGAAATGGTAGTAAATACTTTTACCCGGTTCCATGCAATCAAGCAATTTCATCATCCCATCCATATCATGCACTGAGAACAAGTCACTATCAATGCCATCAATATATTTCATCTTCCCATTGATGTATTTGCGGCCTGAAAACTTCGTAAAAACTCCACCATAGTTCAATCGTATCGAGAACATAGATGGACTGTCAGCTGCAAAACTCAAAAAAATAAAAAAATTAAACTTTTTAACCTTTTAGGAACGTATAATGGATGATCAACTGAGTACTGTAGAACATTTTACCATATGAGTTTTGGAGATCGTATTCCTCCCATTCTTGCATAATCCTCCAGTTCACCATCGTAGAAAACTAGGGTTTTCTTGGGCAATGCAAAAGGTCGAAGGAGGATGAAATGAGAAATGATCGGTTCTGAAAGTCGTGCCATAATGGTTCATGTATACAAACCCTGAAAATTCGAAAATTCCCCAGCATTCAAGGCACGTGGGGAGCTTAAACAAAAGCATTTAACGGTTAACGTCTATAGGGACTAACCATGCATGAAAAATAACAACCAGGGATTGCCCGAATTAATTTTTGAAAATAAGGACTAAACACGCTTTCTGGTATGTGCACGAGGGACCAATGATGTAATTTACCCCTGTCTAAATATGTCATAATTGTGACTTTCAGATAGTACAATGTATAAATGAACATAAAACTGTAATTTTTACAAAACAATCACTCATATTTTGATTGCTATTTTTTAGTGCAGGTTGTGATATCTTTCACATGTAAAGGCGGGTTTGCTTTTGTCCTCACAGTCTCCCCTTGCTATAGCAACAACCACAATCAACTTACTTCTTTTTTAATCTCTCATTTTTCCACCACTCTTGGTTCATCAAATTGGAAAATGGTAAGGTAATTAGTCTATAAGTAATTTATCAAAAATATTTTTTCCAATTAAGATAGATTGGAACTGCATTATTATAAACTGGTTAATATCTTATTATTGCATCACTTTTGACCACTTTTACCCATATCGAAATGTGCATTACCATTTTGACGAAAAAATGACCATTTTAACCATTTCTTGAAAGTACACTACTATTGGAAATTATTTCATTTCTTAACTAATTTGGCACTGAAAGCTAAAAAGTCTCACAATCTTAAATAAATAAAAAAACAACCCATATAGCAGATATAACTTGGTAGAGTTCAATACCTATTTATTTCTTAAAGGAAGCCTAAGGGTCTCATGTTGACCGTATGTATCAATATGGAAGTCACCTTTTACTTGAAATGCATTACATGTCCGGAAACATCATATTTATAGATGGCATATTGGGTTGGAAGCTTGATGCATAATAATAATAATAATAATAATAATAATAATAATAAATAGATAGATAAATAAAAACAAAAACAAAAATAAAAAAGATAGACAACTTTGTTATTTTCTTTAATTTGGCTAGTCAATTTAAAACCCACTAATTAATTGTTAGAACATAGAAAAATGGTGACCCAGGTAAATACAATACAAATTTCTAGCCACTTAATAATATTGTATCAACCACATATAATTTTAACTTTAGATAATTACAACTTACAAATTACTAAATTCACTTAATTTCATTAAAAATATATGTGAGTAATCTAACACATATCCAAATAGTTTAATAATAATAATAATTACATAAATAGGAAAGCCACAAATCCAATTTTATCATCATATACTTTATTTATTTTTATAGAAAAAGAAGAAGATAAGAATACATGGGATGAGTCGTCTCACCCAAAAAAAAAACATACTTACCATTTGTAATACCAAGAACCCCTAATGAAACAACCATTATAACTAACACAATAAATACAATAAATCAATGTTCATAGATGTAAATTTCAAGTAAAGTAAGGGTGTACAAAAGACCAAACCTCTGAAAATTGTAGAGCTATGCAATTTGACAATCACCATGATTTGGTATGAAAAAATAAACAACAAAATTTAAATTTATGTATACAAATAAAAAACACTAAGAAAACAATAAACAAATGATAATTAGATTGTAAATTCTTTACAAGTTTCCTTTAACTTCACCACTACATAAAAAAATTCCAGATTTTAAAAAAATGACTTCATTAAGTAGCTTATTAATGGTGTTCATCAAACCTATTTTCATCACAACGAACCATACTATAAAATATTAAAAACAACATATAATCTTGCATGTTAAACTTTTTACTCTATCTGATGCGCAAGCATAAGGATCATTTTCGAAGACAACTCCTTCCTACAGGTAAAACCATGTAAAATTTGAGGATGGTAAAATATGTGAATGTGGCAAAACTCAAAGTAGGTGACTATTTTAACAGATTACCCAACTTCGGAAATCAATCAGAATAGCAACCTACTTCGAAAAAATCTCCATATAACATGTTTTGACATTTCTTTCAAAGTATGTTGCTATTTTTTGGTTTTTTCTTAGTTTTTCAGATAAAATTTGGTCATTTTTATTTTCATTTCGGTCATATTTTCCCGTAAATAAAATAAGTGTCAAGTGGTCTTTTTCTTTTCATATGACAGTAAAATGGCATTTTGGTTATTTTTCCACAAACATAAACAAAAAATATCAGTTCGATAGAACGAAAAACTAAATAGTAGAATAATATAATTGTTGTTACATGTGCAACAGGGGTGTGGATGCCGGAAAATGGATCTGCCTTAACAGTTTTCCTAAGAACACAACACAGAGAAAAATCGTTAAAGGACGCCCGAGTGTTCTCCTGAGACGTTGCTCTGACGATCAAGTTAGATTTATAAGAGAGGTAATTTTAGGGTAATATTCGTGAGAGAGAAGATGGATCCCTTCTTTGAGGCGGAAGAGTTCCTTTATACCTGCTTCTAAAAGATCGTGGGGACCCCGTCCAATTAGCGTGAGACGTGGCCTCCTCTTACTGGGAGATTTGCCTACGCTAACTAACTGCTAGGTGACGCCCACATCACCTGAGCTATTCGTCACCTTCTGATTGGCTATGGGTGAATGAGGAGATCAAGTGAAATGTTCTTTCCTTGTGATGGGAAGTGAGCTATCAACCCGACGTTGGATTGCGTAGGCCAAGACCAGGTCTTGGCCAATGTACTAGCATGTTAATGCTCTGTCTAGGCCTTCCGTTAAGTTTAACGTGACCAGGTAACGTTAACAATAATTGATTAACAAACACACACAAAAATGGTCCTTGCATACGAAACAAACCAAAAAAATCAAATATTGCGGCATAATTTTATTTACAAAAAAATCAACATTAGAGGTAACCATTATATGAAATGTCTACGTATATGAAATTACATAAATAATCAGTGTACATTAAAGGTAAGTCGTTTACACAAATGAAATGACAGTTAATGTACACAAAATTTTCATAAAAAATACAAATTGTTTAGATAATAGAATTCAAGAAAGCATCACCCAAAAGTCAAAATCAGCTAAAGTTTCAAATACACAACAAATTTTTTCTCTTTCATAAAAAAATACATAACAAAATTTTAAGTATTTCAAAATAAATCATTTCAATTAGGATCAGAATATCATATAGGTATCGTTCAATGAAATGACCAAAGAATACACATCAAAGTCACATACATTCCATGCCAAATTTGTTGGTAAAATATTTACTGAAATTTCAGTTGACGGATATAAAAAAGGTAACAGTTTGAAGCATCTAAACGAAAACACAGTTCTAGTAAAAAAAAACAGCCCTTTAGTAAACCAAACAATTGACATTAAGAGTTGTTCACATCAAAATACAAAGAGGTTGATGTTGTGAAAGTCAAATAACAGTCAGAATAGTAATTTTTTTCCTTATTTCTACACTCACAAATCAATTATAAATAAAACACACGCGAGTTTATGGAAAGAAACAAAAATCATATTCTTAATTATATAATGTTCTACTTATTACTAAATTTTTTTATGATTTCTAGAAACACGATCAATTGAGAAGTTGAATCAAACATGTGTTTAAAAAACCAAACACAAATCTCTTTCTTAATAGTGAAATGCTATAATTATGAAATAATACCGAGTAAATTGGCATAATAATCCATGGGTATAGTAATAAGATGAAGAATGGAATCATTGTGTAGAGCAGAAAAATCACCTGCATTCGAGTAACACCCTAAAAGTGGTTCCCATCCTGCATCCCTAATTTCTTGAATTGCTTTTTTAGAGCTACTTACTTGATTCATGGCATTTACGATGTCTTGATCTTTTCTTTATAATGTTGTATTCAAATGATTTGAGACTCCAAAGATATCAACCATTAAGTGTAGACAAAACACGAAATCAAACGACTTTAATAACCTTAAGATGCAAATTGTTTCAGCTTTATGATCACTATTACTATTATCTTTATCAAGGTCTTCAACTACTTCACAAATGAAAGAATATATGTTCCTGATTTATCAATAGAGATGAAAAATAAGAACCCCAACGAGTATCACATGGTCCTTTGATACCCATTTCATGGTTCAAAACGATACCACTCTCAGGCTCACCTAAAATTTACCATACAAAAAATTAATTAGCATAAGATAACTAAAAATATTTTAATAATAAACTTAATACATTTACAAAACAAACCTCTAACCAATGTTTCCATAACTTTATTTGCTTGCTTTTTTGTTAAATTATCTCGTCGCATGTAGGAAGATCCAATAATGTTTAACAACTGAGAAACCACGTCAAAGAAATTATAAACCTCTGAGTGAAATTTTGCATTACACACCAAGAGTAACTGTAACTAGTGAGCAAAACAATGAATAAAGTATGCATGTTTTGTTTTATTCATAATCAAAATCTTTAAATGCACCACTCATGTTACTAGCCATATCATAACCTTGCCCTCTAATGCTAGAATGACAAAGACTCCACTTTGAGAACATATCATAAATGGTAGCCTTTAGCGTCAAAGATGAAATGTCACTAACATTTCTTAGGCCAACAAACCTTTCTACAACTTCCGATTTTTATTTATAAACTGCAATAGTAATGCCAATTGTTCTTTACAAGAAACATCATGTGACTCGTCTACTAAAATTGCAATATATATATATATATATATATATATATATATATATATATATATATATATATATATATATATTCCACGATCTTCCATAATAACATTCATAACTGCATCTAAATATGCATGTATGATATCATTGCATTTCAATTATATATTTATTGGAGCATTCTTTAACACAACACGATCTACCATATCACATCTATTGGATAACCATTGTTAAAGTTTAAGAAAGTTACCTTTATTATCTGATTCTTTCTTCTCATTATGACCACGAAATGCCAATCCCTGTCGCAATAGGTGTCTAACACAATCAGTTTTGATAACCATTGTTAAAGTTTAAGAAAGTTACCTTTATTATCTGATTCTTTCTTCTCATTATGACCACGAAATGCCAATCCCTGTCGCAATAGGTGTCTAACACAATCAGTTGAAGGATTTAAACGAGTACGATATTCTTTTTCTTGTAAAGTGGTATCTTTCTCAAAAGCAAACGTTATGGATTGCCTTTGTTAATGTCGAGACGGAGCAACAATACGTAAGTATTTAATTATAATTTTATCATATAATTAAGTGTTTATTTATACCTAATTGTTAATCACTTTTGGAAAACATAGAATCAGTTAGTGGAAAAGCTCTTAGAACAAATGCAAGGACCAGAAGGTAAAAGAGAGTTAACACCTGCTAAAGAAAGAGCTTCTTTTGAGTATTAGGTGAACATGGCCATATCAGAGGCATCGGCTGAAAACCTTCTGGTATCCCGCTGATTGCACAACCATCACAGCCAGAACCACAGTCGTCACAACCATCACAGGTAAAACAAGATTATTTAATTTCAACAAATAGGGAAGTTCCCTTTCCAAAATAAATGCATGTTTATTTAACAATTTTGGTTTGTGGTGATTATTTGCTAAAAGCTTTGGTAATTGGTTTTTTGTTCTAAGTGCAAGAAATAGCAATGTACTTTGGTTTTTTGTCCCTAGTTTAAAAATAACAATGTACTTTGGCATCAATAAATGCATGTTGATTTGGTAATTGTGTTTTGTCCCAAGTGCAAGAAATAACAATGTACTTTTAGTATTTCTTGTATTTAAGTCCAATAAATAGCAATGTACTTTGGTATTTCATGTATTTAAGGTTCTTTAGCACAAAAATGTAGATTATTTAATTTCAAAGTCTCATATATCTATATAATGATTAATAAATGCATGTTTATTTGGTAATTGTGTTTGAAATTGTGTTTATGTTTTAAGTGCAAGAAATAGCAATGTACTTTGGTTTTTTGTCCCTAGTTTAAAAATAGCAATGTACTTTGGCATCAATAAATACATGTTGATTTGGTAATTGTGTTTTTGTCCCAAGGGAAAGAAATAGCAATGTAATTTTGGTATTTCTTGTTATTAATTGCGCGAAATAACAATGTACCTCGGTGGTTTTTGTTAATGTTTGATAATTTAACTTATAAGTTTATATATTTTGTTATGTATTATGTAGTTGAAAAATCTTCGGGCAATGCTCAACGACCCGACGTGTAAGGAGGAGCTTTATGCGTTTTTTCAATCATGGAAAGATCAAGGAGGAAACGACGAGAACGAAGATGATGATTCGTCGGATAATTAGTTTGTGTTTTGTATGTTAGACCTGTTGTGAAACTTTGGTACTTGTTGGAATTATAAAATTTTGGTTGTTTATTTTGATATGAAATTAATTATAACACTATTTGGTACCTAATCGGATGTGATTATGTATTTTTTTTCTGCATTTAATGTCATTACATATCGGTTTTTTTGTACCCAAAATCGTTGATTAAAAAAAAATTAAATGAAAAATGTTATTACCTGCGACACTATTATCGGCAACAGAAGGTATTACCGGCAACAAGGACATTAGTGACAACATATATATGTTTACCGGAAATATTTTGAGCAATAGCGACAGAGCAGTTCCGACGACTTTGATAGCCTTTAGCAACGACTTTTGTCGCCGCTAATTCCTTTTTTTCTTATAGTGATCTACTATAAATATAGAATTTATTTCATTTATTTATATTTTTTTTTTAATGTGTGCATACCACATACGCTCACATACAATTAGCATTACATCATATTTCTTGTTCTTTGGACATCCCAATATTTAATCATATCGTAAGTAGTTGTACAAATACAAGTTGTTAAAGTTTGTCCGACTGTTAGATAGCCGGCATCTTTGCCAAATGACTTTTATTCTTAATTTTTAGTAATTTGTCCTTCTTGGAGAGGAATGTTGATAGTCGACATCTTAAAGTTTGGCTAACTTATTGGAGAGGAATGTTGATATTTCGTTGCTGTTTTGCCCTTCTTGCGATTTACAGGTGGAGGATTCTAATCATATGTTTGTTGATGATTTAGAGGAGAATCTTCAAGTGGCTTGATCTCTATTTCCCTTTGTTTAATAATATTAATGATTTATGCTTGTGGTGGATTCAGCTAGCTTAAACCAGTCAAAAAAAAAGGTGGTAGAAGTCATCATGATCACCACGATTTGGATGTTATGTATGTTTCGGAAAGTAATGTGTAGAGTATTCTAAGTGTAGTTGAACCTCTCGCTTGACTGTAGAGGTGTAATAGATTTTGTCAAGATAATCTTTTTTATATATAATGTTTGGGATATGTGTTTATCTTGTATTAGAATTAGAATGTGTTCAGATGTTTATCCTAATTATAGACTGAATCGCAGCTTGTATAATTCTTTATATTAGGATTGATAATCAATGAAAATCACACACGCCATTGTCATCGTGCATTGTTGTTCCATTTGTAGAGAGCTTTGAACCATAATTGTGCAAGTGATTTGGATATTAATCATATTATTCCAAATAATTCATTATCCTATAACTGATTACAAGCTAGTAACCTTTTTAAATTGTAAAAATGTAAAATTATTTAAAATTGATTTTTTTGTAATATAATTAAATGTTTATATTAAAAACCATCATTTTTTTGTTGTTGTAAATTTTCAACAAAAAGACAATTAAATACATTCAATAAGTTGTATTCAATTTCTTTACATTCTTTTGTTGTAACTTTACATAATCACGACTCGTCCCTCCATAATCCATTGATTAGACATGGCTGACTAGTGAATAAAAGCTAAGAAAAAATGACCTCCAACTGTTCATACACCAGACAATTGTTCAATGATTCTCAAATTTGGAATATTTTTTCTTATCGGGATGATTTATTCTCGAATATATAGTTGACATGTGATACATGTGGAAATTTTGAAAGTTCGGTTGAGTTTATTCTTGGCTCTGTGCATGGGCAACATATGCATGATTTCTGGTTAAAAACAGTTTGAATAAAATGAATATAATAAAGTTGGTCATGGGTCTTTCAAATTAGTCAAAAAGAAAGTATATATATAGCGATTTGAATGTTATTCTATTTGATAAGAACATATTCTATTCCACTAATATTCTATATATCATCATAGATTCGGGTCAATATTTCTTTTTGTGTACTTATATGTCATCATATAATGATCTTATTTGGTGAGATCAAATAGTATGAAGAGTCATAAAGTGAGACCAAAATGAGACGTCATTTCTTACATAGCAGAAGACAAATATCGATATGAAAGGATCAGGACCGATCTCGAGATTTCAGAGGTCCAATGCACTTTAGTAAAATAGTTGACCCTAAAACTTAAATTATAAAATAATAAAATACAAAGTACTTTCTCATTTCATCTTATAATATACTTTTAATACAAAACTACACAAAAAAATTATACTTGTTTCACGGTTTTTAATTCCAAGAGGCATGCTAATTGCTAAATTTTGAATTTAAAAGGAACTCTTCTATTGAGTTTTGAGCAACCAAGTGAGACTTTGAATGTAAAACTCTGAATTAGAGATCAACACTTTAGAAATTAGTCAATTAGAATCTAGAGCCATTGAAGCTAAAAGAGAAAGATAGAAAGTTAGAATATAAACATACCTAGGGGTGGCAAATCATGCTATCGTTTCGTGTTTCTGTCTGACACGACACGACACGACAATGTTTTATATAGCACGAACACGACACGACACGATGTTGTGTTTTTTTTAACTAACACGGAAACGAACGAATTAAAAAACGACAAACACGACACGACACGAAAAATATAACATATACTAAAAACTAGTTTATTTAATGAATACTTTATCAAATATAACACGACAAACACGAAAAACACGATAAAGAACTGCTAAATCGTGTCAATTTCGTGTTGAATTTTGAACATGAACACGACACGACACGACATCGTGTTTTTTACAGTTAACACGAACACGAATTCAAATTTCTGTTTCGTCCCAATTTCGTTTCTTGTCGTGTCGTGTTATAAATTGTCACCCCTAAACATACATGGGTTAGTAATTTTAAAAGACTGTCGAGTTGAATTTCAATCAAGATTCACAAAGATTAGAGTCGAAGATAAGAGCCAATGATTGTGATTTTTGAAGGCCGAAGAGCGAAGACAAGAACCGAAAACTAGGTTTCTAAATTTTTTATTACGACTATGAATTCTGGATTGTAATTGTGATTCTTAAATACGAATGATAGTATGTGAAATTGAGACTGAGATTGTTACCACTTAGTCACCCACAAAGGATCAGAATCATTGTCATTAATTTCACATGTATCACCAATTGGAAATTGGTCATTAAGAAATTCAAACCAAATTCCCACTTTCCAGTTTTCGAATTTGTGAGGTCGTGAACATTGATAAACCTAAAGAGACACCTTTGAAGTGAATAAAAAATTTAGGCCCCTAGGGAAGAATAGACCCTGTACATAGGCACACCTTCTGAACTCCCCTTGGGTAGGTTAAATTAGTTATTTTATTTTCATGTAAATATAAATGATTCTCATAGGGCCGATCCTTACACTCTATAGGCCCTGCACAGTTGACTAAATTAGGCCTTAAGCTACTAAACTCTAAAATATAGAATTTATCATTGAATGATTCATGTGCACGTTCACTACAAATGTGAAATCAAGAGCAAAAAATATCCAACAACCAAACAACAATGAAATGAGTAGTCATGAACTTCATAATGATTGGAAGAAAGGGAAAAATAGAGTATGAGCTCATCACATTGATTAGACATGGCTGACTAGTGAATAAAAGCTAAGAAAAAATGACCTCCAACTGTTCATACACCAGACAATTTTTCAATGATTCTCAAATTTGGAATATTTTTTCTTATCGGGATGATTTATTCTCGAATATATAGTTGACATGTGATACATGTGGAAATTTTGAAAGTTCGGTTGAGTTTATTCTTGGTTCTGTGTATGGGCAACATATGCATGATTTCTGGTTAAAAACAGTTTGAATAAAATGAATATAATAAAGTTGGCCATGGGTCTTTCAAATTAGTCAAAAAGAAAGTATATATATAGCGATTTGAATGTTATTCTATTTGGTAAGAACATATTCTATTCCACTAATATTCTATATATCATCATAGATTCGAGTCAATATTTCTTTTTGTGTACCTATATGTCATCATATAATGATCTTATTTGGTGAGATCAAATAGTATGAAGATTCATAAAGTGAGACCAAAATGAGACGTCCTTTCTTACATAGCAGAAGACAAATATCAATATGAAAGGATCAGGGCCGATCTCGAGATTTTGGAGGTTCAATGCACTTTAGTAAAATAGTCGACCCTAAAACTTAAAAATTATAAAATAATAAAATACAAAGTAGTTTCTCATTTCATCTTGTAATATACTTTTAATACAAAACTACACAAAAAAATGATACTTGTTTCACGGTTTTTAATTCCAAGAGGCATGCTAATTGCTAAATTTTGAATGTAAAAGGAACTCTGCTCTTGAGTTTTGAGCAACCAAGTGAACCCTGAATGTAAAAATCTGAATTAGAGGTCAATACTTTAGAAATTAGTAATTTAGAGCCATTGAATCTAAGAGAGAAAAATAGAAAGTTAGAATATAAACATACTTGGGTTAGTAATTTTAGAAAACTGTTGAGTTGAATTTTAATCAAGATTTACAAAGATTAGAGTCGAAGAGCCAATGATTGTGATTTTTAAAGGCTGAAGAGTGAAGACAAGAACCGAAAACAAGGTTTCTAAATTTTTTATTGCAACTATGAATTATGGATTACATTTGTGATTCTTAAATACGAATGATAGTATGTGAAATTGAGACTGAGATTGTTACCACTTAGTCACCCACAAAGGATATGAATCATTGTCATTAATTTCACATGTATCACCAATTGGCAATTGATCATTGAGAAATTCAAACCTAATTCCCGCTTTCCAATTTTCAAATTTGTGAAGTCGTGAACATTGATTAACCTAAAGAGACACCTTGGAAGTGGGTAAAAATTTAGGCCCCAAGGGAAGAATGGACCATGTTCATAGGCACCTTCTGAACTCCCCTTGGGTCAGCCCTAGAAAGGTTAAATTTGTTATTTTGCTTTAATGTAAATATAAATGATCCTCATAGGGCCGACCCTGATACTCTATAGGCCTTGCATAATTCACTAAATTAGGCCTTAAGCCACTAAACTCTAAAATATAGAAATTATCATTGAATGTTTCATGTGCACATTCACTACAAATGTGAAATCAAGAGCAAAAAATATCCAACAACCAAACAACAATGAAATGAGTAGTCATGAACTTCAAAATGATTGGAAGAAATGCAATAATAGAGTATGAACTTATCACATTACACGTTTACAACTAATATTCATGAGCTTTTGCCTAATAACTATAAAGTATAACTTAATATCATAATTTTGAAAAAAAGGAGCACAAATGGGTAAAAGAGAAGATGATACAATATAATATGTAATTTAACAAAGTTAGACAATAAAAAGCTTTCATTGATAGATCGTCCAAAGTATGATTCAAGGCCTATGAAAAAAAAAAACAAATCAAAAGTTAAAAGCAATAATAGAAAATAGTACAATATAATATGTAGTTTGAGTAGAAAAAGAGAAAAACATTTAGGTTTAAAGAATGCATCGCCTCTTAGACTCTATCCACTATACTTTCTTATGTGGGTCCTGTTACAAAACTCCTTTGGGCCGACCTTGGATTCTCAAATCAATAGGATTTTGATTGTATGCAATTAAACTATCTAAAAATGTTTCAACATCAACTAAATATTAGCTATCATTTTAATCTGAATAAAACTTTGAGGGTTTCAAAAATAGGATATTACAACATTTTTTGTCAACCTTTAACCTCTAGCTCTTGTTGTCTTTCTTAATCTTACATTCGTCTAAGCATATCGACAATTGATTTGAGATTTAGCAAAGTAACAATTTTTTAATTATTTAACAAATTAATAAGATTGAAAAAAGGTGCATTTAAAACCAATATCATCATTTTCTTATAATGATTGCTAATATTTCTGAAAAAGAAATATATTATATTTTTTTAAGCAATGTAAGATGTGTGTGTATTTTTAATGGACTTACTGCGGAGAAGATTTAATGATATTTCTGAAAAAGAAATATTATACAATGATTTAAAAAAATATATAGTAATATGGATTTGTTGGGTTAAGTGAGAAGATTATGTATAAATCATTAAAAGCTGTATGATATCATTTTTTTCTTTTATATAAACCCTATTCCAATATTATTATTTAACGTGGTTATTTATAACTTTATTTTATAATATTTTCTACTTTAACGTTTATTTTATATTTAATATGTCATATATATTTGTAAATTCAACATTTGACACAAATAATTTAATAAACTTTAATATTCATTCAAGATTTCAAGTTGCAACCATATTAATAGTCTAAGGAATGGGCCTCTGGATAAGAAAGGCCCATCAAATTATTCATTTCATAAAATCAGGAAAGTTGGAAACACTTCGTGTTTGGTATCGGTTTAACAAAAACCCAAATTATAAGGTAAAGACTAAAGACATGTATTTTATATTTCACTAGAAATCATAATTTGTTTATATAATCATTTCGAGATATATTTTAAATAAATATTTTTAATCCAAAAGTTACGATATATTTTAGCGTATAACTCTTATCTTTAATGTTATTTTAAAAATTTAAAGTTATATTTTAGTAATGCTTCTACACCAATAAAAATTATAATTTTCAGCTAACAACTTACAACTCAATTCCTAGCTAGTTTTGACCAATCGTAAATAATAAATCTCTGATCTCTGATAAACAAAACTAAATTATGTCACTTGTCCATTTTCTATACCATTATTTTGACACGTGATATTTTCTCATAAATTACTTTCCACATATTTATTCTAAACTAGGGGTAAGACTCGTGCATTACTCAAGTTGATTAAAAAACAGATTAAATATCAAAGTGTAAACAATAAGTATATTTTAAAATAAAATTTCGAAATAAGAAAAAAATGAAACTTTATTACTATCACGTTTATTGCATTTAATACTTAACATATATAAATATAAGTATTATGTCGTTTTTTAATTTTAAAATTGAAAAAACAAGAAATTGACATTTGAATATTATTTATTTTAAAAATATCATAAAATGACAAATGTTAAAATTCATTAGAGATTGACATGTATCAAAATTGATGTTCATTTATTATAGTAAGATTTCATTCCTAATCAGCAATTTAAACTAGCAACAATGATATTATCCCTAAAAATCAGCTAAAAGTTAATCTAATAATTTGAAATTGACTCATATTAAGCAATCAATCAACAAAACTAATCTTATCGATATATTAGAAACAATGCTCAATAACTTCCTTTCTTATATACCTTATGATGGGTTTTGATCATAAGACATCATATGTGCTCATACAAACCCTAAAGCTTGGATCTAGGTTTCTCTATTGTACATACTTTGAATCCAAGACTTTGAACCCTAATTCTAGCATATGGAAATCAGAATTCACATGTAAATAGGTTTAAGAACATACCTTGATTGTTATATAGCAATAACAATCCAATTCCTCCTTGAATTGACCTTGGAAAGCTGAGAGTCACAAGTGTCACTCCTCTAATGGCTTACAAACACCATAAGCAAGTGGAGAAGGTATAAAGAGAGAGGAGGGAGGTTAGAATTCGTCCTTAGGACCTCTTGGGAAGGTTTGGACGAATTCCTAAGCCCTATGGGGTTTATATAGGTGTAAAGATTAGGGTTTTTTATCCTTATCTAGTTGCTTGCCCACCAAGCAACCATAAGATAAGTCTTAGAAACCCTTATCCTAGTCGAATTCTAAGGGATTTACACCTCAAATTCGTTCACCATATATATATAAGATAATCCTTACCTTATTTTGTAACTATCACATAATTACAATTCAGCCCCTCTAGTTTAATTAATTACACTTGATCACAAAATTAATTCTTAATTAATTATTGACCAATATTAATTAAACAATTATGATTTCTCCTTTAATATATTATTCTTATAACATATTAATAAATCATAATAACTTCTCTCTTTATTTATTCCTCCAATCAAGTTGCTTTGGTGAAGACAACCCAAAAGGACCATGCACCATCGGGTCAAGTACATACCAAAATAGTTATGGACTTAGACACTAATCCAACAGTCTCCCACTTGGATAAGTCTAATAACTATTCTGCGTATGACTTTGGATCCCGATCTGCAATCGTAGCTTTCCAAAGCCGCTGTCAACTCTGATCATATCAAATACGCGTGTCCTTAGATAAGGGATCATATATTCCTCCATTCTAGATATCATATGAGATATGATTTCAAATCATTCTCTTTGTACTATATCTCGATTCCCGATTTATGACGACTGACTAATTGAACAAATCAAATTAGCCCTAGCCCGGCCGAGCATTTACGTTTGTCATCACTAAATCATCGAGGGGCCCAAAGATATCGCTTTTATCCTACTTTGAATAAAAGGAACAGATAAACTTTGATACAATGCTCGCTTGCACTCACACACCGAATCACACACAACAATATGTTTTATAACACCAAGTTACTAGTGCGTTTACATATTATCAATGTGCAACCGATTCGCAAGATACAACTCACACATCTCGGTTTCAAGAATATAAGATGTTATCGTCTCACCAATCACTCGTGATACAATTCATGGAGTGATCCAAGTGAGCGTGGGTTTAATCCAATGCTCAAATCATATTCGTAAGCACTCATGAACGTTGCAGCAAACATTTGCTTATGTCTAATACTTTTCTAGACAATCCACACACCAATTCACGACAGTCTTCATTCATATCTACTTCCAACATATGAACGATTGTGGCCCGTTTGAATAATTCGATTATTCTTAATAAACTCAATTATTCTGGAAGTTAAAACATGCAAATGTGAAACACAAGAATAATACTAATCCCATATGGCCTCAACCCTTTGAGCATAAATAAAACACCTTTTATTTATCACCATATTGATTACTCATTATTTGTAGTTCCGGGTAATCAATTTCTTACTTGAATTACAACACTTGTCCCATGCTCCTAGCATGCACACAATGTTTACCTATGGTTCTTACTTTGTGAAATAGATCATATTGAACACATTTCCAATAATTATCATTTCTCAACTCCAAATCCTTTTTCCATAAGTTAAAGAATATCAAATTCTTGTTACTTATAGAATATGCTAGATTCTAACATTCTACGCAACTATCCTTTCGTAATGTCACTACACCAAAGTCACAAAGACTATTGCCAATGATATTACAAAGTCCTCTATCGGAGATTGTTACAAGACAATTCCATAGACGTGATGTCTCTCACTCAAAGTACATTCCTTTGAACATCCTTTTGCATAAAAGTTTCTAATCTAGTCATAGATTTTCAATATTCAATTCCCAATATGGACACACTTCCATATGTTCCATATGACAACTCATTCTTAATAGAATCTTATCTATTCGTAATGATGTCGATACGGTCCATCCAATATGGAAACATTTCCATATTTTCCAATACTATACTTCCAACTACTCACAAGCGACCAATCCTCGTCGGACTTTGGGTTGTCCTTTGATAGTTGTTTAATTGTTTTAGTCAAAACCAATTCTAGTCCCTTTTCCCTCTAAATGCGCTCGACATTTGGAAAATTTTAGAATGGTCAAACATTAAAGTATTTGCAATCGATCCTATACCCGAAGCGTATGGGACACGACGCATAATGTTTTATTTGCTATGTTCTCAAAATTCGAATTGTGAAGAGGGATGCCGTAATCATAATTGAAATTTTAAGAACACACTATGTACCTTTGACTAAATTTTATTAACATTCCACAACCTAAGCCTTTAGATTTGAAATGAAGCATAATATTCTCTCCCTTAATTATAGTAAAACAATTCTTCAACTATTGCGACTTTGCAAAGTATGACTCTTGTTTTCTATAATTAATATTGCTAACCTTGCAATACTTTCCTTAATAATCATATGATCATAACTTTTATGCTGCCACTATCTTGATGATTATTATAAAACATAACACTTATGCTCCCACTAGCTTCGACATGTATTCATAAACATCTTAACTTTCAGAAAACCAATGCTTATTGAATTTCTTAAGTTCATGTTCCTAATACTTAGTGCTTTGATAATCTTTTATCAAGGTTTTTTGAACTTATACACCTTTGCCTTCGATAGTTCATATGTGTGTCTAAACAATTAAGACTAATTGCCAAACCTCACAATTCAAATTATGGAAAGGGATGCCGTAACCATGATTGAATTTGAGAATGCAATTTTACAATCACTATCTTCTTAAAATCTCTCTTAGTGAAAGCATTTCTTCACAATCATTTTCATGAAGGAGGAAATCTTATGACACTTAGATTTGAGCGGTGTATGTGTTCCTATCCATGTGAATTTGTTAAAACTAAAGTTTACGACAAATTCAAACTCATATGGACCGAACTTTCTTAATCTTGATTTCTTGCCTTTATGGTAGCACAGCTGCCCACCATGTCTTCCAAGTAGTTAAGCAGCTCACCCTTTCCTATCAATGTACCTTTCATCGATTAAGGTGCTTTGCCTTTTATGCGTTCAAAATGAGAACTCATAGAACTTACATGCATAATTAACTTAATTGGAACAACACATAATCAAAATATTGTCATTACGATAGGTTGTAAACCTCAACTCGTGTGCTAGTGATGATCGATAAGGTTTATTTGATTTGTTCTTGAAACCTTTCAAGACCATTAAGACTCCCACTGACTCCTTGACATATACGATTCTCTTGTCAAAACATTTCTTGACAAACAAATATTCAAGAGTTAGTGTAGCTTTTATCAAAACACTTCATAAATTGGTACTAGTTGGTCTTTGTCTTATCCAAGACATCACAACTTACCACATTTAATGAATGTTGTAAACCTTTAATACTTTTCACTCATTGTCACAATCTTAACTTTAAGACTTGTTATTGGGACGAAGTATGATTGACTTCTTGATTTAACCATTTCTTCAATCCTTGATTCCTCTTCTTAGACATACAATTGTACTAAGACTCACTTAGAGGATCAATTGAGATATGGTTCTTAATCATTAAGACCTATCATAAAGCATAAAAGCTACTCTCCCTTCTTCTTAGAATGGAGAAACTTTTATCTTTCTGCCTACTTGATTCTTCTTATTCGTTTTGCTATTGATTTAAACTTTTTTTCAATCAATTCAGAATTACACTTAATCTTGTAAGTATAATCATATTTACCAGACTTTTAGTAAATCATGACGAATATCTTTGTTACTCTTATGGTGGACTTTGATCAACACATAACTTTGTGTACTCGATCTCCTAGTCCTTTACTTGACTCTTTGTCAATGAATTAGTCTAATTTCCAAATACGAAATTTCTCATTCATCATGCATCCACGTTGCATGATTCCAAGTTTCTGTCCAATTGAAACTTGGGCAATGAGAAACTCTCCCTATATGGTAAATTCTCGACTTTTCCATAAACACCATAAATAAGAATTATATCCATTTGTTGTAGAAATATGCAAACACCAATTTTCATAACAATTTCATTGCAAGGAAATAAACAAATAAATAAGTCAAACGAAAATTTATTTTATTTATAAAAGCAGCGGAAAAATTTGTCCTTACAATGCAAAATCCATTGAAAACTACGTAAAAAGAAAATTTCTAACAACTCTATCATAACTCTCTAGGCTCAAAATCTAATCTTCAAGTCCATGCGATCAAGATCCATTCCTTGTGATTAGATTCATCTTGCTTTTTTCACCAAGCTTCCTTTCTTTTCACCGATCCTGCAAAACATCCAAATGCAATCTTATCACATTATGTATTAAGAATCAATGAATAGGAACTTAATTGAGTTAGATAGTGGATTTTACCTGAAGCGCAGCCATACTCTTTGACTCTCCCATCTTTTGGACTCTTCAGGCTCTTTTGGCAGACTTGTATCCAACGCCCTTTCTTTTGGCAGCAAACGCAGGTCGGTTCTCCTAGAACGTCCTCGGAAGTATGGTCGGTTGACTCTCCCAACAAATACGCTCCATTGCTTCGCCAAATAATTTCTGATTCAGCAGCAATGAGCATGTAAGTTAGGTCAATGAGGTTGTCGTCATGATCCATCATATAATACTTTATTTTGAACTCATTATATGATTCTGGAAGTGACTGCAAAACCCAATTCACAGCCAACTCATTCGGGAATGACACACCCAACATTATCAACCTATCAATGTGTGATTTCATTCCTAAAACGTGGGCACACACGGGTTTACCATCTTCATGTTTCATTTCCAATAGGGATTTAGTGATATTGAACCTTTCAATTCTTCGATCATGTGGGTTGGGGAGAACAATAGGAGGAGGAGGAGGAAGTGAAGCATGATTTCTCGTTCCTCGATTGAATCGTGGAATACCATCTTCATATGGAATGCTTGTTCCACGGGATTTGGGAAGACCATAGTTGTCAAACTTTGACATCTACAAAACGGGAGAAAAAACAAATTCAAGTTAGTTGATTGATTGAGTCCTTAGTAAATCACCCAAATGAAATACTAAGGCTAGGACCCAACACAATATTCTACAACTCGGGAGAGGGATGCCGTAACCCTAATTGCAGAACATTTGAAGGTAAGTGAATGACGATTCACTAATTTCCACCACGAAAAATGAAAAAGAAATTTAAGTTTTAAACCTATGAAAACTCCTAGATCCTTTGAGATTCATTGAACTTTCAATGGCATGTTTAAATCTCGATATGCCCCTCTTGTTTGTGATTGGGATGCCGAGGATCACAAAGCGGGTGTGAATAACCATGCAAACTTACATGGTGCCCTCACATGTTACAGTCACCTATTCGATGTGCCGGTAAACCACACACGCTCCACCGAACTATGACAAACATTGAGTCAGCCTTTGCTACCTTTGCTTAGAACCATTTAGTGTGCCGGTAAACCACACACGCTCCACTAACGTCTTCGCAAGGGCACAAAGTGTAATTTCATGGAATTGCATCAATTCACTTTTGCCTAAGTAACTAAGATTGGGAATTTGAAAACATTTAGTTACTTTAATAATTCATTATACTTATAATGGAAGGTTTCGTCATATCCTACTCGTTCGGCTAACGACCCTCCACTAGTCAAGAGTGCGGTGGGTAAGAGTGGATACCCATTCAATCGCCATTTTATAGGCAATTTCCTTAAACACCCCTTATAGACCAGCTTCGTGAATGAGGCCTACTAACGGTAAGACTGACTTTTACTCATACATATATATAATGTTAGACTTTTAATGTTATATATATAGTATAGGGTGTATTTTATACTTTCAAAATACTTAGGTGGTCTAATTTAACAATTATACCTTTAATTCAAATTAAATTGTAAACCTAAACTTTTATGGATTTATTAAACCTCTTTTAATTATACACCTTAATTAATTAATAAAACCATAAGGGTGTGATTTGAACTTTTTCAAAATTATGCTAGGGTTTTCGAATTTAACATTCCTAATTAAACTTTTAATCAACTTTTAAATTCCAAAATTTGAGGGCAGGTTTTGAAACATTTCAACACATTAGGGTTTCAACTATTTAAATTTCAAAACTACAAAACTATTGGGTTCAAATTTAAACTATAAAACCTAAAGGGCAAAATATGAAACTTTTCATAACAACGAGGATCAAATAACAAATAATTCAAATTAACATTTAATCACATAATTATCCATATTTGATGATTTCTTGCAAAATAATTTATCAATTTACTTAAAATAATTAATCAATTATCTTATAAGGAAACAATTATTTTATTAATTGATAAATATCTTCAATTAGATTAAAAACATAGTCAAATATATCATATAATCGGATTAATATTAATCTAACATGATAAGGTAATTATCCCAATGCAAAAACAGCAAGAAATCCCGAGATAAGCACTATCTGATGCACCGACTCGCCGAGTCACCCTCTGGAACTCGACGAGTAGGGCTGACTCGCCGAGTCCACGAGTGACTCGCCGAGTCCACGAGTGACTCGCTGAGTCAGGTCGAACAGTGAGGCCAAAATACGATTTTCAGTTACATTAAGCATCAATACAATAGGAACCAATCATGGCTCTGATACCACTGATGGGTTTTGGTCATAAGACATCCTATGTGCTCATACAAACCCTAAAGCTTGGATCTAGGTTTCTCTATTGTACATACTTTGAATCCAAGAATTTGAACCCTAATTCTAGCATATGGAAATCAGAATTCACATGTAAATAGGTTTAAGAACATACCTTGATTGTTATATAGCAATAACAATCCAATTCCTCCTTGAATTGACCTTGGAAAGCTGAGAGTCACAAGTGTCACTCCTCTAATGGCTTACAAACACCATAAGCAAGTGGAGAAGGTATAAAGAGAGAGGAGGGAGGTTAGAATTCGTCCTTAGGACCTCTTGGGAAGGGTTGGACGAATTCCTAAGCCCTATGGGGTTTATATAGTTGTAAAGATTAGGGTTTTAGTCCTTATCCTTATCTAGTTGCTTGCCCACCAAGCAACCATAAGATAAGTCTTAGAAACCCTTATCCTAGTCGAATTCTAAGGGATTTACACCTCAAATTCGTTCACCATATATATAAGATAATCCTTACCTTCTTTTGTAACTATCACATAATTACAATTCAGCCCCTCTAGTTTAATTAATTACACTTGATCACAAAATTAATTCTTAATTAATTATTGACCAATATTAATTAAACAATTATGATTTCTCCTTTAATATATTATTCTTATAACATATTAATAAATCATAATAACTTCTCTCTTTATTTATTCCTCCAATCAAGTTGCTTTGGTGAAGGCAACCCAAAAGGACCATGCACCATCGGGTCAAGTACATACCAAAATAGTTATGGACTTAGACACTAATCCAACACCTTAATCATTCCCTAATTTTAACATTCTTCTCTGTTCGTTTTTCTTGCATCGCTAAGATAACAGCCTCCATTGACTTGCCAACTGCTACCATCTGTTACAAGCTTCTTTTTTCTGAGAAATCTGAAGATTTCTGCCATCAGGTAATTATTAAACACCTTGTTAAGAATGAAATTAGTAAAAAGAAACCGTTTGGTTCATTCCATTTCAGTCTTCACTGATTACTTAATACAAACAAAGTAAATTGATCAAATGCAGATCAAAAAAATTCAATTTTGATAGAAATAAAACTCAATTGGAATGGGTCATTCCATTAGAATGAACTGTTCCATTGTGTTGCACTTTTTTGAAGATCATTGTTAACTTTGTTAGTCTATTGTTGTTTGTGTCTAAAAGAAAATTCAATTTTGGTGGAAATAAAATTCAATTGGAATTAGCGATTCTGACCTTTTTATCCAATATAATAGCATCATACTTTTCTTACCTTTTTTTCAGTTTTGACAAACAATGTGTGTGTGTGTGTATTTGTAAACTGTGGGTTTTTGTGTAAAATAAATAAAAGCGTTCATAATTAAAGAAATTAAAAAAATTGAATTCTCCAAAAACTTAACTTTGATTCAAAACGGAAGCAACATATATATACAAGAGAGCCCTTATCGAAAACAAAATACTTGGATACTAAGATAAAGATAAACTTGGACCTAAGATAAACTAGCAATCTACTAGGAATAGATAAATATAAAATCATTTACTTCCCTTCAAGATGGAGCATGCAAGTCCCGAATGCCTAGTTTGCATAGTAAAACCTGAAGTCATTGTGCTCCCATAGCTTTAGTGAACAAATCTGCCACTTGGTGAGATGTATGAACACAAGGAGGCAAAAATTCTTTAGACAACACATGTTCACGAAAAAAAATAACAACCCATTTTGACATGTTTGGTACGTTCATGGAAGACATAATTGTTGGCAATATGTCTGGTTGCTTGATTGTTACAAAATAGGGGTGTAGGCCCGGTAGAAAAAACATCCAAGTCTTTAAGAAGCCATCGTAGCCATAAGACTTCACTGACAGTAGTGGACATGGCTCTATACTGTGCTTTAGCAGATGAACGAGAAACAACTGATTGTTTCTTTGTTTTCCAGGAAATAGGAGCTCCTCCTAAAAGCACCAAGTAACCCGTCCTTGACCGCCTTATAACTGCACAAGCTAGCCAATCAACATCATTGTAAGCAAAAAGATGTGTCCCTCATGCTCTTGGAAGAAAAATTCCTTGTCCAGGAGTCGACTACAAATAACGTAAGACACGTATGGTTGTATCCATATGCGTTTGACGAGGATCAAAAATGAATTGGCTTAGTATGTTAACTGAGTATGCAATATCAGGTCTTGTGGCTTGAAGATAAAGCAACCTTTCCACAAGCCGTCTATACTGACTAGAGTCAAATCCAAGACTGTCATTACACTGATCGATTTCCAAAATTTGCTCCATGGGGAACGCACTCTGACGACACCCTATAATTCTACAATCCTCAAGAATATCCAAGGTGTACTTCCGTTGGCTCAAAACAAGACCATTAGAAGTCCTTGCAACTTCAATGCCAAGAAAATACTTCAATGGACCACGGTCCTTAATGCTAAACTTTTTATCTAAATAATCCTTTGTTCGTTGTATCTTTTTAGCATTGTTCCTAACTATGACAACATCTTCGACATAAATAAGAGCTGCCACAAATTTGTCTTGTTGCTTATAGACGAAAAGTGAATGATCAACATAGGATTGTCTAAAACTGATACCCAACAAAGCCATGGTAAAATTTTGATACCAATTATGAGAAGCCTGTCGAAATCCATAAAGAGATTTCTGAAGTCTACACACTTTAGTCTCTCCTTCCTTTGCACAACCCTTAGGAATCTTCATGTAAACTTCTTCATCCAAATCTCAGTGCAAAAAGTCATTGTTGACATCCAACTGATGAATAGCCCAAACTTTCTTCACAACAATAGCCAATAATGTACGGAATGTAACAAGCTTTGCCACTGGTGCAAATGTGTCATGAAAATCTACACCCTCTTATTGTGTGACACCTTTAGCTACTAGACACACCTTATATCTTTCGACTTCTCCAGTGGGCTTGTATTTGACCTTGTAGATCCATTTGGAATCGATGACATGTTTTCTAGCAGGTAGATCTTCAATTCAAGAGCTAAAACTGCCACTTGGTATTTTTCATGGCTTCTTTAAAATTCTTGGGTTCCTTATGAGAGTCAATGGGTGCCAAAAAAAACTCTGTGTGAATCTATAAATTTGTTATATGAAATAAAGTTAGCAAGATTGTGTACGGTGGATGTAACGCCTGTGTTTCTGGGCTTGCCATTTTTTAGCAATGTAATAGTCTAGGTTAACCTTTGTAACCCATTTGAAATAATAAGAATGTATTATTTGAGTATTATGTGTCTTATGCTTAATTGTGTGTCTTAATTGAATTAAAAATGAAAATAAGCGTCAAAATGAAATGTTAGATAAAGTCGATATCTATGGATAATGTTGTAGTAGTTGAAACGAGGTTTCCGAATATATAAAAAATGCTGAAATCCGAGTTATAACGAAGAATTTATGACCTGTCGAAGTTTCACGACAAAACCGGTGTGGCACAGCGTGACGTAAATAGTGAATTTATGAATGAGAGATATTTAGCCTTAGTGATCAACACGAAAGACGTAGATAATGTTAAACATAGAGCGTGCATAAAAAGAACGCCGTAATCTGACTTCGTATGAGGAAGTTATGATTTTTCGAAGTTTCGGCTTAGCAGTATGCAGCCCGAATACTCGATTCGAGATCGAGTGATTGTTGGTCGAAATAACCTAAACGAGAATTAAAGATCTCGTTGATAGTAGTGCATTGGTGAAAAGACAGACGAAAACGGACGTCAGATGAAGAAGTTATGATTTTATAACGAAGTTTTTCTGTCCCGGCCTACTAAAAATAAATAATAAAAATAAAGTCAAAATTAGCTGACGGAGTCTAAATGAAAGTTGTAGAGTATTGTCTGACATACGTGTGGATATAAAGAACGTCAAGAACGGAGCTCGTATGCCAAAGTTACGCAATTTAGAAATTTGACGAGTCAAATTACGCCAAACGTAATTTGAGTACGCCCAGTGTACTCGGATGAGTGCAATTTGCCTGACCAATACTCGAGTGCCACCAAATGACGCATGCAGTGACATCAAAGTACGCCCAACGTAACCAAGATTACGCCCGGCGTACTGAGTACGCCTAGCGTAATCCCAGACCTAGCAGCCTATAAATAGAAACCGAGATCAGCCGATTCTTCATGCCTATTCGGTATAGACCTTTCTTGCACTCACCCACACCAATCAGGTTCCTCGAGCGTAAGTGCTGCATGTAGCAAAAATTAGGAAGAAAGGTTATAACACATTACAAGTCCCTTGTTAATCGACTAACATACAATAAATTTCAATTGAAAGTGGGTATATGTAAATCTTTATCAGTTATGATGTGGTTTTGCAACTTGCAATTCCCTCTTCCTTCAACGTGAATATGGTCACCATTAGGAATAGTAACTAGTGGTTCAAAGGGGTTCTTTGTGATGTTTTGAATCAACTCTTGGATGCACGTTATATGCTCAGTGGCGCCCGATTCGACGACCCAAGCATCATCACAATTAATCTTACCAGCCATGTTCATAGTAGGAGCGAAATTGACTTCCTCATCTTTTGTGCTTAAGCAGTCTTTGGTATTGGTCGACAGTCAAACTTGTATGGGGCTTTTTTCCATGTTTGCATATAAGATTTCGGCTTTCCATTTTCTAGATTAGCCTTATTTTGCCACTAATCTAGATATCCAATGCGCTTGAAGCAGCCTTCTTTGTTATGTCCTTTCTTTCTGCAAATGTGCATTGTTTTGGCTCATAAACGCTTCCTTTCTTGGGTTGATCCTTTTGCACAACCTTTTTGTATTGTTCCTTGTGATCGTCACCAATCTGCCTTCAATTTTGAACAAAATTCTGAAACGTCGCTGCTTCGTTAGATGGATTTTTGCCAGCTGTGATGAGTTGTTGTTGTCTGTCCACAACGACAAGATGATAAGCCATTACCAAGCTTGGTGTGGGTTTTGTAGATAGCATATGAGTTTTGATGGTGGAATACTCACTGTCAAGACCCATAAGGAATTCGTACAACCTCTCTTTATCTTTGGATTCGTTTAGTCTTTTGCCTAGCTCACAGGCATAACTAGTGCAATCACAACGTGGATTAGGTGTTGTCGATTGAATTTCATCCCATATGGAATGAATTTTAGTGCAATAACTAAAAAAAATGCTCCTTCTTGCCTTGTCTTCATGAGTTGTTTATTTAGTTCGTAGGCTCTGGGCGCACTTTCTTTTCCAAACCTCTATCAAGATCACTGTAGATTTGGTTGGTTGTGTTTGCGTATTTCACACTAGATCTGATGTCCTTGTCCATGGCGGTGGTCAACCATCCTTTTATCATGGAATCACAACGCATCCATTTCATGTAGATCTTTGACTTTGCTTCCGGTCTGCTGATCGTCCCGTCAATGAATCCAATCTTATTTTTGGCAAAGAGAAAATTTTTCATCTCTTGAGCCCAATCATTGTAGATCTTGTCGGTAAGGGTATCATTTACATGCATCTGTTTGGGGGTATTCAAATGAGTGAATGTGGTAGGGTGAGTTAAAATCGATGGTGGTAGCACCTCAACCTTCAACGACTCCGGTTTGTCTCTTGCCATCTTGGCGATTTTCACAGTAGGTTATGGAACCTGCTCTGATACCATAGAAAATTGAATTCTCCAAGAACTTAACTTTCATTCAAAACAGAAGCAACACACACACACACACACACACACACACACACACACACATATATATATATATATATATATATATATAGGAATGAGTTCTATGGAAAACAAATAACTAGGGCAACATCTACCGGAACCAATAATCAAATGACACGTGTCTATTTCTTTCTTTACAAGTAATGTATTGTGGAAGTTATTGTGGAAGTGATGTGTTGTCATGCTGTCATTGGTTCAAATATGTGTTGCCCTAATCATTTATTTTTCATATAACTCTTATATATATATATATATATATATATATATATATATATATATATATATATATATATATATATATATATATATATATACTTTCAGACTAAGATAAAGATAAACTTGGAGACTAAGATAAACTAGCAATCTACTAGGAATAGATAAATATGAAATCCTTCAGAAATCTACTTTCAAAGTACACTGTTTCGACTTTTTAACTTTTCTTTTTATATAACAGGGGCCATTATGGTTCCCCATGTATGTAGAGTAATATTAGTCGTTTTAGATTGAAAAACATGATACCTTAAGATTGAAAAACATGATACCTTAGATTTAATATTATAATTAGAAAAACATGTTACATTAAGATTGAAAAAAAAAAGATTGAATGCATATTTAGCCGTTTTATACTTGAATGCATTTAGAAAAGTCCGTTGGAATCCAATTGACACATATCCACCCTCTTTGAGTGCTCATGTGTTCCAAAGAAAAACATGATACTCGACTTAAATTTTGTAAAGAATAATATTAGAAAAAATAGAAATTAAATGCCACTGGTACTCAAATATGGATCCTTGTAATACCATAACATGAAAACATAACCAAAAGCATCAGGGAAAAAAATAAAAATTTGAAAATGTTAATTTTAATTTATTAAATTCCGTTCTAATTTTTGCCAACCAAATACCCAAAAAATCACAAGGCATACCATGATTCATTAAGGTTCTAATTTCTTCATGTTTCCAACCTTTTTCACAAATTTCATTCATAAGGTTAATTACATGGAGCAGCTGCTAGGCTCTTGCTCAGGCTATTCTTCACACGAAAATGATTTGAAATAAGTTTCATTTTGACCGATTCAACTTGATGAATGTGAGTTAGGTGGAGATATTTAAGCGATAAAATAAAAGTGACTGACTTAAGTTTTAGCGTTTGCAATTTGAGTTTCGTTGCCCAAATAAGATTTTAATGCATAATAGATTTGTACATATTGCATTAAGGTTTGAATGACTCAAAATTTAGTGGTTGACCAAATTTGTATTTTCTTTTTTAATTGATTTGATTATGTTTTTTTTACAAAAAAATATATAGATGTTATGTAGTAGGTATTTGTTTTAATGAAAAAATAATAATAAAAAACTTCTTTATCAATATTTTTCAACTTATCAACTTATGTTAATATTTTTTTCATAAGAAAGATTTACATAAACATAGTGGGTAAACGAGCAACAAATTGTGCCGCAACCCTTTAAATTATTTAAATGACTAAATTGTTTAAATCTTTTAACTTATATCATATTATATGGTTTAGGGTGAAACATCTGCTTCTTTTAGACAATATGATTTGATTATGATCTCACATATAAATTAAAAATTTTCAATCGAATAAATCTATTTTGATTTCATACATATACTTATTAGTGATTATATACACATGCAGTAACCTAATAGGTGTCTATTTGAAAATTTATGTTATTAAACTTATTATATTTGTTTTATCTTTTTATTGATGATTATTAGTTTTATTTTTTTTTAAATCCTTTTAACACAAAAAAATTATTAACTACTTAAATTATGTTAGATTAAGAGTATCTTAAGCATATTTAATATGAAACGCAACGGTAATATCTTTACTTTCTTTTGGTATATATATATATATATATATATATATATATATATATATATATATATATATATATATATATATATATATATATATATATATATATATATATATATATATATATATATATATATATATATACTAGGTGTGAGACCCATGTATTACATGAGTTTATTTAAAAAAAATTAAATATGAAATTTTAACAATTTGAGAAGTTTGAATTTATAAGAAAAATAAGAAAAAATTTAAATTATTAAATATGAGACTTTAATACATTGAATACATTACATATATAAATCATTTCTAATAAATACTTTACATATATATTACCTTACATACTAAATGTGAAATTTTAATTTAATAAAATGAAAATTAGAATAAAATGACAAGTGGAAAATAAAAAATTCAAAAAATCTAGAAAATGACATGTGTCCAAATGAAGGAGAAGAGGACATGTGACGAAAAAAACCTTCATTTATTAAGAAGGATATATATATATATATATATATATATATATATATATATATATATATATATATATATATATATATATATACTAGTTGTGAAACCCGTATATTATACGGGTTGATTAAAACAAAATGTTAGATAGAAACGATTAAATGAGAAGTTTATTTGAATTCGAAATTTGAAATAAATAAAAAATTATGAGAAAAAAACATGCAAAAAAATAAATAAATTAAAATTATTGTTTAGTTAAGACCCGTATACTAAACAGGTTAATTATAACAAAATATTAAAAAACAAAGGTTTAAACTGTAAATTTATTTGAAACTGAAATTGAAATTTAAAATTTAAAATTTGAAATTAATATTATTATGGTAGGTTTAATTTATGGAAACTAATTATTAATATATTAGAAATGGAAAATTAAATAAATGACAAGTGGAAAATAAATATATCTTTAAATTATGACAAAAAGACATGTGGCAAATTGAATGAGAGAAGGACATGTGGCAAAATCATTCTTATTTATTAGGGTATATATATATATATATATATATATATATATATATATATATATATATATATATATATATATATATATATATATATATATACACACACTAGCCGTCTACCCGCGCAAAGCAGCGGTGGCGAGTAGTTTCATTCGACAATTAGGTTGTTTCGATAATTAGTTCTATTCGAAAATATGTTATATTTCAAGGAAAACAAAATAAATACTTAATGTTATTAGACAATTTTACGGCAAAAATAGTTTCTTTTCGTCAAATAGTTTATTTTGACGATTGTATTCATTTCAATGATTAATTTCTATACGGAAACACGTCCCCTTCTAAAGAACATGCAATGTATCGAAACCAAAATTGACAACATTAATGATAAATATAAATCAAAACAGGGAAAGCAAATTCAGTGACAAAGATTAAAATAGGAAAAAAATTCAAACCCAGTGGCAGATTTGACCCATTCCTGCACCGGATGGAAAATCAAAATAATACAAAATTTCATTTATAGCTCGTAAAAAGGGTTGAAAAATTCAAACAAAATGAAGCACCATATTTTTGTCCCTGTTCTTGTTCCTCTTCATGACTTCAATTATCATTCCTACACCTCCATTCGTTTCACCTTCCCGTCACACTCATTGAAGATTCAAAAAACTGTGCTGGCTAGAAAAGAATAAGTATATATGGCGGAGAAGGGAGACATGTCGTGGCAGGTGATGGGTTTTTAATGAGAAAGAGAAAGAGAGGTCCAATGGAATAACACAAATCTGACAATGAAAGAAAGAAAACCAAAAAGAGAGAGATACAGATCATACCTAGCTTCAGTGTGGCTAGAAAAGAATAATTATTCTTTTGTAGTTTATGGATTAGGGGTTTAGAGTGGTTATTGGTGATAGAGACTAAGGACGACGATGTTCTGATGGCGACAGAGGCAGAGATCGGAACCAAAGAGAGAAAAGAACACAATACATCCTGAGGAACGGTTTAGTAGAGAACCAATTGCGGAAAAGTGTATTTGATTATGGTGTAGTGAGGGTAGATTTATGCAGGAATGCGTTTACATAGATACCAGAGAAGTGATCTTTGGCAAGATCTTAGGAGTCAAACGAAGACTCAATCACGGGATAAAAGGTTGTTTCAAAATCGTGGAAAATACTAATTCAATCCCTGAAAATAAGGAAATACTAATTTAAATACTAATTCAATCCCTGAAAATAAGGAAATACTAATTTAAAAGTGTTGTTAATACTTGTATCCATAACAATATCATTTGTAAGATAAATATTATATAATTGTTATTATATTAGTGATTAGTTGTACTTTAAGCTTAGAGACTTGAACGTCTTAAAAAATATTATTATTATATTGAATCTATTTATAGAAATAGTGAGATTTCTATTATAAGATAGTAAAGATATATTATGTTGAATCCAAAATTTTAAACACCTTTATTTCTTATAAAACTATAAACAGCAAACCTAATTTTCTATTCATATATTGATCTACCATGTATAATTGCTGTTATCATATTCAATATATTAAATATAATTTTTTTATATTATATTTTATGTTTTTTTATTTATCATGAATTAAATAAAGTTATTTATTTCTAAGTTCTAACCATTTAAAATATTATTTATACATAAACATCCTTACCAATATATATTATATATAAATATTTATTTGCAATTTATTGATTAAATAATTTGTTATGTTTTTGTATTTAAATTTTATTTATTGTATCAAATGGGTTATAACCTAGTCTTAAATACTACTAACATAAATTGATTTGAGTGAAAACAAAATATATATATATTTAAGAAACTTAATTCATTATTTCTCAAATATGTTGAAGGGTTTTCAACAAAGATACAATAAATTCAGGGGGTCTTACTGAAACTTCCAATTCGAAATAATTCCGTGTTTTTCTGGTTCCGTTTAAATTTCCTGTTTATTCGTGTTTTCAGTTTATCGCAATTGGATTTGGAATTTCTCTCTTCAATCCTCTGCAACTTCTGCCACCTCTAATCCTTCCATTGCTGGCTTGTTCTTCATCTACCTTTTCTGCATGGTTAGTTTCTTCATTTTTCATCACCCCTTTTGCTTTTTCCAACGAATTGATTGAATGCTATAGATTTGAAGGTACAAAAATTGATTCTAACATACGCCCTTCTATTCATTTCGTATTTTAGCTTTTCTTTATGGGTGATTGAATGCCAATATGCAAAATTTTTCCAATTGTGTAGGTTTGTGGCAAGTGTAGCGACAAATAATGGCATATAAGGTTGATCACGAGTATGATTACCTATTCAAGATCGTGTTAATCGGGGATTCGGGTGTCGGGAAATCCAATATACTTTCTAGATTTACCCGAAATGAGTTCTGTTTGGAGTCAAAATCCACCATTGGTGTCGAATTCGCTACAAGAACTCTTCAGGTTTGTCGCTTTCTACAAAGCTTTATTTCATATCAAGCCATGAAATTTCCCCATGATATATATATATATATATATATATATATATATATATATATATATATATATATATATATATATATATATATATATATATTGGTTATTGAATGGATAAATAAAATCGTCCAATGAAAAAAGGTAGTTTCTTTTTTACCGCATGGTCTGAATTTGCATGGTCTGAATGAGACTAAATTATCATTTTACCCTTGTGTAAAAAAAGGAACAATCGAATTACCATATAATTTCGTTTGAGCATTGTAATGTAGGTCGAGGGGAAGACCGTGAAGGCACAAATATGGGACACAGCGGGTCAAGAAAGATACCGAGCAATCACAAGTGCATATTATAGAGGAGCAGTAGGTGCCCTTTTGGTGTACGACATAACAAAAAGACAATCTTTTGAAAATGTACAAAGGTGGCTTCGTGAGCTAAGAGACCATGCGGACTCGAATATTGTCATCATGTTGGTCGGAAACAAGTCCGATTTGAACCATCTAAGAGCCGTACAAGAAACTGATGGTCAAGGGTTAGCAGAAAAGGAAAACCTTTCCTTTCTAGAAACTTCTGCATTAGAAGCTCTTAATGTCGAAAAGGCATTCCAGATGATTTTATTGGATATTTATCAGATAATTAGTAGGAAAGCACTGGCGGCTCAGGAAGCCGCTGCTGCGGTTCCTACCCAAGGGACCACCATAAATGTTGGTGATTATAATAATAATGGTAAACAAAAAGGTTGTTGTTCTCATTAAAAGGAAAGTGTATTTGTTGTATATTTGGTCCTTTTTTTTATGGAAAGTACACATGGAAATGAAAAGTTGAAAAAAAAAAGTAGTAGGAATGTTGTTGAGATATTAGAAGGTTGGTTTCTTGCGTTAGAGATTGAGAAATAGGGTAATGAAGTTTTGTATATGTGTATTTTGTTTGAGTTTATATGAAATTATTGATAATTTATTTTACATGAAAAGTTTTACTTCCATTTTGTTGTTTAGGTGCTAAAGAACATTGTATTGACAGTTTAGAAGTGTCTCTTTAGATGTAGTTTTTACACAACAAACATAAGATAAAAGAGTGAAAGAATTGTTTAGTTGGATGCAAAAGTACATGTTTTGACGGATTTGGACCCGGTCCGGTCATGTGTTGGTTGGATAAAACTTTTCCTTACTTTGTTGATATGAATGATATTTTCAAATGGATAAATGCACAAGGTGTTGGCAATTACCATAGAGTGATCATGTATATTTTCAAAATCTATTCATGAACTGATTGTTATTTTCTTGTTTCCTTCCTAATTTCTAGCTAGTTTTTAATACTTTTAGCCATTAAAATAAGGGTTTCGATTGTTTCAAAATTATAAATTTCATCATTTTTAATAGGTTTCATTGTCATATTGTTTCAAAATCATAAATTTCATCATTTTAACGAGTTTCATTGTCGATTTTGATACATGTTAAAAGTAAAAGACTTTTTTACCCTTATCATTTAATTTAAACATTTTCTTTAACATTTATTATATATTTAATAATTTTAAAAATACAAAATAAAATCTCCACCCACCCCCACAATTTCTACATCTCATATCTCCCACATAAAACCTTAAACCAAACTATTCCATTGAAAAGAGTCGATGAACACAAAAACCATCTGAAACCTTCCTATCACCACTCATTTGGGTTTGGAATCAAGAACATGATGAACACATGTGCACCATTTATGGGCATTTGGTTAACACAATTTCTAGATTTTTGATCCATGTTCAAGAAACAATATCAGCATACAAGACGATAAAGGGGATCAATGTGTAATTATAGAGAAAAAATTTGTTAGCCTTAGATTGAAAAAAATACATATGCAAGATTCACAAACATTTCATCAAAAACCTAAAATGCATTCATGCTGGTACTACACTAGTACTATTCTCAAAAGATTAAAAGTTTTGGTGATTAGCCTTATATGAATTCAAGGTATATCTTCTAAACTAGATGAAATTGCACCAATTCCATTTTCGAATACAATAGAATGGTAAATAAACTAGTTCATCTAAGGCTTTATGAACTCAACACCAGTGAGTGGAGGAACTGTGGTAGTTTACCAAGATGTGTGAAACATGAGAGGAATTTTGAACTATACATGATTTTGATTTCTATGGAAGAGATTTAAGCGTTAATTGATGAATAACGGAGAGGGAATTTCACGTATGGTAGTTTGGCGTATGAAAGATGGTGTGAACTCAGTGTCAATTGATGAACCCACCAAAATCGTCACTTCAGCCTCACATCTCTCTCTCTCTCTCTCTCTCTCTCTCCTTAAGATTGACAAAGCCTTACCTCCTTTTCCTTCGAGTTTGTTTTTTTTTCAATTGCTTCTTGATCGACGACCCAACAACGATCCGCCCCTAGAACCAATTGAACATGTCTCGTGTTTTTTTTTCTTTATACATAGAAGGTTTGAATACAAGTAAAGTAGGGACAGGAATCGATCAACAGTCTATGGGAGTTTTAACGCTTTTTCTAGTTGTCCCTAGGCCCGTCGAAAAAACCCGAAACCCGTTCTATCCACCCGACCCGTTTCGAATTCGGGAAGAATAAGTCGGGTAGAACGGGTAACGGGTATGAACATTCGGGTAATAGGTTAACACGATAATAATATAGGTCGGGTTTTAGGTATGAATATTTATTTTCGGGTATACCCGAATACCCGAATTCATTTATTAAATAATACCAAATATACAATGCTGTCACGTATGTACACTTCAAGTGAAACAAAACCCTTCGTTTCCTTCTTATGAACGACGGTCGACAGTCGACGCAAACTTGCAAAGGGAAGACGACGTTGAAGCTGAAGTCCTGAGCCATCATCATAATTCTCAGTTTCTCATTATCGCACGGAGTGGAATTAAAAAAGTACATAACATATTATAATGATTTGTATTGTTATTATATATGGACTTGTTAATTGTATGGAGTATTTTTCTACCCGATTCTTTATTAAACCAACCAACATGTAAAAAGAATTATCAAGAAGTGTCATTTAAGAAATTTTCGGGTACACCCGATAATTACCCGACCCGACCTCAAACCCGAATACCCGAAACCCGTAAACCCGAATTACAATATAGCTCGGGTATCGGGTATTATTTTCTTAAGGAAATACCCGTTCTACCCGAAACCCGAAAATTTTACCCGTTCGACACCCCTAGTTGTCCCTAGACTTCCATTGTTAAGTTCCAAACATTCCTAACCCTAATAACTTGACATTCTAAATTTGTTTTAATGACATTTTCATTCCACATTTATATTTATTCTTTTTAATTCAATATATTATCCTACTAGGTGTAAGACCCATATATTATACGAGTTTATTAAAAGTAAAATTTTAATATGAAAATATATAAACATTAAATATTTTATAATATAATGCTTTTTCATACAAAATGTAATCTTTTGGAGCATTTATGAAAGAAATCAAATCGTTTGGAGCATTTATGAGAATATATTATCAAATTAATAGAATGATAACCTTACATATATATAATCCATTAGAATTTATTAAAATTTTATTTTAAGAAATGTGAAATCCTCAAAAAATGACAAGTGGAAAATAATAATTTTAAAAATCTTAGAAAAATTACATTTGGCAAATTGAATGAGAGTTTGACAAGTGGCAAAAAAAACTTTCATTTATTAGTAAAGACTAGGTGTAAGACCCATGCATTACATGAGTTTAATTAAAAATAAATAAATATAAAATTTTAACAATTTGAAAAGTTTGAATTTATAAGAAAAATAAAAAAAAATTTGAATTATTAAAATTAATGAGACTTTAATGTATTGAATACATTACATATATAAACCCTTTCTAATAAATATTTTACATATATATTACCTTACACATTAAATGTGGAATTTTCATTTAATAAAATGAAAAATACAATAAAATGACAAGTGGAAAATAGAAATTTCAAAAATTCTAAAAAAATGACATGTGTCCAAATGAAGGAGAAGAGGACATATGGCAAAAAAAACCTTCATTTATTAGAGTAGATTTCTTCCAAAAACAAAAAAATTGTTTAATTAAATTATACACCTTTTAAACGGATTATATTTGCTCTATATTCCTTCACATCAATTTAATTAAACAATATACTCAATTAGCTTTTTAGGTGTTAATTGACACCCTTTTTACTTAATTTATTTTGTTTTATCCTCTTAGCAACGAAATAACTTTATGTTGCTCAATAACCTTGTAATGGAACACTAACGTCGTTTAAGGAAGGATTTTCGGGTCGTTACATCAACGATACAGAAAACTAACAACATGTGGATAAGCACATGATATTTTGATAGTTTTCATCACCGTGTGAGTCATGACAAATCACATGGCCCAATCATGTAATTTTCTTTAAAAAATATATAACTAATAAAGAAATCAATATATATTAATTAAATAATATATTGCATTAAATAGCAACATATTTATGTGTTTATATCCATATTAGTAACATATTTTATTTTTGTCCACAATAGTAACTAAGTTGTATATTTTTATCAATATATGTGATATGGAACATATTTAACTAATATGGTTTAATGCTTAAGTCTTATGGCTTAGGGCTTAATATTTAGGGCTTATGGAATAGGGCTTGTGAATTAAGGATTAAAGATTTGGGCTTTGGGCTTATAACTTATGGCTTATGGCGTATCGCTTATAGATTAGGTTGTGGGACTTAGTCTTAGGGCTTTGGATTATGGCTTACGACTTTCAGATTAGGTTGTGGGACTTAGTCTTAGGGCTTTGGATTATGGCTTACGACTTAGCGATTAAGGCTTATGGCGTAAGGAATAATGCTTAAGGATTAAGGTGTATGGCTTAAGTCTTATGACTTATGACTTAGGTTTTAGACCTTATGGCTCATGGCTTAATGCTTAGGGATTATGCCATATGGTGTAAGGCTTAGGGTTTATGGGGTATGCATTAGATTTTATGTATTTGAGTATGTATGTGTATGTATATGTATATATGTATATGTGCATGCATTTTATAAGACCCAAGCCTTTAGACTACCACATAAGCCATAATCCATAAGCACTACGTATGAAACCCTAAGCACTAAGCATACACCAAACACTAAGCCCTATGCCTTATGGTAGGTTGGGTTGGTTGGTGGGTGTTAGAGATTGTGGGTTAAGGTTTACGACTTATGGTTTAGGGCTTAAGGATTATAACTTATGGCTTAAGACTTATGAATTTTGGATTGTGGCTTAAGACTTAAGGCTTAAGGTATATGAGACAGAATTGATAAAATCAAAGCGCTAACCCTTAGACTTAATCCTTAAACTATTAACAATAAGCCATAAACCATAATCTAAAAACAGTAATGCATAATCCTTATAGATTAGGGTGTATATCTTAGGCTTAAGGTTTGTCTCTTAGGTGTTATTATGCATTGTTTATGTCTTGTGGCTTATAGGATAAGGATTATGGCTTATTGCTTATAAATTAATGCTTATGCCTTATGGCTTATAACTTATGGTTTATGCCTCGAGACTTATGAATTAAGACTTAAGGCTTATAACTTATAGCTTATAGTGTATGACATTTAGCTTATGGCATTATAGTTTATTGCTTATGACTTATGACTTAGGGATTATGGATTATGGATTAGGTCTTATGTCTTATAGGTTTGGGCTTAAATCACATTCCCACAAGCCAATGCCGACACTTACCCCATCCCACATCCCCACTCACACCCATCCACCAATCCAACTAACTCTACCTGTGCCTACACCAATAACACCCACCTCGCCCTACATCCATACCCACACTTCTACACCCCTAACATTGCCTTATATAACCTACACCACCCACCCACACATATACCTACTCTACACCTATCGAACTGATACCTTGACACTTATATGTACATACTCATTCACCAACCACTACCATCATATATGTAACACTGCATTTCTAGGTTTTTTTACCTTAAGCCCTTCATCTTTAAAATCCTTGAGAAATGGTCCTTAGCCAAGTATGCTGCGCGTACTGGCTTGTTAGATGGTCGTAAAGGTGCCGATGTACGTTGGGCATGCGTGGAAGTATGCAGGGCATACGCTCAGTTGGGACAAACCATAATTTTCAAGGTTTGTGCCCTATTTAAACACCTTAAGTTGCCTTTAGGGTTTCTTATGACCAGCTTCCATCTCTCAAACCCTAAGAATGAAACCCTAGCCTTCATTTGAGTGTTTGTGAGCCATTGTTGTAACCTTGAGGTGTTTTTGGACCCTTTGAAGGAGGTGAAGCTTGGTTTTGAAGCTTTGGTGGACTTAGAGCTTGAATATCCATAATCTTCATCAAATTTGCAAGCTATTTGAGGTATAAAGCTCTTAACTTGATGAATCATTTGGTTAGATATAGTTACGATTTATTTCTATGCCTTTTGTGGTCCTTTAAGCCATGCTTGAGAGTATAAGCTACTCTAGAAGCTAGGGTTGGTAGATCTTGGCATTTTTGAGGTCCCTTGTTCATAAAGATGCAATATTGATGAGTCATCTTGGCCCATGCATGAGTTAAAGTTACTTTTTTGGATTAGGTTTCTAAGTCCATAACTATAATTGCTATATACTTAAATTGATAGTAGCACAGTCCTTTTGGGTTGCCCTCAAGACTAGCAACTAGATCGAATGATTTTGGAGAAGGAGTTTGATTTATGAATTTGATTAATAAATTGAAATAATCAATTTTTTAATATATTATGAGAATAATATATTAATTATAAATAGTAATATTTAATTAATATTTCATCAAATATATATTAGAATTAATTACAGGATTAAAAGAATTAATTAATAGTGCAGGGATTGAATTGTAATTGTTCAATAGTTGAGAAAGAGGCAATATAGAACCCTCCATGAAGGGATAGACTATTTCTTAATGGGTACGAAATTCTAGAATTATCCTTGGAGGATAAAAGGAAATTGGATAATTACCCGGTTTAAGATTATCTTGTTGGATTAGGGCTTATCTAGGGTTTCCAGACTGCACTATATATATATATATATATATATATATATATATATATATATATATATATATATATATATATATATATATATGGCATAAACTCTATGAATTTCGGCCACTTCATCTTGAAGAGTTCCAGCTGAAATTTTGAAGTCTTCTCCTCCTTCTCAATCATTCTTCCATTGCTAATGTTGGGTGTGAGCCATTAGAGTCGTGAGAATTGTGACGCTTGTTCTCAAAGTCTCAACACCACTAAGGTTTTGGATTGTTATTACTATATAACAATCAAGGTATGTTGTATAACCCTAATTGGGTATTTTCGATTATATACTAGTGCTCTAGGTGTTACACCGTAAATTTTCATATAATTTTTTTTCATTTTTAAAATCACATAAATGTCATCAACATATCCCACAAAATCTCAATATATCAATTATCAAAACACGTGTTCATAATCATTTGAATAAAATATAGGACCCTCGAAACACAACTCCATCTCGTATGTACAATCAAGTCGGCGCCTTCCCGTGATCCTGAGAAGTACATGAAACACATATCACATAACATGGTAAGCATGAAGCTTAGTGAGTCCCCCAAAATACTACACACAAATAATTAGTCTCTCGTGGCTATATCTCGATAAGGACCCTCCGGTCATGTGTCTCAGTGAGAACCCTTCGGTTCTCACAGCTCGAGTCGGACCCTCCAGTCCGGTATCTCAGTAAAGACCCTCCTGTCTCACAACTCGGGTTGGACCCTCCGGTCACAACTCAATAAGGCTCAGAATAATATAGCATACATCATCAAGATAAAATTCATAATGTCACATAACTCAATATAAGCACATTGGTTCAACATATACACAGAATAATATAACAACATAAGTCACAAAGACAGTATGCACCATAACACATATCACAATATAAACAATTAAGACCCTCCGGTCGATATTGTACTAAGATCCTCTGATCAATAATGTACCAAGACCCCCCGGTCAATAATGTACTATGACCTTCCGGTCGATAATGTACCAAGACCATTCGGTCGATAATGTACTAAGACCCTCCGGTCAATAACACGAATAAGACCCTCCGATCACACATAATTTACCACACTGGTAAGAATAGTGAGAAGACTCACCTCGAATAGTGAACAGATCCTATAAATGCTGCTGTTGTACTCCAGCTTCTAACACTGAGCCAAACCCACAATTAACCCGTTAGGATCTAAGACCAAACCTTCACATATTAGGTCTAAACATGGTCCACCAACCCATCCCAAAAATAACCAAGTCCATTGGGCCCACCAAGGCCTAATACCAAATGGGTCCTCAAAGGTCCACTAATGGCCAAACTATGGCTTAATTTTCCAAATTGGGACCAAACCCTCATATAGGCCTTACCCTAAAGCCCATATAAATATTCTAGTCCATTTGGTTGCTTTTAGATGACCCATCAATAGCCCAAACACCAAAGCCCAATAGAAAGGCCTAACTCAAGGCCAAAGCAAAATTAGGGTTTTCACATAAAATGACGATTTGGGTTAAGTGTTTCTCACTTAACCCATTAAGTCCATCACTCCACTAGGGCATTCTCACAATGAAGTCGGACATAATTCACAATATCAATCTAACAGTCTAACCGTGGGTCTCGGTAAAAATCCAAACTAACAAACCCAAAATTAGGGTTTTCTAAACTCTAATTAGGGTTTCTAACCCAACCACTATCCAACTAAGTCCAGATCAAGCATTTAGGCCGATTAGGGTCTCACTATGCCAAGCACCACCCACTACCACCTCGGGCGGTGGTGGTCGATGGCGGCTCACAGTGGCAGCAACCATCTCACGGTGGTGGTGGTGGTTTTTTCTTCATCTTGGACTAAGAAATTGATACCACAATTATCTATAGAACACACATACTCACACACCATACTTCACACACACACACACAACCCTCCCCCACACGGTGGCTGGTGGCGACAATGAGTGGCAGAAAACGGCAGCCACCATGGTGGGCTGCCATGGTGGTGCGTCAACCTTCGACTAACACTCTTTTTGAGTTTTAAAAACATCACACGTGAAATTACAACGAGAAGCATAGCCCTCAGCCACCGACCCGACAACTAATGCTGCCGGAAAACACAAAAACAATGGCCAAGGCCACCGGCGGCAGCAGCGACGCATCTAACATCAACCACTTAGAAAGGGACGGAGGAGAGGAGAGGGGTTAATCTTACCGAGAGTTTCCAATTGATCGTGACCCATACATCGACACCCGCAGTGAGTACCATGGTCCTTGGTGGTTCTTCGGTTGCTTACGAGATCCGGCAGCACAGCTGTGGTGGTGCTCGACGACGTAACAGGTAGGAAGGTGGCGGTCGACTCGGATATGACTGATCGGAAATAGACGATAAAAGGAGATGGTGGCTGAGGAATCGTGCATGGCGGCGGCTGAAAGTCTTCTAGGTTTAGGGTTTCTTGTTGCAACGAGGGAAAGGCACGGGTTTAATCCTATGTCCAATTCAACTTATGATCTATTATTCACTTCTGGTCCCTCCCCATCATTTCTTTTTCAACTTAAATCCAATAGTTACCATATACCCCTCCACTTTGAGAATTATTTGCAAGACAAATCCGAAAATTACCGTTTAACCCCCATGATCTCAATTTTGACACATTTAATCCTTCCTTCTCAGAATTCCCTTCATAATAAGTCCTAATAATTACCAAACACACCCTGAATTCTAAAAATCTTTACGAAATAAATCCTGAAATTACACTTTAACCCTTGAAAGTTCAAATTATATTATTTGGCTCCCCGAAACCAACACCCTACTAAATATTATTGATTTTAGGCCACTATTCATATTAACCCTCATCCATTTATTTATTTAATATATAGGATGTTAGAACTCTCCCCCACTTAAATTAGATTTTGTCCTCAAAATCATTCCTTACCATCCCTTACACGCCAGACAACTTGAATGACATGACCATAAGCCCGAGCATAACCCCAGCTGTCCAATCCAACATAGTTATCACAAACAACCACAATATACATGAAACCACTAAATTTGCTTTACTCCAAGCAATATTACAACCTATCTGAAGTCACACATCATTTCTGACCTCTGTCATTTAACACTCACTAACCTATGCATGCTGCCGTCCTTCTCAAACCAATCGAACTGACCCTCCTAGTTCAAATACATCTGATGGAAACCATAACCATTCAAAATGAAATTCATCAGGGATCCGAAATCTCAACTCATATATCCTTTACACAAGTAGGGCCAAAATCAAACTTGAGAGTCAGGTTTGACAGCAAAATTGGTACCACTCATATCCAATCTGATACCCGACTCATAACCCATGATCCGCAAATCTATGTGTACATTACTTCTCCAATTCCTTCCGACTTGTGGCAACCTCTCCCCAGTTCGAGATATAACGGATCTCGACCATCATGGAGACCTCGGTCTTGCCCTTGGCTCGGCCACCAGGTTCCCAAAGACTCAATCGTCAAGGCTACCTAAGCCTAAGAAATCCTTTGCGTCATGCTCTGACTAGTGAATACCATGGATCCTCGCAGTGTTATAACACTCTCTTACTGAATAATGAGTGCTACGACTCCCTGCAGACCTGTAACACTCTCATACTAACTCGTGAATGCTACGTCTCCCCGCAGGCTTACGACACTCACTCACCGACTCGTGAATGCTACGACTCCCCGTAGGCTTACAACACTCATTGACTAACTCTAGAATGCTACGGCTCCCTGCATGCTTACATCACTTACTCGCTCGCCATGGGCTGTCCCCATGGTTTTCCCTGATATTACCAAGTGATTTCTCCCACCTGGACCTTTCCACTCTCTTACCACCCCACAATCTCATCATTAAGCCATCACCGTATTGTGTTCACTAAACCCATGCTCTACGATCTATCGTGGACAGGTTCACCCACCCACCCAGACTGAGCATCACTACTCCCAACGATAATTGTCGCAACAACGCACTTTCTCTCGATACAATTCACATTCTTGGACAATCCCGTTTGATGACAATCAGCTGAAGGGATCCCACTGGAACAATAGTCACTTGGAACTCCAATTGCCATCTCACAACTCAAGTCTCAAAATAGTCCAAAATTTTAGGGTATCACACTTGGATACTTCGGTACCCCATCACAGATCTCATGATGTCTTGCTACGACCACTGATCTCCCTCCCGCACATCTAGTAATCTCGAAATACCTCAATTCACAATTTGAAGCACGAAGGAATTGCCAATGACTAAGAACACCTCAGCGACAATCTGAAACCTCATCTTCTTCTAAACACATACAACATGCATTATCTCGCTCTGTACCTTACCTCATCCACCTATAACCCAAGTCCCATGTGTCCGTACTGCAGATCTCCATAACCAGTTCTCTAACTACACTTGAAAAAACCTCTGATCCTATCGATAAAATACCCAGTTCTCCCCCACTCAGGGTTCGAACCATCACCACTTGGCATACTAACAGTCTACTCCATAGATTATATCACCAGGTACAACGCACTTAACTCTTGGAATGTACTACATAACCATTTGATGACCTTCTCGATGGAGATCAAGCAACTCAAGATATCCCGAATCTTAGATGAAATCCTCGGAATCCTCCCAATGTGTCTGCCTCTAGTCACCTCGATGTCTCAGATCGACACATCGCCGGATATCCCACCTGTCCCGAATTAGTCTCGACTCTTAATATGGAAATAATACACTGTCACTCACCTGATCTCCGATCTTTCATCCAACGTCCCATTGTGTGGATCACCATAGAAACAAGAGACTCGATTCTTACAGTCGATACAGAACATAAGCGACGAGGGCCACCGCCCCGGTATACTCCTCTTAATCACCTGGAACTGTTGCTAAAAGCATTCCATCTCAGTCCTCACTAATGACTCTCTCATGGTATAAGAAATACCTCGCAGTAGACATGCTTCTTAAATACTCTGGTGAAAAGGTCGCAACCATATGCTACCCCACGGGGTTTACCTCAAACTCTGAAACCGGAAGCTCGATATCTCTTTTGCTTCTCCCAGGATATGAGAACAATGCAACTCTTGTCACAGAAAATGACATCTCAACTATCGGCCGATTGCTTAACTCAGGTTGCAATCCTCCAAAAAGTCTCATCTCTACTCATCCCTGAGTCATGCGACCCCAACTGGCATCTCACCAATAAAAATATCTCAAAACTAACTCGATTCCCTCTCCAAGTATACCCCACTGAAACTCGTTCAACATGGCCCTCTGGCTCCACACTCTATCATATCCGTCCTTAGTCTAAACAATCACAACGGGACAACTGGTAAAGTCAGAAGCACTATCTGCTACGGCTCGTGGTACTCAAACCATGTTATCTCTTTTCAATCTACTACAAAACATGGTACTTGAACAATGTTATCCCTTCTCAATATGTTATGAATCATGGTACTTGAACCATGTTATCTCTTCTTAGTCTGATACAAATCATGGTACTCGACCATATTATATCTTCTCAATCTGCTACTTAGAACCTCTGGAATTTTCCCTGTTTCGAGTATGGATCCTCTGCTTTCAGTAGTATGGGCCCATACTACCTGCTACATCTACCCATACTTTCCACATGGATCATCCCAGACTTCCTAAGTAGTTGCTCAACCTTCTCGATCATTAATCCCGTTACACATGTTCGCCCTCTAGCGAATACCCTCATCTACCTGCGCACTTATCTAACTCAAGTCACTTCCTAGGTTCTCACACTTCTCTGCCATCAGCTGCTGAAGAACTCCTTATGATGCCAACCATCTACCTCCTGAATATCTTCATATTGACTTAGTAGCTGTCTCCCATCATCAAGAGTTCCACAAAGCACAAAGTAAGCAACATTCGGGCATCGAATCACCCCACCAACACATAAAACCACTTTAGCACACAAATCCAATTGCTATATGCGCAACTCTGAGAGACATTATCGTACTCAGGTATCCCTACGTCTCATTGGTATCTCACTACTCTCTCAGTTAACTACTCAAATGTACATCTAGGTATCTCTCTTAGATTAGCAATCAACTCAGAACTATAGCACCTGGTTCTTGGTACACTCTTCTTTTTATTTTTATCTATGTGTTTTGCATTATTGCCCTTGGACTCGATGAGTTGAAGGACCAACTCACCGAGTAGAAGCAAGACGGGACACGGGTTTTAAGCCATGGACTCGACGAGTCGGGTCCCAGACTCGACGAGTAAGTGCTGTCTGGACAAAAACCCTAATCCAAGGGTTTACACCCTATTTAAACAATGTTATGTGGTCCCAAAATGTCCCTTATGCTCCCAAAACACCTCCCATTGAAACCCTAGCCGTTTTTGAAGAATTCTAAGCCTTGTTGGTGGATTTTGGTGCTTGTGGTCTTAAGAAGGAAGGAGAAAAGCTTGAAGAAGCAAGTAGAGACCAAGGGAACCCGAGTTTGTGAACCTTCTACAGCTCATTGAAGGTAAAAAGCTGTAACCTTGCTCATTCATTTGTTAGATCCCTCTTTGAGGAGATTTAGGGCTTTTATAAGCCATTTTTGGTGGCCAACCATGTTTGCAAACATGGTTGGGGGTTAAAGCTTCTGAATCACATCATTTAAGGGGTCACTAGGCAAATTTGAGTGGCTTTTTGTAACGTCCCAAAATTCAAGACTAAAAATTTCTTTTAATAAAACATCACATTAAGCAAATTCATCTTTTCAAAACATAAACAGAGTAATAGTTTCCAAAATACATGATCGTTGTCAGAGTAAACATTCCCAGGTTGACTAATTTATGGTGTGTGCCATGCGATCACCCCGAGCTCCATCATCTGCTACCGGAAGTACCTGAAACCAAAACTGAAAACTGTAAGCACAAAGCTTAGTGAGTTCCACACCCTACCACATACCATGCATAACCACATACTACACATACTGGGCCACGCCCGCTATCCTGGGTGTCACACCCCAAAACCACGAACGGCGAAAACGTTCAGGGGTGGAGGACGTCATGTACAGTATCACAACAGTGTAATATAATAAACAAGCAACAACATCATCCATTGCATTATAAGTAAGTTTAATACATGTGTGTTCTTTCATTGTAATAAGACACCAAAAATATACAATCAAAAATAAAAGACGAGACTTGTCTGCTCCGTCTTCTCAAAACCTGGCCTCCGTACCTGTCTACTGATGACCTGAGAATACAAGTTATTTTGAAAGCGAGTATATAAGTGTCATTGCTTTATTTGTGAAAATCTGTTTTGAAAGCCATGTAAACCTTTTAAATGAAAATGTCGAGGTAAGTATGAAATCCCTAGAAAAACCCTTATTTTCTATAAGTATGAAATGTAGTCTTCTACCAAGACCCGAATGTTCTTTACGTATGAAGTGTAGTCTTCTACCAAGACCCGAATGTTTTATAAAATGATAGTTTTCCCTTAGTATTGACTAGTACTAAAAGTGCTTAGACTAACTCATCGATTATGTGAATGTATCACAAAATAAAGTAAATAGGAAAAATGTACTACTGTAAGTGTTGTCACTGGGTACTAGGACTAACACAACATCGCATTAAGCGAAATATGTAACCTAATGAACATCCGAAGATTGTCCAAAACAAGTATTAATGTAAGTGTCATCGCTGGGTACTAGGAGTAACACAATCATCGCAATAAGCGAAAGGTATAACCTAATGAACATCCAAAGATTGTCCAATTGTCCTCTGTAGCAGCAGCAGGTGGGTGGAAGGGTTAGTCCCAATCGATCTACCTAATATAAATAGTAACCTTAGACCTCCATAGATGGTCATCGACCACTAGTGCTAATCAGTGGGGTTCAGAATGGTAAGTCCCGCCTAGCTATCCCGTTGAACCCAGATAGGAAAGACAATTTACACAGTAAGTACTAATAAATCATCATCGTAGTTCTAAGTACAAGTATCTAGGTAAGTGAATACAGGATAATGCACCTATGTAAAAGTGTTCCTGTATGGTATTCATGTATGTGTGTCCATGTAACAGGTAAGTATATGTAAACATATTCATGTATCAAGTAAACATCTGTAAGTACTCATGTATCAGGTAAGGTACTAGTATAGACTCATGAATGAACTGACTCTTGTATGATTCCTTGTAATAGAAGTAATGTTTGATATCTTCAAATTATCCCTATGATAATTTACTGTAATATAACTGGTTGATCATATAGGGTTGTACACTCTTACTACTCAAGGGTGTGGGAAACTAAATGAAAGATGTAAGCTATAACATCAATACATATATAAGAATATAAGTGTATATGCATAGTTTAGTTCACGAATGAAAAATGGTTTTTGTAGGACATCTTATGGGTTTTGAACAATAATTAACAATGACTTGATGTCATTTTAATAAACATTTCAAAGGTAAAACATTTGGTAACAATGTGTTTTTAAGATGTAAAACCATTTCATGCATCATATTTTGTAGCATGTGAAATATGTTAAATGACAAACACAGTTATAAAATACATATCAATGATTAAATAACATGTTTGTTTCTATTTGTATTCCCCCCATTAAAGCATTTAAAATCATTTAAAATATTGATTAGGGGTATGAACTCACCTGTAGTTGGTGATTTGGATGAACTGAACGGTATAGGATGGCTAGGTGTCAAGCGAGGACTTGTGCACACACTACGATCCTAATGACATATAATCACACATATATGCACTCAACTAGACTCAAAAGACTAATTGATAATGTTTAAGACATCCTAGACATAGTTAACACTTTATATAAGTATTTTAACCCGTAAGGACTTCATCTAAGCTATTGTGGGACAGGGTATCTGTGTTTAGGGTTTCCAAAGGACCCTATATGAGAGTTTACTCTCCATAAACCATCACACATGGAGTTTACGGTTGTAAACTCTTGAGTTTACGGCCGTAAACTCCCAAACATGTGTGTTTGGTGTGTTTTGAAGTCCCAAATGCTTTCTAGAATTATCCTAACTTAGTGGCTAAGTCCTTGGAAGGGTTTAAGGTCTAGAAGTACTCCAAATAAGAGTTTACGGCCTCAAGGCCATTCCCCTTGGAGTTTACGGCCGTAAACTCCCTTGGGGTGTTGTTTTTGTTGCTTTCAAGCCTCTTGCACTTGTGGGATATGTTCTAGACTTTTATTCCTAGCATAAGAAGGCATTAGGCACACCTTAGTGCCCTTTTTAGGAGTTTACGACCCAAGAACCATGTCTTGGCCGTAAACTTACTTGGTTAAGTGATTTTGATGTGGTTTGGTCCTTCCATTAAGTGTGTAACAATTTCTTGTAAAGGCCTAGGGCTTTAGGTGTCATGAAAACACCCTTTTGTCCATTTATATGGTGTTTACGGTCTAAGATACACTTGGGCCGTAAACTCACATTTGTTTGTGTATTTTGATGTGTTTAAGACCTTATACTACTTGGGAAAATAGTCTAGATGCAAGCCTTAAAGTCCTAGAGTCCTTAAATCACCATTTAGTGTTAGAAAATGGAGTTTACGGCCCATGAGAGTCTTGGGCCGTAAACTCCCAATCTTGGGTGGATTTTGGCTTGTTTTCTTGTCCCTAACATGCATACATAAACATCTAAGGCCTTATCATAACACAAGTGTCGGTTTTGGCTTCGTTTCGGGAGTTTACCGCCTAAGAACACCTTGGGGTGTAAACTCCTAGATCTAATGATTTAGCCAACTAAATCATGTTATAAGCATCTAATAAGCATTCAAATCAATACTAGAAAGAGTTACTCACATTTTGGTATAAAAACCCGAAGATCCGTCAGAGAGAAAATGGCTTTTCTCTAGTTGGAAATGTGAATAATGAATAAATTTGGTTCAGAAAACTATTTATAGTCCTGAAATATTTTGACAGAAAATATTTTTATTCTCGAACTTGGACTGTAACATTATGAAACTTGGAATGTTCAAATTTCACAAACCCAGGAGCATCCACTCTCCTGATATCTCCTTAGACGTAGACCCTAATGTACACAAACTCATTCGGAAGAGTATGAAATTCACTGAAACTGGACTAGCTTCTATTGAATAGATAACGTTCGTACAAATGGAAATTTTGGGTTGTCACACTGGGCCTTGCCCACCCCTACCTCGGGCCTCGCTCACTACAATGGCCCCGCCGCTCCAGGCCTCGCCTGGCTTTGAGCCCCGCTCGGATACAGATCTGTTTCATTTAGGCCTCGCCTGTCACAGGGCCTCGCCCACTAACATACAATAGCACATAAACATATCACATCACATCACGTAAGCTTAACACATTCTAACGGATCTTGTCCTAAGGCCTCGCCTATCTCTGGGCCCCGCCCTTGTCCCGCTACTGATGAGTCATGGAACCCCGTCCATACTCCTGCTGATAGTGTGGTACGGGCCCAACCCACCCTCACTCCTTCCCTAACTTGGGCCTCGCCCCTGATCTTCTGCTACTGAGATGTGGAACACCATCCACACTCTACTATTGGTGAGATACGAGACCTTGCCCATACTCACCTCCCTACCAGGCACATACAAGTATCACACAGACAACAAGTATAAACTATCACATAAATCATTCCTTGGGCACCCGCCCTCTATCATTGGACCTCGTCCCGAATATCATACTAGCATACTGTGCCTAGGGCTAACCCCCGGGTCTTCTACTCATAACTACATGGGCCGGTATTGTGGCCGTAGACCCATTCATACAAAGGGAAACTCACCTGCACTGGCTGAACTCGCTGATGATCCCACTGGCTGCTGACCGGCAACTCTCTGAACTCCTGCTCCACTAGCTTCTCGAGCTACCAAAATCAATGCAACACTTAGTCTAGCTGACCCCCGATAGTCAACCAAGTCAACTCTGGTCAAAGACAAAGTCCTAGTCAAAGTCAACCTTCCAGGTCACCCCTACTCGCCGAGTCACTGTATTGACTTGCCGGGTTCATATGTTCAGAGTTCTTCCATTCGCATCTCGACTCACCGAGTCAGTCCATGACTCGCCGAGTCTACCGATTTCCGACTCCTGACCTGTCCAACTCACCGAGTCTCCACTCGACTCACTGGTTCGAGTCTCAATTCGAAGGGTTTGGGGTTTCGCGACCTGACTCACCGAGTCCAAGAACAGACTCGCCGAGTCCAAGACAACCTTTAACAGACTCGCCGAGTTGTTCATCCAACTCGCCGAGTTCCTACCCAACTTCATTTGACTCGACGATCTGTTCATCCCACTCGTCGAGTTCCTCCTCATCTTCATGCTACTCGCCGAGTCCACTCAAAGGACTCGCCGAGTCCATTCAGATCTCTATACATGCAGAGGACTTTTGAGTCATGCATGGACTCCAAACCGTACATCTACCCTTCCCAAGCCTATTCCTCACGTAAAGTTGCAAACTTTACATGTAGAGAAGGAGATCTAGGCAAAATACACCATAAACTAGGGTTTAAGGCAAGGAGGCTCCATAATCAACTCAAGGGTTAAAACTTTATGCTTCTTAAGACCATAGTATGCTTGGATCTGAAGTAGCAACTCCAGATCCGGCTTCTAACTCAAATGGATGACTATCCATGGCTTAAAAAGCCCCACATCTCACAACCAAAGAAGATCTAAAGGAAAGAAACGACTTATTACCTTCAATAACTCAGAAAGGTTCCACAAACTACAGATCTAAGGCCAATCCTTGAGACTTCAATGATTTCCCTCTTTCTTCTTCCTTCAATTCACCCAAAAATGACCCAAAAATGACTTGGAAGCTTGAATGCATAACAATGGGGGCTTAGGGTTCGTTTTCTGTATGAGGGAGGCTCTAAGGAACCCTAATGGAGAGAATAAGGAGTTTAAATAGCGCCCAAAGTCCTGGATTTAGGGTTTTCCTCGAATAGACCTGACTCGCCGAGTCTCCTTGGTCGACTCGTCGAGTCAGTCACTTACTCCTCAACCCAGATCCCGCTTGGACTCGCCGAGTCCCCCCTTAAAGTTAGGGTTTTCTTTCCTTTCTTGGCCTTCAAAACTTTGAGTGTTACAACTCTCCCCCACTTAAACTAAACTTCGTCCTCGAAATTTGCCATGGTCCACCACCTGCGATCTGCTTCCAAAACCCACCAATTATCCCAACACCAGCTGCCTACCTTCGCTGGTCTTCCACCTGGTCATTCTGACTAACATAAACCTCGCGGATAAAACCTCGGGTCAAACCTGACCCTGAACAACTTAGAAACACAACTTACTTAACCGACAATCCTTCTAGTATTCTCCGAGTACTGCACTTGAACTCATAGGGGTTGACCCCTTCTTTCCTTACGCGATTCCCTTGCCTTCCTAAGGCGATGATCCATATCCAACTATTTCCTCTGTCACTGTGAAGGTCCTATCCTTCACCAACTCCATCACCCCCAGTATTTCCAGTACGGGTCACCCCCGTCAGTAACTGCTGACACTCTCTTCTCTGTCATAACTTGGTGCCGAGCACCCCTCGATTCAACTAACTGAATTCCACCATACACTGCTTACCCGCAGTACTACTGACTGAAAATTTTGCTATTCCTTGTCTGCCTTCCGTATGAACTAAGACCACCCTGGTCCCTACCAACCTATCAATGTCTGGATTACCGGCTCCCACCGGTAGCTAGTCCCAACACCACCACTAGTCACTCCTAGCGACTTTCGAAGAAACTTCGACCACCTTTAACTGCTCAATCTGTTCTGCCATTCAGGAACTACAATCCTGGGATCCCCGATCCCCTAACTTGACACTAAGGCCCCTACCAGGTCCCACCTGCGCTGCTAAAACTCACGGGCCTCGCCCACGGGTCCCACCCGCCTCTATCCTTCTAGTCCCACTAGTCTAATCACTCTCGCTCGGGCCTCGCCCACGGGTCTCACCCATCCATATCCTGGAGTGGCCTCCCAAGGTCTCACCTCTCTAGGGGTATATAGGCAAACTCCCTATCATTCTCATCCACTACCCATTCCTGATCCCTGACCGATCACTAGGAGGTAAGGGCCTCGCCCCAACTCCGCTATCGAAGCTACTAAGGAATGCTATGGTTTACCCGTAGTCTTACATCACCATCCATTGCTGACTGCTACTGAATGCTACGGCTGCCCCGTAGTCTTACAAAACTTCCCCCACTAACTGTTAGTGAATGCTACGGCTGCCCCGTAGTCTTACATCACTTTCTACCACTAACTGCTAATGCGAAGGCACCCATGTGCCATTAGCTCTCAAGATCTCATTCCGACTCCCTCGAGTCCTACGGGCGATCCACAACCTGAATTCCCAACCACGTACTAACCATTACCATTACCCGCACTAGCTGATGGAGAGTTTCTCAAACTCCCAACCCAGAAATCCTCAATCCATCAACGCTGAACCACTTCTTTTCCTTCTCGGAGGTCGGACACTCTTTCTGGATCTGCGTGCTCCTACCTTTGCGCACTCGGAGGATTCTCCCCCACTTTGATCCTGGTTACCCCTTGTTGCTCAATACTCAAAGAAATTCTTGCTACCATTCCATAATCGATCTGCTGAGGAACCCAAGCTTACCATAGCTAGGGATCTAACCAATCCATTTCTAACACTATACAACTCCGATCTAGCGAGACATACCAAGTCCATCCCAAGCATGCTACAGTTACTGCATCCTATGTAACCTTCTCTAATAGGGCACATCCCCTCACTACCATTCGAACATCCAAGGTATGCAGATGGCATATAACTCGATCACAATCAACCGCTCAAAAAAAATAAAATACTCATACCGATAATGATGCAGAACCATAACAATATAATCATGCACAAATAAAAGAACTGAAAACAGAAATCGCATACCTGCAACGTCCGGTGCTGATCACGCCTCTAAGGTAGTCATCTGAAGAGCTCTGCCTCCCACCGCAGGCGCCTCTGTACGGCCCTGACAGCCGTCTGTGATCCTCAAAGTTGCAGGGGCAGGTGCCATCACCCGCCCTGCTAAAAAAAACTGGGGCACTGGGCCTTCTTGTGGCCCCGCTGATGGCAATGAAAACATAACAAGTCTGATCCCTGCGCAGTGGTAACAATACAATCCCGGCTGAAATGACCAGTCCGACCGCACTTGAAACAGCCAGACTCACCACCGCTACCACTCCTACACACGCCCCCGTGTGCCCTGCCACACTTCCCGCACCGACTGCGGTCCTGATAATTCCCCGATCTCGAATCCGATCCCTTGGGCATTTTGCCCGAACATGCAGCTACCTGAACCTCATCCGGCTTCCTCTTCAAAATTTTGCTCCAAATCAATTTCCCTTTCTCTAGCCCGAGAAATCATATCTTCCAGCATCTTACAGCTGGATCTGCTCATGAACTCCCTGATGTCATTCCTCAACATCTCATGGTATTGGGCCTTCTTCTTCTCCTCATCCGTGACATACTGCGGTACAAGAAGAGCCCTCTCCTTGAACTTGGCGGTGATCTCCGCCACAGTCTCAGTGGTCTGTGTCAAATCCTGAAACTCCCGTGCCAACTGCTGCACCTCAATAATCGGCGAAAACTCCGCCCTGAACCTGGCCAAGAAATCGCTCCAAGTCATCGCGTCCAACGCGACATCATCCCCCAAAGCATGACCAATCTCCTCCCACCAATCCCTCGCTCTGTCCTTCAGAAGACATGAAGCGAGTCTGACCTTGTCCCCCTCAGGGCACCGGCTCTTACGGAATGCATTGGTAACATCAGCCAACCATCTGCTGCTAGCGATGGGGTCCCTAGCCCCATGATAATCTGGTGCCCCGCAAGCCCTGAAATCCCGAAATGTCAAAGTACGCGTTCCCATCAAAGCCATCATCTCCGTACGGAAGGCTCCCAACCTCTCATCCAAAATCTCCAATATACCCTCCTTGACCGTGCCAAAGATCACAGGAGTCTGATTCAAAATACTGCGCGTAACCTCGGTGGATATCAACTCCCTCATTCGCTCCTCGAGCTGCTCGGCCCCTGAACCCGAGCCTGACCCATCTCCGGCGCCTGATCCGCCCGCTGGTCTCTCTCGCAACGTCACCATGCTGAAAATATACCACAACCACTATCAGAATACTCATCACTGATGCGAGACCAAATACACCCTACCAGGTTCCCGGTCTTGTCTCAGCCTTTCCCAAATCGAGTACGGATTATCTGCTTTCAGTAGTATGGGCCCATACTACCTTCCACATCTATCCGTACTTTCCTCAGGAATTGCTTTGACTCCACCAGGTCCCTTAACCACTTCTACTACTCCCAGCACTATGTCGTCCTAGGCTTACCCTAGGAAAACCTCTGACTCAGCTCAAACCAGTCCTTAGCTGCTGAGGGTCTCCTTGTGATGCCAATTAGCCATCACCTGAATACCATCACATGTGACGAGGCTCAGATAATCCTTCAAGTAAAAGACTCATCCCTAAAACGGTTGGACTCTAACAAGAGCTGCGCAATAGGACCAAATCCAGCACTCTGAGATTATTCAACCCTGATCACATGTGACGTGTCGTATACACCTAATGGCTTACTTTCATCACTCAGAATCCCACAATGCACAGAGCAAGCAACATTCAGACAAAGGGAAATCTAACCACAACATACTCAAGCAATCGTATCCACATAGCAAGAAACTGAAGTAGCATGCAATACAAACTCATAGACCACACAAACTCATAGACTCAGGCATAACCTAAACAGGCTATCCGACTACTGTCTAATCAGCACTATCATGCAACTCGAAAACACATATAACAGGCACATAAGGCATCATCCCCAGATCCTTAGCCCTATTCTAGCATGCTGTTCTACTAACTGATAATCAAAACATAAACTTGTATGGGTATTTTTGGGGTACTTACTTGAGCTCGGTTGATTGCATGCACCACACCCTTTTTCTCTTTTCAAAGTTCTTTTCTTTCTGAATTATTTTTGCTTTTCTAAAACTGTTTTCTTTCCCCAAAACTCTCTTTTTACAAAACTCTCTTTTCATTTTGAAAACTTCTATACCAATTCATCGGTTTGAGTTCAGACACACCCGAGAGCATGTCTGAATCCCTCAAACCAAGGCTCTGATAACAACTTGTAACGTCCCAAAATTCAAGACTAAAAATTTCTTTTAATAAAACATCACATTAAGCAAATTCATCTTTTCAAAACACAAACAGAGTAATATTTTCCAAAATACACGATCGTTATCAGAGTAAACATTCCCAGGCTGACTAATTTATGGTGTGTGCCATGCGATCACCCCGAGCTCCATCATCCGCTACCGGAAGTACCTGAAACCAAAACTGAAAACTATAAGCACAAAGCTTAGTGAGTTCCCCACCTTACCACATACCATGCATAACCACATACTGCACATACTGGGCCACGCCCGCTAACCTGGGCCTCGCCCACCCCTACCTCGGGCCTCGCCCGCTACAACAACCCCGTCGCTCCAGGCCCCGCCTGGCTTCGAGCCCCGCTTTGATACAGATCTGTTTCATTTAGGCCTAGCCTGTCACAGGGCCTCGCCCACTAACATACAATAGCACATAAACATATCACATCACATCACGTAAGCTTAACACATTCTAACGGATCTTGTCCTAAGGCCTCGCCTATCTCTGGGCCCCGCCCTTGTCCCGCTACTGATGAGTCATGGAACCCCATCCATACTCCTGCTGATAGTGAGGTACGGAACCATCCCACCCTCACTCCTTCCTTAACTTGGGCCTCGCCCCTGATCTTCTGCTACTGAGATGTGGAACACCATCCACACTCTGCTATTGGTGAGATACGGGACCTCGCACACACTCACCTCCCTACCAGGCATATACAAGTATCACACAGACAACAAGTATAAACTATCACATAAATCATTCCTTGGGCACCCGCTCTCTATCATTGGACCTCGTCCCGAATATCATACTAGCATACTGTGCCTAGGGCTAAGCCCCGGGTCTTCTACTCATAACTACATGGGCCGACATTGTGGCCGTAGACCCATTCATACAAAGGGAAACTCACATGCACTGGCTGAACTCGCTGATGATCCCACTGGCTGCTGACCAGCAATTCTCTGAACTCCTGCTCCACTAGCTTCCCGAGCTATCAAAATCAACGCAACACTTATTCTAGCTGACCCCCGACAGTCAACCAAGTCAACTCCGGTCAAAGACAAAGTCCTGGTCAGAGTCAACCTTCCAGGTCAACCCTACTTGCCGAGTCACCGTATTGACTCGCCGGGTTCATATGTTCAGAGTTCTTCCATTTGCATCTCGACTCACCGAGTCAGTCCATGACTCGCCGAGTCTACCGATTTCTGACTCCTGACCTGTCCAACTCACCGAGTCTCCACTTGACTCACCGATTCGAGTCTCAACTCGAAGGGTTTGGGGTTTCGCGACCTGACTCACCGAGTCCAAGAACAGACTCGCCGGGTCCAAGACAACCTTCAATAGACTCGCCGAGTTGTTCATCCAACTCGCCGAGTTCCTACCCAACTTCATCTGACTCGACGAGCTATTCATCCCACTCGTCGAGTTCCTCCTCATCTTCATGCTACTCGCCGAGTCCACTCAAAGGACTCGCCGAGTCCATTCAGATCTCTATACATGCAGATTGCATGGACTCCAAACCATAGATCTACCCTTCCCAAGCCTATTCCTCACGTAAAGTTGCAAACTTTATGTGTAGAGAAGGAGATTTAGGCAAAATACACCATAAACTAGGGTTTAAGGCAAGGAGGCTCCATAATCAACTCAAGGGCTGAAACTTTATGCTTCTCAAGACCATAGTATGCTTGGATCTGAAGTAGCAACTCCAGATCCGCCTTCTAACTCAAATGGATGATTATCCATGGCTTAAAAAGCCCCAAATCTCACAACCAAAGAAGATCTAAAGGAAAGACGACTTATTACCTTCAATAACTCAGAAAGGTTCCACAAACTCCAGATCTAAGGCCAATCCTTGAGACTTCAATGATTTCCCTCTTTCTTCTTCCTTCAATTCAACCAAAAATGACCTAAAAATGACTTGGAAGCTTGAATGCACAACAATGGGGGCTTAGGGTTCGTTTTCTGTATGAGGGAGGCTCTAAGGAACCCTAATGGAGAGAATAAGGAGTTTAAATAGCGCCCAAAGTTCCGGATTTAGGGTTTTCCTCGAGCAGACCTGACTCGCCGAGTCTCCTTGGCCGACTCGCCGAGTCGGTTACTTACTCCTCGACCCGGATCCCGCTTGAACTCGCCGAGTTCTTCCTTGGACTCGACGAGTCCCCCCCTTAAAGTTAGGGTTTTCTTTCCTTTCTTGGCCTTCAAAACTTTGGGTGTTACACTTTTGCACCCATGAAAGGCCCCATGCATCTTAAGAGCTTGGTTTCTGTCTTTTTGAGCTCAAAGTCCCATGCAAGCACGTAAAGTTTGTAACTTTACATGCTAGATTGATTATAGAAGTTTGGATCTATCTTTTGATCAAAGGTTGTACATCAGAAATCAAGGATTTAGAGTGTGGACATGATTGACTCGACGAGTCCGTTCTTGGGGCTCGATGAGTCCGAGGCTTTGAACCCTATATCTGTTGAGAGTCAAAGGAACCCAGTTAAGTGTCAGAAGGGTGGTAATCAGACAGGAAGAGTTACCCAATGTATTGGACGTGATTTTAGACCTGGAGTTCATGGGACTCGACGAGTGCTAGAAAAGACTCGGCGAGTCCAAGGCAATCTTCTTAAGGATGAAGATGAACTCGATGAGTTGTTCATCAACTCGGCGAGTCGAGGACAGAACTTGTTCATCAGATGAAGGTGAACTTGACGAGTTGTTCATCAACTCGATGAGTTGGTTGAGTTTCATGCGATATTCATGTGAGGGAGGAACTCGTCGAGTTGATGTCTTAACTCGACGAGTCGGGTCTTGGATGAGGACGAGTAAAGGGTGAGGGACTCGGCGAGTTGACGGCCCAACTCGGTGAGTCGGGTCAACTTGAAGTTGACTTTGACTAGACTTGGACTGGCCCTGTTTAGGGTTGTACTTGCTGTGTGTTGACTTGAAGGTTGTCGTGTAGGGATCGAGGAGTCGAAGGGAGTCGACTTGTGCGCCGAGGATAATTCAAACAATACACGACATTGAGGTTAGTTGACTTCCAGTAGGGGTGGGTCTAAGGCCACAATGCCGGCCCACCAAAAAGGGGTATTTAGAAGATAATGGTCTTTGTGATAATTATCTTGGTCTGGTTATGTGTTGGTTATGAGATTTATGTGGATGATATGTTATGTGTATAGTAGGGATTAGTTCCCCTAACAGTGGTCCGTAGGACCGAAGGGTAGGTCAGTACCTGGATATGCCTGACTGTATGTTCATATCTGTAGATTATATGCTAGTGGTAAGGGGGTGAAATAGTCCCAGTTACTGGTTGAAAGATACCGATGACAGTTATCAGTTAGAGATACCGATGTTGATTACTGGTTGAAAGATACTGATGTCGGTTACCGGTTGAAAGATACCGATGTTGGTTACCGGTTGAAAGATACCGATACCGATAAAGGTTACCGATTGAAAGATACCAATGAAGGTTACTGGTTGAAAGATACCGACGATATTGTATGGTATGTGGTATGATGGGGGAACTCACTAAGCTTTGTGCTTACAGTTTTGGTTTTGGTTTCAAGTACCTCTTCGTCGAAGGGGAAGGAGCCGGCGGTGTAGCAGCGCATCACACACACACACACACATGGTTTTCCACAATGTGCTCTTGGGATTTTACTCTGATTTTATTACTTTTGACATTATGGTTTGGGACACAACAATATGATTTTGTGACGTGTTGTTTATTCGACAATATTATGGTAAAAATGTTTATGGAATTGTTAGTTTAAAAATGAAATTTTCGGGCTTGAAATTTGGGTCGTTACAAGTTGGTATATGAGCCCTGGTTTGAGGGATTCAGACACACCCTCAGGGGTGTCTGGACTCAAACCAAGTGACTAAAAGATTTTACAAGGAAAATGGTTTTCTAAAATCTACATTGAGAAATTTTAAAAGACAAAGTGTGTGATGCGTGCGACCGGCCGAGTTCAAGTAAGTTTTCACCAAGATACCCATACTTAATATGTTATGTTATATGGTTTGATTCATAGAACTGCATGCTAGAATAGGACTAAGGATCTAGGAAGATGCCTTGTGTGCCTGATATATGATTTTGAGAATTGCATGCTAGTAGGACTAAGGATCTAGGAAGGATGCCTTATGTGCCTGTTGTATGAGCCGTATGCTAGGACGGATTAGTCAATGGTAGGATGACCTGTGTAGGTTATGCCTGGTTTGGTTACTCAATGCACGAATGCTGCTTGCTTTGTGCTATGGGGGTTCTGGCCAACTTCAACTAACTAAGGAATGGATATGTAACAATATCCGCAAGCTAGTTAGGGGGAGGTGGTGGGGGACTCCTAGTGCAGCTAATGGCGGAGAGTAGGTCGGAGAGTGCCCTAGGGAAGCCTAGGATGGGATCAGTGGAAAGGGTATCGGTAAAGGGGACTTGGCGAAGTCGAATCAATTCTTGAGGAAAGTACGGGTAGATGTGGAAGGTAGTATGGGCCCGTATGTAACACTCGTGTTTCTAGCCTAGGCATTTATATTGAGTTGATAGTCTAGGTTAACCTTTGTAACTCATTTTGAAGAAATGAAAAGGAATTATGTGAATATTATGTGAATTATGTGTTTTAGGCTTAATTAATTAAGATTAAAAATAAGCGTCAAAATTAAAGTGTGAGATAAGCCCGATATCTTTACATAAAGTTGTAGTGGTCGAAACAAGGATTTCGGGGATATAAAGAATACCAAAATCCGAGTTATAACGAAGAAGTTATGACCTGTCGAAGTTTCGCGACAAAACCGGCACGGTGCTGAATGTCGTAAAAAGTGAGTTTTTGATAAACTACTTTTTAGACTTAGTAATCTAAATGAAAGTCGTAGTATTCGTTAAACCGAGAAGTTCGATGAAAAGAACGCCCAAATCTGACTTCGTATGAGGAAGTTATGATTTTTCGAAGTTTCAGCATAGCAGTAGACAGCTAAAAACTCGAATTTCAGATCAAACGATTTTTAGCCGACACAACCTAAACGAGAATTGAAGGTCTCGTCATTAGGAGCACAACGGTAAAAAGTCTGACGAAAACGGACGTCGGATGAAGTAGTTATGAATTTTTAACATATTTCCTGTCCCGGTCTGTTAAAAATAATAATATAAAATTTAAAGTCAAAATTAGCCGACGAAGTCTAAACGGAAGTTGTAGATCGTAATTTTAGCTACGCGTGCATATAAAGAATGTCAAAAACGGAGCTCGTATGTGAATGTTATGGATTTTAGAAGTTTTGGCGCGAAAACCTAGAAATTTCGCATAGTCACAATTGCCACGTCACCCTCGCTTAGAAAGTGACACGTGTCCTGCTGAGTCACCTGGCTGCTGAGTCATTAGGCTGCTGAGTCACCGAGGCTGCTGAGTCATGCGAGCCACGTGTCCTCTTCTGATTCGACCGAGGAGGAGGCCCAATCCGAAGCAGCCAGCTCCCCAGCCGAAGCTTCGCCCAGCTGCCGCGTGTGTCCGAGCCTCGCATAGCCTAGCTCCGAGCCTCGCAGGTGCGCCAGCTAGCCGCGGTCCACTTAGAAGCCGACAGCGAGCCCTCGCATGTGCGAGCCATGTGCGAGACACCCCCTGCGAGCCGTCGGATCTCCGAAGCGTGCCATCTTCTCAGCCGTTGGATCAACTTCGGACCCTATAAATAGAAGGGTACCTGCGAGGGTTTCCGGTTACTTTTGGAATTTTGCCATTTTTAGCCCCTCTCTCCATATTTTCTTCATCTTAACATCCCACAAAGCCCCGGTATCAATTGTAAAGCCCGGAATACCCCACGAAGTGCCCGAGAAGCCCGAAAAATTTATCTTTTCGGTTTCGAAGCCCGACCTTTCGCAGAGCCCGGTTTCTCAATAAAACTCCCGGTTTTATTAGAAACGATCGTTTTAGGAAACGAATTGCTGCCCGATTTTCACCAAAATATGTGAGTGTGTAGTTACTTTCAATTTACACATAGATATGAAGTATTTACCTTGAAATACGTGTTATGTGTAAATATGCTAATTGTTTATTCGAGGTGACTGTTGAATTAATGTTTTATACAAGTTTTAAACTGTATATGCTTTTTATCTACAAAATATGTTGGGTAGAACATGGGTAGATGAAATAGTTCATGTGTGTTAAAATGGTGAGAGGCCTCGATGTCGATGTTGTTGTTGTTGTTGTAGTCATCTAGCGAAGTATAGATGACGACCACGGACTTTCTAGATAGTCCAGTGGAACACTAGCAGGTTCGCAACTTGTAGGTGTTGATGAATTAAATGTTCATTGGCGTACTTCATCCCCCTCATGGTTGCCTTAAGGACATGTATGGCTGAGGAAACCCCTTAGCAGTAATGTCCATCCCGATGATAATCCTTAGGCTAGGTCCCTTGTGATAGGTGTTTAGGGACGTAAAGTGAGGACAACGGGAATGGGTAATCAGGGTTATAGTTGATTGGTGAACTTAATAAGTATATTATTATTGTGGGTTGAAAACCCTATATGCTCACCAGGCTCCCAAGCCTGACCCACTTAGTTTTATGATTACAGGTAGTGGACCCCGAGCATAGTCGGAGGATGACGAGAGATTTTTGGATTATAGGCCAGTAGTTGTAAATAACTGTTGAAAGGCTTATAATGCCTTGTTTATGCTTTTGATCTGTATCGGAACATGAGATCCCGAGGTTTTGATATATATATGGAAATTATATACCTTCTTAATGAAGGATTTTGATAAACTTTTATCATATATTGTTTGGGGACCAATTCCGCAATATCTTATAAAAAGATTTCTCTGATTTTATTTTAAAAAGCATAAATTGAATCGGTCTTTTCTGGCCGAGAAATATGGGGATGTCACACCGTACTACTGAAAGAAGAGGATCCGTACTCGAATCAAGGAGGGCCGAGATGGAACCTGGAAACTTGGAAAGTGTGTGAGACATCTAAAAGGTATATGTGACCCTGACAGTTGTATGTTTGTTTTCAGAATGGTGGTCACGCGACATGAGGTAGGAGGTTCAGGATCCGGGTCAGGATCGGGCTCGGGCACAGGATCCGAGCATGTGGATGATGGGTTACGCGAGTTCATCGTGTCCGAGATCACGAGGGGTATCCTTGATGCGACACCGGTTATCTTTGGGTCAATCAAGGAAGGGATCATTGAGCTGATGGAGGAACACCTCAGGGCGTTCAGGAGTGACATGGAGACCAGCCAGTCAGGGCTACGCACATTGTCCTTTAAGGACTTTAGAGGGAGTGGTGCGCCGGATTTCCATGGGGTGAAGGACCTCATTGCTGCTAGGAGATGGCTCGCAGACATGGAGTCTGCGCAGCTGATGAGCTTCTTCCCGGAAGGGTCGAAGGTCCGTTTTGCTGCAGGGTGTTTGAAAGACAGGGCCAGAGATTGGTGCGAGTCGGTTGGTGACTCTTTGGGAGCCTCGACTGTTGAGGCTATGGGCTGGGCAGACTTTGTGACCAGATTCAGGGCAGAGTTTGCTCCAGTTGTGGAGATTCAGTAGCTGGCCAGGGAGTTCTTGGATATGAGACAGACTACGGAGACTGTGGCGGAGGTCACCGCCAAGTTCCGGGTGATGGCATTGCTGGTTCCCTAGTATGCGGGTGATGAGGACATGAAGAGGACCCGCTACCATGACATGCTACGAGCTGACATCCGAGAGCATGTTAGTTTCTCACCTTGCCTTACCCTGGATTCCATGATTACCAGGGCTAGGGAAAGGGAGATTGATCTGGAGCACATCCGGAAGAGGAAGGCAGTGGAGGGGCTGACGATGGGGGCTTCGGGGAAGAAGCCCAAGGGATCCGATGGTAGGCCGAAAGGCCAGTCAGGGCGAGACCGCTGTGGGAAATGCGGTCGGTGACACGAGGGAGCTTGTCGCACTGGGCTGGGTTCAGGCTGCTATAAGTGCGGCAATGTTGGACATTTTGGTAGAGATTGTACTGCCTCTACTCCTGCGATTCAGATATCTGACCTAATTTGCTTTCATTACAATCAGAAGGACCATAAAAAGGCCAATTTCCCTAGATTGACAGCAGCAGCAGCGGCACCGGCTGTGGCGCCGACTTCAGCGACAACACGGGTTATGGATGGCCGGAAGGCCAAGGTGGAGGCTCCAGTGGTTCAGAGCCGAGCATTTCAGCTGACCGCCAAGGAGGCATGCGCTGCACCCGATGTGGTGACGGGTATGATTTCTTATTTTATGCTTTTATGATATGTCGCTGTGATTTTGATATATTATGTTCCTTGCTTAGGATCGTTCAATGTGAACGGTATCCCAGTTCAGGTGTTGTTTGATTCGGGTGCCACTCGATCATTTGTCTCTCTTGCGCTTAGCAAGAAGTTTCCGGAGTCTTCAGGCATGTTGGATTGCCCTCTAGAGGTCGAGATTGCGGACGATCGGTCGGTACAAGCGTCGGAGGTCTACAGGGATTGTGTTTTGAGGCTGTTCAAGGAACGTTATCTGGTGGCCTTGGTTCCCATGCCTTTGCAGGGGAACAAGGTCATTATTGGTATGGACTGGCTGAGCCCCAATGGGGCATTGATCGACTGTGCGCAGCAGTCAGTACGGATTAGAACCCCTAGTGGGGAGGGGGGGAGCTGGTGGTTCAGGGCGAAAGGCCACACCGAGGACCAACTTTATGTTCAGCAGCGAGGGCTAGGCGCTACCTTCAGCAGGGTTGTACAGGTTATGTCGCCTATATCATGGATACCTGGGAGGCGGGTAGGGAAACGGTGGGCGATGTGCCCATAGTACGGGAGTTTGAGGACGTATTCCTTGAGGAGTTGCCCAGGGTACCTCTAGAGAGGCAGGTGGAATTCAGAATCGACCTGGTCCATGGTGCGGCTCTGATAGCCAAGGCACCGTATCAGTTGGCTCCTCCTGAGATGCAGGAGTTGTCTACACAACTGCAGGAACTGTTAGACAAGGGATTCATTAGAACGAGCAGTTCACCGTAGGGAGCCCCGATTTTGTTTGTGAAGAAGAAGGACGGGTTGCATCGGATGTGTATAGATTATCGGGAATTGAATAAGGTAACGGTGAAGAACCGTTACCCACTCCCGAAGATTGATGACCTCTTTGACCAGTTACAGGGAGCATCTTGGTTCTCCAAGATTGATCTGCGCTCAGGATATCATCAGATGAGGGCCAGAGAGGAGGATGTACAGAAGATGACGTTCCGTATGCGCTATGGCCACTACGAGTTCGCGGTTATGCCTTTCTGGCTCATTAATGCTCCTGCCGCGTTCATGGACCTCATGAACCGCGTGTGTAGGATGATGTTAGACCGGTCGGTGATAGTGTTTATTGATGATATCTTGGTTTATTCCATGACGCAGAGGGAGCACGAGGAGCATCTGCGAGAGGTTCTAGAGACCTTGAGGAGGGAGAAATTTTATGCTAAGTTCTCCAAGTGTGAGTTTTGGTTGCGCGAGGTGCAGTTTCTTGGGCACCTTGTCAACCAGAATGAGATTTCAGTAGATTCGGCCAAGGTGGAGGCCGTGATGAGGTGGGAGGTTCCGAAGTCTCCATCTGAGATTCGGAGTTTCCTAGGATTAGCTGGCTACTATCGGAGATTCATCCGGGATTTCTCCAAGATAGCTGTGCCCCTGACCAGACTGACAAGGAAGGCCATGGTTTTCCGTTGGGGGCCTGAGTAGCAGGCTACATTCGAGTCATTAAGGCAGAGATTGTGCGAGGCGCTAATCTTAGCCCTTCCAGAGGGCATGTAGGATTTCGTTGTGTACTGTGATGCGTCCATATTGGGTTTGGGCGCAGTATTGATGTAGAGAGGGCATGTCATTGCTTACGCTTCGAGGAAACTGAAGCCTCACGAGGCGAATTACTCGACGCATGATTTAGAGCTGGGGGCTATTGTGGTCGCTCTCACGATTTGGCGTCATTACCTCTACGAGTTCATTGTACGATTTACACGGACCACAAGAGCCTGAGGTATCTCATGGACCAGCCAAATCTGAATATGAGACAACGTCGGTGGCTTGATGTGGTTAAGGATTACGATTGCGAGATCCTTTACCCTCCAGGAAAGGCCAATGTGGTGGCCGACACACTTAGCCGCAAGGAAGCACCGATCAGGGATATATGTCTGAGGATGACAGTGATGACTCTGCTTTTGGAGCGGATTCGGGAGGCCCAACAGGAGGCCATGAGGAGGAAAATCGGAAGAGCGAGCGCATTGTGGGGCAGGTTTCCTCCTTCCACCGTAGGGTGTGGGTGCGAGGTTCTGATGGAGGAGGCGCACAAATCTCGATTCTCCATTCATCCCGGGGCAACGAAGATATATAGGGATCTTCGCATGGACTATTGGTGGCCCTGCATGAAACAGGATGTAGCATGGTACGTGGAGCGGTGCTTGACCTGCAGGAAGGTCAAGGCCGAGCACCAGAGGCCACACGGCAAGATGCAACCGTTGGACATTCCGCTGTGGAAATGGGAGGACATTACGATGGATTTAATCACAAAGCTTCCCAGGACCGCGCGAGGGGTGGATTCAATTTGGGTCATCGTCAATCGATTGACTAAGAGCGCTCATTTTATTCCAGTTCAGGAGAGCATCTCGGCCGAGAAGCTGGCCGACATCTATATCAGGGAGGTGGTGGCATGGCACGGGGTGTCAGTGTCGGTGATTTCAGACAGAGATGTGCGATTCACTTCCATGTTTTGGAAGAAGTTTCACGATGAGCTGGGTACTCGTCCGAATTTTAGCACCGCCTTTCACCCTCAGACGGATGGTCAGAGCAAGCGGACCATCCAGACTCTGGAGGATATGCTGCGAGCATGCGTGTTGGACTTCGGAGGTAGTTGGGATACCTACCTTCCTTTGGCGGAGTTCTCATATAACAATAGTTATCACGCGAGTATTGATCATCCTCCATTCGAGATGTTGTATGGGAGGAAGTGCAGGACCCCGATATGTTGGGGCGAGGTTGGCCAGAGGGTAATGGGGAGCACCGAAGTAGTGCTCAAGATGACATCAAGGATTCAGCAGGTCCGGAGCAGGCTTCAGACTGCTCAGAGTCGGCAGAAAAGTTATGCCGATAAGCACCGATTAGACCTGGAGTTCTAGGTCGGGGTATGGTTCTCCTGAAGGTGTCGCCATGGAAGGGCGTTATCCGATTCAGGAAACGAGGCAAGTTGGGACCCAGGTACATTAGACCGTTTAGGGTTAAAGCCCGGGTGGGCAAGGTGGCGTATAGGCTGGATTTGCCAGCCGAACTCAGTCAGTTCCACAACACTATCCATGTTTCCCAACTGCGAAAGTGCCTGGTGGATGACTCAGTAGTCGTGCCCTTGGAGGACATTCAGGTCGACGGCAGCTTGAAGTACAGTGAGCGACCTATGGCGATCCTGTAACACCGTGAATTTCAAAATAATTTTTCGCAAAATATAAAAACATTTTCATTTAATTTTCATAAAACATCAAGTTTAAATCTCTAATTCACATCATACAAAATCCCAAGATCACATATAAAAATCCCATGTGTGTGTACAAATCAAGCCGGCACCTTCCCACAGTCATCACTAGTACCTGAAACAAACAACACTAACACTGTAAGCACAAAGCTTAGTGAGTTCCCCAAAATACCACATATAACACATATTAGCCACTCGAGGCTATAACTCTGTGGGTCTGTGCACCCAAAATCTGTGAACCCTCAGATTCTAACTCTGGGAACCTTCCGGTTCCAACTCTATAAGCATGCACAACATAAATCACATAGACATCATGCAGTACAACACATAGCATATACATAACATACACATACTCTGTCACATAACTCTGATTACCTACTCAAGGTAAAGTATAGTGAGAAGACTCACCTCGTGCTCGATCCTCCGAGCTATAATCCTCTTATAACATCATACATCTCTAATTAACACTTTTACCACTAAGGTTGACTACCCATATCAAGTCAACACTGGTCAACTCTGGTCAACGGTCAACGGTCAACGTTGACCGGACTCGGCAAGTGCACAAGAGCGACTCGGCGAGTCTAAACATTTTCACCAACTCTCTAGGATTCTATTTTGACACGTCGAGTACTCCCCTGACTCGACGAGTTCCACCTGGCATGAATCGCGGGGCCACCACGACTCAACTCGCCGAGTCTCAAGAACAACTCGGCGAGTTCCAGCTCGACTCAGTCCATCTGTCAACCCTCTCTAACTCTCCCTAACTCACTGAGTCAACCCATAACTCAGCAGGACCACTCGCTGAGTGGTTAAGGACAATCTTCATGCTACTCACCGAGTCTGTTCTTCAGACTCGGCGAGTCCATGCCATGGATCAACTCAATCAAGCTTCTAAGGTCAGATCCGCTTCATCCACACATAGATCTGGCCCTCCTAAGCTCAATCATCACGTAAAGTTCATGTCTTGGTTACCATGCAACACCTACAAGGCTCTTTTTGGAGAAATGACCTCTAAGATGGCAACCCTAGTCTCCAACCCAAAAGGAAGGACATAAAGCATGACATTAAGGACTCTCTGGACCTACTAAGGTCCATATCTAAGCACCATATCCCCATGGGACCTCTCACACTTCAAATACAAGGCAATTAAGGCATGAAGAAACCCTAGATTTAACCATATCAACAAAAACACAAGAATAAGCTCTGAATGATACCTCAAGAAGCCTCCTCTGATGAAATGAAAATAGATCCAAGCTCCCCAACTCTTCTAGATTGAATTTCCTCTTCCTTCCTTGCAAATACACACAAATTTGGTGAACAATGGCCTCTTATCTCACTCACAAGAACCCTCAGCTGCTTTGGTGCTCTCAAGATCAAGGTAGCCGCAATGAAGGGCCATAAGGTCCTTTAAATATGGCTTAGGACCGGGAAATTAGGGTTTCATTAAACAGTGAGGACTCGCCGAGTGCAGGCGCGAACCCGCATCCTGAACCGCGATCCTACTCGGCGAGTTTGAGCTCCAACTCGCTGAGTCCCCTCACAAAACTCCAAAAATATAAGCATAAAAGATACCTGGAAATCCGGGCTGTTACAATTCTCCCCCACTAGAACTAGACTTTGCCCTCGAAGTCTCGCTCTGCAAATAGCTCCAGATGCTGCTCACGCATCTCACGCTCCGGCTCCCAGGTCATCTCTGATCCCTTTCGATGCTGCCACTGAACCAACACCAGGGGTACCTCCTTGTTCCTCAAAAACTTGATCTTCCGATCTCTGATGGCCACTGGTCTCTCGGCATAATTCAGGCTCGCATCCACCTGAATATCCTCTAATGGAACCACTGCCGACTCGTCGGCTATACACTTCCTCAGTTGCGACACATGAAAAGTGTCGTGAATCTGCCCCAACTCTGCTGGCAAATCCAAACGATAGGCTACCCGGCCTACCCTCGCGGTCACACGGAAAGGACCAATATATCAGGGCCCTAACTTGCCCCTCTTCCTGAATCGAATCACTCCTTTCCAAGGAGAGACCTTCAGGAGTACAAGGTCGCCAACCTGAAACTCAAGCTCGGACCAGCGTCTGTCTGCATAACTCTTCTGTCGGCTCTGAGCGGTCAACAACCTCTGTCTGACCTGCTGAATCTACTCTGTCATCCGAAGCACGATCTCTGTACTGCCCATCACCCTCTGACCAACCTCTCCCCAACAAATGGGGGTCCGACACCTCCTCCCATACAACAGCTCAAAGGGTGGCATACCAATGCTCGAATGATGGCTGTTGTTGTAGGAAAACTCTGCCAAGGGCAAATATGCATCCCAGCTAGCCCCCGAAATCCAACACACATGCTCGGAGCATGTCCTCGAGCGTCTGAATCGTCCGCTCAGTCTGACCGTCTGTCTGGGGATGATATGCGGTACTAAAATGCAGTCTAGTACCCAACTCCTCATGAAACTTCTTCCAGAATCTGGAAGTAAAGCACACATCACGGTCTGAAACAATCGAGATCGGCACCCCATGCCGAGATACCACTTCCCTTACATACACCTCCGCCAATTTCTCTGCTGAAGAACTCTCACTGATGGCAAGGAAGTGAGCGCTCTTCGTCAACCTGTCCACAATCACCCAAATTGCATCAACTCCCCTGGCAATCCTTGGCAATTTGGTGATGAAATCCAGAGTGATCTGTTCCCACTTCCATTCGGGAACCTCCAATGGCTGCAACTTGCCATGCGGCCTCTAATGCTCGGCCTTAACCCTACGGCACGCCAAGCACCTCTCAACAAACCATGCAACATCCCTCTTCATACAAGGCCACCAATACTCCTTTCTCAAATCCAAATACATCTTAGTGGCCCCCGGATGGATCGAAAATTTCGACCGATGAGCCTCCTCCATCAAAATGGTACGCGTTCCTCCCACAAACGACACCCAGATACGCCCCTGAAATGTTATAAGCCCCCGACCATCGGTAACGAACTCTGCAACCAAACCAGCAACCCGTTCCCTCTTCTGCATCTCGGGTTGCACAGCCTCGGCCTGTGCCCCACGAATGGCGTCCAACACTGGAGCTATCACGTTCAATCTCAAACATACATCCCGCAACGGGGTACTCTCTGCCCCGCGACTCAATGCATCAGCTACCACATTAGCCTTGCCTGGGTGGTATAGGATCTCACAATCATAATCCTTGACCACATCCAACCACCTTCTCTGACGCATATTTAGGTTGGGCTGATCCATCAAATACTTCAAACTCTTATGGTCCGTGTATATCGTACACCGAACCCCATACAAGTAGTGACGCCAAATCTTGAGGGCGAACACCACTGCCCCCAACTCTAGGTCATGGGTGGGATATCTCGTCTCATGAGGCTTCAGCTGCCTCGATGCATATGCTATCACATGCGCTCTCTGCATCAGCACCGCTCCCAACCCCAAGATCGATGCATCACAGTATACCACAAAGTCCTCCATCCCTTTCGGGAGAGCTAACACCGGGGCTTCACACAACCTTTGGCGAAGTGTCTCAAAGGAGGCCTGCTGCTCGGGGCCCCATGAAAAAGCAACACCCTTCCGGGTCAATCTGGTGAGTGGCACTGCGACCTTAGAGAAATCCCTGATAAACCTCCGATAATACCCTGCCAACCCTAGGAAACTCCTGATCTCGGAGGGTGACTTCGGCACCTCCCAACTCATCACCGCCTCAACCTTGGCCGGATCGACCAATATCCCTTCCTGGTTAACGAGATGTCCTAAGAACTGGACCTCCCGCAACCAGAAATCACGCTTGGAGAATTTGGCATAAAGCCTCTCCGATCTCAGAACTCCGAGAACCTCTCTCAAATGCTCCTCATGTTGCTTTCTAGATCTCGAATATACCAGAATGTCATCAATAAATACAATCACTGATTGATCCAGCATCGGCCTACACACTCGGTTCATGAGATCCATGAACACTGCCGGGGCATTGGTGAGCCCGAAAGGCATCACCACAAACTCGTAATGCCCATAACGCATCCTGAACGCTGTCTTCTGGACGTCCTCATCCCGCACCCTCACCTGATGATATCCAGACCTCAAATCGATCTTGGAGAACCAAGATGCTCCCTGAAACTGATGGAACAAATCGTCGATCCTCGGCAACGGGTAACGGTTCTTGACCGTCAGCTTGTTCAACTCCCGGTAATCAATACACATCCGGTGTGAACCATCCTTCTTTTTGACGAACAGGATAGGCGCTCCCCACGGCGAGCTGCTCGGCCGAATAAACCCCTTCCCCAGCAGCTCCTGAAGCTGTGAGGATAACTCTTGCATCTCTGGAGGTGCAAGGCGATAAGGCACCTTAGCGATAGGCGCAGCCCCCGGAACCAAATCGATACTGAACTCCACTTGCCTCACAAGAGGCACACCCGGCAACTCCTCGGGAAATACATCCGGGAACTCACGCACCACCGGAAACTCCTCAACTGAACTCGGCCTCTCGGAAACCATCCGCGTATCCATCATATACGCCACAAAACCCTTACAGCCCTGCTGTAGACACTGCCTCGCCCTAGCGGCCGAACAAAAAGCTGATCCTGAACGTGTACCCTCGCCGTACACTGAAAGAACTCCCCCACTAGGGTCTCGTATGGTCACCAGCTGACGCTCGCAGTCGATAACCGCACCAAATCTGCTCAACCAGTCCATGCCCACAATGACACAGACATCACCCATCGCAATAGGAACCAGATCAATCAGGAACTCAACACCAAAAATCTCGACTACGCAACCTCGGAGAACCTCCATGGCATATATCACCCTCTCATCAGCTATGGAAACTCTCAGAAGCCGACTCAACGCCTCACGACTAACACCGATATGCTGACTAAAAGGCAGAGATACAAAAGACCGACTCGCACCCGAGTCAAATAACACCAAGGCAGGTACAGAATTCACAAGAAAAGTACCTACGCATAACATAACACAAGCATAATATCTCAACATCAAATAAATACATGAAAGAATACATACCAGCCACGACATCGGGCGCTGCGCGGACCTCCTCCGCGGTCAGCTGAAAGGCTCTCCCTCGTGCCCTCGGCGCCTCGGCCTTCACTGGCCGACTCTCTGTAGCTCTAATGGCGGCAGGGGCAGATCCCTGAGGTGCTCCCTGAGCTGATCCCCGCAACTGCGGACACTCCGCCTTCTGGTGTCCGGTCTGGTTGCAGTGAAAACACACCGCAAACCCCTTGGGGCAGTCCTTGGCCATATGCCCCTCTTTGCCACACTTGTAGCAAGATCCCGCTCTGCAGACTCCATCATGACCCTTACCACACTTCCCACAAGTGCGGCCCTTCTGGATCCCTGATTTGGGATCAGCAGGCTTGGCCCGCTTGGCTGCCGGCTAAGACTGTGCCGGTCGCCGATCCCTCCCCTGAGACTCCGCCTCCTCCCTGACCTGAGTCTCTAACTCAATCTCCCTCTTCCGGGAATTTGCCTGAAGCTCAACAAATGTCCGGTACGAGGAGTTCGCCGCAAACTCCTGAATATCTTGCCTCAAAATGCTCAAATATCGGCTCATACGTGCCTGCTCAGTGGACACGTGCTCAGGGCAGAACATCGCCCTCTCATGGAACATCCTGGTAATCGCTGTAACTGACTCAGTACCTTGCTTGAGGGTCAGAAACTCCTGGGCCAAACGCTCCCTCTCCACCTGGGGAACGTACTCATCTCGGAACATGTCAGTGAACCTCTCCCAGGTCACTGCCGCAAGCTCAGCAGGCGTAAAATGCGCCGTCACAAACTTCCACCAGTCCTTCTCTCCCAAGCGAAGCTGGTTCAGCGCGAACCGAACCTTCAAATGCTCAGGAGATGAGCAAGTGAAGATACACCCCTCTATATCAGAAATCCACCTCATAGCTGCCACCGGATCCTGGGTCCCATCAAACTCTGGTGGTTTTGTGTTACTGAACTCCTGAAACAGCAACGCATCACCACCTTGCGGCCTCGCAGCAGCAATAGTTGCGGTGGCCGCTGCAACAACAGCCTCAGAAAGAGCGGCATAACGCTCGTTAAAGGTCTCAATCAGCGTGGTCTTAGTAGACCCGGACATCTCTGGCATCTCTGCCATGATGGCCGCAGCCACCTCGTCATGGATGATCCGGCGGATCTCCTAATCACTGGTATCACTGCTCTCAGGCATCAAACGTGTCCTCACCATGATCTACCTCTGAAATACAACATACGATAAATTAGAACCCATTCGAGCATACTCACACTCGACAACTCATTCCTCCTTGATCCTTGGTATTCCAAAGATTCTTACTTGGGCTGTACACCGCTTCGGTGCTTTCAGTAGTACGGGCCCAATACTACTGTCCGCACGGTATCAGAATACACCCCAAGTCCTCCTCTTCGGATCCCAAATTCCAAGTACTCTATCATGCATAGACCACTCTCTAATAGATCTCTCATAAGCCCCTCGCTGCTACCTACTCACTCTCAAGCGTCTCATAGCAGCTCACCTCTTCCTAGGCTAAGGCATCACAAATTAGGCCAATCTAGTCCTAATAGGAATACCTAGCCTACTCTAGCATGCAATTACATCATATCAGTAACAATATCATATAACATGAGGGTATTTTGGGAAATCACCGTTCGGGCGCGGACTGATCGTACACACAACTCTGCTCTGCATTTTTCAAAATTCTTTTACTCTTTTTGAAAATACTACTCAAATCCTCAGTTTGAGTTCAAATACGCCCGAAAGTGTACTCGAATCCCTCAAACCAAGGCTCTGATACCAACTTGTAACACCGTGAATTTCAAAATAATTTTTCGCAAAATATAAAAACATTTTCATTTAATTTTCATAAAACATCAAGTTTAAATCTCCAATTCACATCATACAAAATCCCAAGATCACATATAAAAATCCCATGCGTGTGTACAGATCAAGCCGACGCCTTCCCACGGTCATCACTAGTACCTGAAACAAACAACACTAACACTGTAAGCACAAAGCTTAGTGAGTTCCCCAAAATACCACATATAACACATATTAGCCACTCGAGGCTATAACTCTGTGGGTCTGTGCACCCAAACTCTGTGAACTCTCAGGTTCTAACTCTGGGAACCTTCCGGTTCCAACTCTATAAGCACGCACAACATAAATCACATAGACATTATGCAGTACAACACATAACATATACATAACATACATATACTCTGTCACATAACTCTGATTACCTACTCAAGGTAAAGTATAGTGAGATGACTCACCTCGTTATCTCGATAACTTGCGAATCCTGGAAATCACTCGTGCTCGATCCTCCGAGCTATAATCCTCCTATAACATCATACATCTCTAATTAACACTTTTACCACTAAGGTTGACTACCCATATCAAGTCAACACTGGTCAACTCTGGTCAACGGTCAACTTTGACCGGACACGGAAAGTGCACAAGAGCGACTCGGCGAGTCTAAACGTTTTCACCAACTCTCTAGGATTCTCTTTTGACACGTCGAGTACTCCCTTGACTCGACGAGTTCCACCTGGCATGAATCGCGGGGCCACCACGACTCAACTCGCCGAGTCTCAAGAACAACTCGGCGAGTTCCAGCTCGACTCAGTCCATCTGTCAACCCTCTCTAACTCTCCCTGACTCACTGAGTCAACCCATAACTCAGCAGGACCACTCGCTGAGTGGTTAAGGACAATCTTCATGCTACTCGCCGAGTCTGTTCTTCAAACTCGGCGAGTCCATGCCATGCATTAACTCAATCTAGCTTCTGAGGTCAGATCTGCTCCATCCACTCATAGATCTGGCCCTCCTAAGCTCAATCATCACGTAAAGTTCATGTCTTGGTTACCATGCAACACCTACAAGGCTCTTTTGGGAGAAATGACCTCTAAGATGGCAACCCTAGTCTCCAACCCAAAAGGAAGGACATAAAGCATGGCATTAGGGACTCTCTGGACCTACTAAGGTCCAGATCTAAGCACCATATCCCCATGGGACCTCTCACACTTCAAATACAAGGCAATTAAGGCATGAAGAAACGCTAGATTTAACCATATCAACAAAAACACAAGAATAAGCCCTGAATGATACCTCAAGAAGCCTCCTCTGATGAAATGAAAGTAGATCCAAGCTCCCCAACTCTTCTAGCATGACTTTCGTCTTCCTTCCTTGCAAATACACACAAATTTGGTGAACAATGGCCTCTTATCTCACTCACAAGAACCCTCAGCTGCTTTGCTGCTCTCAAGATCAAGGTAGCCGCAATGAAGGGCCATAAGGTCCTTTAAATAGGGCTTAGGACCGGGAAATTAGGGTTTTATTAAACAGCGAGGACTCGCCGAGTCTATCCCTTGGACTCATCGAGTCCAGGCGCGAACCCGCATCCTGAACCGCGATCCTAATCGGCGAGTTTAAGCTCCAACTCGCCGAGTCCCCTCACAAAACTCCAAAAATATAAGCATAAAAGATACATGGAAATCCGGGCTGTTACAGATCCTCGACCAGAAGTCGAAGGATCTGAGGAACAAGAGAGTGGAACTCATGAAGGTGCAATGGCAACACCGGAAGGGCTTGGAATGGACTTGGGAGTCGGTGGACGAGTTGATGGAGCACCACCCGGAGTTGTTTCAGGAACGAGGAGCAGACTTCGAGGACGAAGTCTGAAATAAGTGGGGGAGATTTGTAGCTCATGGTTCTTGGTATGCTCTTCTTTTTATTTTTATCTATGTGTTTTTCATTATTGGCCTTGGACTCGGCGAGTTGAAGGACCAACTCGACGAGTAGAAGCGAGATGGGACGCGAGTTTTACGCCGTGGACTCGACGAGTCGGGTCCCGGACTTGACGAGTAAGTGCTGTCTGGACAAAAACCCTAATCTAAGGGCTTGCATCCTATTTAAACAATGTTATGTCGTCCCAAAACGTCCCTTATGCTCCCAAAACACCTCCCATTGAAACCCTAGCCGTTTTTGAGGAAGTCTAAGCCTTGTTGGTGGAATTTAGTGCTTGTGGTATTAAGAAGGAAGGAGAAAAGCTTGAAGAAGCAAGTAGAGACCAAGGGAAACCGATTTTGTGCACCTTCTACAGCTCACTGAAGGTAAAAAGCTGTAACCTTGCTCATTCATTTGCTAGATCCTTCTTTGAGGAGATTTAGGGCTTTTATAAGCCATTTTTGGTGGCGAACCATGTTTGCAAACATGGTTAGGGGTTAAAGCTTCTGAATCACATCATTTAAGGGGTCACTAGGCAGATTTGAGTGGCTTTTGCACCCATGAAAGGCCCCATGCATCTTAAGAGCCTGGTTTATGTCTTTTTGAGCTCAAAGTCCCATGCAAGAACGTAAAGTTTGTAACTTTACGTGCTAGATGGATTATAGACGCTTGGATCTATCTTTTGATCAAAGGTTGTACATCAAAAATCAAGGATTTAGAGTGTGGACATGACTGAATCAGCGAGTCCGTTCTTGGGACTCGACGAGTCCGAGGCTTTGAGCCCTATATCTGTTGAGAGTCATAGGAACCAAGTTGAGTGTTAGAAGGGTGGTAATTGGATAGGAAGAGTTACCCAATGTATTGGATGTGATTTTAGACCTGGAGTTCATGGGACTCGATGAGTGCTAGAACAGACTCGGCGAGTCCAAGGCAATCTTCTTAAGGATGAAGATGAACTCGACGAGTTGTTCATCAACTCGGCGAGTCGAGGACAAAACTTGTTCATCAGATGAAGGTGAACTCGATGAGTTGTTCACCAACTCGGCAAGTCGGATGAGTTTCATGCGATATTCATGTGATGGAGGAACTCGTCGAGTTGATGTTTTAACTCGACGAGTCGGGTCTTGGATGAGGATGAGTAAAGGGTGAGGGACTCGGTGAGTTGGGTCAACTTGAAGTTGACTTGGACTGACCCTGTTTAGGGTTGTACTTGCTGTGTGTTGACTTGAAGGTTGTCGTGTAGGGATCGAGGAGTGGAAAGGAGTCGACTTGTCCGCCGAGGATAATTCAAACACTACACGACATTGAGGTGAGTTACCTTCCAGTAGGGGTGGGTCCAAGGCCACAATGCCGGCCCACCAAAAAGGGGTATTTAGAAGATAATGGTCTTTGTGGTAATAATCTTGGTCTGGTTATGTGTTGGTTATGAGATTTATCTGGATGATATGTTATGTGTATAGTAGGGATTAGTTCCCCTAACAGTGGTCCGTAGGACCCAAGGGTAGGTCAGTACATGGATATTCCTGACTGTATGTTTATATCTGTAAATTGTATGCTAGTGGTAAGGGGGTGAAATAGTCCCAGTTACCGGTTGAAAGATACCGATGTTGGTTACGGTTGAAGGATACTGATGTTGGTTACCGGTTGAAAGATACCGATGAAGGTTACCAGTTGAAAGATACCGACGATATTGTATGGTATGTGGTATGATGGGGGAACTCACTAAGCTTTGTGCTTACAATTTTGGTTTTGGTTTCAGGTACCTCTTCGTTGAAGGGGAAGGAGCCAGCGGTATAGCGACGCATCACACACACACATGGTTTTCCGCAAGGAGTTTTCGGGACTGTACTCTGATTTTATTACTTTTGACATTGTGGTTTGGGACACAAAAATATGATTTTGTGATGTGTTGTTTATTTGACAATATTATGGTAAAAGTGTTTATGGAATTGTTAATTTAAAAATGAAAATTTGGGCTTGAAATTTAGGTCGTTACAAGAACTCTCTCTAAGTGATTCCTATTAGATACTCTTACTCGACACATATCAAAGTATATAACAGCTAGTAACATCTCCTAAGCTAAGGCATCACAAATCAGGCAACTCTAGCCCTAGAATATGAAATACCTAGCCTATCCTCTAGTATGCAATTCTAATATCTCGTAAATATCTCATAAATATCCCATAAATGTCTCATAAATATCTCATAAAATAAACAACTAAGGTATTTTGGGAAATCACCTTTCAGGCTCTGGCTGATTGTACACACTCTCCTTTCTTGTTTTTATGTTAGAAACTCTTACTCGTTTTAGAAAAATCTTTTCTATTGAAATTTTTTCTCAAATCCTCAGTTTGAGTCCAGACATACCCGAAGGTGCATCCGAATCCCTCAAAACAAGGCTCTGATACCAACTTGTAATACTGTAAATTTTCATATATATATTTTTTTCATTTTTAAAATCAAATAAATGTCATCAACACATCCCACAAAATCTCAATATATCAATTATCAAAGCACGTGTTCATAATCATTTGAATAAAATCCAGGATCCTCGAAACATAACTCCATCTCGTATGTACAATCAAGCTAGCGCCTTCTCGTGATCCTGAGAAGTACCTGAAACACATATCACATAACATGGTAAGCATGAAGCTTAGTGAGTCCCCCATAATACCACATACAAATAATTAGCCTCTCGTGGCTATATCTTGATAAGGACCCTCCGGTCATGTGTGTTAGTGAGAACCCTCCGGTTCTTACAGCTCGAGTCGGACCCTCTAGTTCGGTATCTCAGTGAAGACCCTCGTGTCTCACAACTCGGGTTGGACACTCCGGTCACTTCTCAATAAGGCTCATAATATTATAGCACACATCATAACGACAAAATGCATAATGTCACATAACTCAATATAAGCACATAGGTTCAACATATACACAAAATAATATAACAACATAAGTCACAAAGATAGTATGCACGATAACACATATCACATTATAAACAGTTAAGACCCTTCGATCAATAATGTACTAAGACGCTCCGGTATCTTAGTGAAGACCCTCGTGTCTCACAACTCGGGTAGGACCCTCCGGTCACAACTCAATAAGGCTTAGAATAATATAACACACATCATAACGACAAAATGCATAATATCACATAACTCAATATAAGCACATAGGTTCAACATATACACAAAATAATATAACAACATAAGTCACAAAGACAGTATGCACGATAACACACATGATAGTATAAACAATTAAGACCCTCCGGTCAATAATGTACTAAGACCCTCCGGTCAATAATGTACCAAGACCCTCCAGTCAATAATGTACTAAGACCCTCCGGTCAATAATGTACCAAGACCCTCCGGTCGATCATGTACTAAGACCCTCCGGTCAATAACACGAATAAGACCCTCCAGTCACACATAAATTACCACACCGGTAAGAATAGTGAGAAGATTTTCAAATGGAGAACAGATCCTATAAATGCTACTGTTGTACTCCAGCTTCTAACACTGAGCCAAACCCATAAATAACCCCATTAGGATCTAAGACTAAACCTTCACATATTAGGTCTAAACATGGTCCACCAACCCATCCCATAAATAACCCAAGCCCATTGGGCCCACCAAGGCCCAATACCAAATCGGTCCTCAAAGGTCCACCAATGGCCCAACTATGGCTCAATATTCCATATTGGGCCCAAAACCTCATATGGGCCTTACCCTAAAGCCCATCTAAATATTCTAGTCCATCTGATTGCTATTGGATGGCCCATCAATAGCCTAAACACCAAAGCCCAATAGAAAGGCCTAACTCAAGGCCCAAGCAAAATTAGGGTTTTCACATAAAATGACGTTTTGGGTTATGTGTTTCTCACTTAACCCATTAAGTCCATCACTCCACTAGCCCATTCTCACAATGTAGTCAAACATAATTCATAATATCAATCTAACAATCCAACTCCGAGTCCTGGTAAAAATCCAAACAAACAAACCCAAAATTAGGGTTTTCTAAACCCTAATTAGGGTTTGCAACCCAATCACCATCCAACTAGGTACAGATCAAGCATTTGGGCCAATTAGGATCTCACAATGCCAAGCACCACCCACTGCCACCTCAGGCGGTGGCGGTTGATGGTGGCTCACGTCTGCAGCCACCACCTCATGATTGCGGTGGTGGTTTTTTCTTCATCTTGGACCAAGAAATTGATACCATAATTATATATAGAATACACATACTCACACACCATACTTCACATACATACAACCACCCCCCACACGATGGCTGGTGGCGGCGATGAGTGTCAGAAAATGATATCCTCCATGGTGGGCTGCCATGGTGGTGTGCCAACCTCCGTCCAACACACTTTTTGAGTTCTAGCAACATCACATGTGAAATTACAACAAGAAGCATAGCCGTCAGCCACCGAACTGACGACTAATGCTGTCGGAAAACACGAAAACCGTGGCCAAGGCCACCGAAGGCAGCATCGGTGCATCTAACATCAACCACTCAGAAAGGGACGGAGGAGAGGAGAGGAGTTAATCTTACCGAGTGTTTCCAGTTGATCGTGACCCACCCATCGACGCCCGTAGTGAGTTCCATGGTCTTTGGTGGTTCTCCAGTTGCTCACGAGATCCAGCAACACAACTGTGGTGGTGTTCGACGACGTAACAGGTAGGAAGGTGGCGGTCGACTCGGATACGACTGATCGAAAATGGACGATAGAAGGAGATGGCGGCTGAGGAATCGTGCGTGGCGGCGGCTGAAAGTCTTCTAGGTTAGGGTTTCCTGTTGCGACGAGGGGAAGGCACGAGTTTAATCCCGTGTTAAATTCAACTTATGCTCTATTATTCACTTCTGGACCCTATCCATCGTTTCTTATTCAACTTAAATCCAATAGTTACCATATAACCCTCCACTTTGAGATTTATTTACAAGACAAATCCGAAAATTATCTTTTAACCCCCCATGGTCTCAATTTTGACACATTCAATCCTTCCTTCTCACAATTCCCTTCATAATAAGTCCTAATAATTACCCAACACACCTTGACTTCTAAAAATCTTTATGAAATAAATCCTGAAAGTACACTTTAACCCTCGAAAGTCCAAATTATATTATTTGGCTCGCTGAAACCAACACCCCGCTATATATTATTGATCTTAGGCCACTATTCATATTAACCCATATCCATTTATATATTTAATATACGGGATGTTACACTACGGTTTCTACATTCTCGTTGTTGTTGTATATCCAATTAGAGAAAACGTAGAAAAAATTATTTAGGGTAGCAGGCACAGATAGGATTGTTTGTTATGCTTAAAACCCATAAGTGGTATCAGAGAGTAGGTTTAGTTTTCTATTGAATTGATACTCACATGAACTTGGACGAGAAGCATAACAGAATCGCTATTTTGTTCTGATACCATGACGTGGTGACCTTTACTACAACGTGATGTTCTTCGATTTTTCTCTGCCACGATGTGGTAATGTTTACCACGACGTGGTGGGCTATCAAATCCAAATTTTTGCGCCTAATTTGCTTTTTATATGATAATTACTTGCTATACTTATCCTCCAAATTCGATTTGGTGTATCTATGATGATAAATTAAAAGCCTAGAATTTTTTAGATAAGTATTTGACTTAATTAATTGCTATTGTTGATTAATATGATTATTTTTGTATAAATAAATCTAGATATTAATTGAACTAATAATTAATGTTAAATAATATTTGGTATTTTAAAAAGTTTAAAATACTTCCTTATGGATCTTATTGTTCATTTAATTAAGTGATTAATTAAAAAATAATTAATAAATCCATAAAATGGTTTAAATTTAATCAAATTAAAAGTTTAGTTTATTAGAAGATTAAACCCTTGCTATTTTAAAATGCTTTGAAATGCACCTTATACTATGTATATAATTAAAAGTTTAATAAATACGCATATAAGAAAATGTAACATCTTGGTTTTTAGATATTTTTTGAATCCTTTCCTTGATATTTCATTGGTGACATTTTGGCCCTTGGAGCTGTTTGGAGTCGGCCCTAGTGGCATTTTGGTAATTTTGGTTGAAGGGGGGGGGTATGCTAGGTGTACTAGGGTCTGCCTAGTAAGGTGGGCGTATGCAGATGTACGCAGGGCGTACGTATGTCTGGATACAACCCTAACTTTTAGGGCTTGTAGGGTATTTAGATCACATTATGAACCCTTTTCCCCATCCTTTCAGCCTCCATGACCTGAGATCGTTTTTAGCAAACCCTAGCTTTTGTTTTGTGTGTGTGAGCTAAGAGTGTGTTTGTTGTGTGGTTGAAGAAGAAAGAAGTTGCATCAAGGTGTTTGGAGAGTGAAGCAAGCTTGTAGATCTGGGATCATCTTGTCATTTAGAAGCTCCAAAAGGTAAAAAGCTCCTGCCTTTGTGCTTGTATTGTATAGATATTGTTGATAGCTTTTTGGTACTCTTCTTGTCCCAAAAGTCCCAATATTGTGCATGATTTGTTTTGGATGTTTTAAGTTGCCCTTTCAGACCCTAGGAATGGTTCTAAGTTATAAAAATGAGGTCCCTTTGGTTAGTTTGGCTTCATGCTGCTTATAGGAGGTCTTAATGGATTAAGATCATGTATTAAGGACTTTTTGGACGTCCAAAGTCTTAAAGTTTGAGACTTTTTGGTTCTGAGATACATTTGGTCGACGGATCTTGAATTTGGGCTTAAGTGCTTAATCCATTAAGAACTTATTACAGTTTTGAACTCTATGAAGGTACACCCCGTATAGAGGGGAGTGCGCCCCTCGTACGTAGTCAAATCGCCCGTTTCCAATCAATGTGAGGCTCACATATGCACCGCGTAGTTTCAGAGTACGCCCATTGTACGTCTTCTGATGGGGCTTTGTGAGCTGGGCTGCGGTTTTGGGACATCTTTGGGCCAGCTCGTCTTGGGCCCTTGTTGGACTTTCTGAGTATGAGTGTTGGACCAATTAGAAAGCTAGACCTTAGGATAAGGCCCAATAAGGAATTGAGCCCAATTTGGAAAATTAGGTCATTTATGGGCCTTGTATATTCGGACCTTTTTGGATCAAAATTGGATTTGGGCTTTAGCCCAATTAAGGAACAGTTAATTAACAATTATGAGTTAAGGGATTTGAGGTGATAATCCAATTATTAATTGGAGGTTTATTTATTTTGATAGTTTGAGGTTTTCATGAGCTAGCGGCCAGAGGTTCTGTTTGATACGTCAGTGTGAGGAGAGTTTTCCTCATTATACTTATGGGTCAAAGGCACCAATATCGGCCCCTCTTGTATTGTTATCCTGGTAGATAGAATGTTGATATGGTGTTGTGATCTATTGGATATGAATCCTGGTAGATAGGTTGATGTTATGCTTATTGATCTGTATGATCTGTGCCTGCCTGTTAATTGACTATGTAGTGATGAGTTATGTATATGTCAAAATATGTGTGTGTGGTTGGGTTGAGGCGGTCCTGCTTTGTATTGTAGGCCAACAGACCCGGGGCGTTCCGGATAGACTGGAGGCCTACTAGGCAGTCTGGTTAGGCCGAAGGCCCGACGAACGGTCCGCATAGGCTGTAGGCCCTGCAAGGTGGTCTAGTCCTGCCGGAGGATCGAGAGCGGTCCAGATAGGTTGAAGGCCTTGCGATGCCGACCAGTCAGGCTGAAGGCTCATTATGCATGTTGTTATTGGTTATGTTTATGTAGTGGTATTTTGGGGAAGACCCACTAAGCTTTGGGCTTACAATTTTTGGTTATGTTTTAGGTACTTTAGGTGATTGCAGGAAGGCTTGATCGTGCACCTCCTCATGTTTTATGTTATGATTTATGGGAAAAATTTGATATGAAACTCATTTTGAAAACAAATTATAATGCATAATGGTTTTGCGTTTATTTAAAAATTTTAAAATTTTTAAAAATTTTAAGAGTGTTACAAGTTGGTATCAAGGCCTTGGTTTAAGTGAATTGGAGGAACATTCGTGTGAATCAAGTCTCAAATTATGGAAAAGATTTTCAAAATGGTTTTCAAAATAATAAGGGAGGATGCAAAGTGTACTATCAGCCTGAGCCAGTAAGTAGACCCCAAAATACCATGCTATTATTTGATATTGTGATATGATAAAACAAAATGCTAGTGATAGGCTAGGTATCTTCAAGAAATGCATGATAGAATTGCCTGATTATATGATGCCTGATAGTCTAGGTCCTTTTATTTTATGAAATTGACATAATTAATGTAGTTGCTTAGTGTATGCATTCTGGTTTTATATAACTAAGATCTTATAGCCTGAGAATGTTTGGTTTGGCCTTATTTCTTGTTCTTGTTTGATAAAGGGCTTAGGGTAGGATCAGATATTCGAATGTCTATTGGGTCTAGTGTTATGTATGGCTAGCATACGCGAGTGTTGCAGGGTTAGTGGAAGTTTCATGGATGAGTCGTGAGGGGTCAGTCGGGTAGTAGTGAGATGTTTATGTTGGGAGCGTGAAGTGTTGTGTCTTTGGCTTACTCCTCTGCCCAGTTTTGTTACCGGTTTGGGCCTGTCCAACCATGTTTATTTTTATTAGGGTTTAGTATTTAAGGTTCATGAATCCATCCTTTGCAATTATCGCTTTCATTTATTATTCTCATAATTGTACTACAAACCCTAGCTCGCCTCTACAGTGGAAGTTCTTGATCGAGCTCTGCTGAGGCGTGACTATTTTTGAATCATTAAGCAATACTTTGATTCCATCTCGTATTTATTGTGTTTGTTTGTTTTTATTGATTAACCTGTTGAAGATCTAATAGATCTAAGAGTTTTCAACTCATCAATTGGTATCAGAGCAGGAGACTGTGTAATCCTTACACATCTCTTCTGTTGAAGAAGATCTAAGGGTTTTTCCTCTTTGATCGATATTGTTAGAGCCATCATCTACTATTGACGCAGTTCTTTAATAGTCAATCTTACCCTAACGTTATGTATAAGTCTGATCTTAAGCAGGTTTTTGAACAAACATTATCATGTCCATGGAAGATTCTCAGACAAACCCAATCAATATCTCCAACAGTATAGGATCGATGACAAGGATTCCTATATTATATACTCAAGATTATGAAGTCTGGACGCATCACTTACAAGACTACGTGGTTGGTTTAGAAGATAATGGATACCTGATCTGGGAGGCGATTATTGTAGGTCCATTCGCTCACTCAAGCACTTCAAGAATTGTTAAAACTCAAAAGGAGTACAATCAACTCATCAATGATGTGAAAGACATACCTCAAGATGAGAAGGAAAAGTTTCAGTGCAACATCAAAGCTTTAAGGATGATAAGGTTCGCTTTACAATCGGACACGTTTCGGTTGGTAAGCTCATGCACAACAGCGAAAGAAATTTGGGACAGGTTAAAGGAACTGTACTCTTCAGATGAAGATCTTGAGCATTCAATCCAAACATTATTTCTCTCAGAATTTGGTGACTTCAAGCAGAAGTCCGAATAGAAGCTTATTCAAGCCTTCGATCGCTTTAATCATCTCCCTAGTAAGATGATAAAGCATGAGATTGAAAGGAAAGTCATTGAACAGAAGGTCACATTCATGAATGGCCTTAGACCCGAATGGATGGCTGTGGTGTCTACTGTGAAGGCACATGAACAATTCAAGGCTTATTCTCTGGTAAAACTGGTGGGAATATTAAAGTCACATGAGAGTGCAATGACTAAAGAAACGAACGTGGTTTCTAGCATGGGGTCCTTGGCTCTAATCTCCAAAGGAAAGAATGTTGTTGAAGAAGAAGAAGATTTAGATCTCTCTGAATATGATCTAACAAGTGAAGATTATGCTTTGATGGTGTCAAAACATAAGAAGTTCATTAGAAGAAGGTTCCCAGCTAATAAGAACCGAAACTGGCAGGGAAGCTACCATACAGAGAAAGCGAGGGAGGAACCGAAGAGTGATTCTCAGACCGAAGAACCAAAGAAGGAAGTAAAACTTGGTGGTGACTCAGGTTTTAATTGCCACTACTGTGGAGGCAAAAATCACTTCGCCAAAGATTGTATGTTGAGAAAGATGTTAGAAAAGAATGACGATGATGACGAGGAAGCGAACCTCCTATGACGATTGGAGGAAATCAAGAAGAAGAAAGCTGGATTTAATAACACTATGAATGCTCTTATTGTGTAGGGAAATACTGTTGACGATGAGTTCGACAGTGTTGAAGTTTGGTCCACAGATTCTAAAGATGAAGAAGTGAGGAAGCCCACTCATGGCAGGGCCTTGTTGGTAAAAGAAGAGGACGTTGCATGAAAGTGTCTAATGTTAACCTATGGGGTGTCACAAATAAGAGGCTATACCACTGATAGGGGACTAGACGAAGCGAAAGAGCGAGAAGACAAGTGTTTTGCAGCGAAACCTTTCAGTGAGCAGATCAACTAATGCGATGAGTTGATCAAGAAGGTACAATCTATTATTGTTTCTTTACAAATCCCCATCACAAACTATGAAAAGGAACTAAATGTATTAAAATCTAAATTTTCTAGTATAAGTGGTAGTTTAACTCAAAATCGCGTCACAAACTCTAACCTAACTGATAAAATTAGCGGGGTATCATCGAAGAGTGAGGAGAGGCGTATTTGGATTGAGAAAAAGGAGAAGGAATTGATTAGGTCTATGGATGAAACAATTTATTTGAAAAGAGATAATTTAAAGCTTTTAAAACAACGCAATGTTTTTTGTTTGATTGCTAAACAATTATATTCCAACATTACTCAATTGCATCTTGATTGTGATATAGGTAAGAATATACATCGTATGATTTTACCCTTCCTTGCGTTAAAGGAGGATGAAATCGATGCCAATGCATATAACTGTGAAAACGTTGTTTCTTATGATGATATCTCTCCCGCTTACAAAATTGGTCTTGAAAAAATAGAGTCCTTCATAAAGTCAAAAGACCATAAGGACATGCTCAAAAATTTGTTGGATGAAAATGATAGATTAAATATCAAAACTGAAACTGTACAGAAATTTGACTCTTTGAATAACAAGTTGAGTTCAGAAAATAAAATTGATATTGAAAACACTTATGAATTCAATGAGGATGATGATGTGAGTGAAATATCTGTAGAAAATGAGGTGGACTGTTCCGAATTTGTCAAGAGCGATCCTGAAACCAACAAAAATCTTAATTATGAAAATTCTTTTGAGTTCGCACGTTTGTCCAAAGACAAGACCAAAGTCCTCAAGGAAAAGGCTGTTGTATATCAAAAGGTCCAAACAACTCCAAATCAAGTTTATACAGTTAAAGGAGTTACTCGGCAATAGACAGCCGAACCGACAACATTAGTAGAAGAAGATAATGCTAATGGCTGTGATCAGTTTTTCTGGTCAACACCGATTGATAACGCCGATGAAACAGTAGGTCTATCTAAGAAAACATCATAGAGGGTCAAAGGTTGGTATGTGGAAGAACCACTTAATAAACCTACACACTTTGATGTGCCAAGCACAAGTGGTACCAAAATTCCTTCAAGCGAACCGATCATAGTGTCAAGCGAAACTCATGCTCAAAGAACGATGCAAAAGGCCAACATCCACAAAACTCCAAAATAGGTGTTAGAAAGAAAGCATCAACGTAATTTGAGATACAAGAAGAATCTCACTGAAAGGAAACAGTTTTGGCGATCTCAAAACCCTAATTAGGTTCGCTATGAAAAGACCTCTAAGTTAAAGGAATAAGAAAAAGCAAACTCAGCTTCTCGCGCTCAACATAATGAAAACAACCGAATGAAGAGTTTCGGTCCCCAGAATCAAGGAAGCCGAAAAATAAGTTTCAGTCCTCAAGGTGAGAGAAACCGAAAGGATGGTTTCGGTCCTAGACCAACCGATGAGAAGAACCGAAGGGAAGGTAGTTTCGGCTCTCAACCAAGTAAGAGCAATGACCGAAAGCTTAATTCTGCTCCTAAGTCCCATCTTTCTCGCTCTCACTCTTACTCACAGAATGATCGAAAGGGAAAAGGAAAGCTCTTTCTAGAAAACAAAAAGAAGATGACAATTAAACCCAAAGTAGAGAACCGAAAGTGTGCTAACATCAAATTCTCAAATCCAAAAATTGAACCTAAAGTACTCAAATCTAATAAAATCAATGTTTTCACCATAAAAAGAAAATATGAAACAACATTAATAAAAAGGACCTTTTTAGTTGATGTTTCTATTACAATTCCCTATTCTGTAAAAGGCTCATAAGGACCCAAGAAACTTTGGGTTCCTAAATCTGCTTAATTTTTGCAGGTAATGCGTGACGAGCAGTTCGACGATGAATGGTACATAGACAGTGGCCGCTCGCGTCACATGATAGGCAGAAGGGAAGAGCTGAGGGAGTTTCGGTCTCTTAAAGATGGTGGCAGTGTCAAGTATGGTAATAATTCTTTCAGTCCCTTAAAGGTGGCGTACCTTGAAGGCTTACAACACAACCTTATCAGTGTTTCTCAACTGGTGGTTGGTACCGGGTTAAAAGTTTCATTCGATGAAAATGGCTAAGAGATTATTGAAAAGAAGAAGAACGATATTCTGCTGAAATCGAAGCGAAAAGGAGAGATGTACCCTTAGAATCTCAATCCCATACGAAGGAAACCACCCGTTTTCTTGCTAACGAAAGCTCACTTAAACGAAAGCTGGCTTTGGCACCGAAGACTCTCCCATCTGAATTTTAAAGACATCAACAAGCTAGTGCTTGGGGATCATGTTCGAGGTCTTCCTGTTCTGAAGTTCGATAAAGAACACTTGTGTGCTGCATGTGAAATGGGAAAACAAAGTTGATAGTGTCATCCTTCTCGAGTCAATAAAAATATATTTAAACCACTACAATTACTTCACATTGATCTGTGTGGTCCATCTTCAATCGAGAGCATAGGTGGTAAGAAGTATATACTTGTAATAGTGGATGACTTTTCTCGGTTTACCTGGGTGTTCTTTTTGAGGTAGAAATCAGAGGCCACTCCGAAGCTTAGACTCTTTATCAAGCAGGTAGAAGTTCAACTACGAAAGGTAGTTCGAAACATAAGAAGTGACAAAAGGTTGGAGTTTAAGAACAAAGACTTTGAAGATTTTCTTGCAGAGAAAGGGACAACTCACAACTTCTCAGCTCAATATACTCCACAACATAATGGATTTGTTGAAAGGTAGAACCGATCTTTGTGTGAAGCGGCCCGAACCATGCTTAGCTTCGCTTCTCTACCTCTATATTTCTGGGCTGATGCCGTTGCTGCTGCTTGCTACACGTAGAACATATCTTATCTCAACAAACGTTTCTCCATCACTCCTTATGAGATCTTGAACAACCGAAAGCCTAATGTAAAGTTTTTCTATGTGTTCGATTCAAGATGCTTTATCTTCAATTAAAAAGAGCATCGAAACAAGTTTGATGTCAAAGCAGACGAAAGAATCTTTCTGGGTTATTCTTTATACTCCAAAGCATATAGGGTTCTGAACAAGCGTTCAAAGCAAATTGAAGAGACCTATTATGTCACCTTCGATGATAACTACGTCAAGAAACTGAAGACAACCGAAGGTTTTGTGGAGGAAATATTTCCAAAATCTGTTCAAGCTACGTTACCAATTTCAAACCTCTTTGAGTAGTACATGCTACTAATTGATGAACCAAAAAAGGCTATTCACCCTGAATCCAAAGCTGCAGACAACAAGGTAGACAACTTGAAGAAGATAATCGATGATGCTGCAAAGAAAATGACAGATGGACAACCGATAACAACCGAACAGACTGACACAAGCAAACTTCCAAAAGATACTTCTTATATTTAGGGAGAGGGTTTGTCTTTTCCAAATAACCAAAATTCACCATTCCAGGGGAGAGCCCATCATCATCATCATCATCAATACCAACCGAAAGTCAAGTACAGAGGGAGATTTCTGAGCTTGAAGCTGAGGAAGTATCATCATTCGAGGGGGATAATGCAAATACAAATGATGATGAAACTCAGTTAGAATTCGAAGAAGAAGTGAATGCTGAACTGGATCCCTCATATGATCCTAATTTCCCTCCTCTCACCAAATGGACCAAAGATCATCCATAAACACAAATTATTGGTGAATCAACAGAAAAAGTACTCACATGATCACAACTGAAAGCGAAACAAACTGCACTATTCTCTAAAGTGGAATTTTTCATGTTTAATTCATTCGTCTCCAAGGTTGAACCGAAGACGATCAACACTGCACTCGATCATTATGATTGGGTACAGGCGATGCGAGATGAACTCAATGAGTTCTGTGGTTGGACTAAAGTGGGTTTTCAGGAACAAGATGGATAAGGAAGGAAATGTGATTCATAATAAGGCAAGATTGGTTGTGAAAGGTTATTGTCAAGAAGAAGGCATAGATTACGAAGAGACCTTCACTCTAGTGGCAAGGATATCATCGGTTCGGATTTTTCTCACCTATTCTGCACATAATAACTTTGAAGTACACTAAATGGATGTGAATTGTGCCTTCTTAAATGGAGATCTGGATGAGACGGTGTATGTAGAGCAACCACCGGGTTTCGTGAACGAGAAGTATCTAGATCATTGCTACATTCTGGACAAGGCAGTCTATGGTCTCAAGCAAGAACCAAGGGCATGGTATGAAATGCTAACTGGATTTCTCAAAATGTCAAAATTTAAACAAGGTTTGGTTGACCCAACCTTCTTTCGTAAGAAAGAGGGTGACCACCTTATGATCATTCAAATTTACGTTGATGATATCATCTTTGGTTCCACAAATCCTGGGTTAACAACTAAATTTAGGAAGTTGATGGAGACTAAATTTGAAATGAGCTCAATGGGTCCTATTAACTTTTTCCTTGGCTAGAATATTAGATAGGGACATGAAGGCATTTTCATTAATCAAGAGGCTTACACGAAGACTTTGCTTGCAAAGTTTGGAATGATGGGAGATTCAAAAGTAAAGGTTCCTATGGCGTTTGGCACGAAGTTAGCACCTTCTCTGTATAAACCAGCTACTGACATGACCCTCTATCTTCAGATGATAGGGTCTCTAATGTATCTAACAACAAGTCGACCAGATATAGTGTTCTCTATTTGTTATTGTGCTAGGTTTCAAGCTAATCCACGCGAACCTTACCTGCTAGCCGTGAAGAATATCTTTCGATACCTGAAGTGAACCTCTTCTCTTGGTCTATGGTACCCAACCAAATCAGGGTTCTTTGTCCAAGCATTCTCAGATGCGGATCTAGGAGGATGTGGACTGGGCCGAAAAAGTACTACTAGAGGATGCCAATTTCTGGATGGCAAACTTGTTAGCTGGCAGTCAATGAAACAAACTTGTGTCTCTCTCACTACAGCCGAAGCAAAATACATAGCTGCAACGTCGTGCACATCTCAGGTCATTTGGATACAAAGTCAACTTCGAGACTATGGCCTGAACATGAAGAAAATCCCTCCATATTGTGACTCAGAGAGGGCAATTAGGATTTGTCATAACCCAGTGCAACACTCAAAGACGAAACACATAGCACTGAGGTATCACTTTATCAAGGATCATGTGGAAGATGGTAATGTAGAAATTCATTTCATAAGAACCACTAATCAATTGGCTTACATCTTTACTAAGGACTTACCTAAAGCAAGTTTTAATAAAATCTTACAAGGCTTAGGAATGATGTGTCACACCCCCAAACCTGAACGGCGGAAACGTTCGGGGGCGGATGACTTCATGTGGTAACGTAACAATTGAATACATAGTAAAGAAAGCAACACAACCATCATATATATAATTGAAAGTTTACATTTGTCAAAAGTTACATGTTCAAAACCAATTACAATATGATGTCAAAATACGAGATTAAACTGGCGCCGCAGCATCCCTTCATCAAAAGCAAAATGAATACCTGAAATTTACTGATTTCCTGGGACATACAAATAATTTTGAAAGAGTAGATCAGCATTTAAGCTGGTGAGTTTCATAAGTATTTAAATGAAAATGTTTGAATGAAATGAAATGTTTTGTCTTTGTTTGTTTGTGTTTAGGAAATCCTATATTTTCTACTAGTATAATAGTAGCCTTCACTCAAGACCAATGTTTGTTTCTAAAATGTATGTAAGTGCAAAATAACCAATGAGTTTGAAAACCTTGTAAATCAATGCATTTTTAATTCCCCTTGTGAGTTTTGTAACCATACTATTGACTCGGAATGCCTATACACAATGTTCTTCAGGCGTTGGAATGTTATGACATTTGTCACCCCAAACGGTGGACTGCAGCTAACAGTCAGGGCGCGGGTTGTCAAGCCCGTATAGATCTATACACAAACACCACGCTCCCCCTCCAAGGGATTCTGGTATATAATACAGGACTTGAAATGTGTACTCGAACGTACATGAAGTTAGTGTCTCACAAAACCGTGGTATAAAAACAGATCTACTTGTTAAAATGTTACGTTTGTTCTTGTATACGAAAGTAAGCTTCTTGAAATTCATGTTTCTAGTACATAAGAGTTAGAAATTTGTTCGTAAAACTATACCTATTATAGTTTTCTAAAAGTGTGTCTTGTTTGTTTAGAAATACCTAGAAAAGGAATCACTTGTTTATAAAAGCATAGATTTTTGGTGTAGAGTCTAAGATAGACAAGAATAATCTAAGAAAAGTTTAGTTTATACATGCATTACAACAAATTTATATTTCAAAAGATAGAATGCTATTTTAACATATGTTATATATATGAAAGTTCCTTAAAGGTTTATAAATCGCATGTGATTTGGATATATAACAGCATATAAAAGAGTTTCTTTATGTAACACACGATAATACTCGTGTGTTTTACTTGTAATCCCCCCCTTGAAAACATATAAAAGAATTTATAGAATATTTAAAAGGTAAATTAAGGGGTATGAACTCACTTGAAAGTTTGAAGATAGCGAGATGGAAAACCGGGCAGAGTTTCGTCTCGGGAAACGGATTTTCCTCGGGAATCTCGGGAATCTCGGGAGTAAAATCGACCCTCGGGACTTGAGCAAAAAGACCAGAGCTTCGGGTTTGAACGGGCACGGAAAACGAGGCAAGATTGTGAGAGAGAGGAGAGAAATGAGCCCCTTTCTCGGAAGCCCTCGCATCCTATTTATAAGAAGGCTGAACTGCCTCGGTACGCGGGGCGTACGCTCGTACGCAGCGCGTACGCATACGTCATGCATGACCGAAGCCTCGACTACCTCGGCTTCGGATGGGACGGGTTGCTGGGGAGGCGGGTCGGATGGGACGGTGGGTCGGACGGGACAGCGGGTCGGACGGGTCGGACGGGTCGGACGCCTTGGATAGGGCGACGTGGACGATCAGAGGCCAAGTCTCTCGGGTACGCAGGGCGTACAGGGGTACGCAACGCGTACCTCGGATGAGGACGCTGACTCCTCTTCGGATAAGGTCCGATTTTTGAATTAAATAAATATATAATTTATTTAATAAACTTCAAAAATTCATATCTTCTTCATACGAACTCCGTTTTCGATGGTCTTTATATCCACGCGTAGGTGAGACTACGCTCTACAACTTTCGTTTAGACTCCATCGGCAAATTCCGAAATTATTTTTTTTATTTATATTAAACTCATCGTGTTTAAGGAATTTCTTTAAAAATTCATAACTTCTTTATCTGATGTTGGTTTTTGCCAGACTTTTTACCGCTGGAATACCATTGTCGAGACCTTCGATTCTCGTTTAGGTCATTCCGGCCAAAAGTCGCTCGATCTCCGATTCAAGTTTTTAGCTGTCTGTTGCTAAGCCGAACTTGGAAAAATCATAACTTCGCTATATGAAGTCGGATTTGGGCGTTCTTTTCACATACGATCATGGTTCAAAGACATTTAAACATAGAAGGAATTTAAATAGAACTATTTGTACATTTTATTATGAAAGTAAATTTTATTACTCAAAAGTGGTTACAATACTTGACCCTTTTTGGTCATTACAAAGAGTTGAAATATCGGGTTGTCACATGATGGAAGCTCGATCTGTACCGAAATCACTTTTTCCTCAATAAAAGTTGGAAGCAAAATAGAGTGAACGCTCGGTCCATTTCGGGTTTTGTCAGTCTCCTTGATGGGTAGGAAATGCACGGATTTGGTCAATCTGTTGACAATGACCCATATGGTATCGAGTCCACTGGTCGTCTTGGGTAACTTGGTTATGAAGTCCATAGTAATCCGCTCCCATTTCCATTCTGGTATCTCTGGTTGTTGTAGTAATCCTGACGGTTTCTGATACTTGACCTTAACCTTAGCGCAAGTAAGACATTTACTCACGAAGGTAGCAATTTCTGCTTTCATGTTAGGCCACCAGTACAGTTTCTTAAGATCCAGATACATTTTATCTGAACCCGGGTGAACGGAATATCTTGAGTTGTGAGCCTCGGTCATGACTACGTTTCTGAAACCACCATGTTTCGGGGTCCAGATTCGGTCCATGAGATAGTAGGCTCCGCCACCCTTGACTTCTAGATTTTTCTCCATTCCTCGCAGGGATTCACCTGCCACATTTTTAGGTTGCAAAGCTTCCATTTGTGCCTCCTTAATTTGTGTGGATAAGTGGGAATGGATAGTCATGGTTAGAGATTTGACCCTCCGACCAGTGTATTCCTTTCGACTGAGGGCGTCAGCTACTACATTGGCCTTGCCAGGATGATAACGAATTTCGCATTCGTAGTCATTCAGTAACTCAACCCATCGTTGTTGTCGCATGTTGAGTTCCTTTTGATCGAAAATGTGTTGAAGGCTCTTGTGATCGGTGAAAATAGTACTCTTTGTTCCGTATAAGTAGTGCCTCCGGATCTTCAGAGCAAATACCACTGCTCCTAACTCGAGATCGTGTGTCGTATAGTTCACTTCGTGTGTCTTAAGCTGTCGGGAGGCATAAGCGATAACCTTCCCTCTCTGCATAAGAACACAACCAAGTCCTTGATTTGACGCATCGCAATACACTATGAAGTCTTCTATCCCTTCGGGGAGGGATAGTATCGGTGCGGTGCACGAGGCTTGCTTTAGTGTCTGGAATGCCTTCTCTTGTTTCGCTTCCCAGTCAAAGGCCACACCCTTCTGGGTTAATGTAGTAAGAGGTTTCGCAATGCTCGAAAAGTTCTTTATGAATCTGCGATAGTAGCCAGCTAGACCTAGAAATTGACGAATTTCTGTAGGTGTCTTTGGTGCCGACCAGTTCTCAATAGCCTTAATTTTGGATGGGTCCACGTGTATACCTTTCTTGCTAACAACGTGGCCTAAAAATTCGACTCTTCGAATCCAAAATTCGCATTTAGAGAACTTCGCATAGAGTTTCTCCGTTCGCAGTGTTTCTAGGACTTTTCGTAGGTGCTGACTATGCTCTTCCTCACTTCGAGAGTAGATAAGTATATCATCGATAAAGACGATGACGAACTGATCCAAGTAAGGGCGGCATAACCTATTCATTAGGTCCATAAATACTGCTGGTGCATTGGTTAATCCGAACGGCATCACTACAAATTCGTAGTGTCCATAACGAGTTCGGAAAGCTGTCTTTGGAATGTCCCCCTCTAGAACTCGTAGTTGGTGATATCCGGATCGTAGGTCTATCTTTGAGAAGTAGTTCGCTCCTTGAAGTTGATCGAATAGGTCGTCGATACGGGGTAGAGGATAGCGGTTCTTGACAGTAAGTTTGTTCAGTTCTCTGTAGTCGATGCACATACGGAACGATCCGTCTTTCTTCTTTACAAACAAGACCGGTGCTCCCCAAGGTGAGAAAATTGGTCTTATGAATCCTTTTTGAAGGAGTTCATTAAGTTGACTGGAAAGTTCCTGCATCTCTGCTGGTGCGAGACGGTAAGGCGACTTCGCTACTGGAGTAGCTCCTGGAACTAAGTCGATTCTGAACTCGACTTGGCGTTGCGGTGGTAATCCTGGTAGTTCTTCTGGAAAGATATCGGGAAAGTCGCGTACTACCGAGATGCTCTTGATGTCCTTTAGTTCTTGACTTGTATCAACGATGTGCGCTAGGAATGCTCGACAATCCTTCCGCAAGCACTTTCGAGCTTGGATGCACGAAATGATGCGAAGGTTTGTACTAGATTTGTCGCCGTAGATAACTAAGGTTTCGCTGTTAGGGAGATTAAGACGGACTGCTTTCTCAAAGCACATGATGTCGGCGCGAAGAAGACTCAACCAATCCATGCCGACTATGACGTCGAAACTTTTAATTTGGACCGGCATGAGATTGATTGGGAAAGAATGGGCGTCTAAAGTTAACGTGCAACCCATGTATATGCAATTAGTGTTTTCGGTTTTTCCATTGGCCATCTCTACAATGAATGATTTTTCTAACTTGCTAGGTTTAGGTTTAAGTAAATGAATAAAGTTTTGACTCACGAAGCTTCTCTCCGCTCCACTATCGAATAATATGCATGCGTATGAATTATCGAGAAGGAACATACTAGCAACTATAGTTGGGGCAGCTACAGCTTCGTCGTGGCCTATTGCCAAAACTCGTCCCACACCTCCGGTGCCTGCTGCCTTAGGACAGTTCCTCTTGTAGTGGCCCACCTCGCCACAACCGTAGCAAGTCTGCCCTACACCCGCACCGGGAACTTGAGTGATCGGCTTTGCGGGGTCCTTGCAGAAACGGGCTGTGTGTCCTTTCCTATTGCAGTTGGCGCACTGCATTTCTCGACAAGGTCCATGGTGGTGGAAATTGCGTTTCGTGCACTTTGGGACGTTACATATATAAGGCTTTGTTGAGTAGGTATTTGTAGGAGCCGTAGTAGGTACAGTGGCAGCATTCACTAAAACCAGTTGTTTCTTTGCGGATTCTTGGGAAGACCCACCCTTCCCTTTATTCCACACTCTCTTTCTGCCATTGTTGTTGTTGTTGTTGTTGTTGTAGTTGTTGTTGTTGTTGTTGTAGTTGTTGTTGTTGTTGTTGTTGTTGTTGTTTCCTTTCTGTGGTGCTGGTGCAGAAGTGGTTGAGTTCTGATGACCTCCGTAGTCAATCAGAGATTGTGCCAGTTCCTTAGCACTTTCAAAGGTGTCAGGTTTAGAAGCTAACACGCTTGATCGCATTTGGGGCGTCAGTCCCCAGATGTACCTTTCTATTTTCTTGCTCTCGGGAGCAATCATATCTGGACAAGGGATTGCCAGCTCGCAGAATCTGTTGGTATAAGTAGCGATGTCGGTACCAACCATTCCGAGAGTCCATAGCTCATGTTCAAGCTTTTGAATCTCTCCCCATGGGCAGTATTCTCTCATCATCATGGCTTTCAGGCTCTCCCAGCTTATGGAGTTTGCCACGATTAGGGTAAGTACTTTAACGTGGCCATTCCACCAAGTTAAAGCTTTATCAAGTAGGGTGAAAGTTGCAAATTTGACTTTGCTGTGCTCGGGACAGGATCAGATTTCAAAGACTGCCTCCGTCCTTTCAATCCACTGCCTCAGGGCCATCACACCACCAGTTCCATAAAACATCCGGGGCTTGGCATTAGTGAAGTCCTTATAGGTGCATTCTCGAGGTGGTCCATGACTCTCGCCATGGTTGGATAGGTGTGTGCCAGATCCCGAGCCATTAGTACTCGAGTTATTGATCTGTGACATGGCAGCTGCCACCGCTGCGGTGACTGCTGCTTGAAACATAACAGCATCAAATTGAGGTGGTGGAGGTGGTGGTGGTACAGGTGCTTCCTCACCGTTGTTTCGCCTTGGATTCCTACGCGGAGTCATCCTTCAACTATAGGTTGAAAAGACAAGGATAAGAATTTCATAGAATAGAAAATGTATGTGTCTCATGAACTAAATCGCTATAGTTCAACAACAGATGATAGTATGAGTCTTAAAATAGAAGGATGAAAGTTATTTGTAAGACTGAAGGTATGAAACAAGTATTTGGTTTCTCAAAGATCATTCAAGGTTTGAACGAAATACTTAACATAGTAGTAATAGTGTCACTTATATTAATATAAAAGTTGTTACAACGATCATGAAAATTTGACCCCTATAAGGGTCTCCGATTACAAAGTTCGAGAAATTTAAAGACTTTTAGCCGAGGTCCTAAGCTATAACAAAATTTGAGTCCTTGACAAGCACTACTTGCGTCGAAGGTTGCGCTTGGAGCTTGACTCTGCATCTGATTGCTTTGACTCCATTAGACGCCTATCAAAAGCGGCTTGTTGTTCCCTCAGTTCAGCGAGGGCTGCAATCATTTGCGCTTGAAATGCTTCAGTTTGAAGTTGAGCATTGTCTTGTATCTTGTCCAACCTACGGATGTCAGAAGTGTGAACCTGCACTTCCACGTTGATATCCCGGAGTCGACTAGCTTGAACTCCAGACTGATAGGACTGATTGTCTAACTTACCCACCATTATCGGGAGTGCTCGATCAGCCGAACCTCCACCGTGGACATCATAGAAGTCCCGACACATGCCGTAGGGAGGGCGTAGGTTTTGCTGTTGGCTCCAATGGTGGAGGTGACTTCCCCAGACGGGAGTCGGTCCTTGAGAGTTCCTTACGAAGACAGGAGGTTGAATGGGTGGTGGATCGATAACTTCCGGCTCTGAGTCGGTACCGGAGTCATCACCCACTTCTATGGGTTCCTCGTTCTCTTCGGGATCATCTTCGATCCATCCTCCGTTGCCTTGGTTGGGAAAGTAGGGGTCGCCAGGGTGGTGAAATCCAGCCATTTGACTGTACGAGAAATAGGGTTATAAGAATGGAATAAAGTTGAAACATGCAAAACATGTAAGTTAAACTAGTTTAGATCGCAAATACTCCTATAGTATTTTAATTCTTGTGTTTGATTCTTGTAATGGTTTGGTAAGGTTTGACTTGTTGCTTACTACGATCATTCCTCGATATACGTTGGTCCAATCTCGGGCAAATATAGTTGATCACGCTATATTTGTCCAAAATCTGATTACATATATCGAGTCTCAATCGTAGTGTCAACTTGTCTAAATACTTGTATAGTTATATAACATGAAAACAATTTGTGGTATGCATGTAATTGTACTTAAATGAACTATCAATTTAAGTTGAACGCAAAGCTGCTTAAGCGTAAAAAGAAAATTTGTTTTGTCAGAGAGTATTAGTCCCTTAAGCATTTAAAGTTTGTATATCTTATGTGGTTCGATATACTTAGTTCACTATCAACATTGCTTTGATACCAATCTGTCACACCCCCAAACCTGAACGGCGGAAACGTTCGGGGGCGGATGACTTCATATGGTAACGTAACAATTGAATACATAGTAAAGAAAGCAACACAACCATCATATATATAATTGAAAGTTTACATTTGTCAAAAGTTACATGTTCAAAACCAATTACAATATGATGTCAAAATACGAGATTAAACTGGCGCCGCAGCATCCCTTCATCAAAAGCAAAATGAATACCTGAAATTTACTAATTTCCTGGGACATACAAATAATTTTGAAAGAGTAGATCAGCATTTAAGCTGGTGAGTTTCATAAGTATTCAAATGACAATGTTTGAATGAAATGAAATGTTTTGTCTTTGTTTGTTTGTGTTTAGAAAATCCTATATTTTCTACTAGTATAATAGTAGCCTTCACTCAAGACCAATGTATGTTTCTAAAATGTATGTAAGTGCAAAATAACCAATGAGTTTGAAAACCTTGTAAATCAATGCATTTTTAATACCCCTTGTGAGTTTTATAACCATACTATTGACTCGGAATGCCTATACACAACGTTCTTCAGGCGTTGGAATGTTATGACGTTTGTCACCCCAAACGGTGGACTGCAGCTAACAGTCAGGGCGCGGGTTGTCAAGCCCGTATAGATCTATACACAAACACCACGCTCCCCCTCCAAGGGATTCTGGTATATAATACAGGACTTGAAATGTGTACTCGAACGTACATGAAGTTAGTGTCTCACAAAACCGTGGTATAAAAACAGATCTACTTGTTAAAATGTTACGTTTGTTCTTGTATACGAAAGTAAGCTTCTTGAAATTCATGTTTCTAGTACATAAGAGTTAGAAATTTGTTCGTAAAACTATACCTATTATAGTTTTCTAAAAGTGTGTCTTGTTTGTTTAGAAATACCTAGAAAAGGAATCACTTGTTTATGAAAGCATAGATTTTTGGTGTAGAGTCTAAGATAGACAAGAATAATCTAAGAAAAGTTTAGTTTATACATGCATTACAACAAATTTATATTTCAAAAGATAGAATGCTATTTTAACATATGTTATATATATGAAAGTTCCTTAAAGGTTTATAAATCGCATGTGATTTGGATATATAACAGCATATAAAAGAGTTTCTTTATGTAACACACGATAATACTCGTGTGTTTTACTTGTAATCTCCCCTTGAAAACATATAAAAGAATTTATAGAATATTTAAAAGGTAAATTAAGGGGTATGAACTCACTTGAAAGTTTGAAGATAGCGAGATGGAAAACCGGGCAGAGTTTCGTCTCGGGAAACGGATTTTCCTCGGGATTCTCGGGAATCTCGGGAGTAAAATCGACCCTCGGGACTTGAGCAAAAAGACCAGAGCTTCGTGTTTGAACGGGCACGGAAAACGAGGCAAGATTGTGAGAGAGAGGAGAGAAATGAGCCCTTTTCTCGGAAGCCCTCGCATCCACTTTATAGTAAGGCTGAACTGCCTCGGTACGCGGGGCGTACGCTCGTACGCAGCGCGTACGCGTACGTCATGCATGACCGAAGCCTCGACTGCCTCGGCTTCGGATGGGACGGGTTGCAGGGGAGGCGGGTCGGATGGGACGGCGGGTCGGACGGGACAGCGGGTCGGACGGGTCGGACGCCTCGGATAGGGCGACGTGGACGATCAAAGGCCAAGTCTCTCGGGTACGCAGGGCGTACAGGGGTACGCAGCGTGTACCTCGGATGAGGACGCTGACTCCTCTTCGGATAAGGTCCGATTTTTGAATTAAATAAATATATAATTTATTTAATAAACTTCAAAAATTCATATCTTCTTCATACGAACTCCGTTTTCGATGGTCTTTATATCCACACGTAGGTGAGACTACGCTCTACAACTTTCGTTTAGACTCCATCGGCAAATTCCGAAATTATTTTTTTTTTATTTATATTAAACTCATCGTGTTTAAGGAATTTCTTTAAAAATTCATAACTTCTTTATCTAATGTTGGTTTTTGCCAGACTTTTTACCGCTGGAATACCATTGTCGAGACCTTCGATTCTCGTTTAGGTCATTCCGGCCAAAAGTCGCTCGATCTCCGATTCAAGTTTTTAGCTGTCTGTTGTTAAGCCGAACTTGGAAAAATCATAACTTCGCAATATGAAGTCGGATTTGGGCGTTCTTTTCACGTACGATCATGGTTCAAAGACATTTAAACATAGAAGGAATTTAAATAGAACTATTTGTACATTTTATTATGAAAGTAAATTTTATTACTCAAAAGTGGTTACAATACTTGACCCTTTTTGGTCATTACAAAGAGTTGAAATATCGGGTTGTCACATGATGGAAGCTCGATCTGTACCGAAATCACTTTTTCCTCAATAAAAGTTGGAAGCAAAATAGAGTGAACGCTCGGTCCATTTCGGGTTTAGTTCTTCCGGGAACCAAAATAAACTGAACGCTCGGTCTATTTCGGGTTCGGTCTTACCGGGCTTGGTTCGCCTCTCATCTCCAAGTGATGGTTTCTATTGTATAGTATGTACACTCTTTTTCACGTAATTTTTTTTTATGTTTTTCCTTTTATTTTCATAAAATCCAAAAATATTTTTCTTTCTGTTTTTATTTCTTTTTCGAAAAATCTTATAAAATCCAAAAATATTTTTCATTTTTGTTTTTATTTTGTTTTCAGAAAATTCAAATCACAATTCAAAAATATTTTCTTTCATTTTATTTCAATTTACTTCAGTCTTTATCTAATCCGTGTATAAGGACTATTCTCAATGATGGAGCTGGGACATGTATAATTCTTTATCTATGTATTAGCTAAGTGTCCCTAGAAGCATGCTGCTGCATGTTGACCCAAGCCTCCAAAGATTCTGAGTGAAGCCTTAATGACTTGATATATACAAATCATGTCTTCCCAATTAGGCTGTCAAATTCACTCTAATCATGAGCTACCTTACTCTTTTCCAATTGAGTTAAGAGTTTTTCTGCTTGGTCCATCTTTTATAGAAGAGGTACATTTGGTTCTTTAACCACCTCAAACTTATTCTCCATCATCATTCGTTTCATGAATGTAACCCTTGAGACTCTCAACACTACCACTGAGGTTTACGGTTACACAACCTCTACGTTAATGATCTTAGTTTCGTGTCACTACGTGCTAAGTGAAACCCAAAATTCAATACCTATAATGCATTGACGGTGAACTATTAAATGTTCTAGCTTTCACCTTTGAATTAACGAAACCACTTTTGTGGAAGTACCTTGAAATCTCCTTTTATTTTGAGAGATCCTTATGAAAATGTCTATCACCACGAATTTTCTTCCCTTAGAATCTAGTTTTTATTTTTCTTTGAGATTTCTAATTAACAAATGTCAACAAGTCACTGAATATGTTCCAAACCTACTTGTTTAACAGGCCACATTAGTCTCACAAGTACTTCGTTCTATTTCGGTCTTATGTCAAGTACCGAAACCTGAATTGAAGCGAAAGCCACCCTTAATAGCCTTATATATAAAAGATGCCTTTCAATGCTTCTTAACAAGTACTTGATCGTAATTCAACGGGAATCCAAACAAGCACTTTGAAGTCATTCTTGACTTTGAATGAAGATATTTGTGCCCGGGATCCACTGCTTTATGTCTTAAATGACATCACAAACTCCCACAAATAGTTTGATTTATTTCTTTATCTTTGACACTATCTTGCACGGAAATCTTGTATTTTCCAAAAGTCTAGTTTGGTTACTCAAAATCTATTCATAAATATATAGCTTCAGTTCCTAACGATGTAATGCAGTTATTTACAAACGAAGGGATGAGTCACCATATAGCCTTGGTTAATTATGGCGATGACGATTCAATTAAAGGTACAAGAGTTGAGTCAGCAGGAAGTCTAATCGAGTGCACATTTAAGAAAGGGGATAAGTATGGAAAGGCGTGTGAATTTGAACCGTTACCCAGTCATGCGTAATCTGCTACTTTCTTGGGGTTGCTTGTTGTCGAATCACACCTTTTTAGGCGTCGTTTCCTAAAAAGGTGGAATCATTGCTCCATATTTTTCTCTCTCTACAAAATCGTATATAAGGTTTTTGATTACCATGGTCTTATTCTTTACCACTCTTCAACTATCTCAAGCAAAAGAAGGCGATTTCTGACGATTCGTTATTCACTGTTCATCTTCCTCTTCTTCAAGCTTCAAAAATGGCAGACTCTTCTTCAATTCAAGAAAGCTCTGCACGCTCCACTCTTTTAACAATCAAGCTTAAACAAAACTTGCTGATCGATCTCACACAATTTATCTAAAATACTTACATGTATCAAGTGGTGGAATGTCTTAAGTATTCCCCACTCGTCAACGCTCTATCAACGGTGGAAGTCGTACCAATGGCGTGCCTCTTACAAATCTACTCCATTGCTACTTATGACAAAGCTCTAGAAAAGGTTTATTTTGACATTCTCAACCAGAAGGCTTTAATCTCCAAGAACCGATTCTGCTCGCTACTAGGGCTTACTTATGAAGCATCCATGGTGAATCCTGATTCTATTTCCACATGGCAGCTCTTTTTGATGTTCTACAACATGGGGTATACCGAAACCCTAACTACTGTGACTAAGGTCAAGAAATCGTGCCTTCCTCCTCAAAGGAATGGACTCTTCACCCTCCTTTTCAAATGACTTTTAGAACGAAGTGCCGACTCAGATGGTGCTAGTAAGTCATTCATGACTCTGCTTTATGGGTTGTACCATGGTATCAACCTGGATTATGGTTCAGTTTTATGGCTTAACTGGTTCAAAGTTTGTCATCTGCCTCTCGCCACACATAAATTTCTTGTGCCTGGTTCTGGACCATTGTCACTTAATGGACAATGGAGCGCTATCATGTTCCCATCATGGCAGATTCACTACTCTCCTCCATCGCTAAATTTTACACTATGAAAATTATTGTTACTGATCCCTCGAAGTATTTCTTCATTGGCTCAATTCCAGAGTCAATGTATGCTTGTGTATCCCCTGAAAGCAAGATTATTCAGGAGTACAAGAAGCTCCCTTCATTTGGTCCAAGGGAACTCAATATGGAAATTATAAGGTTTATTGAAGAAGCAGAAAAACCTCCTAAAAGGGGCAAAAATCAAGAAGCAAAAAAGGGCGAAAAAGGAGTTAAAGTATCGAAGGTGCAGACTCCTAAGAAGTGAAAGTCTGAGAAGGCAACAGCTTCCCAGCCCAAGCAGAAGAAGGCCAAGAAAGCAGTTAGGAAGCTCATTCTTTTTGCATCAAGCGACTCAGACTCAGAGTACGTGCCTACTGGTCATCAACCCATCATTCAACCCAACGAAAGCGAATCAGAGAGCGAAAGCTCAGATGACGAAGGTTCGGTTCGTGGAGACACACCACCTCGTTCGCCAACACCTGAGGTATTAGTTCGCTCCCAAGCACCTTCTCCTCCACCTATTTCCATCCCCATTTCCATTCCTCCTATTTCCCCTATAATCACATCTCAACCTTCCTCCACCATTCCCATTCCTACTCCAATATTCTCTAAAGCTACAACCACAACCACTACTGGCGTTCAGACCAATGTATCTGATATGGGGGTTCGTACTTCAGCATCCGAAACCCCTGTTACTACCAAACCTCCATCCCCTACCCAATCGACAGAAACCAATACCATTCTTGGTGGTGAGGATGTCGATTTCGATACCTTCTACTACAGTCCATACAGGGTGAAGAGCGATGATGGTGATGATGCTCCTGTAACCAAGAGGCACCTCAAGGATTTGCACGAGAAGCTTGACAAGCTAGTGGCATCTTCCTCCTCTTCCCACGACTCTTTTTCAGAAGCTGCAGTAAAGGCTTTGATGACCACATTTGTAAAATAGCATGAGGCTTCCATTACTAAGGCAACATCTGCTATAGATGCCACTACCAAATCCTGCAAAGAAACGACCGAAAAAGTCGAAAAACTAATTCTTGATGCTAACATTTTTCTAGAGTCATTACAGGGTGCAGCGGAGTTAAATGCAAACAAGGTAAACACCGCTGTGGAAAAACATGTTGTGTCTCTTGAGATCGAAAAGCAGCACTTTGCCACCATGCGCCAGAATATACAAACAGATAACGCTGAATTGCGGACCTCTATCAATGAGCGTCTCAAGAAGCTCCAAGAAGATTTGGTCATGGAAATCAGGATCATGGATGAAGTGGCTCTCAAAACAACTCAACTAAAGACCAAGTCACTACAACTTTCTTAGGCGAGCAAGGAGATTGATAACCTTTGCTTTGAGAGGATCGTTGTCAAGAGTTGTGTCTCAGTTGTTCATGCCATTCTCTCCAATGTTTTGGAAGCTCACGACTCAGTTCTCACTCTTTCTATCAGACGTCATCTTGCAGAAAAGCTTGGCCCGTCACTTGAAATGTTAAGTCGCATAGAGGGTGTTTCGGAGACTGTTGTCCTTCCGAAACAAGGGGGAGAAGGAATTACAAGCACTACTCAGCCTCCTCCTACAAGCAAAACCATTCCACCGAAAGTCACCACTAAATGACCATTGCTGAGGCTTTAAAGAGAAAGCAAAGGGATAGGGAACATGATCTCAATGCTAAGGCTGCTAGGGAAGCCGAAGAGAAGGAGAGAAAAATGAAAGAAGCTCACAATCTCTTGGAAAGCAGGAAAACGCTTTGAGTAAATTACACGAATGGTCCCTATGGTTTGGGGTAATTTGCACGCTTGGTCCCTAACTTATTTTTTTAACTCAGAAAGTCCATGTTGTTTGTTTTTGTTACGCGCTTGGTCCCTACTGTTTGTTTTTGTTACGCGCTTGGTCCCTCTCTTACCTAAAAAGACTATTATTTAAATAAGAAAAAATTGTGGGACAGGTAAGGTAAGGTGAGGGGGGTTGGGGTTGGGGTGTGTTTATTTAAAAATTAAAAAAATTCAACGGCAAAATAGTTTTTTTAGGTAAGAGAGGGACCAAGCGTGTAACAAAAACAAACAGTAGGGACCTTCCGAGTTAAAAAAATAAGTTAGGGACCAAACGCGCAAATTACCCTAAACCATAGGGACCATTCGTGTAATTTACTCAAACGCTTTTTCCTCTTTGGTTGGTAGAAAAGCTGATTAAGGAAGTTATCGAATGTCCAAGCACACATTGGCTTGAGCCGGTAGTGTCCCTAGACCGTGAGAATTCTAGGGATTCTCAATTTGACATGCCTATAACCCGAAAGGCAAATATTTGTCTTTCACTGTTTCCTTCCCATTGCTGAAGTTCCCCATCCTGATCCAAAAGTCAACATGGATATGATTAACTACTATCTTGAGTTTGCTCAGCCTCAGTATCTTACCTGGAGCGCTCAAAAGGTTAACGTCTGTCAGGGTACTAAAATCGACTGCTGCAAGGAAATTCATCAATGTTAAAATCAAGGTGACCAGTAGATCAGCTAACTCTGAGCATATAGTTTCTTTGGCTGATCTACCAAATCTCAATCCCCACAACTGGATTTTTCCATACAACTTTTTGCTCTCCAATCTAGTTGAATATGAGTCGATCATCGATCACATCAAGAGGATGTTGGTGTGCTTCATTCTAGAAGTAGCAAAGATGGATAAAGAAATTTCTTTGGTCCTTAAAAAGAAGCCAAAAATGTTACCCATTGGTTCATCTAGCGACATCAACAAAATGAAGATGGGGAAGATAGACCCGAAGCTCAACTCTGTAATGTTCACTAGAGGCGATGGTCAAAAGTGCTTGTTCGCTCTAATCGACAAACATCTTTTCACTACAATTTGCTTGGAACACGTTTTGGATATCATACATAAATGCAAGCAAAATAGTGAAGGTGACAAGAAGTATTTCACTGACATGATTAGATGGTATATCAGTTTTCGACAAGTCCTGCTCACTATTATTCACAAGCTGTTCAAAGTGGTGAAGCGTACTGCAGTAAATCAACAGAAGTGAAGTCTCATCCCATTTGACGCAAAGGGGGAGATTGTTGGGAGCCTGAAGTGTTGTGTCTTTGGCTCGATCCTCAGCCCAGTTTTGTTACCGGTTTTGGCCTATCCAACCGTGTTTATTTTTATTAGGGTTTAGTATTTAAGGTGCATGCATGCATCCTTTATAATTATCGATTTCATTTATTATTCTCATAATTGTACTACAAACCCTAGCTCGCCTCTACATCCCAAAGGGCTATCTGATCTGATCATAGGGGGATAACACAAGGGCTTAAGGCATTGGTTTGCTAAATCGACATAAAGAAGATTGCATCATGCATGGGTTCGAATCCCATTTCTTCCAGTCTTTTCCTATTGAACACTTTCCTGCTCAAGATAGGGTACTAGAAATGGATCATATGAAGGCTATGTTCTTTTTTTAGATCTATCCTGAATGACTCCTAAACTAAAGGTTTTCATTATATCTAAAGTGTGCAGTGAGCTAACGAACCGAACCCCCACCAATAACTAAGATTGCTCAGGGTTGGATAATCTATCAAATGCTGATTAAGTGTGGAGCATATAGGTTGTTTAAGAATCGATAATCGTTGGTTCCTTATAGTCATTTCTTTTTCTTTTTTAGAAAGAGAACTCTGGTTCCCTCACCTTTTAGCGTTCTGGTGCCTTTATATAATATAAAAAAAGATATCAAAATCTTTAAAGTACCCTTAGAGTAGGGCGAAAGAAAGTCAATATGAGCGTTGGTTTTTCCAACGAAATAGTGAAAGATGATGTTTTATCCTTATCCATGGATGGAGGGAGTGGATGGTGTCGCATCCGGGTATACGCCGAATTACCTACATATCTTCATCAAAAGAATCAGACCATTGTAGTTCAGTTAAAAAGACGTTTTCAAAAGCAATCAAAGAGAAGATGAGTCCTTATGTAAATGTAAGTAGAAGGCAGCCATCTAAGAGATGTTACTAGTCTGATCTGGTACGATGTAGGTTGGGGGTTTTGAGTGATAGAGAGTCTGTATTTTATTGGACTTGGCGAGAATTGTTAAGAGCAGACTAAGCTAAGTAATAAAAAGAGGATTTGGATGCTTATCTTCCTTCCTACACCTAACTTGGCTATCGTTTGTCAGCTTCAGTCCCTGTTGAATCGGTTCTATCCGTTGATTTCTGGTTCCACCCTAGGATTCTTCCTTCATCTCGAAAAGCCAAGCCACTGATGCTACTGCTACTAAATCAGCCGATAGAGTGCAATGTTACCGGGTCATTCTGTCGGTTTTAAGAGCCTTTGGCAACCAGAACAAAGAGGGGGACATTCGTCAGGGTGCTGGTCGCCGTTCTGAATAGCAGTAACAACGCTCATAGCAAGAAAGAAAGATGGGGTAAATGGGCCGAAAAGACAAGTTTATAAAGTCGGAGAGCTAGTAGAGCTCGTAGGTGTCTACCTGTGACTAACTTAGTGTGCTTTTGGTAGCTGCTGCCACACCAAGAATCTATTTTTCGTAAATAAGCACTAGCATTACGGTGCGAGATCTGCCAAGCTAAGCTCAATCACAACCCACCGGCTCAAACAAAGGCTGGATCAGTTCACTGAACGCCAACAAAATATAGCAAGTCCTCTAGCAAGCCAATTCCTTTCTTCACTTGGAGTTTTCTTTTAAAAATAAAAAAAGAAGAAGCGTCCCCTACGAAAGTCAAAAAGGAAGAGCCTAAAATCAAGCCCTTTTCCGAGCTTTCTGATAGCCTCTAGTTGAACACAACACTGACTTCGGCAAGTTTCTTTCATCAGTATCATGGCCCTTTCTTAACTCCTTGTTCCGTAAACCGGTCGCTGGTTGATCTGATCGGACCCCGAACACGCGAGAGCCCAGCCCGAGAGGAATGCATGGTTCCCCCTTCATGAGACGTTCGCAGTCCCCATCCCTCTAATCTAAGCCTACCTCTCCTCGAATTGCATAAGAAAGATGGTTCTGGAGATAAATCCTACCCGCAAGCATTTTCTTATAGAATGGTGGAGGGAGGAAGAGGTAGCAATACATTCCGCCTGATGCTTGATCACTGCATTCGTGATATATCAAATGAGCTCTCCGATTGATGGAGACTTTATTCTCCCTCATGATCCTAAACAGAGGATTGCTAACGATGTTTAAATTGCTATTTCTGCTTTCTATTCGAAGAAAACGGAGCCAAGTATGCAGGTAACTAAGTTTCTTGCTTGGGAATTTCCTTCTGTTAAAAAAAAGTAGGGATGGTGCTTCTAAGAGGAATAAAGACTTGCATGGTGCTACCACGGGACATTCGTCGGGGTGCTGGTGGCCTTCCCCGAGACTGTTCAGGAACATCTTGATGTGGGTATACCTAAAAAATTCCTCAACCTTCACCCTAAAATGAAAGAACTTAAAGGGTATATTGAGCTTTCTAAACTAAATGCTAGATCTAACAATACAAGGGCAATGATCAGAAATGCCTCTAGGCAAAAATGCCGCTTCAATAAGTAGAGGTTTTCGGTACTTCTGGAAATCCTTTTGCTCATTCTATACGTACCTGATCAATTATGCAATGTCAGGTCTTTCGAAAAGCTCAGCAAGCCTCAATGGTTCTCACCACCCTCCTCTGGCGCAAACACCGTTTGCTGCGCTGAGCTCATCACGAGAAGTCGGGGAACTCTCTTGGTTGGACTTCAAGCACGATGATAGTCAGTCTGAAGTTTTCTACCATGCCATCTTTATTAGTTCAAAGACCGGGCTTGGGGTTTGGTCTCAGTGGTCAATGAAAATGTACTAGTGTGCTGTCTTAACATGCATAAATTTTATTAGACTGCTAGCTTTACCAGCGGTAGGAGGGTGAAAAGACGGTGCATGAGCAAAGTAGGATCCTCTTTTTTTGTATCCCATCGACAATATTCTTTGGTTTTGGTACATAACAATTTGCATAAGCAAAGTCGAATATTTGTTACAAATCTAGATCTTGCACTCTCATCTCTAGGTTCTTGATCGAGCTTTACTGAGGTGTGACTATTTTTGAATCATTAAGCAATACTTTGATTCCATCTCGTGTTTACGGTATTTGTTTGTTTTTATTGATTAACCTGTTGAAGATCTAATCGATCTAAGAGTTTTCAACTCATCAGTTTAGCTTTGCCTCTAGGAGTGAGGATTGCGCGTTTGTTTATGCTTATGAGTATTGTTAGGGTGTTGTGATGATCCTTGAGACAAAGATGGGTAGGTTTGGAAGGTAGTATGGGCCCGTACTTCTGAAAGCACATGACCCGTATGCATATCAAGGAAGTCACAAACCCTAGGGCTTCTTTGGGAGTTGGTTCCACGTTATTTATGTGGACTATCTAATTTCTTCCTGGTGTATTTTCAGTATGGTGATTACGAGATGATTCGAGACCGGATCCGGGTCGGGATCGGGAGCTGGCAGTCAGGGTGAGCCAGCCTTTTCAGAGGACCGTGTCAGACAGATCATCCATGAGGAGGTGCTTGCTATCGTCTGGAGTTAGATTCTGGAGATGTATAGGTTTATCAAGACCGCGATGATGGAGTTCTTTGATGAACGTTATGTAGCCATTACTGAGACAGCTGTTGCTGCAGCCTCCGCAGCTGTGGTGGCTGCAGGTGCTGGGGTAGGGCAAGCTTGTCAGTATTGGGACTTTGATAATATGAATCTCCCAACTTTTGATAGAGTGTAGGACCCTATTGTGCCATGAAGTGGATATTTGATTTGGAGGGATGCTTTTTCACTTGTTCACGCCCTACTGACTAGAGGGTCAGGTGCGCTCTGAACCTTCTAAGGTCCTGAGCAATGGATTGGTGGAGACTTCTTACGGGATCATACTCTGATGAGCAGAGGGCTGCGGTATCTTGGAATCTGTTCATAGAGATTTTTCATACTCGCTACATTCCTCGGGTGAAGCGGGAGAGGTTGGTTTAGGAGTTTTTAAGCCTGAGGCAGGTATCAGAGTTCATGAAATAGATCAACCAGATGTTTACTGATAGGGAGATGTTTTGCCATGAGTTTCCTTTAGAGCAGGCCCAGATGATCCGTTATCTGAGCATGCTCAAGACGGATATCTACTAGTGTGTTTCTACTCAACGGTGTGATACCTTGATGGAGTTACAGGAGGCCGCTAGGCGACATGTGCTTGAGATAGAGTTTCATTTGAGAGAGCAGAGGCAGGCCACGACACAGTCGCAGCCGGTGCCGAAGCGGCTCAAGGCCACCAGTTCTAGGTCTGTGGGTCAGCGTGGCTGCATTTTTAGGAAGTACGTGAAGGTTCATGTTGGAGCATGTCGATCTAGCAGTGGTTACCACAAATGTGGCAAGGAGGGGCATTTTGCGAGGGACTGCCGCCAGTGCGCTCTGGTTCCGAGTATGAGGATCTGCTATAATTGTGGTCAGGTTGGCCACGTGATGGTCAACTATCTGTTGCTCACTACCAAACCGGCACAGGTTCCCATGCTAGCTACATTAAGGATTACGGAAGGGAGTCATGGCAGGGCGGAGCCCCTAAGGACTCGAGGTCGTGCTTTCCTGCTCACTGCCAAGGAGGCAAGGACAACACCAGATATTGTGACTGGTATGTTTCTATCCCTTATCTTATTGATTATATTTGTTTTGTAACACCCCGTTCCTGGTACATATTTAGTTCATTTAAATATACATTTTATAAGAGCTACTCGACGAGTTGGTACCCTAACTCATCAAGTAGATGCCATATTGAACGCGGAGACTAAATGACCTACTCGGCGAGTCGAGATCTTGACTCGACGAGTCGAGAGCCTGACTCTATGAGTAGGGTCGCCAGGAGGAAACCCTATTTTTGGTGTTTTGCTCCCTATTTAAGCCACGTAACTCCCTTTTGGGCCTCCCTTACCGGCCTCGCTATCCTTCAGAACCCTAAGTCGTTGTGATCTTCATTCTTAAGAGATTCTTGAAGTTTTGGGTGTGTCACAATGATATAAAAAGGAGTTGGAAGATCTTTGAGCAATCAAGCTTGTGTAGAAGATCAAGATCCAGGATTTCATCAATCTTTGGCAACCTTTTGAGGTAAAAAGCTCCTAGCTTGGTAATCCATAACTTAGATCTCTTTTAGTGATGATTTATGGGTCTTTTTGATCCCTTGAGAAGGATAAGTTACCCTCCATGGGTTGTATGCTAAGCAATCCCTTTTTCCTGTGATATTTGGCCTCTAGAATCATAAAAGAGGTCTTGAACCCATTTTTGTTCAAGTAATGCTCATGTTAATGGAAGTAGGTTGCTAAAACCTGAGTTTGGGTCCACTTGAGGTGTGCAAAGCCATCAAGTCTTCAACTTTATAGAAATGGACCATAGAAAGGTTTGGATTTGTATTTTGGGGCCCCGGATTTGTGAAACCAGCTGATAAGGTTAGATCTTCAATGGACTCGACGAGTTCGTATGGGAACTCAACGAGTCCGATCAAGGATTCCCGATGTTGTTCATGAAACTCAGCGAGTTGTCAAGGAACTCGCTGAGTTGGATCATCTTGTTCCTTTTTTGATTATGCTAGACTCTACGAGTTTGAGGACGACTCGAAAAGTTAGTTTGTCCAGTCGTGATGATGGGTAGCCTGGAAACTCGACGAGTCATAGGGTGGCTTGGCGAGTTGAGTGACGATTTTAGTGTTTCTGAGTTGCAGAAATCGACAATTCGATATGCTGACTCAGCGAGTTAGGTCAACCAAGAAGGTTGACTTTGACCAGATTGTTGACTTTGACCACGAGTAAAATGGTCATTTTACCCTAAGCAAGATTGTCAAATTTTGACTAAGTATTATTGTATAGTGGTAGCCGAGGAGTCGTGGGAGCAGCTAGCAGAGATTCCTCATGCATGAGTTCAGTATCCAGTTTGAGAAGTGAGTTTTCTTTCAGTAGGAACGGGTCGAAGGAACCAAGGCCGGCCCGTATATGTGATATGTTAGTAACTGAGTGTGGGCAGGGACCGAATTTCGTAGCAGTCAAGTGTGGGTGGGGCCCGAATCTCATAGTATTATTTGAGTATAGTTATGTGATTGTTTGATAGATGTACTTGTTGTCTGTGTGCTACTTGTATGCATATAGTAGCGGAGTGTGGGAAGGGCCTGCATCTCCTAGAAAGGTGAGTGTGGGTGGGGCCCAAATCTCCTAGACAACAGAGTGTGGGTGGGGCCCGAATCTCCTAGACTGCGGAGGGTGGACAGGGTCTGAATCTCCTAGACAACGGAGTGTAGGCGGGGATCGAATCTCCATGAGAGTGGGTGGGGCCCGTATCTCATAGTTGTATGTTATTTGTATGGTATATGGCAGTTTGGGGGAGCGCACTAAGCTTCGTGCTTACAGTTTTCAGTTTTGATTTCAGGTACTTCAGCTAGTAAAGGGAAGAGATCAGGATGATCACATGGCACACACTACAATCTTCAGCCTGAGATATTTATTCTGATATTTGATACATGATTTTGATATAGTACTTTTGATATGTTGTTTGGGATGCACAATATGGGATTTTATTATGTTGTTGTATGCGTTATTGGTTTGTCTTGAATGATTTTAAAACGAAATTTTTGGATCGTATTTTTGGGAGGTTACAAGTTGGTATCATTTATACACAATATGGGATTTTATTATGTTGTTATATGAGTTATGGGTTTTTCTTGAATGATTTTAAAACGAAATGTTTGGACCATATATTTGGGAGCCTTGGTTTGAGGAATTTGGGCACACTCTCGGTTGTGTCTGAACTCAAACTAAGGAATTGGTATAATTTTTTTTCAAAAGAAAATCATTTCAAAAGAAAAAGAAATTTGAAAAGAGAAAAAGAAGTTTGAAAAAGAGAAAAAGGTGTGGTGGATGCAATCAGCCGAGCTCAAGTGAGTACTCCCCAATTACCCATACAAGTTTATGATATGATATGATTATGAGAACTGCATGCTAGATTAGGACTAAGGATCTAGGAAGGATGCCTTATGTGCCTGTTATATGTGTATCAACTTTATGAGAAATGCATGCTAGTACAGATCAGTCAATATGATAGCTAGAGTAGTATATGCTTGATTATGTTTACTCAATGCTCGAATGCTGCTTGCTTTGTTCTTTTAGGAGTTCTAATTGTCTTTAACTAACTAGTAAACGAATATGTTAAGTTACATATTGTGAGGACTAAATAATTTCAAAAGGTTATGTCTAGCTCTATTTTGCAGCTCTTGTTTGAGTCCAACCGTTGAAAGGTAGGATCTCTCATTCCAAGAATTATCTAGTCTAAATGGTATGTAATAGTATTCGTGAGCTAGTTAGAGGAGGATGATAGGGACTTCTAATGCAGCTGATGGCGGACACTGGTTTGGTGATTACCCTAGGGCAAGCCTAGGATGAGATTAGCGCATGAAGCAGTAGCAGTAGAAGGGACTTGGTGAAGTCGAGGCCGTACTTAAGGAAAGTACAGATAGATGTGGAAGGTACTATGGGCCCGTACTACTGAAAGCAGAGGATCTGTACTCGAATCAAGGAAGGCTGAGATGAATCTAGGAAACTTGTAGTATGTATGATCTCTCGAGATATGATTAGCGTACTGATGTTTTTTATGATGTGTTTCTGTATGGTGGTTCTACGCCCTAGACCAACAGTTGGCAGTTCAGGTGCCGGTGAGGGATTAGGCTCAGGTTCTGGAACTGAGAAGCTAGACGAGTAGACTAGGGAGTTCATATCCCTAGAGATCACGTGCAGCATACTAGAACAGACTCCTGTGATTTTTGGCACGATCAAGGAGGGAATACTTGAGCTTTTGGATGAGAGGTTGAGTGCTTTCCGCACTGAGGTGGCGACCATGATGGCGTCACACATACTGAATTTTAGGGAGTTCAGGGCTTGTGGAACTCCTGACTACCATGGGGCTCAGGACCCCATTATGTGTACCAGATGGTTGGCGGATGTCGCCAACGCATTCTGCACCAGCAGATGTCCCGAGGAGGACAAGGTCCGACTTACATCCTGTCTTCTGAAGGACAGGGCACATGATTGGTGGGAGGAGGTCGGACGAGCCATTGGTGATGACACAATGTTGGATGCGATGACCTAGGTTGATTTCATGACCAGGTTTAGGGACGAGTTTGCACCTGTTATTGAGGTCCAACAGCTTACTAGAGAATTCCAGGATCTCCAGCAGACGACAGAGATAGTGGCGGAGATTACCGCCAAGTTCAGAGATAGGGCTCTTCTCGTTCCGCAATATATGGCAGACAAGGAGATGAAAAAGGCCCGTTACCATGGGATGCTAAGGAGCGACATCAGACAGTTTGTGAGTTGGTCCAGCTGCAAGACGCTGGAGGATATGATAGTGAGGGCTCGTGAGAGAGAGATTGATTTAGAGATGGAGAGGAAGAGGAAGCCAAAGACAGTGTCTGGCACGGAGGGCTCGAGCAAGAAGCCCAAGGTAGGTTCCTGAGGGAAGGGCTAGCAGGGCGAGGCCACTGTGGAAAGTGTGGTATGGGGCATGAAGGGCCGTGTAGGGCGGGTAGTTTGGGCTGCTTCAAGTGCGGCCGAACTAGACATGTCAGTTGGGATTGTACTAATACTACCACCACGATAACATTTGATCTGATTTGCTTCCGGTGCAATCAGAGGGGAGACAAGAAGTCCCAGTGTCCAAGTCTAGCATCAACAGGACAAGTGGTGGCACCCGCTCCTACTACTTTGAAGATTACATACGGACGTTAGGGCCGGGCTGAGGCGCTAGTGGCGAAGAGCAGAGCCTTCCAGTTGACAGTAGAAGAGGCACGTGCAACCCTTGACGTAGTGATGTGCATGTATCTTTATCTTATCTATTTATTGATATTTATTGTTATTCATGTTTATATGTTTTTTTATAGGATCGTTCTTGGTGAATAGTATATCATCTTTGGTACTGTTTGATTCGGGTGCCACCCGATCTTTTGTGTCGCTTGCGCTTAGCAAGCAATTTGTAGGAGCTCTAGGGGAGCTGGATTGTGCACTAGATATGGAGATGGCATATGAAAGGAACGTTAGGGTTACGAGAGTTCACAGAGGATGTACGCTTCAGTTATTCGATCAACAATTTTTAGTGGATTTGGTTCCTCTTCCCTAACATGGGAATAAAGTTATAGTGGGTATGGATTGGTTGAGCCCCAATGGGGCAGTGATTGATTGCGAGCATGAGCTAGTGAGGGTCCGCACTCCTAGTGGGGGAGGGTTATTAGTCCAGGGCGAGAGGCCACAGCACGGACCGGTTTTATGTTCAGTAGCGAGGGAAAGGCACCACTTTCAGCAGGGTTATGCAGGATACGTCGCCTACGTCATGGATACCCGGGATAAGGGCAAGGCGACAGTTGATGATGTACCGGTAGTGAGAGAGTACCCATACCTGTTCCTGGAGGATTTACTTAGGGTACCTCCGGAGAGACAGATTGAGTTTAGGATTGACCTAGTCCCTGGTGCGGCTCGGATAGCCAAGGCACCATATCAGTTGTCTCCTCCCAAGATGCAGGAGTTGTCTACGCAGCTGCAAGAGCTGCTAGACAAGGGTTTTATCAGGCCGAGTAGTTCACCATGGGGAGCCCCGATCCTGTTTGTGAAGAAGAAGGATGGGGCACATCGCAAGTGCATAGACTACCGGGATTTTAATAAGTTAACGGTGAAGAACCGTTACCCATTCTCAAGGATAGACGATTTGTTTGACCAACTTCTGGGAGCATCTTGGTTCTCCATGATAGATTTGCGGTCCGGGTATCACCAGATGCAAGTCAGGGGTGATGATGTGCAGAAGACCACTTTTAGGACTTGCTATGGTCATTATCAGTTTTTGGTGATGCCCTTTGGGCTCACCAATGCTCTAGCCGTGTTCATGGACCTCATGAACCGAGTGTGCCGACCGATGTTGGATCAGTCTTTGATAGTTTTCATTGACGATATCTTGGTTTACTCCAAGACTCAGGAGAAGAATGAGAAGCACCTAAGAGAGGTGCCGGAGAAACTGAGGAGGGATAGACCTTTTGCGAAGTTCTCCAAGTGTGAATTCCGGTTGCGTGAGGTGCAGTTGCTTGGGCATCTTGTCAACCAGAAGGGTATTCTGGTCGATCCGGCCAAGATAGAGGCCATGATGTAGTGTGAGATTCCGAGGTCTCTAACAGAGATTCGGAGTTTCCTGCATCTAGGGGGTTATTACCGGAGATTTATCCAGGACTACTCCAAGATTCCAGTACCCTTGACCTGACTGACCAAGAAGTCGGTGGTTTTCCGTTGGGAACCTGAGCAGCAGGCAACCTTTGAGACCCTCAGATAGTGGTTGTACGAGGCACCGATTCTCACCCTCCCAGTGGGTGTAGATGACTTCATAGTTTACTATGATACATCGATCACAGGCATGGGAGCAGTTTTGTTGTAGCGGGGTCATGTGATAGCTTATGTTGCGAGGCAGTTGAAGCCTCATGAGGCTAACTATCCCATGCATGATTTAGAGCTGGGGGATGTGGTGTTCGCCCTCAAGATTTGGTGGCATTACCTCTATGGGGTCCTTTGTACCATTTACACGGATTACAAGAGTTTGAGGTACCTCATGGATCATTCAAATTTGAACATGATGCAACATTGGTGGTTAGATGTGGTTAAGGATGATGGTTGTGAGATCCTTTATCACCCAGGCAAGACCAACTTAGTGGCCAACGCCCTGAGCCGCAAGGCGGTAACGACCCTGATCCGAGACATCTACCTGAGAAGGATATTGATTACTCCACTACTAGAGCAGATCCGAGAGGCGCATTTTGAGGGAATGAAGGAGGAGCGCTGGAAGTGAGAGCGAATTATAGGCCAGGTGGCCTCTTTCGATTACGAAAATCGTGGGTTGTTGAACCTACACGGGAGGCTATGGGTACCTTACTGGGGTGGATTACGCCAAATACTGATGGATGAGACCCATATGTTAAGGTTCTCCATCCATCCCGAGGCGACGAAGATGTACAGATATCTTCGACCCGATTACTGGTGGCACTGCATGAAGCGAGAATTAGCCGGGTATGTAGAGAGGTATCTGACCTGCAGGAAGGTTAAGACAGAGAGGCCTCACGGAAAGACACAACTATTAGACATCCTCGTGTGGAAGTGGGAGGACATTACTCAGGTCCACAGAGCGGAACCAACAGGTCCGGAGCAGGCTTCAGACTGCTCAGAGTCAGCAGAAGAGTTATGCTGACGAGCGGCGTTCAGACTTAGAGTTTCAGGTGGGTGATATGGTCCTCCCTATGGTGTCACCCTGGAAGGGTGTCATCCAGTTCCGGAAGCGGGGCAAGATGGGCCCCAGGTATATCGACTTCTTTAGGGTTACGGTCTGGGTGAGCAGGGTAGCTTACAGATTGGATCTTCCAGCAGAGCTCAGCCAAATTCACAACACTTTTCCATGTGTCTCAGTTGTGGTAGTACTTAGTGGACGACATGTCAGTTGTGCCCCTAGAGGATATTCAGGTTGATGACAGCCTGAATTAAATTGAGAGACCAGTGGCGATTCTAGATCACAAGATGAAGGAGCTGAGGAACAAGAGGGTCGAGCTAGTGAAGGTGCATTGGCAATACCATAAGGGTTCGGAGTGGACATGGGAACCCGTGGAGGAGATGAGGGAGAACTACCTGGAGTTATTCCCAGATGCAACAGACTTTGGGGACGAAGTCTAAGAAAGGTGGGGGAGAATTGTAACACCCTGTTCCTGGTACAGATTTAGTTCATTTAAATAGTCATTTTGTAAGCACTACTCGACGAGTTGGTAGCCCTAACTCGTCGAGTAGATGCCATATTGGACGCATAGATTAAATGACCTACTTGGAAAGTCGAGAGCCTGACACGATGAGTAGGGTCGCCAGGAGGAAACCCTACTTTTGGGGTTTTGCATCCTATTTAAGAGCTTGGAAGAGAGGAAACCCTACTTTTAAGTGTGTTTTTGTGATATAAAAAGGAGCTTGGAGCCATAGAGCTTGTGTAGAAGATCAATATCTGGGATTTCATCCATCTTTGGAAACCTTTTGTTAAAAACCTCCTAGCTTGGTAATCTATAACTTAGATCTCTTTTAGTGTTGATTTATGGGTCTTTTTGATCCCTTGAGAAGGATAAGTTACCCTCCAGGCTGGGTTGAGGGTTTTGTTCAGCATCCAGGGCTCGACAGTATACTTAGCACAGGTGTATTGGTTATTTGGCTTGTGTGGTGGATATGCAGGTTAGGGATCAGGTGTCAGTGGTTGACGTCCCATTTTTCAAGGAATTCGCCGATGTATTCCTGGAGGAGTTACCCGGTGTGCTTCCTAAGAAGCAGGTCGAGTTCATGATTGAACTTGTTCCAGGTGCGGCCCCTATTGCCAAGGCACCATACTGATTGGCACCGCCTGAGATGCAGGAGCTATCATCTCAGCTGCAGGAGCTGCTAGACAAGCAGTTCATCCGTTCGAGCAGTTCTCCATAGGAAGCGCCGATTCTCTTTGTCAAAAAGATGGATGGTTCGCACTGGATGTGCATCGATTATATGGAGCTGAAGAAGTTGACAGTGAAGAAATATTATCCCCTTTCGTGGATTGATGATCTTTTTGCTCAGTTGTAGGGAGCATCTTGGTTCTCCAAGATAGATCTGAGGTTTGGGTACCATCAAGTCAGGGTGACGGAGGAGGATGTGGAGAAGACCGCGTTCCAGACTCGTTATGAGCATTACGAGTTCGTGGTGATCTCGTTTGGGCTCACCAATGCGCCGACAATATTTATGGATTTGATGAATTTGTATGCAGGCCGATGCTCGATCGCTCAGTTATTGTGTTCATTGATGATATCTTGGTGTATTCCAAGACCAGAGATGTCACACCCCCAAACCAAGGACGACGGAAACGTCCGGGGGTGGAGGATTTCATGTACAGTATCACAACAACGTGTATAATAGTGCTCAAAGAAAATACAACCATCATAAATATAATTGAAAAAGTTACACCAAAGTATATGTTTACATGTTTCAAAATCAATTACATTATGATGACAAAATAAATTGTTGACGGTTTAACGTCCCATCCTCAGAGCGCTGAAGTTTTCCTGTTTCATTGATTTCCTGAGAATACAAGTAGTTTTGAAAAAGTGTCAGCAATTAAGTTGGTGAGTTCATAAGAGTTTTGTTTGAAGTAGAAACCATTTTCCTTGTAAAATCGATAGAGTTTGATTTCCAGAAAATCAAATATTTTCTTAGTTAAGTATGAACATAATATTTCTATATGATGCGTTAATAAATCCTAAAATGTCCTGTAGATTTCCCCTATAATCGTCCAGCGTATATAAGTTATATAAGATTTAAGTTAGATAAAACGTTGAATATAGTGGGTCTGCCCTAGGTCCACAACCCAACGAGGAACAGGAGATGAGGCGGGCCCTACCAATTCTAAGCCAATCAAGACTAAATTCTTATATGACTCGACCATATATTCTCAGCGATTATGGTTGAAGTCTAACAATTCTAGATGAAATATAGTTTTAATATCAAAATAACTATTCTATGTGAACCCGGTACTTTGGAATGTACCCCATTCATATGAAAACCCGGTACTTTGGAATGTACCCCATTTAAATGAAGACGCGGTACTTTTCCTCAAAATGTGAAATGTAAGTTTTTATGTTATGAATTAATGCATCCTAGAATTCCCTATAGATTCCCTCTATAATTTCCTTGTGTATATACGTTATATAAAATTAAAGTTAGATAAAACGTCGAATGTAATGGGTCTGCCTTAGGTCCACAACCCAACGAGGAACAGGAGATGAGGCGGAACCACCAATTCTAAGCCAATGACAACTAGGTTCTATATAACTCTAGCATATACACTTAGAAATTATAGCAGAAAACTAACAATGCGAAATTGAATGTGGACTTAAATCCAAAAAAAACGGAACCAATCCTAGTGTAGTGTACGAAATAGTAATAGTGGCTGCTAACATAAACTATACATATCATAGTTCATCGGATAGTGATAGTGACTAGTAAACATGAACTATGCATATTGTAGTTTACCAAAAGTGGTGGTGATGGTGAATATAACCTATACATATCATAGTTCATCAAATAGTGATAGTGGTAGTGAACATGAACTATGCATATTATAGCTTATCAAAAGTGGTGGTGATGGTGAATTCCTTTCTTGTAATTAAGTTCGTAGTGTAGATGAAACATAAACTATACCTATTATAGTTTATCACTTTGTTTGTAATATATATATGCCATGACGATACCGATTTATAACTAGCGTGTTCGTTTGTGGTGGGTATAATGGGCTTAACTATACTTATTATAGTTTATCATAATTATTCATAGTGGTAATAACCCTTTTGTATGTGTAATACCTTTAATAATGTGTTTGTTATGTAAATAAACCCTAAACTATACCTATTATAGTTTATTAAGTATTTGTTTGGGTAGTGACCATAAGCTATACTTGTCATAGTTTACCAATGTTTGTATTTTAATGGATATAGCCTTGTAATACCATTTATATATTTATCGTAAATGAAAGCATTTTTCTAGTATTTCCATTTCTATTCTGTTTTAGAAAATTCGTAGAAAAATAATTAAAGGTGCAAATCAGAATCCGTAAATTCTGAGAGTTTGGAAAATGAGTCTAGTTTGTTCATAATTTTTATTATAAATTTTAATGACCTCTTACTTGTGTGAAAAAGTCCATAATCACAGACTGGTCCGGATTGATGTTTGAAATGATAGGCAGTTTTGTAAAAAATCACCATCAATTGTAAAAACATCGTATTGAGATGTGCAAGTAGTCATTTTAAAGCTAAGAACTGGAACTACTTACACCTAAAACAGTTTTGAAAACAAAAATGTTTAAGTTGTCCAAAACAGTCCGTGAATGGAGTTGAACTTTTCTGATGAAGGCTGTTAGAAAAGTTTAGTTATGTTCTTGGTGTTTTAACTTGTATCCCCCCCCCCCCCCCCTAAAAACTTGAGAAAACACGAAAATGTAGGGGTATGAATTCACCTTGAGTGATTTCAGTAGATGGATGATGGAGAAGAGAAGTGTTCAACTCAAGAACACTTTGGAAGATTGATTGAAGATTCGAAAATCTAACATAAATATGATGGAGTTTGTGTAAGATATCTATGATTGGAGTAAAAGGGAGTGAAATAATCTTTTAGACGAAAACCGGGAGAAAAGAAGCTTCCCAGTGAGACCACTCGGTCCTGGCCGAGGTTCGGTCCTCCTGAGGTTGGGTCCGAAGCCAGGAGAGGCAATAAGGAAGCGAAGGGCTCGGTCCGAAGTCATCAGAAGCAAACTGGACCGAAGTGAACAGTACCTTCGGGTTCGGTTCCAGGAGCCTTCGGGTTCGGGAGTTCATGCGAGGTTCGGGCCCCAGAGGACCCTTCGGGTTTGGGTCAGCAGCCTTCGGCTCAGAAGGGTTCGGTCCCTAAGAGGACTTTCGGCCTTAAGAGGGGTTTCGGGTCCTTAACAGGGGTTTCGGGTCCATAAGTCCTTTTTGTCTATTTTTGCCCCGTTTTAAGCCGTGTTTGACCCGGTTTGGGGTCGGAATGACCCGAATGACTTCAAAAAGTTACGGAAACTTTTGAGAGAGATTTGGGAGAGATTTCATATTCTTGGAGAGATTTGGGAGAGATTTGACATTCTTGGAGAGATTTCACATACAAAGAGATATTTGGGAGAGATTTCACATTCTTGGCGAGATTTGGGAGAGATTTGACATTCTTGGAGAGATTTCACATACAAAGAGATATTTGGGAGAGATTTCACATTCTTGGAGAGATTTGGGAGAGATTTGACATTCTTGGAGAGATTTCACATACAAAGAGATATTTAGGAGAGATTTCACATTCTAGGAGAGATTTGGGAGAGATTTGACATTCTTGGAGATATTTCACATACAAAGAGATATTTGGGAGAGATTTCACATTCTTGGAGAGATTTGGGAGAGATTTCTAAATAGAGAGAGATAGAGTGGAAACGATTGAGAGAGGTTTCATTTGTGACCTTTTTGAGTGTCTGGCTTCGCAATGCAAGGTCCATAAACCCTGTTAAGGCTTGTTTAAGGATCTTACATACTCCTGATAAGTATGCAACATTGATTTATCGGTTTGGCTCGTCACTCACCACAATTTTAGGTTAAGGAGATCTAGATGTACGTACTTTTCGATTTATGATCTCTCATTAGAATAGCGAGTTGTTTAGTAAATACATAACGTAAGCCCTAGTACACAAGGGTTAGTTGGGTTGACTGGCTTGACTTGTTGACTTTATTTGACTTTGAATTGACCAGAATTTGACGGTTGTCACATCATCCCCCCGTTAGAGGGAATTTTGTCCCGAAATTTGCACTTTGAATGGGGATCCAAGAATTCGGAGGAAAGATGGGGGAAACTTTTCGCAGTACAAGAAATTGATTATGGCGAGGAATAACCTGCCTGATGTCACATGTCGGCCTTGGGATTTCTTATTGTTTATGCTCTTAGTTTAATCCTTGGCATTACTACTATGCATGCTTTGATCGATGCTAGATTTAACATATAAAGAAGTTTATAATTTAAACGTCGATGTTAGAAGCACGTACTGATATTTGCGGGTTCCGGGGTGGTCTCTCCTTCGGTGATCGCAAGCACCCTTCCACCACCACTGGCATCTCTTGCACTTGGGCAGTTCCTCTTAAAGTGCCCCGTTTCTCCACACTTGTAACAGGCTGGGCTTACTCCAAAGCCAGGGAACTGGTTGATGGGTCTTACCGGTGCCCTACAGAAACGGGTAGTGTGCCCCTTCCTATTGCAGTTCATGCAATGCAATTCTCTACAAGCCCTAGTGTGATGGAAGCTACACTTGTTACATTTCGGAAGGGTTCCAGCGTATTGTTTCATGGGAGTTGGCGTGGTGAGGGTTGTGGCAGCATGAACAACAAAAATTGGCGTGGTTGTCGTAGTGTCATGGCTGGCACGATGGTCGATGAGTTGTTGTGCCAACTCCTTGGCGCTGTCGAAGGTAGTTGGTCTTGAGGCCAATACACTATCATGAATCTAGGATGATAGCCCCCAAAGGTATCGTTCTACCTTTTTCTCCTCTGGGGTGACCATTGCGGGACAGAGGAGTGCTAGGTCATTGAATCGGGCAGTATAAGCTTCGAGATCCGTCCCTGATATTTTGAGGTTCCAGAGTTCCTCTTCCAGTTTTTGCACTTCGCCTCTTGGGCAATATTCTTTCAGTATCAATGCTTTTAAATCCTCCTAGCTTATAGAGATAGACACTGCAGGAGTAAGCGACTTAACTCTGCCGTTCCACCAAGTAAGAGCTTTTCTTGTGAAGGTGAATGCCACATACTTGACCTTGCTCGCTTCGGGACAAGCACAGATTTCGAAGACTGCTTCGGTCCTTTCGAACCATTGCATCAGCGCGATGACGCCCCCGCTTCCATCGAAAGGATCGGGTTTGCTATTCGTGAAGTCTTTGTAAAAACACTCCTTAGTACGCCCCGTGCTGTCCCCCTGATTCGAGTTAGTATTCCCGGATCCGGAACCACCGGAACCATTTGTACCTATTTGCGACATTGCTGCCGCCACGGCAACTGTTACTGCAGCCTGAAGCATCATAGGATCAAACTCCAGAGGTGGTGGCGGAGGGGGCGGTGTTGTGCTGCCGGAGGGTCTGGACTTTTTCTTTGGCGGCATAGCCCTGTCATAAGATGGTAGAGACGAACATACGATAAGTTTCTAATAGTAGTGATAAGTCAGATGTTATCAAGTTAGACTTGTCTGTATTATGTTCTGACTTAAATGTATTTTGTATGTAATTCATAACAAAGCCCCTATGAATGAATTTAGTGGTAGTGACTCAAATGCAACTTGTGATTTGTTTCGTGCCTGATCCCCTCCTAAAATCACTTGGTATATATTTAGAATTTCTTGGAGTTACCATATGTAAATTGTTTGTAATATAGGGTTCGAAGAAAATAGGCTACATCTCATTAACGTAAGGAAAATCTTGGACAATGCTACGGTTCCCTTGAATAGTGTAGTCTCCGGATTCTGAAGGATTCGAATGTCTCCATTAAACAGCCTAGGTTGGTCGTGCTCTTCGCTCCAGGTTTCCAAGCACTCTACCCAAGGAGGCGTTGGGCCTTGAAAAAACGGACAAGGGTTAGGATTCAGAACAAAGGTCATCGAGGGTAGGTTCTCCACTTCAGGTTCGGATTCCGAACCGTCAGCAAGGCCTTCAGCTTGGTGACCATCCACAGGGATTGGATAATCATTCTCTGGCTCCTCTCCGGACCATCCAACTTTGTCGTGGTTGGGGTAGTACGGGTCGTCGTGGGGATGGAATCCAACCATGATATCTTTGTGAGAAATGGAAATATAAGGAATAATTAAGTAGACGTACTAATTAGATAATTTTAAGATGATCTTTATCAGGTACTTCAATACCTTGTTTAGTGGATACTAGTCATATGTATTTGGGACAGGATAGACCTTAGAATAAGCGATCCTAACTCTAAATCCCCAATCCAACGAGAACAGGAAGTAAAGCAAAGACCCACAGATTCTAAGTCTATGACGTCCTGGATACATATAATTTTAATGTATCCACTAGGCAATTATTGACCTATTGATAAAAATCTATTTAGTTCTCAGATAAGTAATTATAATAACACCAAATACCCCTATGGTATTTCATTGTGGTATGTTGGTAAGTTTTTAGACTTGTTGCAACACCTACGACCATTCCTGGGCATATGCTAATCACTTCTGGGTGAAACATAGTTGATCAGACCATGTCATTCCCAGACCTGACTATACATCCCCAAGCCTACTCGTATTGTTCAACAATCACCACTTTTGTCCCATCCCACCATGATACTGACCCTAGTGTGTGTGTGCATGCTCCTACTTTTATCGAGAAATTATTTGTTTCTAAAAGTATAGTTGCTTTGAAAACTTTAAATCAGAGACTCATAGTCCCAATGTATTTATAGTTCGTATATCTTATGTGGTTCGATATACTGAGTTCACTATAAACCATGCTTTGATACCAATCTGTCACACCCCCAAACCAAGGATAGTGGAAACGTCCGGGGGTGGAGGACTTCATGTACAGTATCACAACAACATGTATAATAGTGCTCAAAGTAAATACAACCATCATAAATATAATTGAAAAAGTTACACCAAAGTATATGTTTACATGTTTCAAAATCAATTACATTATGATGACAAAATAAATTGTTGACGGTTTAACGTCCCATCCTCAAAGCGCTGAAATTTTCCTGTTTCACTGATTTCCTGAGAATACAAGTAGTTTTGAAAAAGTGTCAACAATTAAGTTGGTGAGTTCATAAGAGTTTTGTTTGAAGTAGAAACCGTTTTCCTTGTAAAATCGATAGAGTTTGATTTCTAGAAAATCAAATATTTTCTTAGTTAAGTATGAATAGAATATTTCTATATGATACGTTAATAAATCCTAAAATGTCCCGTAGATTTCCCCTATAATCGTCCAGCGTATATAAGTTATATAAGAATCCCGTAGATAAAACGTTGAATATAGTGGGTCTGCCCTAGGTCCACAACCCAACGAGGAACAGGAGATGAGGCGGGCCCCACCAATTCTAAGCTAATCAAGACTAAATTCTTATATGACTCAAGCATATATGCTCAGCGATTATGGTTGAAGTCTAACAATTCTAGATGAAATATAGTTTTAATATCAAAATAACTATTCTATGTGAACCCGGTACTTTGGAATGTACCCCATTCATATGAAAACCCGGTACTTTGGAATGTACCCCATTTAAATGAAGACCCGGTACTTTTCCTCAAAATGTGAAATGTAAGTTTCTATGTTATGAATTAGTGCATCCTAGAATTCCCTATAGATTCCTTCTATAATTTCCTTGTGTATATAAGTTATATAAAATTAAAGTTAGATAAAATGTTGAATGTAATGGGTCTGCCTTAGGTCCACAACCCAACGAGGAATAGGAGATGAGGCGGAACCACCAATTCTAAGCCAATGACAACTAGGTTCTATATAACTCTAGCATATACACTTAGAAATTATAGCAGAAAACTAACAATGCGAAATTGAATGTGGACTTAAATCCAAAAAAAACGGAACCAATCCTAGTGTAGTGTACGAAATAGTAATAGTGGCTGCTAACATAAACTATACATATCATAGTTCATCGGATAGTGATAGTGACTAGTAAACATGAACTATGCATATTATAGTTTACCAAAAGTGGTGGTGATGGTGAATATAACCTATACATATCATAGTTCATCAAATAGTGATACTTATCAAAAGTGGTGGTGATGGTGAATTCCTTTCTTGTAATTAAGTTCGTAGTGTAGATGAAACATAAACTATACCTATTATAGTTTATCACTTTGTTTGTAATATATATGCCATGACTATACCGATTTATATAACTAGCGTGTTCGTTTGTGGTGGGTATAATGGGCTTAACTATACTTATTATAGTTTGTCATAATTATTCATAGTGGTAATAACCATTTTGTATGTGTAATACCTTTAATAATGTGTTTGTTATGTAAATGAACCCTTAACTATACCTATTATAGTTTATTAAATATTTGTTTGGGTAGTGAGCATAAGCTATACTTGTCATAGTTTACCAATGTTTGTATTTTAATGGATATAGCCTTGTAATACCATTTATATATTTACCGTACTTATGGAGGTAATAATCCATTTGTTTTCTGATGTATGTCTATATAATAAGACAAGATGACATATATGGTAATAACATATCATCACATGAAGGTACACACCTTGCTCAACAAGTTACAAGGTGTAAATGTAATTGAAAACATTTTTCTACTATTTCCATTTCTATTCTGTTTTAGAAAATTCGTAGAAAAATAATTAAAGGTGCAAATCAGAATCCGTAAATTCTGAGAGTTTGGAAAGTGAGTCTAGTTTGTTCATAATTTTTATTATAAATTTTAATGACCTCTTACTTGTGTGAAAAAGTCCATAATCACAGACTGGTCCGGATTGATGTTTGAAATGATAGACAGTTTTGTAATAATCACCATAAATTGTAGAAAAATCGTATTGAGATGTGCAAGTAGTCATTTTAAAGCTAAGAACTGGAACTACTTACACTTAAAACAGTTTTGAAAACAAAAATGTTTAAGTGTTCCAAAACAGTCCGTGAATGGAGTTGAACTTTTCTGATGAAGGCAGTTAGAAAAGTTTAGTTAGGTTCTTGGTGTTTTAACTTGTATTCCCCCCCCCCCCTAAAAACTTGAGAAAATATGAAAATGTAGGGGTATGAACTCACTTTGAGTGATTTCAGTAGATGGATGATGGAGAAGAGAAGTGTTCAACTCAAGAACACTTTGGAAGATTGATTGAAGATTCGAAAATCTAACATAAATATGATGGAGTTTGTGTAAGATATCTATGATTGGAGTAAAAGGGATTGAAATAATCTTTTGGAGAATGAATATACTTCACAAAAGTGAGAGAAAACTTGGAATGAGGCCCTTGAATCTCGAATTTTTGGTAAGAGGATTGAGAGAGAAGAAAGTGTTCAATCTTTGGTGAAATGGAAGCAAGTGAGTGAGAATGAGGAGAGAGGATGAATGTCCAGCTCTAAGAACGTGGGAATAACTTGTGATAGAGGTAAAAAGTACAAGGAAGTGACAAGGTATGGTGGGGAGGAGTGTGGGTTGGTCATGGAGTGGGTATGGGGTTGCTTGTGTCATAAAATAAAGGAAGGTCAACACTCTACCTTTGTACTTCACCCACTCTCTTTTGGATAAGATTTTATCCTTAAGAACGTGATAAATCATTAATTAGAGGGTCTTATATGTTAAAATAAAGTTTGGGTGAAAATCCCGTGTTAAAACAATTAAAAACGGGCGAAAAACACAAAATTAGACGAAAACCGGGAGAAAAGAAGCTTCCCAGCGAGACGAAGCGAGGAGAGGCAACAAGGAAGCGAAGGGCTCGGTCCAAAGTCATCAGAAGCGAACTGGACCGAAGTGAACAGTACCTTCGGGTTCGGTTCCAGGAGCCTTCGGGTTCGGGTGTTCATGCGAGGTTCGGGCCCGAGAGGACCCTTCGGGTTCGAGTCAGCAGCCTTCAGCTCAGAAGGGTTCGGTCCCTAAGAGGACTTTCAACCCTGAGAGGGGTTTCGGGTCCTTAAGAGGGGTTTCGGGTCCATAAGTCCTTTTTGTCTATTTTTGCCCCGTTTTAAGCCGTGTTTGACCCGGTTTGGGGTCGGAATGACCTGAATGACTTCAAAAAGTTACGGAAACTTTTGAGAGAGATTTGGGAGAGATTTCATATTCTTGGAGAGATTTGGGAGAGATTTGACATTCTTGGAGAGATTTCACATACAAAGAGATATTTGGGAGAGATTTCACATTGTTGGCGAGATTTGGGAGAGATTTGACATTCTTGGAGAGATTTCACATACAAAGAGATATTTGGGAGAGATTTCACATTCTTGGAGTGATTTGGGAGAGATTTGACATTCTTGGAGAGATTTCACATAGAAAGAGATATTTGGGAGAGATTTCACATTCTAGGAGAGATTTGGGAGAGATTTGACATTCTTGGAGATATTTCACACACAAAGAGATATTTGGGAGAGATTTCACATTCTTGGAGAGATTTGGGAGAGATTTCTAAATAGAGAGAGATAGAGTGGAAACGATTGAGAGAGGTTTCATTTGTGACCTTTTTGAGTGTCTGGCTTCGCAATGCAAGGTCCATAAACCCTGTTAAGGCTTGTTTAAGGATCTTACATACTCCTGATAAGTATGCAACATTGATTTATCGGTTTGGCTCGTCACTCACCATAATTTTAGGTTAAGGAGATCTAGATGTACGTACTTTTCGATTTATGATCTCTCATTAGAATAGCGAGTTGTTTAGTAAATACATAACGTAAGCCCTAGTACACAAGGGTTAGTTGGGTTGACTGGCTTGACTTGTTGACTTTATTTGACTTTGAATTGACCAGAATTTGACGGTTGTCACATCATCCCCCCGTTAGAGGGAATTTTGTCCCGAAATTTGCACTTTGAATGGGGATCCAAGAATTCGAAGGAAAGATGGGGGAAACTTTTCGCAGTACAAGAAATTGATTATGGCGAGGAATAACCTGCCTGATGTCACATGTCGGCCTTGGGATTTCTTATTGTTTATGCTCTTAGTTTAATCCTTGGCATTACTACTATGCATGCTTTGATCGATGCTAGATTTAACATATAAAGAAGTTTATAATTTAAACGTCGATGTTAGAAGCACGTACTGATATTTGCGGGTTCCGGGGTGGTCTCTCCTTCGGTGATCGCAAGCACCCTTCCACCACCACTGGCATCTCTTGCACTTGGGCAGTTCTTCTTAAAGTGCCCCGTTTCTCCACACTTGTAACAGGCTGGGCTTACTCCAAAGTCAGGGAACTGGTTGATGGGTCTTACCGGTGCCCTACAGAAACGGGTAGTGTGCCCCTTCCTATTGCAGTTCATGCAATGCAATTCTCTACAAGCCCCAGTGTGATGGAAGCTACACTTGTTACATTTCGGAAGGGTTCCAGCGTATTGTTTCATGGGAGTTGGCGTGGTGAGGGTTGTGGCAGCATGAACAACAAAAATTGGCGTGGTTGTCGTAGTGTCATGGCTGGCACGATGGTCGATGAGTTGTTGTGCCAACTCCTTGGCGCTATCGAAGGTAGTTGGTCTTGAGGCCAATACACTATCATGAATCTAGGATGATAGCCCCCAAAGGTATCGTTCTACCTTTTTCTCCTCTGGGGTGACCATTGCGGGACAGAGGAGTGCTAGGTCATTGAATCGGGCAATATAAGCTTCGAGATCCGTCCCCGATATTTTGAGGTTCCAGAGTTCCTCTTCCAGTTTTTGCACTTCGCCTCTTGGGCAATATTCTTTCAGCATCAATGCTTTTAAATCCTCCCAGCTTATAGAGATAGACACTGCAGGAGTAAGCGACTTAACTCTGCCGTTCCACCAAGTAAAAGCTTTTCTTGTGAAGGTGAATGCCGCATACTTGACCTTGCTCGCTTCGGGACAAGCACAGATTTCGAAGACTGCTTCGGTCCTTTCGAACCATTGCATCAGCGCGATGACGCCCCCGCTTCCATCGAAAGGATCGGGTTTGCTATTCGTGAAGTCTTTGTAAAAACACTCCTTAGTACGCCCCGTGCTGTCCCCCTGATTCGAGTTAGTATTCCCGGATCCGGAACCACAAGAACCATTTGTACCTATTTGCGACATTGCTGCCGCCACGGCTGCTGTTACTGCAGCCTGAAACATCATAGGATCAAACTCCAGAGGTGGTGGCGGAGGGGGCGGTGTTGTGCTGCCGGAAGGTCTGGACTTTTTCTTTGGCGGCATAGCCCTGTCATAAGTTGGTAGAGACGAACAGACGATAAGTTTCTAATAGTAGTGACAAGTCAGATGTTATCAAGCTAGACTTGTCTGTATTATGTTCTGACTTAAATGTATTTTGTATGTAATTCATAACAAAGCCCCTATGAATGAATTTAGTGGTAGTGACTCAAATGCAACTTGTGATTTGTTTCGTGCCTGATCCCCTCCTAAAATCACTTGGTATATATTTAGAATTTCTTGGAGTTACCATATGTAAATTGTTTGTAATATAGGGTTCGAAGAAAATAGGCTACATCTCATTAACGTAAGGAAAATCTTGGACAATGCTACGGTTCCCATGAATAGTGTAGTCTCCGGATTCTGAAGGATTCGAATGTCTCCATTAAACAGCCTAGGTTGGTCGTGCTCTTCGCTCCAGGTTTCCAAGCACTCTACCCAAGGAGGCGTCGGGCCTTGAAAAAACGGACGAGGGTTAATATTCAGAATAAAGGTCATCGAGGGTAGGTTCTCCACTTCAGGTTCGGATTCCGAACCGTCAGCAAGGCCTTCAGCTTGGTGACCATCCACAGGGATTGGATAATCATTCTCTGGCTCCTCTCCGGACCATCCAGCTTTGTCGTGGTTGGGGTAGTACGGGTCGTCTTGGGGATGGAATCCAACCATGATATCTTTGCGAGAAATGGAAATATAAGGAATAATTAAGTAGACGTACTAATTAGATAATTTTAAGATGATCTTTATCAGGTACTTCAATACCTTGTTTAGTGGATACTAGTCATATGTATTTGGGACAGGATAGACCTTAGAATAAGCGATCCTAACTCTAAATCCCCAATCCAACGAGAACAGGAAGTAAAGCAAAGACCCACAGATTCTAAGTCTATGACGTCCTGGATACATATAATTTTAATGTATCCACTAGGCAATTATTGACCTAGTGATAAAAATCTATTTAGTTCTCAGATAAGTAATTATAATAACACCAAATAACCCTATGGTATTTCATTGTGGTATGTTGGTAAGTTTTTAGACTTGTTGCAACACCTACGACCATTCCTGGGCATATGCTAATCACTTCTGGGTGAGACATAGTTGATCAGGCCATGTCATTCCCAGACCTGACTATACATCCCCAAGCCTACTCGTATTGTTCAACAATCACCACTTTTGTCCCATCCCACCATGATACTGACCCTAGTGTGTGTGTGCATGCTCCTACTTTTATCGAGAAATTATTTGTTTCTAAAAGTATAGTTGCTTTGAAAACTTTAAATCAAAGACTCTCAGTCCCAATGTATTTATAGTTCGTATATCTTATGTGGTTCGATATACTGAGTTCACTATAAACCATGCTCTGATACCAATCTGTCACACCCCCAAACCAAGGATAGTGGAAACGTCCGGGGGTGGAGGACTTCATGTACAGTATCACAACAACGTGTATAATAGTGCTCAAAGTAAATACAACCATCATTAATATAATTGAAAAAGTTACACCAAAGTATATGTTTACATGTTTCAAAATCAATTACATTATGATGACAAAATAAATTGTTGACGGTTTAACGTCCCATCCTCAAAGCGCTGAAGTTTTCCTGTTTCACTGATTTCCTGAGAATACAAGTAGTTTTGAAAAAGTGTCAACAATTAAGTTGGTGAGTTCATAAGAGTTTTGTTTGAAGTAGAAACCGTTTTCCTTGTAAAATCGATAGAGTTTGATTTCTAGAAAATCAAATATTTTCTTAGTTAAGTATGAATAGAATATTTCTATATGATACGTTAATAAATCCTAAAATGTCCCGTAGATTTCCCCTATAATCGTCCAGCGTATATAAGTTATATAAGAATCCCGTAGATAAAACGTTGAATATAGTGGGTCTGCCCTAGGTCCACAACCCAACGAGGAACAGGAGATGAGGCGGGCCCCACCAATTCTAAGCTAATCAAGACTAAATTCTTATATGACTCAAGCATATATGCTCAGCGATTATGGTTGAAGTCTAACAATTCTAGATGAAATATAGTTTTAATATCAAAATAACTATTCTATGTGAACCCGGTACTTTGGAATGTACCCCATTCATATGAAAACCCGGTACTTTGGAATGTACCCCATTTAAATGAAGACCTGGTACTTTTCCTCAAAATGTGAAATGTAAGTTTCTATGTTATGAATTAGTGCATCCTAGAATTCCCTATAGATTCCTTCTATAATTTCCTTGTGTATATAAGTTATATAAAATTAAAGTTAGATAAAATGTTGAATGTAATGGGTCTGCCTTAGGTCCACAACCCAACGAGGAATAGGAGATGAGGCGGAACCACCAATTCTAAGCCAATGACAACTAGGTTCTATATAACTCTAGCATATACACTTAGAAATTATAGCAGAAAACTAACAATGCGAAATTGAATGTGGACTTAAATCCAAAAAAAACGGAACCAATCCTAGTGTAGTGTACGAAATAGTAATAGTGGCTGCTAACATAAACTATACATATCATAGTTCATCGGATAGTGATAGTGACTAGTAAACATGAACTATGCATATTATAGTTTACCAAAAGTGGTGGTGATGGTGAATATAACCTATACATATCATAGTTCATCAAATAGTGATACTTATCAAAAGTGGTGGTGATGGTGAATTCCTTTCTTGTAATTAAGTTCGTAGTGTAGATGAAACATAAACTATACCTATTATAGTTTATCACTTTGTTTGTAATATATATGCCATGACTATACCGATTTATATAACTAGCGTGTTCGTTTGTGGTGGGTATAATGGGCTTAACTATACTTATTATAGTTTATCATAATTATTCATAGTGGTAATAACCATTTTGTATGTGTAATACCTTTAATAATGTGTTTGTTATGTAAATGAACCCTTAACTATACCTATTATAGTTTATTAAATATTTGTTTGGGTAGTGAGCATAAGCTATACTTGTCATAGTTTACCAGTGTTTGTATTTTAATGGATATAGCCTTGTAATACCATTTATATATTTACCGTACTTATGGAGGTAATAATCCATTTGTTTTCTGATGTATGTCTATATAATAAGACAAGATGACATATATGGTAATAACATATCATCACATGAAGGTACACACCTTGCTCAACAAGTTACAAGGTGTAAATGTAATTGAAAACATTTTTCTAGTATTTCCATTTCTATTCTGTTTTCGAAAATTCGTAGAAAAATAATTAAAGGTGCAAATCAGAATCCGTAAATTCTGAGAGTTTGGAAAATGAGTCTAGTTTGTTCATAATTTTTATTATAAATTTTAATGACCTCTTACTTGTGTGAAAAAGTCCATAATCACAGACTGGTCCGGATTGATGTTTGAAATGATAGACAGTTTTGTAAAAATCACCATAAATTGGAGAAAAATCGTATTGAGATGTGCAAGTAGTCATTTTAAAGCTAAGAACTGGAACTACTTACACTTAAAACAGTTTTGAAAACAAAAATGTTTAATTGTTCCAAAACAGTCCGTGAATGGAGTTGAACTTTTCTGATGAAGGCAGTTAGAAAAGTTTAGTTATGTTCTTGGTGTTTTAACTTGTATTCCCTCCCCCCCCCCCCCTAAAAACTTGAGAAAATATGAAAATGTAGGGGTATGAACTCACCTTGAGTGATTTCAGTAGATGGATGATGGAGAAGAGAAGTGTTCAACTCAAGAACACTTTGGAAGATTGATTGAAGATTCGAAAATCTAACATAAATATGATGGAGTTTGTGTAAGATATCTATGATTGGAGTAAATGGGATTGAAATAATCTTTTGGAGAATGAATATACTTAACAAAAGTGAGAGAAAACTTGGAATGAGGCCCTTGAATCTCGAATTTTTGGTAAGAGGATTGAGAGAAGAAAGTGTTCAATCTTTGGTGAAATGGAAGCAAGTGAGTGAGAATGAGGAGAGAGGATGAATGTCCAGCTCTAAGAACGTGGGAATAACTTGTGATAGAGGTAAAAAGTACAAGGAAGTGACAAGGTATGGTGGGGAGGAGTGTGGGTTGGTCATGGAGTGGGTATGGGGTTGCTTGTGTCAAAAAATAAAGGAAGGTCAACACTCTACCTTTGTACTTCACCCACTCTCTTTTGGATAAGATTTTATCCTTAAGAACGTGATAAATCATTAATTAGAGGGTCTTATATGTTAAAATAAAGTTTGGGTGAAAATCCCGTGTTAAAACAATTAAAAACGGGCCAAAAACACAAAATTAGACGAAAACCGGGAGAAAAGAAGCTTCCCAGCGAGACAAAGCGAGGAGAGGCAACAAGGAAGCGAAGGGCTCGGTCCGAAGTCATTAGAAGCGAACTGGACCGAAGTGAATAGTACCTTCGGCTTCGGTTCCAGGAGCCTTCGGGTTCGGGTGTTCATGCGAGGTTCGGGCCCGAGAGGACCCTTCGGGTTCGGGTCAACAGCCTTCAGCTCAGAAGGGTTCGGTCCCTAAGAGGACTTTCAACCCTGAGAGGGGTTTCGGGTCCTTAAGAGGGGTTTTGGGTCCATAAGTCCTTTTTGTCTATTTTTGCCTCGTTTTAAGCCGTGTTTGACCCGGTTTGGGGTCGGAATGACCCGAATGACTTCAAAAAGTTACGGAAACTTTTGAGAGAGATTTGGGAGAGATTTCATATTCTTGGAGAGATTTGGGAGAGATTTGACATTCTTGGAGAGATTTCACATACAAAGAGATATTTGGGAGAGATTTCACATTCTTGGCGAGATTTGGGAGAGATTTGACATTCTTGGAGAGATTTCACATACAAAGAGATATTTGGGAGAGATTTCACATTCTTGGCGAGATTTGGGAGAGATTTGACATTCTTGGAGAGATTTCACATACAAAGAGATATTTGGGAGAGATTTCACATTTTTGGAGAGATTTGGGGGAGATTTGACATTCTTGGAGAGATTTCACATACAAAGAGATATCTGGGAGAGATTTCATATTCTAGGAGATATTTGGGAGAGATTTGACATTCTTGGACATATTTCACATACAAAGAGATATTTGGGAGAGATTTCACATTCTTGGAGAGATTTGGGAGAGATTTCTAAATAGAGAGAGATAGAGTGGAAACGATTGAGAGAGGTTTCATTTGTGACCTTTTTGAGTGTCTGGCTTCGCAATGCGAGGTCTGTAAACCCTGTTAAGGCTTGGTTAAGGATCTTACATACTCCCGATAAGTATGCAACATTGATTTATCAGTTTGGCTCATTACTCACCACAATTTTTGGTTAAGGAGATCTAGATGTACGTACTTTTCGATTTATGATCTCTCATTAGAATAGCGAGTTGTTTAGTAAATACATAACGTAAGCCCTAGTACACAAGGGTTAGTTGGGTTGACCGGCTTGACTTGTTGACTTTATTTGACTTTGAATTGACTAGAATTTGACGGTTGTCACAAGAGAGCAGCATGATGAGCATCTTCACGAGCTTCTGGGGGTTTTGAGGCGATACCAACTTTTTTCTAAGTTCTTAAATTACGAGTTTTGGTTGCGAGAGGTTCAGTTCCTTGGACACCTCATTGACCAAGATGAGATTTTAATCGATCCGGCCAAAATCGAGGCGATGATGCAGTGGGTGGTCCTAAAGTCTCCCTTGGATATCAGGAGTTTTCTGGGTTTGGCAGGGTACTACCGGAGATTTAGTTAGGATTTTCCCAAGATTGCAGTACCCCTCACTCGTCTGATGTGGAACGGGGTGGATTTCCAGTGGGGCCTTGAGCAGCAGTCAACATTTGAGACCCTTCGGCAGAGACTTTGTGAGGCCCTAGTCTTGACCCTTTCGGAGGGAATTGGGGGGTTTTGTGGTTTTCTGCGATGCATCCATCACTGCCTTAGGAGCAGTCCTCATGCAGAGAGGACGAGTGATAGCTTATGCTTTGCGGCAGCCGAATCCGCATGAGATGAGATATCCCACGCATGATCTTGAGTTGGGAGCGGTGGTTTTCGCTCTCATGATTTGGAGGCATTATCTTTATGGGGTCCGCTATATAATCTACATAAATCACAAGAGTTTGAGGCATATTATGGATCAGCCGAACCTGAACATGAGGTAGCACAGGTGGCTGGATGTGGTAAAGGATTAAGACTATGAGATCCTTTACCATCCGGGTAAAGCGAACATGGTGGCAGATGCCCTGAGCCGCCAGTAGGTTGGGCCTTAAGTTGAGGTGGCATGTATGAGGATATCCATGGATTATCCACTTGTGGGTTCATTTAGGGAGGCTTAGAACGAGGATGTCCGAGAGGAGAATTAGAAGATTGAGTGGATTAGGGGTGAGATCACCAGATTTGTGTCGAACAGTTGTGGATTGTTGACCCGTTGTGGTTGGGTGTGGGTTCCTGTTTCTGGTGGGGTCGGACAGATTGTGTTAGAGGAGCCTCATAAGTCTCGCTTTTCTATCCATCCGGTGGCCACCAAGATGTATCGGGATCTGAGATTGAGTTATTGGTGGTCGTGCATGAAGAAAGAGATCGCTTGGTATGTTGAGAGGTGCTTGAGCTGCAGGATGGTCAAGGTCGAGCATCAGAGGCCGCATGGCAAGTTGTAGCCTTTGGAGGTTCCCATATAGAAATAGGAGCATATTTCAATGGATTTTATCACCAAGTTGCTGAAGACGACAAGGGGTTTGGATGCTATTTGGGTCATCGTGGATCGATTGACCAAGAGTGCCCATTTTCTGACCGTTCGGGAGAGTTCGTCGACCAAGAAATTGGCCGATGTGTATATCTGCGAGATTTTTGCTCGCCATTGGGTTTCGGTCTCTATTGTTTGATACCGTGATGTTCGTTCCACCTCCTATTTCTGGTAAAAGTTCCATGAGGAACTGGGCACAAAGCTACATTTCAGCACAACCTATCATCTGTAGATCGACAGCCAGAGTGAGCGGACCATTTAGACTCTCAAGGCTATGTTGCATGCATGTGTTAACGATTTTGGTGAGAACTGGGACTCCTACCTACCTCTTGCAGAGTTCTCCTACAACAACAGTTTCCACTCCAGTATTAGTGCCCCACCTTTTGAGCTTTTGTATGGGCGAAGATGTTATACCCCAGTTTGTTGGGGGCGAGGTGGGCCATAGGGTCATGGGTCGGACCAAGGTTGTTCTGCAGACTACAGAGAGGATTTAGTGTTGGATTAATGTCTAAGTACATAACTATATTTGGTATGTACTTGACCCGACCCGACATGGTCCATTTGGGTTGCACTTCACTGACACAATTTATATCGATAGTCTTTTGAGAATAGTATATTTATGATTTAGATTTGTGTATTATAAGTTCTAATATATTAATATATAATCATATTATTTAATTAGTATTGATCAAGAATTAATTTATAATTAATTAAGTGATCAAAATGAACTAATTAAATATGGACTCTTATATATATGGAATGGGCCAAATTCATTTAGGTTAGGCTAAGCTTTCATGGATAGTCCATGGAGTGTTTAACCCATGGATCATATGAAATGAAAGGTCATGGGTTTAACCCTAGTCTCCATACTATATAAAGATGTCATTGGTTGGTGATATTGGCACTAGTGTGGTTACACTAAAAGGGCAAGCCGATTTCACTAGAGAGAACCAAGTATCCATATTCTCTAAAGTCTTCCAAGGTGTTTTGGTGATTTGTGATTCCACTTGAGGCTTCCACACTATTGGGGCTAAGCTCTTAAAGCTTGAAGACATCAAGCTACATCAAAAGGTATGTCATCTAACTAGTACTTTGTAGTATAAGAGCTTCATAATATGCTAGTGAGGATTAAAGCCTTGGAAAGTTCTTATTTGCATGTATAATAGAGAAAACATACATCCAAGGTTTATAGGGTTGCATGTACACCATAGGAGTGTTAGAATGCTCAAAACCCAACAGTGGTATCAGAGCCTAGGTTTGTTTTCTTGTTATCCTTGCAAAACTGCTTAAAAATCAAAGTTCTTTGCTGTCTGGGCATCAGATTTGGCGAGTCCATCAGGAGACTCAGAGAGTCCATGCCTAAAAAGTGATCAAAATGATCCAACTCGCCGAGTTGGTTCATGCACTCGACGAGTTGGACCCCCAGACAGCATAAATTCGATTGTTTTGGCTGGAATTGGACTAGGAACATTACCGTAAGATGTTTTAGGACTTATAAACTTGTTTTTGATGTGGTAATGTTCATGCTAATCCAATTTCAAAGATAATTGTCAATAGATTCATGTTTTGTATTCGTTTAAAAGTTATGCAAATTACATGAAAAAGTTTGATGTGTATTATCTTTGTTCATATGAGTTGCTTAAGATTAATAGAAAAGTTAATTGAATAGTTGTTTTCAATCCATTTTAATCTAAAAGTTGATTCTAAAATGTGTTTGTGTAACTTGTCCTCAAGTTACATGAGAAGTCACATTTTAGTTTCTTAAAACTCATAAAAATTGTCATAGGTTACAAAATGAAGAGTCTTGTTCTTATTAAATGGTTTTATGACTCCATCACTTGTCCTCAAGTTGTGGAGGTTCAAGAGTCTCTTCATTAAATAAAATATGTGTAACCTTAGTTAACTCATAAAACTTCCATAAGTTATGAAATATGAAGAGTTACTTTCTTAATTAGTTTAAAGTCTTCCATAACTTGTCTTGAAGTTATGGAACTTGAAGAGTTTTTTAATTAAAACTACTTTAAACACATAAGTTATGAAATAGAAAAGTTTTGAAAGTTACAAAACTTGCCCTCAAGTTTTGGAATTTGAAAAAAGTTTTCTCTTATGAATACTTTAATTCCAAGTGTTGCCCTTATAATTTTAAAAGTTAAAATTCAACCCTTATACTTTATAATACTATAAGTTAATAATATATATATGTATAAGAGCAAGTCAGTCTTACCGTTAGTAGGCCTCATTCACGAAGCCGGTCTATAAGGGGGTATAAGGTTACTGCCTATAAAATGACAGTTTAATGGGTGTCCACTCTCACCCACCACTTCCTTGACCGGTGGAGGGTCGTTAGCTGTGAAAACCCGAAGTTGTTCCATCGCCGTAACCCGTTCCGCCCGTAAAACCCGTCTTTAGCGATTCATTCCGATTTCATTTTTGGGCTAAGTTATTTAAATTTGTATGTTTATTATAATCTCATGAGTGTCAAAACCCTTTAGGAACTTATGAAATTGGCCCAAATTATTAATTTAAAAATTTTTAGAATCGGTCCCATCGGGTTACGATAACTGAATCGGGTGCGACCAAAAGCCCCGTTTAACGTCGGTATCGGGTAGAATTCCACCATGTCCCAAACCTGAAGCATATATAATGTGGTTTAAGCCTCGTTTGAAGCATTTTCACTCTCTCTCTCTCTCTCTAACCTCTCTCCTCAAATCCAATCTAAGGGTCCAAAATCACCAAATTAAGGCTTCAAATCATCAAGGTAACTACCCTAACTCCTAGTATAACATCTTTAGCCTTCAATTTCGAGTTCAAGTAATGATTTAGGACCATAAACAAGTGTTTACGGCCTTGGAACATTCTTGGGCCATAAACACATAAAAGTGGGGTTTTTGAGCCTTAAAACCCTTCCAAAACACCATTGGAGCTTAGATATGGCTTATAGACTAATGGGATTGGACTTAGAACACCTGGAACTCGTTATTAGAAGAGTAAACATGAGTTTACTGCCCAAGAACATGCTTGGCCGTAAACAACCATTCATGGGTAGTAAACTCCTTCTAAGGTGTTAAATTGCCACTTACACACCTCCTAAGCCTTGAACTAAAATCTAGAAGCAACCACAAACGAATTAGAAGCCTTAAACTTGATGAAAACCCTTCCTTTAGGAGTTCACGGCCGTAAACCCCCCAAGAATGGGTTCTTGGGCCGTAAACTCCTATAAATGGGTTAAATGGTGCCCTAAATTCACCCCTTTGCTTGTAAAATGACTTTGAATCATATGTGATTGATTTAGCACCATTAAAACATATAAGGAATGAGTATGAGGGAGCTTACAGCCGTAAACTCCTAGTTTACTGCCGTAAACTCCTTTAAGTGGTCCATGTGGTGGCTTAATCCCTTTCCAATGCTCTAGAACCAAACCTAGCATCACCCCTAAAATGATATAAGGCCATTTAACACTCTAGAACACCCCACCATGAGTTTACGGCCGTAAACTCATGGGGAGTAGGTCATTAGGGTTGTGAACTCTCTTGAGAGTTTACTCTTGGAGAGTAAACTCCATATCCAAGCTATATGTGTCCACAGATATCACCCGGGTCCCTCCAAACACATGTAATGAAGTGTTTTCACATCTAGAAGTGTATGTCCTCAACTAATTAGTAGTTCAAGTCCTAATTTGATACAAATGTGTATCTTTTCAAATTACATAGGAATCTTGTGCGTTTCCAAGCTCCAAACTGACGTTTAGGATCCAAACTAACGCGTTCATCAACCAGTGAGTTCATACCCCTACCCTTTTTCCATGTTTTTCAAATGTTTTTAGGGGGGAATACAAGCTAAAGTACAAGGAAATCTTGTACTTAAACTTATTATTTTCAGTTCAAATGTTTCATAAATTGTATGCTTTTATTATCAAAAATCGTATTAACCAATGGTTCGAATTGCAGAGTAAACTTTCAGACTATATGTGGATTCCTTTATAAAGTTATTATAATCTATATTACATATTATAATTTGAAAAGGAATCATACTAATCATAAACTAAGATTTATACTAATAAAATACATCCTAAAATAGTAACAGAACGAATACGAAACTACAACTAGGAACAGTACGAATACGAAAGTACAGTTAGGACAGTACGAATACGAAAGTGCAGTTAGGATAGAAAGAATACGAAAGTACCGTTAGGATAGAATGAATACGAATACGAATATGAATACAAATACGAATACAAATAGGAGTAGAAATAGGAATACGAATACGAATACGAAAGCACGCCTTTGGATGATGCCAAGACTTCGAAAATACAATTAGTGTACGCCTTGAGTGTCACCAGAGTTTCGAAAATAATTTGAAAGTACACCTCTGGACATCGACTGAGTTTCGAAAACATACGCCTTTGGATGTCGAAAGAGTTTCGAAGATACGTCTAATGTACTTCTATGGAAATCACCAGAACATCGAAAATACAGTTAATGTATGTTTCTGAGTGTATCCAAATATTCGAAAATATAACTAAGTATAGTAGATAATCGACATTCGAGTGTAGGATAACTAAGATATCATAATACCTAACTAATGCTATAAGTATGGTAGATACTAGTACATCGAAACGTTAGGAAAAAATGGGATTTTCCTGGGATAACATAACAACTCATAAACGAATGGTGTAACGAACGGAAAACTAAACTAATAGGAAAACATGGGATTTTCCTGGGATAACATAACTACTCATAATCAAATCGTGAAGCGAATGATAACTAAACTGTTTTTATAAGAAAATATGGGATTTTATTGGATAACAAATTTTCAGAAAACCAAAAGGGAACTAATTCTTTTCAAAACTAAACCGCTTATGAACTCACCAGCTTTATGCTGATTTTTAAACTGCTTGTATTCTTAGGTCCATATTAGATAGGTACACCCCCATCTTTTGGAGAAGACAGAGCATTTGGAAGACTCCTCTTTGCTTTTGTTTATATGATATATATATATATATATATATATATATATATATATATATATATATATATATATATATATATATATATATGTATGTATGACACCTGTAACACTTTGATTTCAAACAAATGTAATAACTCTATGTAATGTATTGATTTGTGTTTACTATGCTTACTATGTACATTGGTTGCGATATTCATGATGTCCTCCGCCCTGGGACGTTTCCGCCTTAGGTTTCGGGGTGTAACGGATTGGTATCAGAGCCCTTGTTTATAGTGAACTAGTATACCAAACCTTACATGGTATAAGAATATAAACATTAAGGGGCCTAAGTGCTCTGAACTAAAAGTTTACCTTAAAATATAAGTATTTTCTAAAGTATACAAGTATACCTAACCGTCGAAATCCGTAACTACAAGTAGAACAAAACATAAGTAAATGGGTGTTGTATGCTGCGGTTAAACCTGGACAGTTATGTAGTCGTGTCTAGGATCAATATAGTCTGGCCAACTATATTCATTCGAGACACGACCAACATGTGCTTGGGAGTGACTGTAGTACGCAGCATGCCTAAAACTCACCTAATATCCCAAACAACGAGCCGTCGTCACAATGAATCATGAAATACTATGGGAGTATTTCTTGAGCCAATCCGTTGTAGAAATCCTCATTCATGCATTGTTCCTTGATCATTCCTTTAGCGATAGTTTATCTGCTTTGATAACACTTTCCTGCTTTATCGCTTAATGGAATTCTATATCTGTCGTAATGAGATATACCTTGTATCATATCTCTTGGTTCAATTTAGAGGACTTATGTGATGGGTTTTAGTCATAAGAACATCCTATGTGCTCATACAAACCCTAATACTTGGATCTATGTTTCTCTATTGTATATGCAACTTATCCAACTATAAACCCTAATTCTAGCATACAAGTAATCATATTAACATACGAATGGGTTTAAGATATTACCTTGATTGTTATGTAGCAATAACAATCCCAATTCCTCCTTGTATTGACTTTAGAAAGCATAGAGTCACAAATGTCACTCCTCTAATGGTTCACAAACACCATAAGCAATAGGATGAAGAGGAGAGAGGATGGAGGCTGCCCAAAAACGTCCACAAACCCTAGAGAGATGTCTTAGCCACGTTTTTAGGTCATAAGGGATCTATATATATAGGAGGCAATTAGGGTTATCTAACAAGGAAACCCTAATTTGGATGCTTAAGCCCTAAGCAACCCATGGGGTCCATTAATTAAGGCATTGGACGATTTCCTTATGGGTTTCCCCATAGAATTCGTCCACTCCTTAATACAAGACAATCCATAGCCCAAATTGTAATTATCTTATAATTACAATTCCAGTCCCTTAAGTTTAATTAATCTCTTTTAGTCACAAAAATAATTATTAATTAATTCTTGACTAATATTAATTAAACAATATGATCTCTCCTTTAATATATTATTCTCATAATATATTAATAAATCATATTTAATCCTTTCTCTCCATAATTCATCCTATCAAGTTGCTTTGGTGAAGGCAACCCAAAAGGACCATGCACCATCTGGTCAAGTACATACCAAAATAGTTATGGACTTAGACACTAATCCAACAGTCTCTCACTTGGATAAGTCTAATAACTATTCCACATATGACTTCAGATCCTGATCTGCAATCGTAGCTTTCTAAAGCCGCTGTCAACTCTGATCCTATCAGATACGAGTGTCCTTTAGATAAGGGATCATATATTCCTCCATTCTAGATATCGTATAAGACATGATTTCAAATCATTCTTTATGTACCATTTCTCGACTTCCGATTTATGACGACTGAGTAATTGAACAAATCAAATTAGCCCTAGCCCGGCCGAGCATTTACGTTTGTCATCACTAAATCATCGAGGGGCCCAAAGATACCGCTTTTATCCTACTTTGAATAAAAGGAACGAATAAACTTTGATTCAATGCTCGCTTGCACTTACTCACCGAATCACACACAACAATATGTTTTATGACACCAAGTTACTAGTTCATTTACATATTATTAATGTGCAACCGATTTGCAAGATACAACTCACACATCTCGGTTTGAAGAATATAAGATGTTATCGTCTCACCAATCACTCGTGATACAATTCATGGAGTGATCCAAGTGAGCGTGGGTTTAATCCAATGCTCAAATCATATTCATAAGCACTCATGAACGTTGCAGCAAACATTTGCTTATGTCTAATGCTCTTTAGACAATCCACACACCAATTCACGACAGTCTTTATTCATACTTACTTCCAACGTATGAATGACTGTGGCCCGTTCGAATAATTTGACTGTTCTTAACCAATTAAATTATTCAGGAAGTCAAAACATGCAAATGTGAAACACAAGAATAATACTAATCCCATATGGCCTCAAACCTTTGAGTATAAATAAAACACCTTTTATTTATCACCATATCGATTACTCATTATTTGTCGTTTCGGGTAATCAACTTCTTACTTGAATTATTACACTTGTCCCATGCTCCTAGCATGCACACAATGTTTACCTATGGTTCATACTTTGTGAAATAGATCAAATTGAACACATTTCCAATCATTCTCATTTCACAACTCCAAATCCTTTTCATAAGTGAAAGAATATCAATTCTTGCTACTTATAAAATATGGTAGATTCTAACATTTTTATGCAATGATACTTTCGTAATGTCACTGCACCAAAGTCACAAAGACTATTGCCAATGATATTACAAAGTCCTCTATCGGAGATTGTTACAAGACAATTCCTTAGATATGATGTCTCTCACTCAAAGTACATTCCTTTGAACAACCTTTTGCATAAAAGTTTCTAATCTAGACATAGATTTTCAACATTCAGTTCCCAATATGGAAACGTTTCCATATTTTCCATATGACAACTCATTCTTAATAGAATCCTATCTATTCGTAATAATGTCGATATGGTCCATCCAATACCATGCTTCCAACTACTCACAAGCGACCAATCCTCGGCGAACTTTGGATTGTCCTTTGATAGTTGTTTAATTATCTTAGTCAAAAACCGATTCTTGTCCTTTTTCCCTCTAAATGTGCTAGACATTTGGAAAATTTTAGAATGGTCAAATATTATAGCATTCGCTATCAATCTTATACCCGAAGCGTATGGGATACGATGCATAATGTCTTACATAAAGATTTGATACTTTATCAATCTTCTGCCATAGTGTTTTATTTGCTATGTTCTCAAAATTCGAATTGTGAAGAGGAATGCCGTAATCATAATCGAAATTTTAAGAACACACTATGTACCTTTGACTAAATTTACTAACATTCCACAACCTAAGCCTTTAGATTTGAATTGAAGCATAATATTCTCTCCCTTAATTATAGCAAAACAACTTTATAACGCTTACTACTTTGCAAGGTATAACTCTTGTTTTCTATAATTAATATTGCCAACTCTCAATACATGCCTTAATAATCATACAATTATAACATTTATGCTCCCACTATCATGATGATTATTATAAAACATAATACTTATGCTCCCACTAGCTTTGACATGTTTTCATAAACATCTTAACTTTCAGAAAAACAATACTTATTGAATTTCTTAAGTTCATGTTTCTAATACTTAGTGCTTTGATAATCTTTTATCAAGGCTTCTTATACACTTTTGCCTTAGATAGTTCATATGTGTGTCTAAACAATTAAGACTAATTGCCAAACCTCACAATTCAAACTATGGAAAGGGATACCGTAACCATAATTGAATTTGAGAATGCAATTTTACAATCACTATCTTCTTAAAATCTTTCTTAGTGAAAGCATTTCCTCATAATCATTTTCATGAAGGAGGAAATCTTATGACACTTAGATTTAAACGGTGTATGTGTTCCTATCCATGTGAATTTGTTAAAACCAAAGTTTACGACAAATTCAAACTCATATGGACCAAACTTTCTTAATCTTGATTTCTTGCCTTATGGTAGCACAGCTGCCCACCATGTCTTCCAAGTAGTTAAGTAGCTCACCCTTTCCTATCAATGTACCTTTCATTGCTTAAGGTGCCTTGCCTTTTATGCGTTCAAAATGAGAACTCATAGAAATCACATGAATAATTAACTCAATTGGAATAGCACAGAACCAAAATAATGTCAACACGATAGGTTGTAAACCTCAACCCGTGTGCTACTGATGATCGATAAGGTTTATTTGATTTGTTCTTGAAACCTTTCAAGACCATTAAGACTCCCACTCTCTCCTTGAAATATAAGATTCTCTTGTCAATAACCATTTCTTGACAAACAAATATTCAAGAGTTAGTGTAGCTTTTGTCAAAACACTTCATATTTTGGTCCTAGTTGGTCTTTGTCTTATCCAAGACATCACAACTTTCCACATTTAATGAATGTTATAAACCTTCTTAATACTTTTCCACTCAATGTCACAATCTTAACTCTAAGACTTGTTTTGGAACGAAGTATGATTGACTTCTTGATTTAACCATTTTTCAATTCTTGATTCCTCTTCTTAGACGTACAATTGTACTAAGAATCACTTAGAGGATCAATTGAGACATGGTTATTAATCATTAAGACCTATCATAAAGCATAAAAGGTACTCTCCTTTCTTCTTAAAATGGAGAAACTTTTATCTTTCTGCCTACTTGATTCTTCTTATTCGTTCTGCTATTGATTTAAACATTTTCAATCAATTCAGAATTACACTTAATCTTATAAGTATAATCATATTTACTAAACCTTTAGTAAATCATGACGAATATCTTTTTTACTCTTATGGTGGACTTGATCAATACGCAACTTTGTGTACTTGATCTCCTAGCCCTTCACTTGAGACTTTGTCAATGAATTAGTCTAATTTCCAAATATAAAATTTCTCATTCATCATGCAACCAAGTTGCATGATTCCAAGTTTTTGTCCAATTGAAACTTGGGCGATGAGAAACTCTCCTTATTTCGTAAATTTTTGACATTTCCATAACTAAGAATCAAATCCATTATTGCTAATAATAGAAACATCCAAACATCAATTTTTTATATATGCCATTGCAAGGATAAATAAATAATATAAAAATTAAAATTTATTTTATTGCGGAACAATTTTATCCTTACAATGCAATTCATTGAGAAACTATGTTAATACATATTTCTAATTCTAACTCTAAGTAGTAGCTCAAAATCTAATCTTCAAGTAATGCGATTGAAATCCATTCCTTCACGGTTAGATTCTGCTCACTTCTTCCCTTAAGCTTCCTCTCTTTTCTTTGATTCTACAAAACATCAATTGTAATCTTATCACATTATGTATTAAGAATCTAGAATAGGAGCTTAAAAGAGTTAGTCAATGGATTTTACCTAAAGCAGAGCCATACGTTTTGACTCTCCCATCTCTTAGATCTCTTAGGTAAATAGGGCAACTTCATTTTCAATGCCCCTTCTCTTGGCAATAAAAGCAAATTGACTCCTTTGGAACAGGACATGGAACTACTTCAGACATTGCCTTTCTCTTATGATCAGCCTTTTCGATCATAGCATGTCTTTCATTCTCATTGTCTATATCCATAGAGGCCTTGAAGGCAGATTCACCAATCAACTTTGTTTTTCTATTGCGCCAAATCATTGCTGATTCAGCAACAATAAGCATATAGGTGAGATCTATAAGGGTCACGTCGCAATTCATCATATACTACTCTCTTATGAACTCAATATATGATTTAGGAAGTGACTGAAGAACCCAATCAACAGCCATCTCCTCACAGACAACGGATCCCAACATTCTTAACCTATCAATGTGTGACTTCATCCCTAGGACGTGTGCACACACCGACTTTCCTTCTTTATGTTTACTTGCCAAAAGGGTTTGAGTGAGCTTGAACTTTTCAAACCTTCGAACTTGTGGGTTAGGGAGAATAATTGGAGGAGGTGGAGGAAGTGAAGCATGATTTCTTGTTCCTCGATCGAATCGTGGAATATCATCTTCATGTGGAAAGCTTGTTCCACAGGATTTGGGAAAACCATAGTTGTCGAACTTTGACATCTACAAAATGGGAGAAAACGAATTCAAGTTAGTTGATAGATTGAGTCCTTAGTAAATCACCCAAATGAAATACTAAGGCTAGGACCCAAAAAAATATTCCACAACTCGGGAGAGGGATGGCGTAACCCTAATTGCAGAATATTTGAAGGTAAGTGAATGACGATTCACTAATTTCCACCACAAAAAACGTAAAAGAAATTTAAGTTTTAAATCTATGAAAACTCCTAGATCCTATGAGATTCATTGAACGTTTCAATGGCATATTTAAACCTTGATATGCCCCTCTAGTTTGTGACTGGGATGCCGAGGATCACAAAGCAGGTGTGAATAACCATGCAAACTTACATGGTGCCCTCACATGTTACAATCATCTATTCCATGTGCCGGTAAACCACACATGCTCCACCGAACTATGACAAACATTGAGTCACCCTTTGTTACCTTTGCTTAGAACCATTTAGTGTGCCGGTTAACCACACACGCTCAACTAACGTCTTCGCAAGGGCTCAAAGTGTAATTTCAAGGAATTGCATCAATTCACTTTTGCCTAAGTAACTAAGATTGGGAATTTGTAAAACATTTAGTAACTTTTGTACTTCATTATACTTATAATGGAAGGTTTTGTCCTATCCTACCCGTTCGGCTAACGACCCTCCACTAGTCAAGAGTGCGGTGGGTAAGAGTGGATACCCATTCAATCGGCATTTTATAGGCAATTTCCTTAAACACCCCTTATAGACCAGCTTCGTCAATGAGGCCTACTAACGGTAAGACTGACTTTTACTCATACATATATATAATGTTAGACTTTTAATGTTATATATAGTATAGGGTGTATTTTACACTTTCAAAATACTAGGTGGTCCGATTTAACAATTATACTTTTAATTCAATTAAATTGTAAACCTAAACTTTTATGGATTTATTAAACCTCTTTTAATTATACACCTTAATTAATTAACAAAACCATAAGGGTGTGATTTGAATCTTTTCAAAACATGAATAGGGTTTTAGAATTTAACATTCCTAAATTAAACCTTTTAATCAACTTTTAAATTCCAAAACTTGAGGGCAAGTTTTGAAACATTTCAAAACATTTAGGTATAGAATTTAAATATACATCAAAATTAAACTTTTAAACAAAATTTAAATTCCAAAACTTGAGGACAAGTTTTGAAACTTTTCAAAACACTAGGGGATCAAATAACAAATAATCTAAATTAACATTTAATCACATAATTATCTATATTTGATTTATTTAATGATTTCTTGCAAAACAATTTACCAATTAAATCAAAATAACTAATCAATTATCACATAAGGAAACAAATATTTTATTAATTGATAAATATCTTCAATTAGATCAAGAATATACTCATATATATCATAAAATCGGATTTATATTGATCTAATATGATAAAGGCAAGTATCTCAAAGATAAACAACAAGAAATCCCAAAAATAGCTCCATCTGACGCTCGAACTCGCCGAGTACCCTCATGGACTCGCCGAGTAGGAGGCAACTCGCCGAGTCCACAGTGGGACTCGCTGAGTAGGAGGCAACTCGCCGAGTCCACAGTAGGACTCGCCGAGTCCATCATGCAAAACCACAAAACTCGAATTTTTTCAACATAGAAGGCATCAATACAATAGAAACCAATCACGACTCTGATACCACTGATGGGTTTTAGTCATAAGAACATCCTATGTGCTCATACAAACCTGTAACATCCCGAAATATCAAGAGTAGAGTTGAAGGGCTAAAAGAGTAAATTGGGAAAGAGTGACTCGGCGAGTCTATGGATGGACTCGACGAGTAGAGTCGCGATTTGGTCGCCTGTTAAGTAGCCGACTCGGCGAGTCAATGAGGTGGACTCGACGAGTAGGCGCTGAGTGGAGAAAACCCTAATTCTCGGGGTTGAGCCCTATATAAAGAACATTATGTTTCCTTCCCAGCCTCTTTATCACACCTTGAGTCCCAGAAAACCTAAAGTCGTGGAGAAACCACATTGTTGAGCAAATTGGAGCTTGGAGAGGTGGTTGTTGAAGAGATCTTAGAGAAGGAGAGGCTTGGAGCAAGGGCTTTGCTTGGATTGAAGTTTCATTGCAGTTGGGGCGTTCTTTTGAGGTAATATCTCGTCTTTGAGCTGCTATTTCCTTGATGCATCATTTTGGGGGTATTAGAGATTATATATTTGGATGTGTTGGAGTTTAGAGGTTAGATCTGAGGTTGCTACCTCAGATCTGGAATGGAGAAGAGTTGGAATGCATGAAAGTCCTTGTGTTGAGTGTTGGATGAAGCTATCGTGTCCCAAACCTTAGCCCTAATGTGAAAAATGCATAGATCTCTTTGGATTCACGTAAAGTTTGCCACTTTACGTGATGGATGAGTTGTAGGAGGCTAGATATATGTTTTGGATCAATTGCATGGCCTGGAATGCTTCTGAATGGATTCAGACCGGTGGTACTCGGCGAGTCACATGGGTGTACTCGACGAGTTGCTTGAAGATGAGCTGGAACTCGACGAGTGGGAAGAACAACTCGGCGAGTTGGATGAAGATGACCTGGAACTCGGCGAGTTGTATGAAAAACTCGACGAGTAGGTTGAAGATAGCCTTAGACTCGGCGAGTCTGTTCTTGGACTCGGCGAGTCTTGTCGAAGAGTTCCAATATTTTCTGGTTGAGTCGAGAATCGGCGAGTCAAGGGATGACTCGGTGAGTTGAGGGCGAGTGGACTTAGAGTTGTTGGAACTCGGCGAGTCTCGGGGTGACTCGGCGAGTTAGGTCGCGGATTGAGGGAAGTTCTGAGTATGGGGACTCGGCGAGTCATCGGGTTGACTCGGCGAGTAGAGTCAGTAAGGGGTTGACTTTGACCTTGTCTTTGACCAAGGGTTGACCAGTGGTTTCCAGGGGCATTTTGGTAATTGTTGATTATTGTTTTGAGTTCAGTGCATTGGTGGTTGTCCAGTGGTGGAGATCATATCAGTGATTGGAGCAGCTTGGGTTATCTGTTCAGTCGGCAGTTTCGAGGTGAGTTATCCTCACTATATCAACAGGGTCTAAGGCACCAAGGCCGGCCCTTATCGGATTGAGATCCGGGTAGTTGTTATCATATTACTGCTTTGATATGTTTGCATCTTGTGAGCTAGGAAGGCATATGTTAGAGACCTGATTGAGATCGGTATCCTGAGAGATAGGGAGATGTTATGCTAGTGACCTGTTAGGTCGGAATCCTGGTTAGGATGGTGGTATGTTATGTGATCTGTTTGATCTGCTTGTTGACTGTGAATTGCTATATGATTTTATGTATATGTGCACATGGTTGTTTGGACTAGAGTTGGGTTGAGGCGGGTCCTGCTGTGTGCTGTAGGCCAAGATACCCAGGGCGGACCGGTTGTCCCGAAGGCCCAGCGAGCGGTCCGGATAAGCTGTAGGCCCCGAAAAGGCGGACCAGACGTGCCGAAGGCTCGGAGAGTGGACCAGATAGACTGAAGGCCCGGTGCGGGCGGACCAGTCATACTGTAGACTCAGAGAGTGGACCAGGTGGATTGAAGGCCCGGGAGCGGGCGGACCAATCACACTGCAGACTCGATGTATGTGGATAGACTCAGAGGGTGGACCAGGTGGACTGTAGACCGGTGCGGCAGACCAGTCACACAGTAGAGCCGAAGTGCATGGTTGTTCTGTGATCGGATATGTTATGGCATGTTATGTGTGTATGGTATTTGTGGTTGGTATTTTGGGGATATCTCACTAAGCTTTCGGGCTTACAGTTGTGGTTTTATGTTTTTCAGGTTCTTTAGGGGATCATGGCAAGGCAAAGGCGTGATCGTACCACTCCTCATGATTTTGTAGTATTGTGATTCTAGGAACACGTTAAATGTTTTGTATTGAAAACCTTTTTGTAAAGATTTAATGGAATCGAGATGTTTTTGAAAAATTTAAAATTGGTTGTATATTTCGGTCGTTACAAAACCCTAATGCTTGGATCTAGGTTTCTCTATTGTGTCTGCAATTTATCCAAGACTATAAACCCTAATTCTAGCATACAAGTAATCATATTAACATAAGAATGGGTTTAAGATATTACCTTGATTGTTATGTAGAAATAACAATCCCAATTCCTCCTTGTATTGACTTTAGAAAGCATAGAGTCACAAATGTCACTCCTCTAATGGTTCACAAACACCATAAGCAATAGGATGAAGAGGAGAGAGGATGGAGGCTGCCCAAAAACGTCCACAAACCCTAGAGAAGTCTTAGCCACGTTTTTAGGTCATAAGGGATCTATATATAGGAGGCAATTAGGGTTATCTAACAAGGAAACCCTAATTTGGATGCTTAAGCCCTAAGGAACGCATGGAGTCCATTAATTAAGGCCTTGGACGATTTCCTTATGGGTTTCCCCATAGAATTCGTCCACTCCTTAATACAAGACGATCCATCGCCCAAATTGTAATTATCTTATAATTACAATTCCAGTCCCTTAAGTTGAATTAATCTCTTTTAGTCACAAAACTAATTACTAATTAATTCTTGACTAATATTAATTAAACAATATGATTTCTCCTTTAATATATTATTCTCATAATATTTTAATAAATCATATTTAATCCTTTCTCTCCATAATTGATCCTATCAAGTTGTTTTGGTGAAGGCAACCCAAAAGGACCATGCACCATCGGGTCAAGTACATACCAAAATAGTTATGGACTTAGACACTAATCCAACATTATGATCCTCTCTTTCCTGGCTATTCTAGATCAAGATGCCTCCTAGGAAAAGACCCAGCTCAAAGAACAACAACAACCCTCAGCCACCACTACCTCCTCCTCAATTTGATCCTGTCGTGTTCCAGACAGCTGTTGCTGCCGCAGTGGCAGCCGCCTTATCTCACATAAACCCCGGTGGATAACGAGGTGGTCCCCAGCCCAAAAACCAGGAAGGTAGCCAAGGACACCGGAAGGAGTGTTCTTATAAAGAGTTTATGAACGCAATACCCACATTCTTCGATAGCACAGGGGGTGTCATTGCTCTAACTCGGTGGTTAGAGAAAATCAAATTTATCTTTGAGATCTATGCCTGTTCAGAATCTGACAAGGTGAAATTCATCGCCTGCACATTCACCGATAAAAGCTCTGACTTGGTGGAACGGCCGAGTCAAATCCTTAACTTTACATGTAGCAAATGCTATGGGTTGGGAAGTTATGAAGGAACTTTTGTTTGCAGAATACTGCCCTCGGGGTGAAATACAGAAGCTGGAGCATGAACTCTGGAACCTGAAGATGAAGGGTTCCGATATCGCCGCCTACACATCCAGATTCGATAACCTGGCATTACTCTGTCCGGGAATGGTTACCCCGGAGAGTAAGAAGGTTGATAGGTTCATCTGGGGATTGACCCAACCAACCAAAGAGAACATTTTAGCTGCAAAGCCGGATACCTATGACAGCGCCAAATGCCTAGCGCAAACTTTGATCGACCATAGCGATGACCCAGAGGAAGCGGCCACCACTCCTGAGCTAACAGAGAAGAGTGGTGAGAAAAGAAAGTTTTGGAAGACGAAGAAGAAGAGTCAGTCTTCTCCGGAGTCCTCGAAGAAACAACAAATAGTGGCAGTCCACGCTGCTACTAACCCTGCTACTGTTTCTGTTATTGGTTCCTCAGCCCAAACACCTATCACTGGATATGCCGGTATCCTTCTGTGGTGCAATAGGTGCAGTTACCACCATCGTATCCCTGGCCCTTTTCGTGCAAAGTTTTGTAAAAACTATGGCCAGGAAGGTCACCTCGCGCGAAGCTGCAGAGCACCAACCCAATCAACTAGTCAAGCTTCCGGAGCGGGTATCGGACAGGCCTGCTATAGTTGTGGGGAAGTCGGACATTACAAGCGAAACTGCCCTAAGGCAGCAACATCTGGCAACACTGGGAGAGTCCTAGCTATAGGACAAAATGAGGCAGCCACCGACCCCACCGTTGCCACAGGTATATTCCTCCTCGATGAATCTTATGCCTATAATCCTTTTCGATTCTAGTACTGAAAGAAAATTTGTTAAATATCCATTCAAACGTCTTTCTAAACTTAGTCCTTTGTTAGTAACCGAAACGTGTACCGTCAAGATGGCTAACCAGTGAGAAAGAGAACGCTAACGACATATCCATAAGTTGTATCCTTAATCTGGACGATTATTTTTTTTCAATTCGATCTAATGGAAAACTTTTCATGAAATGCTTTAATGTTATAATTGGCATGTAATGACCGGGTCTCATTCACACTGTTATTCTTGGTTTCGAAAAGGTCGTCCGTCTAAATCTTTCCTCTGACCTAATTCTCATGATCTTCGGCGACAAACCTAAATCCAACCTTCACATCATTTCGTGCATCAAAGCTTAAAAAGTTTCCCTGAAGGGAGTGCCATGCATTGCTCGCCCGTGTGATCATCGGGAAACAGGAAGTTTGCAACTCTTTCCCTGATGTCTTTCCCGAAGATTTCCCGAGAATTCCTTCCGAACGTCTAGTCGAGTATCGCATCGACCTAATCCCTGGAGCTATCTCGTAGCCAAATCTCCGTGAGGATGATGTGTCCAAGACAACAATCAGGACTCGATATGGTCACTACGAGTTAATAGTGGTGCCCTTCAGTCAAACCACTTTCCCTAGTCATGTAGTAAGCAAAGCAGCCATACCCGTGGACCTTTCCAAAAATCAAAGCGATAGAGACTTAGTCGGCACCGAAGATATCCATAGAAACCCGTCAATTCTTGTGTCCCGCCGGCTATTATCGCAGACCCACCCAGAAATTTCTTTTAGAATCATCAAACCCTTATCTATCCTGCCACATGAAGATGTACCCTCTTGTTGGAGCTTATGACCTGTTGAAGGTCTTATCCCATAAAGGCATGATATGCTTTGGGAAGCGCGGAAAACTTCACCCGTGATACATCGGACTTTTCGAAATCCCCTTTAGAATCGGAACCGTGAACTACAAGCTTCGGCTATCTCAAAAACTTAGTAGTATCCATCCTGTCTTCCACGTCTCGAATCTATAGAAGCGCCTGCCCAACAAAATTCTAGTAATCCCTTGAATGATACCGAAATCAATGAATGACTGAAACCCCATGGAAGAACAAATTGAGATCATGGATCGAGAGATCAAACGTACGAACCAAAGCCGCATCCCGATATTGAGGGTTCACTGGAATGTCAAGCGGAGACCCGATTCCATTTGGGAGCGTGAAGACCCGAAGCAGTAGATTCATCCACATCTCTTTTAAATTCATGAACTGTATCTTAATCTTTGAATTTCGGGACGAAATTCCCTCTAACGGGGGGATAATGTGACAACCCGAAGTTGTTCCATCGCCATAACCCGTTCCGCCCGTAAAACCCATCTTTAGCGATTCATTCCGATTTCGTTTTTGGGATAAGTTATTTAAATTTATATGTTTATTATAATCTCATGAGTGTCCAAACCCCTTAGGAACTCATGAAATTGGCCCAAAGTATTAATTTAAAAATTTACAAAATCGGTCCCGCCGGGTTACGATAACTTAATCGGGTGCAACCAAAAGCCCCGTTTAACGTCGGTATCGGGTAGAATTCCACCGTGTCGCAAATCCGAACCATATATAAAGTGGTTTAAGCCTCATTTGATGCTTTTTCACTCTCTCTCTAACCTCTCTCCTCAAATCCAATCTAAGGGTCCAAAATCACCAAATTAAGGCTTCAAATCATCAAGGTAACTACCCTAACTCCTAGTATAACATCTTTAGCCGTCAATTTCGAGTTCAAGTCATGTTTTAGGACCATAAACATGTGTTTACGGCCTTAGAACATTCTTGGGCCGTAAACACATAAAAGTGGGGTTTTTGAGCCTTAAAACCCTTCCAAAACACCATTGGAGCTTAGATATGGCTTATAAACATATGGGATTGGACTTAGAACACCTTAAACTCGTTATTAGAGGAGTAAACATGAGTTTACTGCCCAAGAACATGCTTGGGCCATAAACACCCATTCATGGGTAGTAAACTTCTTCTAAGGTGTTAAATTGCCACTTACACACCTCCTAAGCCTTGAACTAAAATCTAGAAGCAACCACAAACGAATTCGAAGCCTTAAACTTGATGAAAACCCTTCCTTTTGGAGTTCACGGCCGTAAACCCCCCAAGAATGGGTTCCTGGGCCGTAAACTCCTATAAATGGGTTAAATGGTGCCCTAAATTCACTCCTTGGCTTGTAAAATGACTTTGAATAATATGTGATTGATTTAGCACCACCAAAACATATAAGGAATGAATATGAGGGAGCTTACGGCCGTAAACTTTTAAAAATCATACTAACCAATGTTTCACAAATTGTATGCTTTTATTATCAAAAATCGTATTAACCAATGGTTCGAATTGCAGAGTAAACTTTCAGACTATATGTGGATTCTTTTATAAAGTTATTATAATCTATATTACATATTATAATTTGCAAAGGAATCATACTAGTCATAAACTAAGATTTATACTAATAAAATATGTCCTAAAATAGTAACAGAACGAATACGAAAGTACAACTAGGAATAGTACGAATACGAAAGTACAATTAGGACAGTACGAATACGAAAGTGCAGTTAGGACAGAACGAATACGAAAGTACCGTTCGGATAGAACGAATATGAATACGAATACGAATACGAATACGAATACGAAAGCACGCCTTTGGATGACGTCAAGACTTCAAAAATACAGTTAGTGTATGCCTTGAGTATCACAAGAGTTTCGAAAATAATTTAAAAGTACGCCTCTGGACATCGACTGAGTTTTGAAAACATACGCCTTTGGATGTCGACAGAGTTTCGAAGATACGTCTATTGTACTCTTTTGCAAATCACCAGAACATCAAAATATAGTTAATGTACATTTCTAAGTGTATCCAAATATTCGAAAATACAAGTAAATATAGTTGATGATCGACATTCGAGTGTAGGATAACTAAGATATCAGAATACCTAACTAATGCTATATGTATGGTAGATACTAGTACATCGAAATCCGAACTAAGAACTAACCGCAACGTTAGGAAAATATGGGATTTTCCTGGGATAACATAACAACTCGTATACAAATGGTGTAACGAATGGAAAACTAAACTAATAGGAAAATATGGGATTTTGTTGGGATAACATAACTACTCATAATTGAATCGTGGAACGAATGATAACTAAACTGTTTTATAAGAAAATATGGGATTTTCTTGGATAACACCTTTTCAGAAAACCAAAAGGGAACTCATTCTTTTCAAAACTAAACCCCTTACTAACTCACCAGCTTTATGCTGATTTTCAAACTGCTTGTATTCTCAGGTCCATATTAGATACGTACACCGCCATCTGTTGGAGAAGACGGAGCGTTTGGAAGACTCATCTTTGGTTTTGTTCATATGATATATATATATATATATATATATATATATATGTGTGTGTGTGTGTGTGTGTGTATGACACCTGTAACACTTTGATTTCAAACAAATGTAATAACTCTATGTAATGTATTGATTTGTGTTTACTATGCTTACTATGTACATTGGTTGCGATATTCATGATGTCCTCCGCCCCGAAACGTTTCCGCCTTAGGTTTCGGGGTCTGACATTAGCATATGTTACGAAGCTGCCAAACTTACCTAAGGATGGTAAAGTCAATAAGTTTGACTTTATTTCAGGTAAAGTCCATTGTCTAACTCTATTAAGTTCCTACTTGGAGATTCTTACTACATGATGTGGCTGGGTCACATGTTGATGTTTTAAGAATCAAAGAAAAGTAAAGAAACTTAAAGGAAGTATATGTTGATTCTGATCGCGAAGATGGATTTCAATCGCATGGTTCGGTGATCAGAAATTTGAGCAGGCGCTTAAGAGTTATGATAGATTACTTAGGAATAGGTGACAACAAGTTTTCATATACATATGCATTGTAAGGATTAGTTTTTCCGCAAAGTTTTAAAATAAAAGAAAAGTTTTTAATTTTATTTATTTTAAAATATCCTTACAATGACATTTGGGAAAAAAAGATGTTGCTTATATGATTCCATTGATAGCAATATAGGAAATATGAACATCATTCTTTCATTTGTGGTAGTGTCTAAATTTTCCAAATAAGGAAAGATTCTCGTCACCCAAGTTTCAGTTGGATAGAAACTTGGAATCATGCAAGTTGTATAGTATGATGAATGAGAACTTTCGAGCATTGGAAAATTAAGACTAACTGCTTGTTCACATGGATGTGTGAGTCAAGAGAAGGACTAAGGGATCAAGTACACTTTCTTGTGGACTTGTCAAAGTCAACCACAAAAGATGGATAAGACTATTCATCATGATTTACTAAGGTTTAGTAAATATGATTATACTTACAGGCTTAAGTATAATTCTGAAGCATTGGAAAACTTTCAATGTATGACAAAACGAATAAGAAGAATCAAATTAGGCAGAAGGATAAAAGTTTCTCAAATATGAAAAGATGGGAGAGTACTTTAGTATCTTGTTTTAAGATCATCTTAATGATTTTGAGACCTTATCACAATTCATCCTCTTAGTACATTCTGATAGTTAAGAAGAGGAGTTATTAATTGTTGAAGTGGTTAAGTCAAGAAGATGATTCATACTTCATTCCAAAACAATTCATAGAGTTATACTCTAAGATTGTAACTTCAGTGACATGTCTTAAAGAAGGTTTAAAACACTTGTCAAATGTAAGAGTGAAAGTTTTCTACTCTTGTACATTTGAAATTGGTAAGTTGTGATGTTTTGGATAAAACAAAGACCAACTAAGGCTAATTGTGTTAAGTGTCTGTCTTGATTAGAATCCACACTATCTCTTGAATATTTGGCAAGAAAGTATTATAGGTCAATGAGATAGTAGGAGTCTAAAAGATCCTAAAAGGGTTTCAAGAAATAATCAAGAATAAAACCTGTATTTCATCGCTAGCACACAACTAGAAGTTTATAACCTATCGTGCTGACATTTCTGTGCCCATTCCAGTTAAGTTGGCTATACATTTGAGTTGTACATGTTCTCAGTTGTTTGGATAGCTACATGGAAGCAATGGCAGGCCCTTGAGCTGCCAGGTGGCAAGAAGTTAAGATTGCACAAGTTCAATCCATATGAGTTAGGATTTGTCACTAACCTAGTCTTGTGATTATGGTTTTGACAAATTCACATGGATAGGAACACTTACACCATTTTGAGTAGATTTTGAGTAGATAGCAATAATGGAAATGGAAAAAAGTTTAAACAATTGAGACTATGACTACGACATCCCTTTTCATAGTTCTGAAATTGTTTAGACACACTTGTGAGCTATTGTCACACCCCAAAACCAAGAACGGCAAAAATGTTCTGGGGAGGAGGACGTCATGTACAGTATCACAACAATGAAAAGTAGTTAACAAGCAACAACATCATCCATTGCATTAATAATATAATTATTATACAAGTGTGTTCTGTCAAATTTTGATAAACACTAAAGCATAAATCAAAATGAAAGATGAGTCTTCAACGAGCTCCATCTTCCCTAATCCTTGCATCGGTACCTGTCTATGATGACCTGAGGATACAAGTAATTTTGAAAGCGAGTATCAGCTTTGAAGCTGGTGAGATCATAAGTATTTTAGTGTCTTAATTTGTATGTAAGAATTTGTAAGTTTATGAACTGTAAGTATAAAAATGTTTGTAAAACAACTGTAATGTTTGAAAAACTCTAGAAATCCCTATGATTCCTACTATTATATAAGGGTGTCTTCTACCAAGACCTAACTGTTCTCAATGTAGTCTTCTACCAAGACCTAACTGTTCTAAATGTTCGTTTCATGTAAAAGTGTGTAATTTTCCCAAGTGTAACTATCATTAACGAAATATAGTTTTTACATTTATAGTTTAAGTGAATAGATCATTAAATATATGTACAGGGAAAATTAATGCAGTACTTAAAATGTAGTGCTATAAGAAATACTGTTGTACTAACTACCTTAAACCGGATTTATATTAAGGCATCATGTGATTAACTGTACCATACTATCGACTGGATAAACAACGACAAATGTAGGTCATAAAAAGAAATGACGTTTGGCACCCGCAGACCTGCAGGTACGGATGTAGCTAGCAGCAAGGTGTAGGATAGTCAATCCAGTATAGATCTATACACAAACTCACGCTCTCCCTTCAAGAGACTCTAGCTACAACACGGGCCATGACATTTAAGTCATTCTCCGATTCATATCACAATAATTAACGTATTCATGTATATGTAATGTAAAGAACTATTCTAGCTGTAATGTACGTGCTCTCTACCTAGCAAGTATAGTAATATACTATAATGTACTAGTTGTAATGTACGTGCTCTCTACCTAGCAAGTATAGTAATGTACTCGTTCTAGTATCGTTGTATATGTTCTCTTTCTAGTATAGTTGTATATGTTCTCTTCCTAGTATAGTTGTATATGTTCTCTTTCTAGTATAGTTGTATATGTTCTCTCCTAGTATAGTTGTATATGTTCTCTTTCTAGTATAGTTGTATATGTTCTCTCCTAGTATAGGTATATATGTTCTCTCCTAGTATAGTTGTATATGTTCTCTTTCTAGTATAGTTGACTCATGAATGAACCGACTCATGGTATGATATCGCGTTCTAGTAATAGTTCTAGTATCTTCCTACACTACCCATATGGTAGTATACTAGTAATTTAACTGGTATGTATGAACATGGATGTATACCCTTGCTACCCAAGGGCATGGGATGAACTGGAAGGGCCTTTATGACTATATACGTACATATGTTATATAACTAATATTTAAACGACCTTCGGACGAGTAGCCGATATCCCACCAGACCACATCTCAAGCGCGAAAAGGAAATAGGGTGGATAGCCTTCCTAAGTCTTTTAAACATTTCTTATATAACTATACATATAGAGGCATGCAATTTATAATATAAAAGAATAAATAAGTTTTGTAAAACCTTTGAACATAATTATTATCTTAAGAAAAGATCGACTTGATGTCAATCTATAAAACGGTTTGAAGGCATGGGTTTGATAAAACAATTTAGTATAAGGAAACATTTGTTTGAATCTCAATTGTAAATAAGTTTGAAATAAAACATACATAGTAAAATGTATAGTGTAATAAGGAGTTTTAAACATATAAAATGTTTATAAAAATCATTTGAAGGAAACTGTTTAGTAAAACGGCTAATAAATAGCCAATCATTTGAATGCTAATTGTTAATCACATATGATTGATATAATAATTAGCATAATTCTACTTGTATCCCCCCATAAAACATTTAAAAATAGTTAAACATTGATTAAGGGGTATGAACTCACCTGTTGTGGGTGATACAGATGAACTGAAGAGGTAGGACCGCCAGGTGTCAAGTGAAGTCTTGAACACACTCTATGATCCTAGTTAACATATAATTTCACATATATGTAACAAATTATTCTATAAACAACTAATAAACAAGTCAAGACACCCTAGGACATGCTAAACACCTTTATCAAGTGTTATTAGCCTCTAGGATTGCATCTAAGTGTTTGTAGGGGAAGCTATTCTGTGTAGGGCTCAAGGAAAACTCCATTAGGGAGTTCACTACCCTAAAGAAACTACTAAATGAGTTTACAGTCGTAAACTCATGAGTTTACGGCCGTGAACTCATGCTTCTGTGTCCATTTGATGTTTGATGCTCTTTAAGGCCCCAATAAGCATTTCTACTTAATGGCTTGGTCTATGGAAGAGTTTAGGGCATAATATAACTCCTTTTAGGAGTTTACGGCCCTAGGACCATATCCCTTGGAGATTACGGCCGTAATCTCCCTTGGGAGGATGTTTATGGTGTTTTCAAGTTCCTAAATCAACTAGGAACTAAACTCGTCTTTTGTACTAGGCTTTGGAAGGGTTTATGGCACCATCTGGCACCATTTTATGGAGTTCACGACCCTAGAACCTTTTGGGCCGTGTACACCTTACTCTTGGTGTTGTAAGTGTGTTAGCTAGTCCTAAACTCATTAGGGTACATGTCTAAATTCTAGCCTAAGCCTTAGGAAGTGTTTGTGGAATCAAAACACCCCTAACTAGAGTTTTGGGCCCATGAACCATTTGGCCATGTGTTTGCGGCCATGAACACCCCTAGGTGTTGGTATTTTGATTGTTTTGGGTCTTAGACATATCAAGGTAATGTGCTATGCTAGTCTCTTGGCTAAATGAAGGCATTTAGGGCATTTTGGCACTAAAACCTGGAGTTCACGACCCAAGAACCTCCTTGGCCATGAACTCACTTTCATCCTTGTTTCTAATTGATTTTGGTGTCCTAAACATGTAATGGAGGCTTCTAGTTTGAGTTCCAAGGCTTTGAGGGGCATTGGGACACTTTTGGCCCTTAAAATGGAGTTTACTCCTCAAGTGTTCTTGGGCGGTAAACTCCCAAATCTTGGGGTCTTGATCCGATTTTGATGTTTTCTAGTCATATACACACTAGCATACAAGCCTAAGGTAGTTACAAATCACGGGGGAAGGACTAGGCATCTACTTAGGAGTTTACTCTCCGAGTGTTGTTGGGCAGTAAACTCCTGAATCTAGTTGTTTTGTTATGAAATTGATGTTATTAAGCACATTATAAGTCATATAATACAACTAGAGAAAGGTACTCACGTTTTGGGATAAAAACCCGAAGATCCATGAGAGAGAATTTGGCTTTTCTCTAATTGGAAATGTAACTAATGAATTATTTGGTTCAGATTTCTATATATAGTCCTGAGATTTTTGGCAGAAATATTTTTATTCCCGGAATGAACTCTAATATCCTAGAGTATTGGAATAACAGTGTTGCACAAAACCCTAGTGCATCCACTCTCCTGATATCTCCTTAAGTGATAAACCTGAAAAACTGCCAAACTTATACCCAAAGTCTGAATTTTCACTGTAACTGTTCTACTTCTATTGGCTTCAAAATAGTTTGTACAGAATAGAAATTCCGGGTTGTCACAGCTATCTAAGAGAGGTGTATGATTTTGATAAAGTCTTTTGAAGGCAATCTAGTATCAGAAATCTGAACTTTGGTAAGAAAGTCAATAAAGTATTGATTTCTAGAAGTCAAGTTGATTTCTGGCTATATGTCAAAGCTAGTGGGAGTATAAGTGTTATCTTGTTAATCATCATGTTAGTGGGAGCTTGATAATTATGATAAACGTTGCAATTTATCAATGTTAATTATAGAAAACAAAAGGTCTCAATTGGGAAAAAGTTGTTTTGCTATAATTAAGGGAGAGGAAATTATACATCATCTCAAATCTAAAAGCTTAGATTAAGGTCTTAATCGTATTTAGTCAAGAATATATATGAATTTCATGTTGGAATGGCTCAACATAAGGAAATTCTATATATGGGTTCATTATTTGCATTCTAAAATTCGATTATGATTACAACATCCCTTTTCATAATCTGAATTATGAGAACTTGGCAACTAGAAATGGAAATATTATAGCAAAAGACTGGTTTAGTCTTTATTTGAGACATCATGAATCGTGTCCCATATGCATCGGATATAGGATTGATTACATGTGCTATATTCATTCTTTCTAAGTTTTTCCAAATGCCTGGGGCATTAAGAAGGGAAAAAGGTCTAGAAATTGATATGACTAAAATGATTAAGCAATTGTCGAGGACAATCTAAGGTTTACCAAAGATTGGTTGATAAAGGACAGTTGGAAGTATAGTGTTAATTGTTGGAAGGACCATATTGATATATTCTAGAAAGAGGCAACTCTTGTTCAGAAGTGATAGTCAAAAGGGGAATATGGAAGTGATCCCATAGGTGGAAGTTGCTCAATAAATCTGTGTAAGATTAAGAAACTTAATGCAAGAAGGATGTTTCCAAGGAGTTGATCTCCTTTGGAATACTCTGTAATGATTGTTGCCAAGTGAATTTGTGCATAATCATTACAAGAGGATCAATGCATATAAGTTTAGAATCTAACCGATTTTAGTAAATGACATGAATTTGGAATTCTTGCATTTGCAGTAAGGGTTTGGGACTGTGAAAAGATGATCATTGGAGTTATGTTCAATCGATCGAGTTCACAAAGTAAGGATCATAGACAAACGTAGAGTGCATACTTGGTGTATGGAAAAGCTATTGTTTAAGAAAAACATAGTGTACATGCTTGGAGCATGGGACAACTAGTGTTTTTTAATTCAAGTATAAAGTTGATAAAAACGAAACAATGAATAATGAGTAATCAGTATGGTGATAAATAAACGTGTTTATTTATATTCATAGGGTTTGATACCATATTTGATTCATTTATTCTTGTGTTTCACTTTGCATGTTTTGACTTCTAGAATAAACTAGGTTATTCTTCTGGAATGACTAAGTTATTTAAACCATCCACCGTCGGTCATATGTTGGAAGTAGATATGAATCAAGACTGTAATGGGTTGGCTTGTAGAGGTCCAAGTCGGTGGAAAAAGTTATGCTACAACACTCATGAGTGCTCATAATTTCTGGGTATCGGATTCAACCCGCACTCATTTGAATCACTTCATGGATTTTATCACGAGTGATCATGAGACGATAATATCTTATATTCTACAAACCTAGAGATATGAGTTGTTACTATGAGTTGATAGTACATTGATTGCACGAAAACGCATTGGTAACTTGATGTTATAAAACATGCCTTTGTGTATGATTCAACAAGTAGTAGAACAAGCCATATGAGTCGAAGTTTATCCATTCCTTTTAACTTCAGGATAAAAGCGATATCTGTGGGCCCCTCGATGATTTAATGATGACACATGTGAGTGATTGGCCAAGCCAGGACTGATTTGATTTGTTCAATCAGTTAGTCGTCATGAATCGGAAATCGGGAAACAACAAATGGACAGAGAGAATGATTATAATCCATGTCTCAGTCCATATGATATCTAGAATGGTGGAATATATGATCCCTTATCTAATGGACAAGTCATTTTCAAGGTCAGAGTTCGAAAGTGGCTTTAAGAGATACGATTGCCAGTCAGGTTTTGAAGTCATACTCAATAAGAGTTTTAGACTTATCCAAGTGGGAGACTGTTGGATTAATGTCTAAGTCCATAACTATATTTGGTATGTACTTGACCTGACCCGACATGGTCCATTTGGGTTGCACTTCACCGACACAATTTATATCGATAGTCTTTTGAGAATAGTATATTTATGATTTATATTAATATATTATAAGTTCTAATATATTAATATATAATCATATTATTTAATTAGTATTGATCAAGAATTAATTTATAATTAATTAAGTGATCAAAAAGAATTAATTAAATATGGACTCTTATATATATGGAATGGGGCAAATTTATTTAGGTTGGGCTAAGCTTTCATGGATAGTCCATGGAGTGTTTAACCCGTGGATCATATGAAATGAAAGGTCATGGGTTTAACCCTAGTCTCTATACTATATAAAGATGTCATTGGTTGGTGAAATTGGCACTAGTGTGGTTACACTAAAAGGGCACGCCGATTTCACTAGAGAGAACCAAGTATCCATATTCTCTAAAGTCTTCCATGGTGTTTTGGTGATTTTTGATTCCACTTGAGGCTTCCACACTATTTGGGCTAAGCTCTTAAAGCTTGAAGACATCAAGCTACATCAAAAGGTATGTCATCTAACTAGTACTTTGTAGTATAAGAGCTTCATAATATGCTAGTTAGGATTAAAGCCTTGGAAAGTTCTTATTTGCATGTATAATAAAACATAGATCCAAGGTTTATAGGGTTGCATGTACACCATAGGAGTGTTAGAATGCTCAAAACCCAACATTTAGCAGATCAGGCAGTATTTCCAGATTGCTTATAGTCAACAGAAGAGTTATGTCGACAGACACCAATCTGAGTTGGAGTTTCAGGTTGATGAGATAGTGGTGTTGAAGGTCTCACCCTGTAAATGTTTGATCCACTTCAGGAAGAGGAGGAAGTTGGGCACTCAATATATTAGACCATTCCTAATTGTTTACACGGTTGGTAAGGTTGCAGATAGATTGAATCTTCTGGAGGAGCTTAGTCAGATTCATAGCACTTTCCATGTATCACAGTGATGGAAGTGCATTTTGGATGAGAGTGTAGTAGTATCATTGGATGATATTCATGTTGATGAGCGCCTGAACTATGTCGAGAGGTAGGTAGCCATTCTACAAAGGAAGATGAAGGTTCTGCATAGCAAGAAGGTACCTTTGGTAAAGGTATAGTGGCAACATCAGAGGGGATCTGAGTGGACATAGGAGCCGAAGGCTGAGATGCGGGAGCATTATCCAGATTTGTTTGTTATGACAGACTTCGAGGACGAAGTCTAGTTGGATTGGGGGAAAGTTGTTACCATTTACGGCCCATGTTCTCCGGCCCATGTTCCCCTTGTATATATATATAGGTGTTAGGGGTGAGGAGTAGAGATTGATGAACGTGAGAAGAGAGAAACTAGAGAAAAGAAGAGAGCATTTTGTGTGTGTGAATCTATTGTAACGAACTTAGTTCTAATCATATCATTCAAGATTCATATTATTCTTCTTATACTTCTCTTCTATTTGATCTGACATCATTCGTTTGATTGGGATTCTGCACCATCAAACGGATTTGATTGATACACAAGCATATTTGGCGATGTACAAGAACTACCAGGGTTACCTCCACAGCAACCAATCGAGTTCAGGATCGAATTAGTTCCAGGAGCTATCCTAGTAGCCAAATTGCCCTATCGTCTAGCACCAATTGAGATGCAGGAACTATCCGGTCAACTTAACGAACTGCTCAGCAAGGGCTTTATTAGACCAAGCTTCTCACCCTGGGGAGCACCGGTCTTGTTCGTCAAGAAGAAAGACGGATCGTTTTGTATGTGCATCGATTATAGGGAGCTCAACAAGCTAACGGTTAATAATCGCTACCCTCTGCCACGCATAGACGATTTGTTTGACCAACTGCAAGGGGCGAATTACTTTTTAAAGATTGATATGAGGTCCGGGTATCACCAGTTGCAAGTTTTAGAGGAGGATGTTCCGAAGAAAGCCTTCCGAACTCGTTACGGACACTACGAGTTCATAGTGATGCCATTCGGATTGACCAACGCACCCGAAATGTTTATGGACTTAATGAATCGGGTATGCCGTCCTTACTTGGACTAGTTTGTCATCATCTTCATCGATGACATACTTATCTACTCTCGAAGTAAGGAGGAACATAGTGATCATTTGCAGCAAGTCCTAGGAACCCTGCGAACAGAGAAGCTCTACGCAAAGTTCTCTAAATGCGAATTTTGGATCCGAAGGGTCGAATTCTTAGGAAACGTGGTTAGTGAAGAAGGAATCCATGTGGACCCATACAAAATTAAGGCCATCGAGAACTGGTCAGCACCGAAGACGCCTACAGAAATTTGTCAGTTTCTAGGCCTCGCTGGCAACTATCGTAGGTTTATTCAGAACTTCTCTCGAATTGCAAAACCTCTTATGACATTGACCCAAAAAGGCATGGCCTTTGACTGCGAAGAGAAAAAAGAGAAGGCATTCCAAACGCTGAAGTGAGCCTTGTGCACCGCGCCGATACTATCCCTCCCAAAAGGAATAGAAGACTTTGTAGTCTACTGCGATGCGTCAAAACAAGGGCTTGAGTGTGTTCTGATGCAACGAGGTAAGGTCATCGCCTATGCCTCAAGGCAGCTAAAGACACATGGAGTGAACTACTCCACACACGATATTGAGTTAGGAGCAATCCTATTCGCTCTGAAGATTTGGAGACACTACCTGTATGGTACAAAAAGCACTATCTTTACAGACCATAAAATCCTACAACACATATTCAAACAGAAGGAGCTCGATATGTGACAACGACGGTGGCTCAAGCTATGCAATGACTATGAATGCGACATTCGTTATCATCCAGGTAAATCCAACGTACTAGCAGACGCCCTAAGTCGGAAAGAGTATTTTGGTCGAAAAGTCAAGTCACTAACTATGACTATCCATTCGCATATGTCCAGTAAAATTAAGGAGGCTCAGCTCGAAGCCATGAAACCTGAAAATTTAGCGGGTGAATCCCTACGAGGAATGGATAAGAACTTGAAAGTCAAGGGTGGCGGAGTGTTGTATCTCATGGACCGGATCTGGACACCGAAACATGGTGTCTTTAGAGACTTCTTCATGACCGAGGTGCACAACACTAGATATTATATCCACCCGGGTTCAGATAAGATGTATCTGGATCTTAAAAAGCTATACTGGTGGCCTAACATGAAAGCAGATATTGCTACCTTCGTGAGTAAATGCCTTACTTGCGCAAAGGTTAAGGTCGAATACCAGAAACTAGCAGGTTTACTTCAACAACCGGGGATACCGGAGTGGAAGTGGGAGCGGATAACAATGTACTTCATAACCAAGTTGCCCAAGACATAGGGTGGACTTGATACCATTTGGGTCATCGTCGATAGATTGACCAAATCCGCACACTTCTTGCCCATCAAAGAAACTGTCAAGATGGAAAAGCTTACCAGAACTTACATCAAGGAAATCGTACGACTGCATGGTGTTCCTATATCCATTATCTCTGATAGAGATAGTAGATTCACTTTGAGGTTGTGGAAGTCGCTACAAAGTTCCCTTGGAATGAGGCTGGACATTAGTACTGCCTACCATCTGCAGGCCGACGGACAAAGTGAGAGAACTATCCAAACCTTGGAGGATATATTGCAAGCTGTGTGATCGACTTTGGGAAGGCATGGGATACTCATTTACCCCTTTTCGAGTTCTCCTACAACAAAAGTTATCACACGAGCATAAAGGCTGCTCCATTTGAAGCCCTCTATGGCTGAAAGTACAGATCCCCTCCGTGCTGGGCTGAGGTGGGTGACACACAGTTAGCTAAAGGACGAGTTCCTGAAAACACTCTCATAGATCCGGAGATCATTCAAGAAACGACAGAGAAGATCGTTCAGATTCGTGAACGATTGAAAGCCTCTAGAGACCGACAGAAAAGCTACGCAGACAAACGAAGGAAACCGTTGGAGTTCCAGGTGGGAGACCGCGTTCTTTTGAAAGTCTCACCCTAGAAGGGCTTGATACGCTTCAGGAAGCGTGGAAAGCTAAATCCAAGATACATAGGGCCTTTCGAGATCCTTGCTAGAATCGGCCTCGTAGCTTACAAACTCAATCTACCGCGTGAACTCAGTAACATACATTCTACATTCCATGTCTCGAACTTGAAAAAGTGTCAGCCCGACGAGACTCTTGTGAAACCACTCGAGGAGATCGAGATCAACGAGAGCCTCAACTTCATGGAAGAACCTGTAGAGATCATGAACCGTGAGGTCAAGCGGACGAAGCAAATCCGCACCCCAATAGTGAAGGTTCGCTGGAACGCCAAGTGAGGATCAGAATTCACTTGGGAGCACGAGGATCAAATGAAATTGAAATATCCTCATCTCTTCGCTTAATTATTTGTAACTACTTTATTGCTTAAAATCTAATTTCGGGACGAAATTCCCTCTAACGGGGGGAAGATGTGACAACCCAAAATTTCTATTTGTACAAACCCTTCAGTCAAGCACTTCCAATAAAAGTCAAACTCATTTCTGCTAACTTTTAGCTCGGTTTAAAGTCCTTTTGGGTGTTTTAAATCTTAATTCATCAAGAGAACAAATGAATTCTAGGATTAATGTGTAACAATTAAACATTTAGCACCATAACATGGTGTTTACGGCCAAATTTTAGGAGTTTGGGCCGTAAACTCCATTTGGCCGTGAACTCATGCTTAAGGCATGAGTTTAGTCCTCATTTCGTCACTTCTCACTTCCAAGCTCAAGAACACCTACAATTATCTCTCAAGTATCATAACATCATTCTTCCAATCTTCCAAAAATGTAAATGTTTCTTCTCTTGATTTGTCGTTATATCACTTCATCTAGTAGTTATACATGATTTCATCCATGAAATCTTCTCTTTTTCATAGATCTTGAAGTGTTCTTCAAAACACCAAGAACACACACTAGTGTTCTTGGACCTTAAACACTCTTACAAGCTTCCAATAAGTAAGTACACTCCTCTTAATGAGTTATATGCTTATAATACTTGTTAAACCATTGAAAAACACCAAGAATGCCCAAGAACACATGGGTTTACGGACAAGTCAATCTCCTTGGGCCGTAAACACCATTATGTGGTGCATAAGTGCCACCATTACTTCCTAGAGCTTGGATATTGGACTAGAACCCTTCATACTTGATCTTATGACCTTAAACTACGAAATGGTAGGAGTTACCATGGGTTTACGGCCGTAAAACCTAGGCCTTAAACTCCGTGGGAATTGGTCCTTGGGCCGTAAACTCCAAAGCAAGGCCTTACACTCCTTTGATGCAACCCTATGAACTTCTAACACTTAGACCAAGGTGTTTTCCAAGTTTTAGGGTGCTTATACTTGCTTAATTGGTGTTATAATCACTATATATATATATATATATATATATATATATATATATATATATATATATATATATATATATATATATATATATGTCTTTATATGTTAAATAGGATCATTGTGTGTGTTCAAGTCTTCACTTGACACCTAGCACCTTGTCCAACACTTCCATCCAAACCACTCACTACCGGTGAGCTCATACCCCTTAATTAACCTTTTAAATGTTTTTAAATGCTTTTATTGGGGGGGGGGGGGGGGGAATACAAATTGAATCACTTTAGTTATAATATCAATCATATGTGATTTATAACTACCAACCATGTGGATTTACTATACTTCTAACTGTTTTGTCATCAAAACTACTTCAAAATGTTTATCAAACACTTTTACATGTTAAACTTATTATAAAACTTGTTCTTAATTACCAAACCTTAACTTTCCATTGTTTAAACTTATATATTGTTAAAACCATGTCCAGTACATATATAGTTATATAAGTAAGGTTTGAAGGACTTTGGACTGGTAACTCGCTTTAATTCCTGTTCCTTTTTTGGTTGTGGAGTTAGAGTCCTCTATTGTTTGTCCGAGTGTCATTTGAGCCTTAGTTATATATGTTATGTATATATGTATGGATATAAAGCTTTTACTTCAGTTCCAACACCTATGGGTAGTAAAGGTGTATAAGCTTGCTAAGTCATTCAAACAATAGTTCTAGTAAACTATAATAGGTATAGTTTAGGGATATACTACTTGGTAATTTCTAGTACAATGAAACATACAAAGAGTCAGTTCATACATGAGTCGATACATACTATACACTATGTAGAGAGAACATACTATACACTATACAGAGGGATCATACACTAGTACATACTATTCATATACATTGTATACTATACAACAAAACATACTATGATGAGAATCAGAGAGGATATTGTCACACCCCCGAACCAGACGGCGGAAACGTCCGGGGGCTGTCGTGACTCAATTGAATACCACAACATTGAATATATATGAAACAAAACAACATTCGTCACCATTCATCAACATAGTACAACCAGTAGTGTTTACATGTCATACATTGTTTAAGACATTACATTCCCAAAAATTAATTTGTTCGATTCATACAAAAATAAACTGCAACCGTCACTGAGTATGATTTCCCTTGATTCACTGGTTCCCTGAGAATACAAGTATTTTCAAAAACGTCAACATATGAAATGTTGGTGAGTTCATAAGTAGTGTTTGAAATCGAATGTTTGTATTGTTTGAAAAACCACCAGAAAATCCGATATTTTCTGAAAAGATAAGCTTTTGAAAACGTTTGTGAAGATCCATAGGTATGCTTGTTTGTTTCTATACTTGTAAAAAAAAATGTTCATTGAAGATGTATGCGTTTCAAATCTGTATGTAATAAAAACCCTAGGGAAACCCGATGTTCCCCTAGTTCTTTTGGAATCCATTAAGTTGCGTTGAAACCATTACGAAAATAGCAGTGTCAGTCCCAGGCGACGTTGGAAGGTTCTCGAGCAATGATTATTTACTACAACCCGCATTACACAAACGCCCAGTTTATAGTTATACTAACGAACCCGAAGGCGTCGTCCGTACTAATCACGTTATCCAATCGCCCGGACTAAGTGTAGTCCCACATCCGAAGAGAAAGAGGTCACGAAGACCCCGGTAACTCCATTAGCCGGTTGGGGATAAAATGTACGAGGGGTCCCCGACCCGCCTCGCATGAAATGTAGACTTTACTAGCAATACCAAAGGACCCTTGGGGACCAGTAGTATACAAGCCATTGAAAGTCCATTTACGTCGTGTCGGATCGGTGAAACCCAACACTCCGTAAAAAAAAAATGTCTTCGGGCCTTAAGATCAGGTCATTGGGCTAGCTAGGCTCAACGAACAAGATTTTACACTTGTGGGGCCCAAAGATGGTGCGTAGACGTCTGTGCACACTCGCATGTATATGTATTACCAATCATTATTTGTATGTATCGAAGAGTTAGTAGTTGTAGATTTCCATTGGCTCGAGACCGAGCCAATTCGTTTAACAACGACTTTTGGTATTGTAATGAGTTGTATTTCGTTGATATTCGAGGTGTCATTATTTGGTCAGATTGTACATATTGAATTAGCCTTGAAATATTTCTGTTTTCAGCCCCTCAGTATTTGTAAAATTTACATTTTTAACCCTTTTATTGCAATATTTACCGGTTTGGTCCTTAAACTATTTTTCTTGACATTTTAACACCAAAAATTATTGAAATTAATATTTTTCAGCATATTTTTCATAGAAAACAGTTTAAGTCCCTGAAAATGCAGTTTTTCTCGGTTTTAGCCCATCTTTTCGCAATTTTGACAATTTTGGCCCAAATTGGAAAATTTTTGCAACTTTGGTCCTTTTTAAATTTAAAAAGCATTTTAAACCTTTGAAAAGGATTTGGAACACTTATAGTCCACTGTTTTACAGAAAGTTACAGTTTTGGCCCTCCAAAACAGAAAAATTCGCATAATGGGCCTTATTGGGCCGAAATTTTCATTTTTAGCCCATTAAGCTTGGAATTTATGTTTTTAATCCCCTAAATGAGTATATTTCCAGAAATTTATTTATAGAAACTGTTTTGGCACACTTCATCCATCAGAATCTGTGAAATGTCAATTTGGGCCCTTATTTTTGCATTTTTCACATTTTAGGCCCAAAATTTGTGTTTTTAACCCAAAGAAAATTATTACTAAACCACTTAGCCATTTTTCTTGAAGCACTTTGTGTTTAGAAATATATTTGAAGCTAAAATCATTTAACACAAGATATATCTCGGTTTTGATGGGTTTTAAGGCTAGATCCAACATAAAAACACATAAAAGCATACATATAAGCATGGAAATCATACAAGGCATACAAACACATATAGATCTACACTTTCACTTGTATTCCCCCCCCCCCCCCCCCACAAAACTCATAAAAACAGAAAATAGGGGTATGAATCTCACCTTGGGGTGTTGACTCGGTTTTTGGAAGAAAAGATGGAAGAAAAATGAAGTGTTTTTGGCCTTGGCTCCCTTTGATGAAGATCTTGAGTTTTGAGATGATTCTAGGGTGTAAGATCACGATTTTTGTATAGATTAGGGAAGGATTTTGATAACAAAAGAATTTAAACCATAGATCTATGCATAATCTTACCTTAGATGAAGAATATTGTAGAGATTTCCTCTTGAAAGCTTCCTAGAACTCGAGATTTTGGAGAGGGAAGAGGAAGAAGTCTTGAGTGAATTTTAGAGAGAGTTTGTGAGTGTTTTGTGTGTGTGTGGTGTTGCTCTCGGCCAAACAAGAAAGAAGAGGGAGGGAAGAATGGAAGTGATCTTTGAAGTGAAATGCATGGAGAAATGAGAAAATGCATGGATATCCTATGGGTAAAGATGAGGTGTCACTTGAAAGTCAACTCCTTCTTGGGTTTGGGCCTTGGGCCGAGAATGGGAAGGAAAAAAAAAAGATTTTTGGGCTTTTTGCTCCTAAGCCCAATATTAGTGTTAATTAGGGTGTGTTTTAAGCTTAAGAGAATGTAGTAGGATTTTTATGTTTTTCTTGAACTAGTTTTAGGTTTCTCATGTACCAAAGCTCTTAATCCATTTCATTCTAGGCCCAACATGACCTAAAAGGTTAAAATAATAAGTGTAGGTCCAATTAGAGTCCAATTAGGGCTCTAAGCCCATGATAGTCTAATTGGAAGCTTATTGGCCCATTTGGATCCAATAAGGAAGTTCTAGCCTAAATTAGACTTAATAAAAACTTCTAGGGTCTCCAATTGTTTGATGACTATTTGTAGTACTTGCATGATGTATTTGATTGAAGTTTTTGATTCACATTAACTTGAATGTATAGATTACATGGCCCAAAATTTACAGTTGTGACATCATCCCCCCGTTAGAGGGAATTTCGTCCCGAAATTCTGTTTGAAAGCTAGATTTGAGAATTATTAGAATAGGTGCGGGTACTTCTGCTTCATTTGATCCTCGCGTTCCCACGTGAATTCTGGCCTACGCTTTGCGTTCCACCGTACCTTCACGATCGGGATGCGACTTTGTTTAGTACGCTTCACCTCCCTGTCCATGATTTCGATTGGCTCTTCGACGAACAGGAGATTCTCATTGATTTCGATTTCGTCAAGAGGAATGACAAGGGTTTCATCTGATAGGCACTTTTTCAGATTAGAAACATGAAACACGGGGTGCACACCGTTTAGCTCCGGGGGTAGTTGTAGTCTGTAGGCTACTGGACCTATTCGGGCGACGATTTCGAAAGGTCCAATGTACCGTGGGTTTAGCTTTCCTCGTTTTCCGAAACGTATAACCCCTTTCCAGGGTGAGACCTTCAACAATACTCGATCACCGACCTGGAACTCTAAGGGCTTTCGCCGTTTATCAGCGTAGCTCTTTTGCCGGTCACGCGATGCCTGTAATCGAGCTTTGATCTGGACAATCTTTTCTGTGGTCTCGCGAATGATTTCCGGTCCTGTCATTGCCCTATCCGACGTATGTGTTCTTGCTAGCTGGGTGTCACCTACTTCAGCCCAACATAACGGTGATCTACATTTACGCCCGTACAGTGCTTCGAAAGGGGCCACCTTAATGCTCGAATGATAACTATTGTTATATGAAAACTCGATCAACGGTAGGTGGGTATCCCAAGACTTTCCGAAGTCTATCACACATGCACGAAGCATGTCTTCAAGCGTCTGAATGGTTCGTTCGCTTTGACCGTCCGTTTGTGGGTGATACGCGGTGCTCATATCAAGATGAGTTCCCATGGCCTTGTGGAGCGACTGCCAAAAGCGTGACGTGAACCTACTGTCCCTATCCGAGATGATAGATTTTGGCACTCCATGAAGTCTTACAATCTCTCGTAGGTACAAACGCGTCAGCCTCTCCATCTTGTAGGACTCTTTGATGGGCAGGAAATGGGCAGATTTCGTCAGTCGGTCGATTATTACCCATATGGTGTCCAATCCGTCCGACGTCTTGGGCAGCTTGGTCACGAAGTCCATAGAAATCCCCTCCCATTTCCACTCAGGGATTGCCGGTTGCTGTAACAATCCGGAAGGTTTCTGGTATTCCACTTTTACTTTGGCACACGTAAGGCACTTACTAACATAAGTTGCGATTTCCGCCTTCATGTTAGGCCACCAATAGTGCTGCTTAATGTCCAAATACATCTTGTCCGAACCAGGATGAATGGAGTATCGTGTCTTGTGGGCTTCCTTCATAAAGATCTCCCTGAATCCTCCGATTTTTGGAACCCAAATACGGTTCATGAAGTAGTATACCCCATTCTCTTTGACTTCCAGGTTCTTCTCCATTCCGCGTAATGCCTCGCTAGTTCTGTTTTCCGCTTTCATAGCCTCTGCCTAGACTGATGCAATTTGAACGGTCAGATGAGACTGAATGGTTATCGAGTGCGTTTTCGTACGGCGATTTGTGTATTCCTTCCGACTTAATGCGTCAGCTACCACGTTGGCCTTGCCTGGATGGTACTTGATCTCGCATTCGTAGTCGTTAAACAATTCCACCGATCTTCGTTGTCTCATGTTCAGCTCCTTCTGATTCAAGATGTGCTGGAGGCTCTTGTGGTCCGTAAAGATGGTGCACTTTGTACCGTACAGGTAGTGCCTACAAATTTTTAGAGCGAAGACCACGGCTCCCAGTTCTAGGTCATGGGTCGTGTAATTTACTTCGTGCGTCTTTAGTTGACGGGACGCATATGCTATCACTCTTCCACGTTGCATGAGAACGCAACCTAAGCCTTGATTTGACGCGTCACAGTAAACTACAAAATCTTCCGTTCCTTCGGGTAGAGATAGTACAGGAGCGCTACAAAGAGCTTGCTTCAAGGTTCGAAACGCAATCTCTTGTCGATCTGTCCACTTGAATGGCACACTCTTTTGCGTAAGTAAGGTAAGTGGCTTGGCGATTTTAGAGAAGTTTTGGATGAATCTCCTATAGTAGCCTGCTAGGCCTAAGAACTGACGAATTTCCGTGGGCGTAGTCGGAGTTGCCCATCCTTCCACAGCTTTGACCTTAGAAGGATCCACATGAATTCCTTCTTGGCTAACTACGTGGCCTAAGAAATTCACACTCCGAAGCCAGAACTCGCACTTGGAGAGTTTGGCGTAAAGCTTTTCCGTGCGCAGAGTCTCTAAAATTTGTCGGAGATGGCGGCCATGCTCCTCTTTGCTTCGAGAATAGACGAGAATGTCATCGATAAACACAATGATGAAGTTGTCCAGGAACGGTCGACAGATTCGATTCATTAGGTCCATAAATGCGGCAGGTGCATTTGTTAGACCGAAGGGCATTACAACGAATTCATAATGTCCATAGCGGGTTCGAAAAGCGGTTTTTGGAATATCTTCTTCTCGGACTTTGAGTTGGTGGTATCCGGACCGTAAGTCTATTTTAGAAAAATAGCTAGCTCCTTGGAGCTGGTCGAATAGATCATCGATTCGTGGGAGTGGGTAGCGGTTTTTGACAGTGAGTTTGTTTAACTCTCTGTAATCGATGCACATTCTGAAAGATCCGTCCTTCTTTTTGACAAAGAGCACCGGAGCTCCCCATGGCGAGTAGCTAGGTCGGATAAATCCCTTGTCCAGAAGCTCACTGAGTTGGCTGGATAATTCCTGCATTTCAGCAGGTGCCAACCGATATGGTGATTTAGCGAGGGGAGTTGCTCCTGGAACGAGGTCGATTCAGAATTCAACCTGTCTCTCTGGGGGTACTCCTGGAAGATCTTCGGGAAACACGTCCGGAAATTCACACGCTACCGGAATGTCTTGGATGTTAGTTTCTTCTTTGGTCTTGTCCACTATGTGGGCCAAGAACGCCAAATTGTTCTTTCGCAGGTGTTTTTGTGCCTTGATGCACGAGATGAGGCGAAGATTCGTACTGGGTTTATCTCCGTAAATTACTAGGGTTTCGTGATTTGGGAGACGAAGGCGAACGGCCTTCTCGTGGCACATAATCTCAGCATGGTGGGGGCTTAACCAATCCATGCCGATAATCACATCGAAACTCCTAATTGACACTGGCATCAGATCTATTCGTAAGACGTGTTGGTTAAGGGTTAGGGTACATCCAGCGTAGATTTCCCTAGTGGATTAGGTCTTCCCATTGGCCATTTCCACCGTATAGGTTTCATTTAGCTTTTGGGGTTGTTGTTTTAATAAATGTTTAAACTTCTCGCTTACGAAACTTCGCTCCGCTCCGGTATCAAATAAGATGCATGCATAAGTGTGGTTTAGGAGGAACGTACCGGTCACAACTGCGGGGTCCTGAACTGCATCACTCTGACCCATAGTCAGCATTCTTCCTGCTCCTCTGTTTCCTGAGTTGTTGTTGTTGTTAGGGCAGTCTCGACGGAAATGTCCCGTCCTTCCACACCCGAAACAGGTGTGGCTAGGCCCTGCGTTGTTGCCGCCGGCATTGGTGTTGTTGGTATTGCGGTGGTTGTTGTTGTTGTTCTGGTTGTTTCCCTGACTCTGGTTCTGAGAAGGATAAGTCCTGCAGAACTTTGCAGTGTGTCCCCTTCGGTTGCAACTGGTGCAATGGAACTCCCTACATTCTCCTTGGTGGTGGAAACCGCACTTGTTGCATTTGGGATGAGTGCCGGAATAGGGTCTTGAAGTATTTGAAGTAGCTGAGGCTGGAGCATGTGATGTGACTGGTACCGGCGCAGTGACAGCGTTAACTGCCACCGTTTGCTGCTTTTTAGAGGTCTCGGGACCCTGGCGCCCCTTCCTCTTGTTGTTCCATCCTTTCTTACCATCACTCTCCTTCTTCTTCTCAGTCTCTACAGGTTTCTCGCCCCTTTTGTGGTTATGATCATATAGCCTCTTTGCCAATCTCTTCGCACTGTCAAAAGTTTCAGGGTTCGCAGCTATCACATTCCCTTGAATGGGGGATGTCAGTCCCCAAATGAATCGTTCAATCTTCTTCCCCTCTGATGTGATCATACCCGGGCACAACAGAGATAGTTCGCTGAATCTCGATATGTAAGCATCGATGTTCCCATTCTGCACCGTGAGATTCCATAGTTCCTGCTCCATCTTCCGTATTTCGCCTCGGGGGCAGTACTCAGCCGTCAACATCTCTTTCATCTCTGCCCAGGGAATAGAGTTGGCGACAGGGAGTGTCATAGCTTCCACATGACCATTCCACCAAGTGAGTGCTTGGTCCACAAAAGTGCAGGCCGCGAACTTCACCTTCATCTGCTCGGGGCACTCGCATATCTCGAATACCGACTCTACCTTCTCAATCCATCGCTTTAGGGCGATCACTCCTCCGGTACCGTTGAAAGTTCGGGGTTTAGCGTTCGCAAAATCCTTGTAGGTGCACGTTTTAGTGAGCCCTTGGTTCGTCCCGTTGTTCGAACTTCCGGAGCCTTGACCATTGCCTCCTCCGTTGTTTCCTCGGTGAAGTTGTGCCATAGCTGCCGTGACCGCAGCAGACACGGCTGCCTGGAAAGCAGTGGAGTCAACTTCCGGCGGGGTTGGTTCGGGATTTCCGCGAGTAGCTGGGCGAGGCATCTTTCTGTCATGAAACGGAAAGATGTTGAGTGTACGTGGTTTCGGTGAGGTTATGATCCTACTAACTATGTGTAGGGTACGAACCTAAGCATTACTATCATCAAGCATACAATCATAACACCTCAACACATAACAACTGAGAATATCATAGCAAAACACACAAAAGTTTATTAATATTATCCGTGTTTAGTACAAGAAAATTTGCTCGTAGGAGCATACATAAGTAACGCTAATCCGACAGCATAACGGCTCCATGAGTAGTGTAGTCACTTAAACATAGAGCCGGAGTACATAACATAGTTACTAATATCCTACTATGATAAGTCTATCCCTAACCGCGATGAGCTGCGTCAGGAGGTGGTGCCGAAGTCATATGCCGAAATGTTGTGCCAGTAGCTGCGCCATCTCTGCCATGTCTCCTATAACCTCATCCCTCTCATGCTCTGCTTGCACTGCCCGAGCCTCCATAGCATACAGCTGTTGTCGCAGTGCAGCGATCTCAGCTTCGAGGGAACGGTTCTCTCTTGGGGGGTTCACTGGTGGGGCAGGGTGATCTGGTTGTGCCTCGTCCTCGCATGGCGGGATGGGGTCCTGGTCCCCGACCCGGCCGTCTTCGTCGTCATCGTCGAGCTCTCCAAATTCGTAGTCAGTGTCTACGTATTCGTCGGGTCCGACATCGTGTGCTTCGCCTGGATTCCCTTCTGGCTCATCCACAAGCATCCCGTGAGCTACTAAGGCCTGATGAAACTGGATACCCTGCTGCTCCTCCTCGGGCTCCTCCTCCTCCTCTAGCCACCCATTGTTTCCCTGATTGGGGAAGTAGGGGTCTCCCGGGTGATGAAAACCAGCCATGCTGTCTGCGCGAGTACGTAATTATGCTACATTATTCCTAGGGTACTATGACTATTACACAGACTAAGCAAATATTCTCTTTTTGAGTGATAGAGGGTAAAATTTTTAGGTTCCCTGGCTATTCCGATCTCATCAAGACATGTGTTAGCTTTACCTTGGAGAGAATGTAGTTGATCAGGCTACATTCACTCCTTGGTATCACTAAGAACAGTCCCGAGTTAACCGAGATACCAGCATTATGGTGTTTGATTCAGCGTTAGGTCCTTACTCCTAATGCAAGCAAGTGTGTTTTATTTACTTGTTCTGTTCAGAGTTATGTTAGTCCCTCTTTTTGGTTTATAGTTGCATATCAATGTATGGCTCGACATGCTAGTTCACTATAAACAAAGCTCTGATACCAACCTGTCACACCCCCGAACCAGACGGCGGAAACGTCCGGGGGCTGTCGTGACTCAATTGAATACCACAACATTGAATATATATGAAACAAAACAACATTCGTCACCATTCATCAACATAGTACAACCAGTAGTGTTTACATGTCATACATTGTTTAAGACATTACATTCCTAAAAATTAATTTGTTCGATTCATACAAAAATAAACTGCAACCGTCACTGAGTATGATTTCCCTTGATTCACTGGTTCCCTGAGAATACAAGTATTTTGAAAAACGTCAACATATGAAATGTTGGTGAGTTCATAAGTAGTGTTTGAAATCGAATGTTTGTATTGTTTGAAAAACCACCAGAAAATCCGATATTTTCTGAAAAGATAAGCTTTTGAAAACGTTTGTGAAGATCCATAGGTATGCTTGTTTGTTTCTATACTTGTAAAAAAAAATGTTCATTGAAGATGTATGCGTTTCAAATCTGTATGTAATAAAAACCCTAGGGAAACCCGATGTTCCCCTAGTTCTTTTGGAATCCATTAAGTTGCGTTGAAACCATTACGAAAATAGCAGTGTCAGTCCCAGGCGACGTTGGAAGGTTCTCGAGCAATGATTATTTACTACAAACCCGCATTACACAAACGCCCAGTTTATAGTTATACTAACGAACCCGAAGGCGTCGTCCGTACTAATCACGTTATCCAATCGCCCGGACTAAGTGTAGTCCCACATCCGAAGAGAAAGAGGTCACGAAGACCCCGGTAACTCCATTAGCCGGTTGGGGATAAAATGTACGAGGGGTCCCCGACCCGCCTCGCATGAAATGTAGACTTTACTAGCAATACCAAAGGACCCTTGGGGACCAGTAGTATACAAGCCATTGAAAGTCCATTTACGTCGTGTCGGATCGGTGAAACCCAACACTCCGTAAAAAAAAATGTCTTCGGGCCTTAAGATCAGGTCATTGGGCTAGCTAGGCTCAACGAACAAGATTTTACACTTGTGGGGCCCAAAGATGGTGCGTAGACGTCTGTGCACACTCGCATGTATATGTATTACCAATCATTATTTGTATGTATCGAAGAGTTAGTAGTTGTAGATTTCCATTGGCTCGAGACCGAGCCAATTCGTTTAACAACGACTTTTGGTATTGTAATGAGTTGTATTTCGTTGATATTCGAGGTGTCATTATTTGGTCAGATTGTACATATTGAATTAGCCTTGAAATATTTCTGTTTTCAGCCCCTCAGTATTTGTAAAATTTACATTTTTAACCCTTTTATTGCAATATTTACCGGTTTGGTCCTTAAACTATTTTTCTTGACATTTTAACACCAAAAATTATTGAAATTAATATTTTTCAGCATATTTTTCATAGAAAACAGTTTAAGTCCCTGAAAATGCAGTTTTTCTCGGTTTTAGCCCATCTTTTCGCAATTTTGACAATTTTGGCCCAAATTGGAAAATTTTTGCAACTTTGGTCCTTTTTAAATTTAAAAAGCATTTTAAACCTTTGAAAAGGATTTGGAACACTTATAGTCCACTGTTTTACAGAAAGTTACAGTTTTGGCCCTCCAAAACAGAAAAATTCGCATAATGGGCCTTATTGGGCCGAAATTTTCATTTTTAGCCCATTAAGCTTGGAATTTATGTTTTTAATCCCCTAAATGAGTATATTTCCAGAAATTTATTTATAGAAACTGTTTTGGCACACTTCATCCATCAGAATCTGTGAAATGTCAATTTGGGCCCTTATTTTTGCATTTTTCACATTTTAGGCCCAAAATTTGTGTTTTTAACCCAAAGAAAATTATTACTAAACCACTTAGCCATTTTTCTTGAAGCACTTTGTGTTTAGAAATATATTTGAAGCTAAAATCATTTAACACAAGATATATCTCGGTTTTGATGGGTTTTAAGGCTAGATCCAACATAAAAACACATAAAAGCATACATATAAGCATGGAAATCATACAAGGCATACAAACACATATAGATCTACACTTTCACTTGTATTCCCCCCCCCCCACAAAACTCATAAAAACAGAAAATAGGGGTATGAATCTCACCTTGGGGTGTTGACTCGGTTTTTGGAAGAAAAGATGGAAGAAAAATGAAGTGTTTTTGGCCTTGGCTCCCTTTGATGAAGATCTTGAGTTTTGAGATGATTCTAGGGTGTAAGATCACGATTTTTGTATAGATTAGGGAAGGATTTTGATAACAAAAGAATTTAAACCATAGATCTATGCATAATCTTACCTTAGATGAAGAATATTGTAGAGATTTCCTCTTGAAAGCTTCCTAGAACTCGAGATTTTGGAGAGGGAAGAGGAAGAAGTCTTGAGTGAATTTTAGAGAGAGTTTGTGAGTGTTTTGTGTGTGTGTGGTGTTGCTCTCGGCCAAACAAGAAAGAAGAGGGAGGGAAGAATGGAAGTGATCTTTGAAGTGAAATGCATGGAGAAATGAGAAAATGCATGGATATCCTATGGGTAAAGATGAGGTGTCACTTGAAAGTCAACTCCTTCTTGGGTTTGGGCCTTGGGCCGAGAATGGGAAGGAAAAAAAAAAGATTTTTGGGCTTTTTGCTCCTAAGCCCAATATTAGTGTTAATTAGGGTGTGTTTTAAGCTTAAGAGAATGTAGTAGGATTTTTATGTTTTTCTTGAACTAGTTTTAGGTTTCTCATGTACCAAAGCTCTTAATCCATTTCATTCTAGGCCCAACATGACCTAAAAGGTTAAAATAATAAGTGTAGGTCCAATTAGAGTCCAATTAGGGCTCTAAGCCCATGATAGTCTAATTGGAAGCTTATTGGCCCATTTGGATCCAATAAGGAAGTTCTAGCCTAAATTAGACTTAATAAAAACTTCTAGGGTCTCCAATTGTTTGATGACTATTTGTAGTACTTGCATGATGTATTTGATTGAAGTTTTTGATTCACATTAACTTGAATATATAGATTACATGGCCCAAAATTTACAGTTGTGACAGATATACACTACACTAGTACATATAATACATACACACTATAACATAAATGTGAGGCACTACTTCGGGCATGGCATTTGTCATGGATCGTCTTGTAACCAGAGTCTTTGTAGGGAGAGCGTGGATTCGTGTATAGATCTATATTGGACTGACCGTCCTACACCTTGCTACTAGCTACAGTGGGACCTACAGGTCTTCGGGTGATGAATGTCATACCATTTCGACGTCTTCATGCGTCGTGTTTTACTAGTTCGATCAAGTATGGTTACAATTAAATCACATTATACCTCAATTAACAATTGGATTAAGGTAGTTAATACAGTAGTAGTTACTATAACATAAAACTACAGTACTTGATTATTTCCCCATTACATTTACTTGTGATCTTCACATAAACAATAATTTACTAACTATATTTTACTAATGATAGTCACATTTGGGAGGAATACTCACTCTTACAATGAACAAACACTCAGCACACTTGATGCCTTGGTAGGATGCTACTTTTAGTAGAAAATATAGGATTTTTTGAGGGATACAAACAATTACTACAAACATTTACAAACTCATACATTCGAATACTTACAAACATTTTCATACAAATAGTGTCACTAAAATGCTTATGAACTCACCAGCTTTAAAGCTGATAAACTCTTTCAAAATAACTTGTATTCTCAGGTCGTCAGTAGACATGTACCGAGGCCAACTTTTGAGAAGATGGAGCACTTTCAAGACTCATCTTTTATTTTGATTCTTATTTTGGTGTCTTATAATCTGTATAGAACACTTTTGTATTAAAATACATTATTAATGCAATTGATGATGTTGTTTGCTTGTTTACTATTATTTTGTGATGTGATACTGTAAATGATGTCCTCCGCCCCAGAATGTTTCCGCCGTTCCGGTTTTGGGGTGTGACACATAATCGTGTTGAACAACAACAATTTCCTTGTTTATATCCTCCCCAAGTTCTTGAAGTTTTAAATTTACATCCTCTTGAATTTTATTGACATCTTAAATAAACAAGACGTGACTTTCCTTTGCTACATCGTTAAGGTCTTTTAGATCAGAGGCAAAAGTGGATAACAGATTCTTCACCCTCTTCTCATTATTGCGATCAACATCTTGAATAACATCATACAAATGATTTTCTTGACGTTTAAGAAACAGTTCAACTTCCAGGCTAGACAAAAAATGTTTGTCGCCATCTTCTTGAGCTTGTAAAAGTGAATTGAGTTTCCGATTAAGAATTTTGAATTGTTTCCCTATAAGAATCATACTATCTGGAATATCCTCCTCCTCTTGATCAAACTGAATATCAACATAGGTGCCATCAAAAACATCCTCATCACCATCAGTTGGGGTTTGAACTTCTTCATTAGGGATAGGTGGATCGGTGGATTGGGAAGAAAATAAGGAAGTAAAAGTTTGATCAAGAATATTATCGAATGCGGGTGAGTGGGTAACAATTGGTGTAGACACAAATGGAGGTAAGGAAGTTGAAGTGTCTATAGTGGAAGTATTGTAGGTAGAAGAAACAATAATAGAAGTACCTTGATCATGTGAAGTTTCGAAAGTGGATATCAAAGGTAGAGAAACAACAAGTTGTTCTAGTGTAGAAACTTATGTAGAAACAACAGATGTGATGACAAGAACAGTTGTTTCGACATTTGATTTGGCTGGAGAGTTTGGCACAGGAGAATTCCGAAGTACTTCCTCTTCAGTAGACTCATCATTGATCACGAACTTTCGAAGTTTCTTCTTCCTCTTCTTCGAAATATGGTTTTCCATGTCTTCCGCTTTTCGTTTCTTTGTAGATTGAAAAATGGAATAGGAACTTCACGAATCACTAGACCTTTTCGTGTAACATGTGGCTTGCGAACCATGGAAGGATAAAAACTAGGAGACCTTTCAGAGGAACTTCTTGATTTATGAGCTTTTTTTAATACGCTTGAACACTCCAGTTTTCGAAGAAACAATTTCCTTGCAATGTTAGGACACTACTCTGCATCATCTTCAATTGTTTTTGGGAAATTATACTTAAAAAATTCATCTTTTGCCTCTTCATTGGGTACACAGGAGGCTTGATTTCTTGAATGCCAAACAGAAAATTCCAGATACACAGGAGGCTTGATTTCTTGAATTCAGTTATCTTGGTAAGAGTCAGCTGATAACCTATCTCATTGAACATATGCAACACATGTTCATTCATAACCTTATAGAAAGGTGGAGAATTAGGATCTTCAAGAATCTGACATAACAACTTCTTGGAAAGATGAAACTTCTTGTCATTAATCAGATTAAACATAATGACGTCCATTATTTTGCTATAAGTGGCAGTAGATCATGTAAGTGAAATCCATTTCACCGGAACTGCAAAGGAACTAAAAATTGCAGTTTTCAACACAAAATGTTGTAATGACATGATCAACATCTTTAACTCCCATGGATAAACCGAAACAACCCTATCAACTTGATAATTTGTACTTTGGATCTTCATGATTGGCTGAGAAGATACGTCTTCAGCGGTTTGAGATGGTTCAGCACCAGTATCATGATTTGATATGAGTAGGGTTTGTAGAATGATGAAGAAGACAAAGAGTTCTTTTGCGATTTGGTGATATTTAGAAAGTGTAACCATGGAATGAACCCCTTATACCCTTTTTATATGTGACCCTTGGGTTTTGAATTTGAAGGGGGTTCAGCATTAAATGACATCTGACGTGTCACCTAGAAAATTGCACCCATACGTCGATAATATAGCCATGCGTGACAAAGTGATGATCACTTTTCCTTGAAAATCGGAATGGAATACAAAACGTCACATCAGTCATCATGTTAACGTGCCCCAAGAGAATGAGAACCGTAAAAAACCTTCAGAATGGAAGTTAGGCTCTTTCACCTCGTGAGCGCCAGACTTTCGAAATCATCAACCTGCATTGGTAATACTCAGAACCTCAAGGATTTCATGAGTGCAGTGTGCCAATGAAAAAGATAAGAGACAAAATAAGAAAATCTGGATATGTGGTGTCGAAAAACTATAATTTCGACATAAAGGCAAATAAATTCTGGGCAAAGGTTACTTCACTAATCATCAAGAGAGATGATCAACTGCTTGTATGGTTTCCCGTGAATTACAATCGAATACTTGTAAAGAAGTATCGAAGGGTATCTTTTTAAACATACTTCAAGGGTGGTTTATGATTTTGTTACTATTGGATAAGGTGTCTAAGTCCATAACTTATTTGGTATATACTTGACCCGACCCAGCATGGTCCATTTGGGTTGCACTTCACCCGAACTATTTATGGATAATTTTATGAGAGTTATACACATAGGTTTATTAATATATTATAAGTTATAATATATTAATATGAAGTTATGTTATTTAATAAGTCTTAGTCTTAAATTAATTATGAATTAATTTAGAGATTAAAAGGAAGACTAATTAGATTGTGGGCTATTGGTTTTATATGTTGTGGGCTAACACTCATTTGTTAATGGGCTAGGCTTGTATGGAAGTCCATGGATGATCCATGGAGCTTTTAAGCCATGGATCCTTGGAAAAGGAAAAGTCATGGGTTATTAGGGTTTCACCCTAATCATGTACACTATATAAGCATGCTTATGTTGCATGAAATAGCCACTAGTGTCACTAGAGTATGTGTGTTTGTGTGTGGCCGATTTTATAAATGTGTATACACTCTCTCAAAGTTTTCCAAGACTTTGTTGTGATTTGTGATTCCATTTGAGGCATTCACACTATTGGTGCTTGGCCCTCAAACTCCTTAGGAATCAAACTCATCATCAAAAGGTATGTAATCTCATCTAATTCTTTTATGTTTAAAAGTACCCCATGCCATGTTAGATAGGTTATGAACCTTGGAAAATTATTATTTTTTCATGTATTTAGACAAACATAGATCCAAGGTTTATTAGGGTTGCATGCACACTTAGGAAGTGTTAGATTGCTCAAAACCCAACAGTTACATATCATCACTTAACATAAGGATGAGTAACTGTAATCAAAATTAGTTGTATGACTAGTATAGTCAGTGACAAGTAGGATTTCGAAAAACTTTTTGAAGTGACTTGATAATGACTAATACTCACACGGAAATCATATTCAAGAAAACAAAACATCAGCTGGATCCTGTTAGGTAACAAATGTCGTGGGATTTGAACATTTGATAAAGACCACTCAAAATGACAGAATATGATTTGGAGTATTGAAAATGGGTATAGAAACAAGTGTTTCGTTAAGTCTGGAACAAAGTTCCCCGTCAATTCCTTAAAATGGTTTGACATTTAGGGTTTCACTTCCATCACAGTCTCATGATGTTAGATCGTAAACATAGAGTTTTGATATGTCTAGATCCTAATTGGTTTATACACACATTAAGGCTTCCAAAACACACATTGAGTCAAAGGAGTCTTAGGTCAACATGCTGCAGCATGCTTCTAGGGACATCCTAACTAGTACAAATATTTTCGAGAATATACCTGACCCTAGAATTGGAAGCATGAACCACTAATGATCTTCACTAAAAGTGGCAGGAACAGATTGAAATACAAACACTAAACTAACAAGAAAATGGTTTTGTTGTTTTTGATTTTTCGAAAATTAAAGTCAAAACAAAAGTAAAATCTTTGTGTAGTTTTTGATTTTTCGAAACTTAAAACAAAACAGAAGTAAAATCTTTTTGATCTTTTTGATTTTTTCGATACTTAAAAATAAAACAAAAGTAACATATTTTTGGAGTTTTTTTATTTTTCGGAATTTTTTTTTTCGAAAATAAGAAAAATAAATGTACCAATCTTGCGAAGACTTCTCATTATAGCCATTCACCATGATGTCGAAAGTGAAGCTTATCAAACCGTTGACTGTGAATAGTAACCGTTGTCTTCAACAGCTGTCCTCCTTTTTCACCTTCTTATTCTTTCGAATCAGATCCAAGAACCGAACATCCTTCAATCATTCCTTATCCTGCCAAAATTCGAACAAATGATTTTTCATATAAAGGTTTTGTAAAAATATCAGCAAGATGATCAGTGGTTTTTACAAAATGAAATTGAATATTTCCTTCTCAACTTGATCTTTAATGAAATGATAACGAAGAGCAATATGCTTTGCTTTTGAATGTTGTAAGTCCCTAATTTGCCCGTGTATCAGTCAGATCCGTTTGATGGTGCGGAATCCCGATCAAACGGATGATGTAGGATCAAAAATAGAAGAGAAGGAGAAGAAGAATTAATATGAATCTTGTATGTATTGATATGAATTATAATCCGGATACAAAAGATTCACACAAAATGCTCTCTGGCCGTAAACTACTTCGTGTTCATCAATTCATCAATCTCTACTCCTCACCCTAACACCTCTATTTATACATGTTGGATATGGGCCGGAAACAAATGGGCCGTAAATGAGTTTACGGCCGTAAGGTGTTTATGGCCGTAAAATCGACCGTAAACTAGACCGAAATTACTCCTCAATTATTACACAAAAATACAATGCCCAGAAAAGTAAAGTATAAACCATATTTTGACCCAACAATCTCCCCCTTGGTTTATAGCTTTCTTTTCTTAATGACCCAACAAGCTCCCCCTAAAAAGTAGCTGACTTTCTTGATAATCTTCATTGGGAACTTGGCTTCAGCATTAACCTTCGATTTCTTCACAGCATCAGGATGAACATATGAATCTTCAATGAATGACTTCATCTTGAGCACTTGAGGTTTTCTTCAGAATTTGGCATTGAACGCACATTGGGTGAGGAGGCTTGACGTACTGATTCTTGAAAGATAACGCTTTCAGCTTGAGAATCTTCAGATAGAACACCAGAGAGAACAAATCTTCTAGATCACTTCAGCAAGTTCATAGATAGCAGCAGACTGATTGAGGAGGCTTCAATGCAATCCGTCACATATTCTTCAATTGCAGCTTCACCTTGCTTCTGGGGTTGAAGGATTGAATGTTGAAAGAATAATCTTCATTTCTTGCTCCTTCGAATGAGAATTCTTCGATGCTCACGGACGAGGCTTTGGCTCAGAAATCTTCAACACAAACTCCATGAGTTTTATCTATACCTAAAATCACTATTCAAGACAAAAACAAAACTAAAAGAAAAATTAGCACACAAATTAAAATAGAAACAAAAATATTTTTGTAATTTTTTTTATTTTTCCGAACAAGAAATAAAACAGAAATAACACTATTTTGGATTTTTAATTTTTCTGATTTTTCTTTCATTTTTGAATTTTTTTGATTTTTTTTTAATTTTCATTATTTCTAGTTTTTTTAATTCTCCCCTAATATTTAAATTAGAAGAAACTATGACAAATTTAACAAAAATAAAAATGATATCTAACTTTAAAAGAGATTTGGGATGAAAGTTTTTAGACAGCCTTTATCCACTTGTCGGTACCTTCCATATTCACATCTTTGTCTGGTCGATCGTCGGTATTGTTGTCCACTTAAACACGAATAATTGTGACAGATTTAGGACATACTATTTGTTACAAGACAAGGTGAACTTAAGTTCCTAGTATTTATATCTGATCCTAATTTCTTAGATACTATATCTTAAGGTCCATTCATTTGACAACGACCAGGGATATTGTTGTCCACCTAAATTGAGCAGCGAGATCTATAGACAATCTGTATGAGTTCAATTTTTAAGTGTACTGGAACGTGTTTCCCGTTTCCTGATATGCCCTAGCCATCAAGAACTTCCAGAGTACTCCTTACACCGGGTGAGCAGACAACCATTCAGAGAGAGAAAAGATACAGAATTCTATTGCTAACTACTTCAGAGGGGTTGAGGAGAAGAAGGTTGCATATGCTGTGTACCAGGTCGGATTAGAAGTCGCGCAAAGGAGACAGCATATGGCTAACAGATGAGAAGTATTTCACACACACACACACACACACACACACACATATATATATATATATATATATATATATATATATATATATATATATATATATATATCTTGCAGAGAAATAGAGTTGCATATGTTGTGTACCAGGTCGGATTGGAGGTCGCGCAAAGGAGACAACATATGGCTAACAGACAGATAGAAAGAAAACGATTTTCTACAGACCTAATTTATCGGAATTTACCAGTCGCCCCATCCAACCGGAATTAAGGACGGAATCCGCACATCGAGGAAAAGTTAAACCACGGTTCCAAGTACGGGTTCAATTAATGTGACGAGTAGATTCCCATATATATCTCCCTGCTCAAACTATCCGAGCGTCGTATTGTCAGGCTGAACGTATCTAACTAGGTCAAGATTTGTCAAGTCTATAAATTTCCTAAGTTCAGCTCTCCCTAGTCAAGTCCATTTAAAAATTTTTGTGCCTACCGACGCATCAAGTCAGAGCATAGACCCATCAACTTCGGGTACGTTACGTAGACTCAGGTTGCCTGTTATCACTTGATAATATCACTTCCGAAAACATCACCCTCAAACACAGACTCATAACCAATATATTTTTTTATTTTCTGATTTTCTTATGTTTTTGGATTTTTTTTTTAAATTTTCTAATTTTTGTTTTGTTTTTATTTCTCCCCCTAAATTTATGCATAGGAGAGAAACGAAAGCAAATGCGCAAATTTAAACTATCCTAAAACAAAAATTAGTCTTTAAAGCGAATCAGGCTAAGAAAAACTTAGGAGTATAGAGAAGAAAGCGCAAACCGTAAATCACCGATTGAATCTGCATCTAGAAGGTCTGAGAACAGCACACGTAATCTCAGAATAGATCCAAAAATTCTTCATATCATTAAGCATTAACCCCGTGTGATCCCTTCTTTCCTTTCCCGCAAAGGACACATACTCTCGAACAAAATTCTGAATGTTGTACAGTTGAGAGATGCCTCCTATCATGTGCCTGGAACAACCACTACCAACAAATCGAAGTCTGATGATATGCCTCCATAGCTGCTCTGACACATAGCGGGATTAGTTGGTCTTTGGAACCCAGTCCATTTTGAAACTTGGTCGACCTTTTTCATCCTTGCACGGTACTCTCTCCCATGACATATCCTGCTTGTCACAAACAGAAGATGTAGAAACGTTAGAAGCATTAGGAATTTTGGGAGTTTGAGCCTTCGGAACCCATTTGTAGTTGGGTTTAACCAATTTCTTTTTCGATCCGATGGGAGGCTCAGTACTTGATTTGGAACTTGAAGCCGACTGCCGAGATGACTTTGACCTAACTGGTCTTGGCTTCACAGGAGCATCTCTTGGACTGGGCTTGTTGGTCGGCATTTCCTTCTTGCCCTTAGGATTCGGATTCTTGGCCTTAGGAGTTGAATTCTTGGCCTTCTGCGCGTTCCAGTCGTGAATATCTGAACGTAACCTTGAGGGGTATCTTTTGGAGTGTCTCCCTCTTGACGCGTTCTGCCAGCCTTGTGCGTAGTAGGGAACATACGCGCGATTAGGACAATTTCTGGCAATGTGTCCAGGTGTTTTACAGTGAAAACATGTCCTTTTCTTCACTGTGGAGTTGTCTCTTCCTACCCCTGGTGGCATATCCTTGCCTTGTCTCTTGCTTTTCCCATATGTACACTTACAACAGGCACTTTGTTGCGCTGGAATTGGAGGCCTATATTTCTCAACGGCAGGTTGAGCAGAAGCAGCAGATTTAGAGTTCAAGGGGTTGTTGGTTTGTTCAGAAGAACTCTCCTTGTTCTCATCCTCTGCTACTTTACCTGCACATGTAACAGAAACATCAATATTTTCAACATTAATAACCCCTCCTGACACAAATCCAGCTGGTTTCCCGTATTTAAGATGTGCCTCCCTGTTAATTTCTTCTTGTTTCATAGGGATGGATGTGTAGTTATGATTGTAAGGAGGAGGTACACTATCATACCCTAGACCCTTGCTTTGATTTTCTTTGAATTTTAACTGGGTCTCATATAAGGACTCGACTGTGTGACTTGACGCAGTATAATTTTTGAAACTGACATCTGTTTTTCCACACTTAATTTTTAAAGCGTCAAGTTCTTCAGTTACAGCAGCAAGTTGACTCTTAACATAATCATAATTTTCACACTTGTTGCTGTACTCTTCCTGAAGTTTTCTAAAGTCCTTGGTTTTTGCTTCTAACTCGGCCTTCAGGGGTTTTTGTCCTTTCCTGAGTTGATATCCTTCATATCTCAGGTCTTCAACTTCTCTTTTGAGTATATCAATTTTTTCTCGAAGAAATTTAATCGTGGCTTCACAAGCTGGAGAACATGTAACTTTAGTGACCGGAATACTTTCAGAACGCATTGTTTCTCTACACTTCAAAACATCAAGTTCTTGAATTACATTAGCAAGACTAAGATGATTGAGATCTTTTGTCTTCTTGATGATAGCCACGTTCATATCCCACGATTTCGGAAGTGAATTTAATAGCTTCTTGTTTATCTCAGATTTGGACACGAAGATCCCAGCTATATTCATCTCAGTAGTGAGTGTGGTAAATCGTTGCAACTAAGCTTCCAGGGTTTCTCCAGGGATATAATCGAACATGTTGAAATTTTGCCTTAATGTCTCCTTACGACTCTCTTTCATGATTTCAAAATCCCTTGTAGACCTTAAAATCGAATAAAAAGCACAACTAGAAACTAAGATAAAAATTAAACGTCAAACTTAAAATGCCTCTTTTTTTTTTGTTTTTGTTTTTTTTTTTTGTTTTTTTTTTTAAAACAACCTTAAAGGTCAAAAATAAAAATTAAACTAAAAAAGAGTCAAACCGAAAAGCTAAGTTTGAAAGTTTAAAAGTCAAAGTTTAAAGTCAAAGGTCAAACTTGAAAGTCAAACTGAAAAGTTAAATTGAAAATTTAAAAAAATTAGAAAAATTCAAAGTTTAAAGTTAAAGGTTAAACTTGAAAGTCAAAGTCAAAATTTGAGGTTAAAAGTTAAAAAAAATAAAATTATATATATTTTTTATTATTATTTTAATTATTGTTATTTTTTTTTTTTATTAAATTTTGGATGAAAAAAGATTTTTAAAATAAAAGGAAATTGATTTTTGGGTTAAAAGTGTCAAAATTCGGAAGTTGGAAGCACTAGAGAGTGTTTAAGTTTAAAATATGGGAGGGAAGGAACAAGAGATCTGTTGGAGGAGTTAGCTAAGAGCGCTGACAATTTACAGAAAGGATCTGGGTTCAATCCGTGCTGCCTTCAAAGTTGTTCCCTTTTTATTGAGGCGCTGAGGTTGCTGTAGCCGAGCCGAGCCGATTCTTCAAGCCGCTAAGCCACCGAGCCGAGAACTTCCGACCGAGCCGCAAACTCCAGTGTCCGAGCCGAGCCGCAAATACCGGAAACCCTAGCCGTAAACGGGAATCCGCCACCGGCCGTGAACTGTTTCCGGCCGTAAACTCTTCCAGATTACGTGAAAATCAGCGATTTTTCGACTTTGAAGCTCCAAAACTCAATCAAAAACCTTTTTTTATGAAAAACACAAAGAACAAACCCCCCTTATTTTTGCGAGATCTATCCAAAAACGCAAAAATATTTCGAAAGTAAGATAAATAATGCCCCAAATAGAGTTTACGGCCCAAGAACTCGGTGTTTACGGCCGTAAGCTTGGACCGTAAACACAAAATATTCGATTTTTGGATGAAACAATAAATCCTTTTGACTGATACAACTTGGCTCTGATACCAATTGTAAGTCCCTAATTTGCCTGTGTATCAGTCAGATCCGTTTGATGGTACGGAATCCCAATCAAACGGATGATGTCATAAAAAATAAGAAGAGGAGAAGAAGAATAATATGAATCTTCGTATGAATTGATATGAATTAAGATCCGGATACAAAAGATTCACATACAATGCTTTCTAGTTCTCTCTGGCCGTAAGCTCTCTAGTTCATCAATCATCAATCTCTACTCCTCACCCTAACACCTCTATTTATACATGTTGGATATGGGCCGGAAACAAATGGGCCGTAAATGAGTTTACGGCCGTAAGGTGTTTATGGCCGTAAAATCGACCGTAAACTAGACCGAAATTACTCCTCAATTATTACACAAAAATACAATGCCCAGAAAAGTAAAGTATAAACCATATTTTGACCCAACAATCTCCCCCTTGGTTTATAGCTTTCTTTTCTTAATGACCCAACAAGCTCCCCCTAAAAAGTAGCTGACTTTCTTGATAATCTTCATTGGGAACTTGGCTTCAGCATTAACCTTCGATTTCTTCACAGCATCAGGATGAACATATGAATCTTCAATGAATGACTTCATCTTGAGCACTTGAGGTTTTCTTCAGAATTTGGCATTGAACGCACATTGGGTGAGGAGGCTTGACGTACTGATTCTTGAAAGATAACGCTTTCAGCTTGAGAATCTTCAGATAGAACACCAGAGAGAACAAATCTTCTAGATCACTTCAGCAAGTTCATAGATAGCAGCAGACTGATTGAGGAGGCTTCAATGCAATCCGTCACATATTCTTCAATTGCAGCTTCACCTTGCTTCTGGGGTTGAAGGATTGAATGTTGAAAGAATAATCTTCATTTCTTGCTCCTTCGAATGAGAATTCTTCGATGCTCACGGACGAGGCTTTGGCTCAGATGTCTTCAACACAAACTCCATGAGTTTTATCTATACCTAAAATCACTATTCAAGACAAAAACAAAACTAAAAGAAAAATTAGCACACAAATAAAAATAGAAACAAAAATATTTTTGTAATTTTTTTTATTTTTCCGAACAAGAAATAAAACAGAAATAACACTATTTTGGATTTTTAATTTTTCTGATTTTTCTTTGATTTTTGATTTTTTTTTTAATTTTCATTATTTCTAATTTTTTTAATTCTCCCCTAATATTTAAATTAGAAGAAACTATGACAAATTTAACAAAACTAAAAATGATATCTAACTTTAAGAGAGATTTGGGATCAAAGTTTTTAGACAGCCTTTATCCACTTGTCGGTACCTTCCATATTTTCACATCTTTGTCTGGTCGATCGTCGGTATTGTTGTCCACTTAAACACGAAAAATTGTGACAGATTTAGGACATACTATTTGTTACAAGACAAGATGAACTTAAGTTCCTAGTATTTATATCTGATCCTAATTTCTTAGATACTATATCTTAAGGTCCATTCGTCTGACGACGACCAGGGATATTATTGTCCACCTAAATTGAGCAGCGAGATCTATAGACAATCTGTATGAGTTCAATTGTTAAGTGTACTGGAACGTGTTTCCCGCTTCCTGATATACCCCAGCCATCAAGAACTTCCAGAGTACTCCTTACACCAGGTGAGCAGACAACCATTCAGAGAGAGAAGAGATACAAAATTCTATTGCTAACTACTTCAGAGGGGTTGAGAAGAAGAAGGTTGCATATGCTGTGTACCAGGTCGGATTAGAAGTCGCGCAAAGGAGACAGCATGTGGCTAACAGATGAGAAGTATTTCACACATGTATTTCACACAAACACACACACACACACACACACATATATATATATATATATATATATATATATATATATATATATATATATATATATATATATATATATATATATATATATATATATATATCCTGCAGAGAAATAGAGTTGCATATGTAGTGTACCAGGTCGGATTGGAGGTCGCGCAAAGGAGACAACATATGGCTAACACACAGAAAGAAAGAAAATGATTTTCTACATACCTAATTTATCGGAATTTACCAGTCGCCCCATCCAACCGGAATTAAGGACGCAATCCGCACATCGAGGAAAAGTTAAACCACGGTTCCATGTACGGGTTCAATTAATGTGACGAGTAGATTCCCATATATATCTCCCTGCTCAACGTATCCGAGCGTCATATTGTCAGGCTGAACATATCTAACTAGGTCAAGATTTGTCAAGTCTATAAATGTCCTAAGTTCAACTCTCCCTAGTCAAGTCCATTTAAAATTTTTCGTGCCTACCGACGCATCAAGTTAGAGCGTAGACCCTTCAACTTCGGGTACGTTACGCAGACTCAGGTTGCCTGTTATCACTTGATAATATCACTTCCCAGAACATCTCCCTCAAGCAGATTTCATAACCAACATATTTTTTTTTTTATTTTATGATTTTCTGATGTTTTTGGATTTTTTTTTTAAATTTTCTAATTTTTGTTTTTGGATTTTTAATATATTTTCTGATTTTCTGATGTTTTTGGACCGTAAACACAGAATATTCGATTTTTGGATGAAACAATAAATCCTTTTGACTGATACAACTTGGCTCTGATACCAATTGTAAGTCCCTAATCTCTACTCCTCACCCTAACACCTCTATTTATACATGTTGGATATGGGCCGGAAACAAATGGGCCGTAAATGAGTTTACGGCCGTAAGGTGTTTACGGCCGTAAACTCGGCCGTAAACTAGACCGAAATTACTCCTCAATTATTACACAAAAATACAATGCCCAGAAAAGTAAAGTATAAACCATATTTTGATCCAACAAATGTTGCATAGGATTGTGACAAATGCGTATAGCAGTTTGTGAATCACAATATAAAGGAATTTTCTTCATATTAATTGCATAATCACGCAATTGACTTTGAATCCAAATGATTTGAGAAGTAGAAGCTACAGTCGTATTCTACATCTGTCGTCGAAATCGAAACACATGTTTGTTTCTTCGATTGCCAGCTCACAAACTTCCCATCAAGTAATTGACATCCACCACTTGTACTTTCACGATCTAAATTGCAACCCCCAAGTCAGCATCTAAAAATGCTTGAATAAAGAATCTAGTTTTTGAAGGATACCATAATTGCACATAGAAAACATGATATCAGGTCGACTAGTTGTAAGGTAAAGTAACAAACCTATCATGCTGCTGTACAACGTGATGTCAACAATAGGTTTGTCTAATGATTGACTCAGCTTCGGTCCGACCACCATTGGTACTATAAGCTTTTCATAATTTGTCATGCCAAATTTCTGAAGAAGATTGCAAGTATACTTCTCTTGAGTAATGAAAAAGTTGTCTCTGCTCTGACAAATGTTTAAACCCGAGAAATTGTTTATCTTAGCCATCATGCTTATTTCAAATTTGCTTTTCATCAAATTTTCGAATTCACTATATAAGCCAAGGTCAGTTGAGCCAAAAACGATATCATCAACATAAATTTGAACAAGCATTAAATGATTTCCAACCTTCTTTCAAAAAAGAGTGGGATCAACTAATCCTTGTTTAGATTTCGAAAGTTTAAAAAAGTTGGTTAAAGTTGCATACCAGGATTGTGGTGCTTGTTTTAACCCAAAAACAACTTTATCTAGTATGTAACAATGATCAGGAAATTATTCTTAAATAAAACCTGGAGGTTGTTCCACATACATAGTCTCTTCGAGTTCACCATTAAGCAATGCACATTTGATATCCATTTGATAGACGTCGAAGTCTTTAGCTGCTGCATGGGCTAAAAATATTCAAACAACCTCGAGTCTTGCGACAGGGGCGAAGGTTTCTTCATAATCTATGCCTTCTTGTTGTGAATAACCTTTTACAATACTCCTAGCTTTATTTTGAACAATATTACCATCTTTGTCTGTTTTATTTTTTAAAATGTATTTTAACCCAACAATCAAAACATCTTTTGGTTTAGGAATTAATCACCAAACCTTGTTTCTTTCGAATTCAGCCAATTCAGATTGCATTGCAACAACCCAATCTGAGTGTTCCATTGCAACTTTAACTGACTTTGGTTCAATTTTAGAAATAAAAACATTAAACATGCAAAACTCTTGATGAACATTAAGTACCTCATTCTTTGCACATAATTGATCCTTAGTCATTACTCCTTTATTTGGATCTCCTATCACTTGTTCTTTAGGATGGCTTTTAATCCATTTATCTATTGAAGGATATGCTGGATGAAAATCTAATGGCACATCTTCAAACATTTCTTCGGTTTCAGAACCTACAACATAAATATTATCAGTTAAATCATGAAAAGTTTCTTCTTGAATATTATTCGACATATTAAGTTCCCCCTCGACAATTTCAGTTGTATGTTGCTCCCCCTTAACATTATGAACCATTCTTCTCTTATCCCCCTCGAAAGAATGCTCCCCATCAACATGAGAAGTCGAATGTGAGTGCTCCCCCTCTACTTGATCATCTGGCATACTTTTGCTATTTTCTGAGGAATGAAATGTTGAATTTTGATCTACAACATCTTGACTAATTGTCGAAGAATCAAAATGTTTTGTTGATTCCGATATTTGATTATCTTCAACGTTAACTTCAGCATCAGCAGCTCTATTTGAAACACCAAAAATTAAATCATAATCAAAATCTGATGAATCAAGACTGTCATTTTCATCATTTGATTCATTAATAATTGTTTTTTTATTCAAAATGCTTATTACATTGTTTAATATAATAATCATCGAAAGTTAAGTCGAATGTCTCTTCAATTTTTCTTGTTCGTCTATTCAGTAGTCGATTTGCAACCGAATTATGAGAATAACCGAAGAAAATTCCTTCGTTAGCTTTGGACAAAAACTTCAAAAGATTGTCCTTCAGATTCATGATAAAACACCTGCAACCAAAACCATGAAAAAATTTAACATTAGGTTTTCGGTTATTGATAATCACATACGGAGTAATATTGAATCAACGATGAATAAATGATCGATTTTGTGTAAAACACGCAGTTGAGACTGCTTCGGCCCAATGATATTGAGGAAGACTCGCATAGATGAGCATTATTCATGCAGTTTTGCAAAGAGATCGGTTTCGCCTTTCAACAACACCATTTTTATGAGTTATGTAAGGTGAAGAAAAATTATGCGAAATCCCATTGTCAGTTAAAAACGAATCAAGAACATGGTTCTTAAGCTCAGAGTCGTTATCACTTTTAATCATTCAAACTTTCTTCTTCAAACTTGCTTCGATTTTCTTGATAAAATCAATCATTACTTGACAAACTTCAGATTTTAGCCTGAGAAAATAAAGCCAAGTAAATCGACGAAAATCATCAACAATAACCAAGATGTACCCTTTCTTGTTAAGAGTTTCAATAGTTTATAGTCCACATAGATCAATGTGAAGTAATTCCAATGGTTCGACAATCTTGGAATCAATGATAATTGGATGACCTTGTCTATGCTGATTCCCTTGCTCACAAGCTGCATACAAAGTATCATTATCAAACTTTAAAACAGGTAAACCTCTTACCAAATATTGTACCATCAACTTGTCAAGAATTCGAAAGTTCAAATGTGAAAGCCTTTGATGCTAAAGCCAGCTTATCTCTGATGTAGCTTTTGAAAGTAAGCATACTGATGGTTTCCCAACAATAGGATTGATGTCAAGAGTAAACATGTCGCCTTTTTGTTTTGATTTGAGCAAAACATCCTTTATTTGAATGTTCGATATCACACTACCTTCTTCATTAAACACCACTTGATTTCCAGTGCCCACGACAAGTTGCAAAACACTTATCAAGTTATGTTGAAGACCTTCGACATATTCTACTATGTTGACTGTAAAAGTCTCATTGGTGATCTTCCCATAGCCTCGAACATGACATTTGTGATTATTTCCAAACTTCAAAACTCCTGCATTCTCTAAAGTCCGACAATATAGAAGATTCTCCTTTCGACTAGTCATGTGACGAGAACAACCACTATCTATATACCATTTGTCATCATATTGCTCGTCACACAAAACCTGCAATTAATGAAAGAATTTAGGTCCCCAAGGCTGTTTGGGTCCTTGATTATTAGTGTGAAAAAATGTTGAAATGAAGAACCTATAATCCAACTACGAACTTTCGACTTGAGACTATCAACTAAGTCCACTTCATTAGTCGAAGGCACATAAAAGTGATTATTCTTTCATTTAAAATCAACATTGATATGTTCCTTTTCCTTCGTAGCTTATTTCTCAACAACCAGTTTCTTTGGCATAGCTTTCCATGTTTTAACTGAAACATTTGACTCTTGTGAAGATGAACTAGCTTTCGAAAATTATTCAAATATTTCTCATACACTTCTTTAATCTATTTTTCTAAGAATTTCAAAGATTGAAATTTCTTTCCTTTTCCTTCCAACCAATGATTGATATTCTTCACATTCGTTGTTCCTTTAACAAATGAAGATTTGATAGGTTATTTTGATGGTGGATTTGTGAATGAAGTTGGAGTAGGTTTGAAAGATTTGAATTTATGACCTTTTACATGTAACGTCTCAAAGTTTCGTGTTGGTTTTCATGTTGATGTATGTGTATTAAAGTGATTTTAAAAATGATTTTGATAACCAACATTATTTCTTTGGAAAACATATTGTTATTGCATGGATTGTTTTAGAGGAGAGACTTGATGAAACTTTGATAGAGTATTCGAATGAAAAGCTTTTCTTTGATAATTATTTGAAGAAAACTAGTGATTGGATTGATTTTTATGAAAAGACTTGGTTTTCATATAATTTTCATGAAAAGATGTTTGAGCTTCAGAATTTGAAGAGGATTTTTATGAAAACAAATTCTTTGTTTTTGAAACATCCTCCATTGTGACAAAAGACTCTTTTTGTGATTTTTGAGAAAACGAAGATTTTGATTTGAAATCATTATTTGGCTTGTTCACTTTTTTCTTTTCAAAAGATGTCTGAACATATTTAGACTTTTGCTGTTCAGATGATTTGTTAAGCAAAACACTTGATTTCTCTGAAGTCTTAATGTTATTACAAAACACTTTTGTTCGAGCTCGTCGTTTTGAAATATTATTATCTTTAGAAACTTTGTCAACTTGATCTTAAAATCTTGTGAATTGATTTTGAGTTTTTGAGAAACAACTTAATCTTTCTTAGAAACATCTTTTTCTTTGTTAGTTTTTACAATCCAAACTCGTTTTGTGTTTCCAGTCTTTTCAGATTCTTTCTTAACACTAGTTGATTTAGCAAACCAGTTCCGACTTGGTGTTTGTCTTTGGAAGGCGTTCTAAATTTGGGTAAGATTATTTTCCACTGTACTTTGATTCGAAAGAACCCTTCATTGGACATGTTCTTGTTATCTTCTTCAACTAACTTGTTAAATTCAGGTTTGATTATATCAACATTTCCAGATGTGACGAAAACTTGATTTGGAAAGATGACATCATCTGTGCATTTGAAATTAGGGTACAAAACTCTATTTGTTTCGAGATAATGAGCACCTTTCTCTTTCATCACTTTATGAAATTTGTTTGTGTCACCATACACTTGATCTTCAACTTTTCCAGGTATCACTGTTTCTTTCGAAACTTTAGGAAATATTGTTTCTTGTGACACTTTGTCATCATCATCACTATCTATTTGGCTATCTTCAACAATTACATGGTCATAATCACAAGTTTTCGAAGTTGAAGGTTGGTCAATGTAAATTTTTACTTCAGAATCTTTACATTTTCTTTACCTTTAACCTTGGAAGTGACATTAATGACAGACAACTAGGAACAACCAACTTCACTGATTTCGTTGATATTATCAGAATTATATTAGAGATCAGCAAAATTAGATTGAGATTCAGATTTCAAAGTCTCAGTTGTTTTCAAAATCTTTATTTGTTCATTTTTGGTTAAAGTTTCATTCACAATGTTAACCAACTCATTTTCATCTAAATATTCATCTATTTTCACAACTCCGTAAGCAAACCTATTATTTGGAATTTTATCAAATTTAGTTATGGTCTTTTCACAGTTATAGGATATGTTATCTATCTTTTCTCTTTCAAAAGATAATAGTGGTAACAACTTCCTATGTTGTTCTTTCCTTATATCAGAAAATGATGCAAAGCAGTTAATTTAGCATTTAGTCCTTTAGCAGAATTACAATAGATGTTTCTTTGAGCTAACAACAATTTAACATCACTATTTAAAGAATCTCTGTCACACATCAAATTTGTAATCTGCATCTCTAGATATTCAACTTTTATTTTCTTTGAATCTAACTGCTTCTAAACCTCTAGTTACTAAGTACTAGATTTCTTAGCTTCGTTGCTAGCAGAAATAACCAATGTATCGAAATAAGCAACAATATCATCAAAAGTAATTAATTAATAATCATAATTGTTTAAAGGAATATTGAAAGATTAAAGAATAGAATGTACCTTAATTGTCATTGGTGATTTGTCTCTACTTTTTTTCATGAAACAAATGACCAGTCACCTCTTCTTCATTGTTTTCCTCGAACTTCGCCTACATCGCCCCATGCGTAGGATTACACATCTCTTCGTTATCAGAACCGGACGACCAAATTTGATAAGCTCCTTCTTCTTCTCCTTTTGCCACCGGAGACATTCCTTTTTCTTTTGCCCTCACTTCCTCCAGACGTTCGACATAGTATGCTTCATCTTTTATCTTGTTTTTCTTTTCTTCTTTCTTCCTTAGCATACAGTCACTATCCATGTGATTCACACCATGACAGTAGTGACAATCGATTCCAGAGTCTCCTTTGAGTTTCTTCTCAACTTTCATCTCTTCAACTTTCACATCCGTCTTCTCACTCTTCTTCTTCTCTTCTCCTCCAACTTTTTTCATGAAGTTTCCTTTTCCATCACTAGGTTTCAAATCTGAACTAAAAGGTTTCTTGAGAAACTTCTTCACTCTATTATTCGAGTAAAATGCAAAAGCTTCATCATCAGAGTATACCAAACATCCTTCATTATCAGAATCTTCCTTCCCAACTGACTCCTTCTCATTAACTTTCTAAATCAAGGCTAGTGGTCCTCCAAGACTCATTTTCGATTCCTCAGCAATTTCATTTACTTCACTTTCATGCGTTTTTAGCAAATTGTACAAATCATTTAGAGTTGAAGTATAGAAACTCTGTTGAGTTTTCACCATCAGGGTCACATTCCTCTATTCCTTTCGTAACTCCATGATGAAAGTAAGATTCAATTCCATGGTTGATCTTGTAATTCCATAGCGGTTGCACTTCCAGATGAGTTTGTTCAACCGATCATAGTAGCCTTCAATGGACTCACCATCCTTTTGTTTGAACTCTTTCAATTCAATCAAACAGTGTTTCATAGAATTAATCTTCATCTTTTCACTTGCTTGAAAGTCTCTTTGAGAGTGTTCCAGATTTCCTTAGCAGATTTACAACTCCTGACATAGTTGTAAACAATTTGAGGTAATGTACCACGTAACTCCCTCATACATGTTTTCTCATTCTTCAACAGTTTTTGACTCTGATCATTAACAACTTGATTTGTCGTAGATGAACCAATGTTTTAAACATTCCTTGGTGGTAGATTGTTTCCTTCAATGCAATCCCAAAGCTCTTCATCTATTCCATTTAACTAGTATTGCGTGCGATCAATCCATTGATCATAGTAATCAGGGATGAGCATAGGAATCTTCGTTGAAGATCCTAGAAGATGAGAAAATGATGTCATGGTGTTCATGTTGAAGTTTTCCGTGAATGTACGAATGTGATTTTTAGAAAAAACTTCAATAATTTTGAAAACAATTGGATTAAACGATCAGAATTTTCAAACAGAATACTCGATCAAACAATTTAGTTGCATAGTCGAATCACAACTGTAAATCTAAGCTGATTTTCAATAACAAAAGGATGTAGAAGTTTTGAATCCAAAAAGTGACTCAAAATCCTTTTGATACATAATGGAAATCAGATCACAGAAGAATGATTCCTGCTCTGATACCAATTGTAGAAGATATTAGATCGAGTAAAGAAAATGAAATCATAATTGTAATGAATTAAGAACACTGAGAGAAATAAGATCTGGTTTCAGCTCTATTATGCTTTCGAATACAAAGAGTATCTAGACAGAGTATAATCAAAAATTTCTTATTTATAGGAGAACAGAAAGCATACAAAAATACAAAGGACTAAGCATTACAATTTCGAAACTAAAATGCTTTTGTAAATAACGTTACCCAAAATCACGAACAGGATAAAGTTTCAACACCTTACAACTAATTTTGACCTCTACAATATCCACCGCGTAATCGTACAACAGTCTTGGAGGAGAATAGCAATGGAAACAGCTGTGACAGTAGCGCTGGTGACGACTAGTAGAAAGGACGAGGGAAGCGCGTTCGAGAGTGGTGGCACATAGCCACGACGTCGTCGTCATCTGCCTTGTCCTCTTCAGCAACACCCACAATAGCAATGGCTGGTGGTTTACAGTCAGAACATCGAGGATGACGGCTTCAGTCGTCTACTTCCGACCTCCCTAACGGATGCAACTCCCACTCGATGCCACTCTGTTGGTTGAGGAAGATACGACAGTTCACGGTGGCAGCTATGGAGGGGACATCGGTGGAGAGACAAGGGTGGAAACGAGGCAATGTTGGTGCTGGAGGTATAAGGGTGGTGCGACACTGGAAGTTGAAGAGGTAAAGATGGCAGCTGATGTGACAACCCGATATTTCAACTCTTTGTAACGACCAAAATGGGTCAAGTATTGTAACCACTTCTGAATAATAAAAAGTTACTTTCATAATAACATGTATAAATAAGTTCTACTTAATTTCCTTCTATGATTAAATGTCTTTGAACCATGTTCGTACGTGAAAAAGAACGCCCAAATCCGACTTCACATAGCGAAGTTATGAATTTTCCAAGTTCGGCTTAGCAACAGACAACTAAAAACTCGAATCGGAAATCGAGCGACTTTTGGCCGGAATGACCTAAACGAGAATCGAAGGTCTCGACAATGGTATTCCAGCGGTAAAAAGTCTGGCAAAAACCGACATCAGATAAAGAAGTTATGAATTTTCTAAGAAATTCCTTAAACACGATGGATTTTTAATAAATAATAAAAAAATAATTTTAGAATTTGCCGACGGAGTCTAAACGAAAGTTGTAGAGCGTAGTCTCACCTACGCGAGGATATAAAGACCATTGAAAACGGAGTTCGTATGAAGAAGATATGGATTTTTGAAGTTTATTAAATAAATTAATTATTTATTTAATTCAAAATTCGGATATTATCCGAAGGGGAGTCAGCATCCTCCTCCGAAGTACGCACTGCGTACTCCTGTACGCCCCGCGTAACCGAGAGGATTGGCCTCTGATCGTCCACGTCGCGCTATCCGAAGGAAACCGACCCGTCCGAAGCCCCGACCCGTCCGACCCGACGACCCATCCGACCCGACGTCCCATCCGACCCGCGTACCCAGCAACCCGTCCCATCCGAACCGAGGCAGTCGAGGCTTCGGTCATGCATGACGTACGCGTACGCGCTGCGTACGAGCGTACGCCCCGCGTACCGAGGCAGATCAGCCTTACTATAAATAGGATGCGAGGGTTTCCAAAGAAAGGGTTCATTTCTCTTCTCTCTCTCTCAACTTTGCCTCGTTTTCCGTGTCCGTTCAAACCCGAAGCTCTGGTCTTTTTGGCTCAAGTCCTGAAGGTCGATTTTACTCCCGAGATTCCCGAGAATCCCGAGGAAAATCCGTTTCCCGAGACGAAACTCTGCCCGGTTTTCCATCTCGCTATCTTCAAACTTTCAAGTGAGTTTCATACCCCTTAATCAACCGTTTTAATTATTCTAAATACTTTTATATGCTTTCAAGGGGGGGAATTACAAGTAAAACACACGAGTATTATCGTGTGTTACATAAAGAAACTCTTTTATATACTGTTATATATTCAAATCACATGCGATTTATAAACATTTAAAGGAACTTATATATATATATATATATATATATATATATATATATATATATAACATATGTCACAATAGCATTTTACCTTTTAAAATATAATGTTGTTGTAATGCATGTATAAACTAAACTGTTCTTAGATTTTTCTTGTCTATCCTAGACTCTACACCAAAAATCTATACTTTCATAAACAAGTGATTCCTTTTCTCAATATTTCTAAACAAACAAGACATGCTTTTTGGAAACTATAATAGGTATAGTTTCACGAACAGATTTCTAACTCTTATGTACTAGAAACATATACTTCAAGAAGTTTACTTTCGTATACAAGAACAAACGTAACATTTTAACAAGTAGATCTGTTTTTATACCACGGATTTGTGAGACACTAACTTCATGTACGTTCGAGTACACATTTCAAGTCCTGTATTATATACCAGAATCCCTTAGAGGGGGAGTATGGTGTTTGTGTATAGATCTATACGGGCTTGACAACCCGCGTCCTGACTGTTAGCTGCAGTCCACTGTTTGGGGTGACAAACGTCATAACATTCCAACGTCTGAAGAACGTTGTGTATAGGCATTCAGAGTCAATAGTATGGTTATAAAACTCACAAGGGGTATTAAAAATGCATTGATTTACAAGGTTTTTCAAACTCATTGGTTATTCTACATTTACATACATTTTGGAAACAAACATTGGTCTTGAGTGAAGGCTACTTTTATACTAGTAGAAAATATAGGATTTTCTAAACACAAACAAACAAAGATAAAACATTTCATTTCGTTCAAACATTGTCACTTAAATACTTATGAAATTCACCAGCTTAAATGCTGATCTACTCTTTCAAAATTACTTGTATGTCCCAGGGATTCAGTAATTTCAGGTACTAATATGCTTTTGAAGAAGAGATGCTGCGGCGCCAGTTTAATCTCACATTTTGACATCATATTGTAATTGGTTTTGAACATGTAACTTTTGACAAATGTAAACTTTCAATTATATATATGATGGTTGTATTGCTTTCTTTACTATGTATTCATTTGTTAAGTTACCACATGAAGTCATCCGCCCCCGAACGTTTCCGCCGTTCATGTTTGGGGGTGTGACAGATTGGTATCAGAGCAATGTTTATAGTGAACTAAGTATATCGAACCACATAAGATATACAAACTATAAATGCTTAAGGGACTAATACTCTCTGACAAAACAAATTTTCTTTTTACACTTAAGCAGCATTTCGTTCAACTTAAATTGATAGTTCATCTAAGTACAATTACATGCATACCACAAACTATTTTCATGTTATACAACTATACAAGTATTTAGACAAGTTGACACTACGATTGAGACTCGATATATGTAATCAGATTTTGGACAAATATAGCGTGATCAACTATATTTGCCCAAGATTGGACCAACGTATATCGAGGAATGATCGTAGTAAGCACCAAGTCAAAACTTACCAAACCATTACAAGAATCAAACACAAGAATTTAAATACTATAGGAGTATTTGCTATCTAAACTAGTTTAACTTACATGTTTTACATGTTCCGACTTTACCCAATTCTTATAACCCTATTTCTCGTACAGTCAAATGGCTGGATTTCACCACCCTGGCGACCCCTACTTTCCCAACCAAGGCAACGGAGGATGGATCGAAGATGATCCCGAAGAGGACGAGGAACCCATAGAAGTGGGTGATGACTCCGGTACCGACTCAGAGCCGGAAGTTATCGATCCACCACCCATTCAACCTCCCGTCTTCGTAAGGAACTTTCAAGGACCGACTCCCGTCTGGGGAAGTCACCTCCACCATTGGAGCCAACAGCAAAACCTACGCCCTCCCTACGGCATGTGCCGGGACTTCTATGATGTCCGCGGCGGAGGTTCGGCTGATCGAGCACTCCCGGTAATGGTGGGTAAGTTAGCCAATCAGTCCTATCAGTCTGGAGTACAAGCTAGTCGACTCCGGGATATCAACGTGGAAGTGCAGGTTCACACTTCTGACATCCGTAGGCTGGACAAGATGCAAGACAACGCCCAATTCCAAGATGAAGCGTTTCAAGCGCAAATGATTGCAGCCCTCGCCGAACTAAGGGAACAACAAGCCGCTTTCGATAGGCGTCTAATGGAGTCAAAGCAATCAGATACGGAGTCAAGCTCCAAGCGCAACCTTCGACGCAAGTAGTGCTTGTCTAGGACTCAAATTTTATTATAGCTTAGGACCTCAGCTAAAAGTCTTTAAATTTATCGAACTTTGTAATCGGAGACCCTTATAGGGGTCATATTTTCATGATCGTTGTAACAACTTTTATATTAATATAAGTGGCACTATTACTACTATGTTAAGTATTTCGTTCGAACCTTGAATGGTCTTTGTGAACCCAAATACTTGTTTCATACCTTCAGTCTTACAAATAACTTTCATTCTTCTATTTTAAGACTCATACTATCATCTGTTGTTGATCTATAGCGATTTAGTTCATGAGACACATACATTTTTCCATTCTATGAAATTCTTATCCTTGTCTTTTCAATCTATAGTTGAAGGATGCCTCCGCGTAGGAATCCGAGGCGAAACAACGGTGAGGAAGCACCTATACCACCACCACCTCCACCACCCCAATTTGATGCTGTTATGTTTCAAGCAGCAGTCACCGCAGCGGTAGCAGCTGCCATGTCGCAGATCAATAACTCGAGTACTAATGGCTCGGGATCTGGCACACACATATCCAACCATGGCGAGAGTCATGGACCACCTCGAGAATGCACCTATAAGGACTTCACTAATGCCAAGCCCCGAATGTTTTATGGTACTGGTGGTGTGATGGCCCTGAGGCAGTGGATTGAAAGGACGGAGGCAGTTTTTGAAATATGCTCCTGCCCCGGCACAGCAAGGTCAAATTTGCAACTTTCACCCTTCTCGATAAAGCTTTAACTTGGTGGAATGGCCACGTTAAAGTACTTACCCTAATCGTGGCAAACTCCATAAGTTGGGAGAGCTTGAAGGCCATGATGATGAGAGAATACTGCCCACGGGGAGAGATTCAAAAGCTTGAACACGAGCTATGGACTCTCGGAATGGTGGGTACCGACATCGCTACTTATACCAACAGATTCTGTGAACTGGCAATCCTTTGTCCAGATATGATTGCTCCCGAGAGCAAGAAGATAAAAAGGTACATCTGGGGACTGACGCCCCAAATGCGATCAAGCGTGTTAGCTTCTAAACCTAACACCTTTGAAAGTGCTAAGGAACTGGCACAATCTCTGATCGACTACGGAGGTCATCAGAACTCAACCACTTCTGCACCAGCACCACAGAAAGGAAACAACAACAACAACAACTACAACAACAACAGCAACAACAACAACAATGGCAGGAAGAGAGCATGGATTAAAGGGAAGGGTGGGTCTTCCCAAGAATCCGCAAAGAAACAACTGGTGTTAGTAAATGCTGCCACTGTACCTGCTACAGCCCCTACAAATACCTACCCAACAAAGCCTTATATAGGTAACCTCCCAAAATGCACCAAATGCAATTACCACCACCATGGACCTTGTCGATATATGCAGTGCGCCAACTGCAGCAGGAAAGGACACACAGTCCGTTTCTGCAAGGAACCCGCAAAGCCGATCACTTAAATTCCCGGTGCGGGTGTAGGGCAGGCTTGCTACGGTTGTGGCGAGGTGGGCCACTACAAGAGAAATTGTCCTAAGGCAGCAGGCACCGGAGGTGTGGGACGAGTTTTTGCAATAGGCCACGACGAAGCTGTAGCTGACCCAACTATAGTTGCTGGTACGTTCCTTCTCGATAATTCATACGCATGCATATTATTCGATAGTGGAGCGGAGAGAAGCTTCGTGAGTCAAAACTTTATTCATTTACTTAAACCTAAACCTAGCAAGTTAGAAAAATCATTCACTATAGAGATGGCCAATGGAAAAACCGAAAACACAAATTGCATATACATGGGTTGTACGTTAACATTAGACGGCCATTCTTTCCCAATCAATCTCATGCCGGTTCAAATTAAAAGTTTCGACGTCATCGTCGGCATGTATTGGTTGAGTCTTCTTCGCGCCGACATCATGTGCTTTGAGAAAGCAGTCAGTCTTAACCTCCCTAACAACGAAACATTAGTTGTCTACGACGACAAATCTAGTACAAACCTTCGCATCATTTCGTGTATCCAAGCTCGAAAGTGCTTGCGGAAGGATTGTCGAGCATTCCTAGCGCACATCGTTGATACAAGTCAAGAACTGAAGGACATCAAGAGCATCTCGGTAGTACGTGACTTTCCCGATATCTTTCCAGAAGAACTACCAGGATTACCACCACAACGCCAAGTCGAGTTCAGAGTCGACTTAATTCCAGGAGCTACCCCAGTAGCGAAGTCGCCTTATCGTCTTGCACCAGCAGAGATGCAGGAACATTCCAGTCAACTTAATGAACTCCTTCACAAAGGATTCATAAGACCAAGTTTCTCACCTTGGGGAGCACCAGTCTTGTTTGTAAAGAAGAAAGACAGATCGTTCCTGATGTGCATCGACTACAGAGAGCTGAACAAACTTACTGTCAAGAACCGCTATCCTCTACCCCGTATCGACGACCTATTCGATCAACTTCAAGGGGCGAACTACTTCTCCAAAATAGACCTGCGATCCGGATATCACCAATTACGAGTTCTAGAGGGGGACATTCCAAAGACAGCCTTCCGAACTCGTTATGGACACTACGAATTCGTGGTGATGCCGTTCGGATTAACCAATGCACCAGCAGTATTTATGGACCTAATGAATAGGGTATGCTGCCCTTACTTGGATCAGTTCGTCATCGTCTTTATCGATGATATACTTATCTACTCTCGAAGTGAGGAAGAGCATAGTCAACACCTACGAAAAGTCCTAGAAACACTGCGAACGGAGAAACTCTATGCGAAGTTCTCTAAATGCGAATTTTGGATTCGAAGAGTCAAATTTTTAGGTCACGTTGTTAGCGAGAAAGGTATACACGTGGACCCCTCCAAAATTAAGGCTATTGAGAACTGGTCGGCACCAAAGACACCTACAGAAATTCGTAAATTTCTAGGTCTAGCTGGCTACTATCGTAGATTCATAAAGAACTTTTCAAGCATTGCGAAACCTCTTACTTCATTAACCCAGAAAGGAGTGGCCTTTGACTGGGAAGCGAAACAAGAGAAGGCATTCCAGACACTAAAACAAGCCTTGTGCACCGCACCGATACTATCCCTCCCCGAAGGGATAGAAGACTTCGTAGTGTATTGCGATGCTTCAAATCAAGGACTTGGTTGTGTTCTTATGCAGAGAGGGAAGGTTATCGCTTATGCCTCCCGACAGCTTAAGACACACGAAGTGAACTATACGACACACGACCTCGAGTTAGGAGCAGTGGTGTTTGCTCTGAAGATCTGGAGGCACTACTTATACGGAACAAAGAGTACTATATTCACCGATCACAAGAGCCTTCAACACATTTTCGATCAGAAGGAACTCAACATGCGACAACGACGATGGGTTGAGTTACTAAATGACTACGAATGCGAAATTCGTTATCATCCTGGCAAGGCCAACGTAGCAGCCGACGCCCTCAGTCGAAAGGAATACACTGGTCGGAGGGTCAAATCTCTGACCATGACTATCCATTCCCACCTATCCACACAAATTAAGGAAGCACAAATGGAAGCTTTGCAACCTGAAAATGTGGCGGGTGAATCCCTGCGAGGAATGGAGAAGAATTTAGAAGTCAAGGGTGGCGGAGCCTACTATCTCATGGACCGAATCTGGACCCCAAATCATGGTGGTTTCAGAAACGTAGTCATGACCGAGGCTCACAATTCAAGATATTCCGTTCACCCGGGTTCAGATAAAATGTATCTGGATCTTAAGAAACTATACTGGTGGCCTAACATGAAAGCAGAAATTGCTACCTTCGTGAGTAAATGTCTTACTTGCGCTAAGGTTAAGGTCGAGTATCAGAAACCGTCAGGACTGCTACAACAACCAGAGATACCGGAATGGAAATGGGAGCGGATTACTATGGACTTCATAACCAAGTTACCCAAGACGACAGGTGGACTCGATACCATATGGGTCATTGTCGACAGATTGACCAAATCCGCACATTTCCTACCCATCAAAGAGACTGACAAAATGGAGAAGCTTACAAGAACTTACTTAAGGGAAGTAGTGCGACTGCATGGTGTTCCGATATCCATTATCTCCGATCGAGATAGTAGATTCACTTCAAGATTCTGGCAGTCACTACAAAGTTCCCTGGGAACTAGGCTAGACATGAGTACAGCCTACCACCCACAGACAGACGGACAAAGTGAGAGAACAATACAAACTTTAGAAGACATGCTGATAGCCTGCGTGATTGACTTTGGAAAGGCATGGGATATTCATTTACCCCTTGTCGAATTTTCATACAACAATAGTTATCATACAAGAATAAAGGCTGCTCCGTTTGAAGCCCTCTATGGTCGAAGGTGCAGATCCCCTCTGTGCTGGACTGAAGTTGGCGATACCCAGTTAGCTAGAGGAAGAGTTCCGGAAAGCACTCTCACAGGTCCGGAGATCATACGTGAAACAACAGAGAAGATCGTTCAAATTCGTGAACGATTGAAAGCCTCAAGAGACCGACAGAAAAGCTACGCTGACCAAAGGAGAAAACCTTTGGAATTCCAGGTAGGAGATCACGTCTTGTTAAAGGTCTCACCATGGAAGGGTTTAATACGATTTGGAAAGCATGGGAAACTAAATCCAAGATACATAGGGCCTTTCGAGATTCTTTCCAGAATCGGCCCTGTGGCTTACAAGCTTAACCTACCTCGCGAACTTAGTAACATCCATCCAACCTTCCACGTCTCAAACTTGAAAAAGTGTCTGTCCGACGAGACTCTTGTTATTCCACTCGACGAGATCGAGATCAACGAGAGCCTCAACTTTGTGGAAGAACCAGTAGAAATCATGGACCGAGAGGTCAAGCAAACAAAACAAAGTCGCATACCCATCGTGAAGGTTCGCTGGAACGCCAAGCGGGGACCCGAATTCACATGGGAACGCGAAGATCAGATGAAACAAAAGTACCCTCATCTCTTTCATGTTCGCTAGTATCTTTACTACTTTAAATTTCGGGACGAAATTCTCTCTAACAGGGGGATGATGTGACAAGCCGATATTTCAACTCTTTGTAACGACCAAAATGGGTCAAGTATTGTAACCACTTCTGAATAATAAAAAGTTACTTTCATAATAACATGTATAAATAAGTTCTACTTAATTTCCTTCTATGATTAAATGTCTTTGAACCATGTTTGTACGTGAAAAAGAACGCCCAAATCCGACTTCACATAGCGAAGTTATGAATTTTCCAAGTTCGGCTTAGCAACAGACAGCTAAAAACTCGAATCGGAAATCGAGCGACTTTTGGCCGGAATGACCTAAACGAGAATCGAAGGTCTCGACAATGGTATTCCAGCGGTAAAAAGTCTGGCAAAAACCGACATCAGATAAAGAAGTTATGAATTTTCTAAGAAATTCCTTAAACATGATGGATTTTTAATAAATAATAAAAAAATAATTTTGGAATTTGCCGACGGAGTCTAAACGAAAGTTGTAGAGCGTAGTCTCACCTACGCGAGGATATAAAGACCATCGAAAACGGAGTTCGTATGAAGAAGATATAGATTTTTGAAGTTTATTAAATAAATTAATTATTTATTTAATTCAAAATTCGGATATTATCCGAAGGGGAGTCAGCATCCTCCTCCGAAGTACGCGCTGCGTACTCCTGTACACCCCGCGTAACCGAGAGGATTGGCCTCTGATCGTCCACGTCGCGCTATCCGAAGGAAACCGACGCGTCCGACCCGTCCGAAGCCCCGACCCGTCCGACCCGACGACCCATCCGACCCGACGTCCCATCCGACCCGCGTACCCAGCAACCCGTCCCATCCGAACCGAGGCAGTCGAGGCTTCGGTCATGAATGACGTACGCGTACGCGCTCCGTACGAGCGTATGCCCCGCGTACCGAGGCAGACCAGCCTTACTATAATTAGGATGCGAGGGTTTCCAAAGAAAGGGTTCATTTCTCTTCTCTCTCTCTCAATTTTGCCTCGTTTTCCGTGTCCGTTCAAACCCGAAGCTCTGGTCTTTTTGGCTCAAGTCCCGAAGGTCGATTTTACTCCCGAGATTTCCGAGAATCCCGAGGAAAATCCGTTTCCCGAGACGAAACTCTGCCCGGTTTTCCATCTCGCTATCTTCAAACTTTCAAGTGAGTTTCATACCCCTTAATCAACCGTTTTAATTATTCTAAATACTTTTATATGCTTTCAAGGGGGGGAATTACAAGTAAAACACACGAGTATTATCGTGTGTTACATAAAGAAACTCTTTTATATACTGTTATATATTCAAATCACATGCGATTTATAAACATTTAAAGGAACTTTTATATATATATATATATATATATATATATATATATATATATATATATATATATAACATATGTCACAATAGCATTTTACCTTTTAAAATATAATGTTGTTGTAATGCATGTATAAACTAAACTGTTCTTAGATTTTTCTTGTCTATCCTAGACTCTCACCAAAAATCTATACTTACATAAACAAGTGATTCCTTTTCTCAATATTTCTAAACAAACAAGACACGCTTTTTGGAAACTATAATAGGTATAGTTTCACGAGCAGATTTCTAACTCTTATGTACTAGAAACATATACTTCAAGAAGTTTACTTTCGTATACAAGAACAAACGTATCATTTTAACAAGTAGATCTATTTTTATACCACGGATTTGTGAGACACTAACTTCATGTACGTTCGAGTACACATTTCAAGTCCTGTATTATATACCAGAATCCCTTGGAGGGGGAGCATGGTGTTTGTGTATAGATCTATACGGGCTTGACAACCTGCGCCTTGACTGTTAGCTGCAGTCCACCGTTTGGGGTGACAAACGTCATAACATTCCAACGTCTGAAGAACGTTGTGTATAGGCATTCAGAGTCAATAGTATGGTTATAAAACTCACAAGGGGTATTAAAAATGCATTGATTTACAAGGTTTTTCAAACTCATTGGTTATTCTACATTTACATACATTTTGGAAACAAACATTGGTCTTGAGTGAAGGCTACTTTTATACTAGTAGAAAATATAGGATTTTCTAAACACAAACAAACAAAGATAAAACATTTCATTTCGTTCAAACATTGTCACTTAAATACTTATGAAATTCACCAGCTTAAATGCTGATCTACTCTTTCAAAATTACTTGTATGTCCCAGGGATTCAGTAATTTCAGGTACTAATATGCTTTTGAAGAAGAGATGCTGCGGCGCCAGTTTAATCTCACATTTTGACATCATATTGTAATTGGTTTTGAACATGTAACTTTTGACAAATGTAAACTTTCAATTATATATATGATGGTTGTATTGCTTTCTTTACTATGTATTCATTTGTTACGATACCACATGAAGTCATCCGCCCCCGAACGTTTCCGCCGTTCAGGTTTGGGGGTGTGACAGCTGATGCATTGCCTTTTAGGTTAGGGTTATGGGATGGGTTATATACTCGACACCCTTAGAACTTTATCCCATAATGACAGAAATAGTCCCTCCCCAGAAGAATCTTTCCAAATGAAGTCCATAATTTACCATTTGAACCCTGCCTACTGGAATCCCTTATAAATCTAGTCCGGAATTTTACCAAGCAGCCCCGCCCTCTACAAATTATTTTCAACTGAAGTCCTTATGTTACCAAATGGCCCCTCCTCTACAAAACCTTTTTGACTTCGGTCCAGAATTTACTCTTTATCCGCTGTTTCAATAAATCCTTTCATAATAAGTCGAAACAATACCAAACACCCCTCTCTTTGAAATATCTTTACCAAATAAATCTCGAATTTACACTTTAACCCCCGAATAATCCAAATTGTAACATTTGGCTCCCCAAAACCAACACCCCACTAAATATTATGGATTTTCGGGCTACTATTCATATTAATTTTATCTATCTATTTATTTAGTAAACGGGGAGTTACAATATCTATCTCAATTAGACACATGTGAAATGATAACATGAGTTAATATTTGATTTTGGAAGTTTCCCATGAACCCTAATTGTGAATTTTTGTGAATTTCTAGGGTTTAGATGGATGATATTGATTAGAGTAAAAAAAAGTATAATAAGAGTGTTGTTACATGATTGCTATGTTTGAATTCATGAAATTTAAAGTTGAATGTTGTAACGCCCGTGTTTCTAGGCTTGTCATTTTTAGAAATGTAATAGTTTAGGTTAACCTTTGTAACCCATCTTGAAAAAAGATGTATTATTTGAGTATTATGTGTTTTGTGTTTAGTTGTGTGACTAAATTAAATTAAGAATAAAAATAAGCGTCAAAATGAAATATTAGATAAAGCCGATATCTAAGGATGATGTTATAGTAGTTGAGACGAGGTTTCCGAATATATAAAGAATGCTGAAATCCGAGTTATAACGAAGAAGTAATGACCTGCCAAAGTTTCGCGACAAAACCAGTGTGGCACAGCGCGATGTAAATATTGAATTTACGAAGGAGTGATATTTAGCCTTAGTGATCAACACGAAAGATGTAGATAATGTTGAACCGAGAGCGTGCATAAAAAGAACGCCGTAATTTGACTTCGTATGAGGAAGTTATGATTTTTCGAAGTTTCAGCTTAGTAGTAAACAACCCAAAAGTTCGAATTGAGATCGAGCGAGTTTTAGCCGAAACTTTCTAAACTAGAATCGAAGATCTCGTCGATAGTAGTGCAAAGACAGAAAGAGGGATGAAAACGGACGTTAGACAAAGAAGTTATGAATTTTTAACAAATTTTTTCTGTCCCGGCCTACTAAAAATAAATAATAAAAATAAATTTCAAAAATAGTCGACGGAGTCTAAACAAAAGTTGTAGAGCGTAGTTTCACCTTCGTGTGGATATAAAGAACATCAAAAACGGAGTTCGTATGACGAAGATATCAATTTTTGAAATTAATAAATAATCAAAATATAAATTTAATTATTAAACTAGATATTATTCGAAGAGGAGTCACCGGACTTATCGGGGTTACGCCCAACGTAAGGCTGTACGCCCAGCGTACAACGAAGCGTGACTGGCCTCGCACTCGAGTACTCCGAAGACGTAAGAAGTGACGTTTTTGGGTCGCATACGCCCTGCATACTCCGAAGTTATGACTAGCGTAACCCCGAAGCTCAGCCCCTATAAATAGCATGCGAGGGCAGCCAATTCTTTTGCCATTTTTCTTCCTTTCTCTCTAAGTTTTGCGTGCCAATCATATCCCGACGCCCCGGTATTAGTCCCAAGCCCCGAAGCATGTTCCGAAGCCCCGAAGTTCCCGAGAAGTGAGATTCCCGAGCCGAAGCTCTATCCGCAGGAAGCCAGTTTTTGTGAAGATCTTCCAGATCTACCGAAAAATACTACTTCTACAAGTCGTTGTGCTGTCCGATCATCTTCTGATCAACTGAGTAGTCACTTTCTTGTAACGCATAATTATGAAGTATTTTATACGAAATATGTGTTGTGTGTATATTTTGTTTTTATATGTGTGAATGTATATTCACTTTCTTCTATCTCATAGATATGATTTATTCTCTATGAAATACGTGTTATGTGTATGTATCTCATCTGTTGTTTGGAATATGTATTGAAATAGAATGCTTTACCAGTTTTAAACTTTGTATAAAAATATATATTTTTATCTACTGATATGTTTGGTAGAACATGGGTAGATAGTTGATGTGTGATAAAAAGATAAGAGGCATCGATGTTGTTGTTGTTGATCTAGTTATTCATCAGAGTATGGATAACGACCACATACTCTTTCTAGACAGTCCTGTGGAACGCTAGCAGGCTCATAACCTTTATGTGTTATGAACGATGTGTTCACCGATGTACTCTATCCCCCACTTGGTTGCCTTTAGGACACTTATTGTTGAGGAAGCCCCTCTGTAGTAATGTCCGTCCTGATGAAAATCCTGGATTAGGTCGCTTGATATAGATGTTGTTTTAGGGACGTAAAGTGAGGATAATAGGAATGGGTAATCGGGTTATTGTTGGTTGGTAAAAGTAAATATAATTATTTATTGCGGTTTGAAAACCCTATATGCTCACTAGGCTCCCAAGCTTGTCCCACTCAGTTTATTTGTATTACAGGAAGTGGCGCATGGGCATAAGATGGATGAATCATCAAGTTGTTTTGTTTACAAATCTGTATATATGTATATATTTGTTGAATGACTTGTAATGTTATCGTTTATGCTTTATGGTCTTTATCGGAACATGAGATCTCGATTTTTGATTATGAAATGAAATTATATTTCTTTATGAAATGTTTTGATAAAAATCTATTTTATCATGTTTTGTATTTGGGAACAAATTCCTAAACTCTTTTAAATCAAAAAAATTTACTCTGAAAATGTTTAAAAAGGATATATGAAACCGGTCTTTTCTGGCCGAGATTTTGGGGATGTCAGAGTTGGTATCAGAGCATTAGTTTAAGCGAACTAGGAATTTGTAGGATTTCTAGACTTAAAATTAGAATCCTAAGTGAAATTTTGAGATGTGTGTCTGTTATATTTTAGATACGAGCACTAGTTTATTTTAGGAAAGTTTCCTAAAATGCTTTTATGTGCTGAATGTTATATGTTGCCATATATGATATTATTTGTTCGGATCTATGGTCTGTTGCCAACCGGATCTGGAAACCTTATGTGTGTAGGATTCTAAGCGTATGGTTACGATATTAGAACTAACATGTAAACGTTTCGGAATAATAAGGATGATTTGAATATCTATCGTGAATGAGGATCTAATTTCACCTTATTCGGTGTATAGATCAAAAATGGTGAGAACGAGGAGTGGAGTGGGAAATGCTGATGAAAACAGGAATCAACCACCAGTGATTGACCAAATACCTGTTGTAGCTACTGCACCTGAGCCAATAACAACGGCTGGTGTACAAATGATGATTCAAATGATGTTGGATCGTCAAATGGAAGAAACAAGACGTCTGCTTAGGCAGAATCGTGAAGAACCGTCAATTCAAGTGGAAGAGCCCGAGGATAATGGAGGGCAGTCTGAAGGAGGAAACTTTAGAGGGATCGTTGGTCAAGACGAACCACCGGTGGTTAGACACAACAATCAGGATAGAGGAAATGATGGGCGTGGGTGCATGTATAAGGATTTCATGGCATCCAAACCTCCATGTCTATCCGGAAGCCCAATGCCGATGCAAGTTATGGACTGGATCTCCGAAATGGAGACAATGTTTGAAAGTTGCGAATGCAGCAACAGGCAGAAGACCGCTCTTGCAATCCCTCTGCTAAATTCTAGCGTGTTGAGTTGGTGGAAGTTGTTAGCTAACTCTATGCCCAAGGAAGAAGCGAGAAAAATATCTTTGGAAGACTCTGTGGAACAACTGAAACTGCGATACTGCTCCGAGCAGGACCTTCTGGAAATCACTAATGAGTTTCAAAATTTGAAGAAGGGGAAGTTGAGCGTTACTGAATACGCTACTAGTTTCACAGAAAAGATGAAGATTATCCTATATTTAGTACCAACAGAACTCTCTATGGTCAACAAGTTTGCCCTCGGACTACCAGCGGACTATGGTCCAATGGTTAAGCAAGCAACCACATTGAAAGCCGCCATCTGGTCTGCTAGAAATGTTGTGACCCAGATCAGGGAGAAAGGTCTGGAGAGGTCAGAGGTTGGTGAAAAGAGGAAAAGCGATGGACCCTCGGGGTCCAGTAAAAAGTATAAATTCTTGAAGTCTAGTTCGAGAGGAGGTGGAGGAGGCGAAGCGAAATGGTGCAACAAATGCAAGAAGAAGCATCATGGGAAATGTGGCGGGGAAGCCACATGCTTCAAATGTGGAAAGCCAGGGGATTATGCCAACGAATGCACCCTCACCAAGAAAGTTTGCTATGGTTGCGGTGAGGAGGGGCACATCTCGAGGGATTGTCCGAAGAAGAAGGAGGCAGCAAAACCCAACATTCCACCAAAGCCGAAGGCAAGAGCATTCCCGATGACACTGGAAGCTGCTAAAGATGAAGCTGATGTCGCTTCAGGTACCTTTCTCGTAAACAAATTTCCTGCCCAAATTTTATTTAATTCTGGAGCCAACTACTCCTTTATTTCACATTAATTTGGTAGAAAACTAGCTTTGTCTGTCGATAGACTAGATAACACTTTATTGGTCGAAGTTGCTAGTGGAAAGTTTGTACCTGTTAGCCATCGTATGAAAAACATCTTAATTGACTTGAATTGGAATAAGTTTCACGAGGAATTAATGGCTATCGAACTTAATGGTTTCGACATCGTGTTGGGAATGGATTGGCTTAACGCCCATGATGCTGAGATTTTATGAAAGAAGAAAATAGTGAAAGTGAACCCGCCAAGGAAAGAGTCATTTATGGTGTATGGGGATAAACGCAAAGTGAATTCTGGAATCATTCCCTAATGAAATCCAGAAAGTGTTTGACCAAGGGGTGTACATCATATTTAGCATTCGTGATCGATGCCAAGAAGGAAAATAAGGAGATGCAGAATATTCCCGTGGTGTGTTATTATCCGGAAGTATTTCCCGAAGATCTTCCTGGATTACCACATGATAGACAAGTGGAGTTCAGAATAGACTTGTTACCAGGAACGACACCTATAGCAAAAGCACCTTATTGATTAGCACCAATGGTGTCACACCCCAAAACCGATAACGGCGGAATACGTTTCGGGGTGGAGGACGTCATGTATAGTATCATCACAATTGCATAATAGTAACAACAAGAAACATGCAACCATTACATTTACATAGTGAGTGTAATTACAAGTGTGTTCTGTAAAGTTCAACAAACACCAAAAGTATGCAAAAATAAGAGATGGATCTTGTATGCTCGACCTTCTCCAAAATGTAGCACCTGTACCTGTCTATCTTTGACCTGAGGATACAAGTTATTTTGAAAATGAGTATCAACACAAAGCTGGTGAGTTCATAAGAGTTTAGTGTGAGTTTTAGTATAAAATGCATTAGTACAGATAGTGTGAGGGCTGTAGTTTACATTCGTAAGTAATAGAAAACTCTAGAAAATCCTATATTTTCCAGAAATACATTGTAACTGAAAAACCTGTAACTTGTATGTAAGTCTCATTATTTAAAAGAAATTGTTTGTAATAAAAGTATATTAGTGAACCCCTAATAAGCAGTGTAATAAGAAAGTTATGCCTGATATCAGTAATAATGGTGCAAACTCTCATTAATATTAGATACTTATTTACTTCGTGATTTTACACTTATTATTTAGTATTAGTATTTTAGTGTGAATGTAGTGTATTCCTTGTATGCTACTGATAATGTGAGTAGTAGAGTACCCCATGACCTTCCCGGTCATGCATAGTGTAGAGAAGTAGCGGTATCCCTGGGCCTGCACGGCTCGGACTGAAATTAACAGTCGGGATGTAATAGTGTCTGCCCCGTATAGATCTATACATGTAGCGTCGTCTTCCTGTCGGAAAACTCTGGGCATGGTATGTAGCAAATAGCGTATCTCATAGTGAGTTAGTGTGTTATCCCCTGATTAGTGCTTTCTCTTGTATTATAGTGAAGTAGTCTTTTGTATAGTTCATAGTGAGTTCTCTTACTAGTGAGTCGTCTCGTGTTGGTGTGTATTATAGTATGTAAAATAGTAGCAATAACAAGTAGTAGTAGCCTTAACTATACACATTATAGTTAACTTAGTGGGTGTAATTCTTGGAAATTATGTAGTGTAAACATTTATTGAAATGAAAAGGCCCGTATCCAACACCAATATACATGATATATAACTAAGAAATCAACGACAGTCGGACGGATAACAACTACCCTAAGCCCACAATCAAACAAGAACAGGAAATAAGGCGAGCTATCGATCCTAAGTCCTTCAAGTCACACTTATATAAATATATTAGTGTGGTCACATTTTAAAAGAAAATATATTTAAGGAAAATCTTGTCAAAGGGAACATTTAGAAAATAGTTTATTTATCCAAAATAGTTTTTAAAAACGTAAAGTTCTTTTTATAAGACATAGTGATAAATCACATGTGATTTGAGTTACGGTTAGTGAATCTCATGTGATTAATTTTCATAAACATGTATATTTGACTTGTATCCCCCCTTAAAACATATAAAAGCATTTGAAAGGTTCATTAAAGGGGTATGAACTCACAGTTTATCGCAGGGTTCGAGTGTCAACGGATGCCCTGAATGCCAATGGTTCCTATAAATCATGTGATGACACACAATTGGGTTAGAACTAGGATGTTTCATGCTTAAACATGATGGATAATCATTCTTAGGGTTCGGCATTACTGAATACAAGTGTCTCATGATCGATACTTAATGATTCATGCAAGTTTAGGGCCAAAAGTGGGCATTTGAGTGAGTGCATGGCCTAGAAATTGAGTGTGTGGCTGAGGTGAGTGGCCAAAAGTGTGTGTGAGGCTGCACACAAGTGTGTGCGACCGTTCAGTGTGTGTGTGCGGCCGTACACAGTAGTGTGCGGCCGTACACTCCTCTTGTGAGTCCAAATGAAGTGTTTGCTCTTCACACTAAGGAGATTTGAATGTGTGCTGCCCCTCATGAAGGTGTGCGGCCATACAACTTCAAGGGTCCATGAATATGATGAACATGATGAGTTTTAAGGCTTGGGAATCAAGTGTTTACCACTAATAAGGTTGAAGATGAACTAGGTCACAAATATGAGGCCTTCAAGGTGTTCTTGGTTGAAGATTTTAGAGAGAGAAAGTAGAGAGAGTAAGGAGCATCCAAATGAATGAATGAAGAAGGTATGCATCTGTATATATGTTTGGGTGTGAGGCTGGAGGGTGTGCGGTTGGGTGTGCGGCCGCACACATGGGTGTGTGGCCGTACACACAAAAGTGTGGCCGCACACACCTCTTTTGGTGTGTTTAATCCAATTTCATGATGCAAAACACTTTCCAACACCTCCTAAGAGCCATAACTAGACTATATTGTGTCCAAAACACGCATTCGAAAACACAAGATTTACAAAGGGTGATGAATTCAAGATTTAAAGACAATACGTGGACCAATTACATAAGATGAAAGTTTCGGGTTGTCACATTATCCCCCCGTGAGAGGGAATTTCGTCCCAAAATTTAGAATTCCTGCTGAGGATAGTTATAGAACTAATAGGCAAAAAGATGGGGATAGTTGAGTTTCATTTGATCCTCGCGCTCCCAAGTGAATTCTGGTCCCCGCTTGGCGTTCCAACGAACCTTCACAATTGGGATGAGGCTTTGTTTCGTTCGTTTCACTTCTCGATCCATAATTTCCGCAGGCTCTTCCACAAAGTTGTGGTTTTCATTGACCTCAATCTTGTCGAGGGGAATCACGAGAGTTTCGTCGGATAGGGATTTCTTCAAGTTCGAGACGTGGAAGGTAGGATGTATGTTACTTAGCTCATGGGGTAAGTTGAGTTTGTAAGCTACAGGGCCAATTCTAGCAAGAATCTTGAATTGTCCTATGTACCTTGGGTTTAGCATTCCATGCTTTCTGAAGCGTATCGTGCCCTTCCAGGGCGAGACCTTCAAAAGGACTCGGTCTCCTACCTGAAACTCCAAGGGTTTCCTTCGTTTGTCCGTGTAGCTTTTCTGTCGATCCCTAGCGACTTTTAACCGTTCATGAATCTGCACAATCTTCTCGGTCGTTTCTCGAATGATCTCCAGACCAGTGAGAGCACTGTCAGGAACTCGTCCTTTAGCCAACTGAGTGTCACCCACCTCAGCCCAGCACAGAGGGGATCTGCACTTTCGGCCGTAGAGGGCTTCAAATGGAGCTGCCTTGATGCTCATATGATAACTATTATTGTAGGAAAATTACACAAGAGGTAAGTGTGTATCCCACGATTTACCGAAGTCGATCACACAAGCTCGCAGCATATCTTCTAAAGTTTGGATCGTTCTCTCACTTTGTCCGTCGGTCTGCGGATGGTAAGCTGTGCTCATGTCCAGTCTCGTCCCTAGAGCCTTTTGTAGTGATTGCCAAAATCTCGAGGTAAATCTACTATCTCTGTTCGAGATAATAGATATAGGGACGCCATGCAGCTGTACTATCTCCTTAAGATATGTTCTCGTGAGCTTCTCCATCGTGTCCGTTTCTTTGATGGGTAGGAAGTGTGCAGACTTGGTCAATCTATCGACGATAACCCAAATGGTATCCAACCCACCCGTTGTCTTGGGCAGTTTGGTTATAAAGTCCATTGTAATCCGCTCCCACTTCCATTCAGGTATCTTGGGTTGTTGGAGGGGTCCCGATGGCTTTTGATATTCGACCTTGACCTTCGCGCACGTAAGGCTCTTACTCACGAAGGTAGCGATCTCCGCTTTCATGTTAGGCCACCAGTATAGCTTCTTGAGATCCAGATACATCTTATCCGAACCTGGGTGGATGGAGTATCGAGTGTTGTGAGCTTCCTTCATGACTACCTCTCTGAAACCTCCATGGCGCGGAGTCCAGATTCGGTCCATAAGGTAGTAAGCTCCGTCACCTTTGATTTCCAAACTTTTATCCATTCCGCGCAGGGATTCTCCCGTCACATTCTCAGGCTTTAATGCTTCAAGCTGAGCCTCCTTGACTTGTGCGGATAGATGCGAATGGATACTCATTGTTAATGACTTGGTTCTTCGACCTGAATACTCTTTCCTACTCAGGGCGTCTGCTACCACGTTGGCTTTCCCTAGGTGATATCGAATTTCGCAGTCGTTATCGTTGAGTAGCTCGACCCATCGGCGTTGTCTCATGTTGAGTCTTTCTGGTTCAGTATGTGTTGGAGGCTTTGATGTTCAGTATACACTACACTCTTCGTCCCATACAAGTAGTGTCTCCAGATTTTTAGTGCGAAGACGACCGCTCCTAGTTCGAGTTCGTGTGTAGTGTAGTTCACCTCATGTGTCTTTAGCTGTCTTGAGGCATAATCGATGACTTTACCTCATTGCATCAAGACACAGCCGAGTCCCTGATTCGATGCATCGCAGTATACCACGAAGTCTTCGGATCCTTCGGGAAGGGATAATACTGGTGCGGTGCATAGGGCTCGCTTCAGGGTCTGGAATGCCTTCTCCTATTTCTCTTCCCAGTCGAAGGATATGCCCTTCTGTGTCAACATAGTGAGAGGTTTCGCAATCCGAGAGAAGTTTTGGATGAATCTGCGGTAGTAGCCAGCGAGGCCTAGAAATTGATGAATCTCCGTAGGTGTCTTCGGTGCTGACCAGTTCTCAATAGCTTTAATTTTGGAGGGATCCACATGGATTCCTTATTTACCAACCACGTGTCCTAATAATTCAACTCTTTGGATCGAAAACTCACACTTAGACAACTTCGCATATAACTTCTCTGATCGCAATGTTTCCAGGACTCGTCGCAAGTGATCCTTATGTTCTTCCTCGCTCTGAGAGTAGACGAGTATATCATCAATAAAGACGATGACGAATTGATCTAGATACGACCGACATACCCTATTCATTAAGTCCATGAATACCGCGGGAGCGTTAGTTAGTCCAAAGGGCATCACTACAAACTCGAAGTGCCCATAACGGGTTCGAAAAGCTGTCTTCGGAACATCTTCCTCAAGCGCCCGTAACTGGTGATACCTGGACCGAAGATCAATCTTGGAGAAGTAACTTGCTCCTTGTAGTTGATCGAATAGGTCGTCGATACGAGGGAGAGGGTAGCGATTTTTGACTGTGAGTTTATTGAGTTCCCTATAATCGATGCACGTACGGAACGATCCGTCCTTCTTCTTCACGAACAAGACCGGAGCTCCCCAAGGTGAGAAACTCGGTCTTATAAAGCCCTTGCTGAGCAGCTCGTTAAGTTGACCGGATAGTTCTTGCATCTCGGCAGGCGCTAACCGATAGGGTGACTTTGCTACGGGGGTAGCTCCTGGGACTAGGTCAATTCTGAACTCAACCAGATGTTTGGGAGGTAGACCCGGAAGGTCCTCTGGAAAGACATCGGGGAAATCGCATACAACAAGAATGTCCTTCAGATCTTTCGTTTTCTGGCTAATGTTGACAACGTGAGCAAGAAAGACGCGGTATTCCTTACATAAGTATTTATGAGCCTGAGTACTGGAGATGATAAGTAGGCTCGTACCGAGTTTATCTCCATAGATCAATAGAGTTTTGTGGCTCGGAAGATTCAGGCGAATGGCTTTGTCGGAGCATAGGATATCGGCACGATGGAGACTCAACCAGTCCATACCGACAATGACATCGAAATTCTTGATGGAGACTGGTAAGAGATCGATTGGAAATGAGTGGTCGTCTAACGTGAGGGTACAACCTATGTAGATTTCGTTAGAGCTTTCGGTCTTCCCGTTATCCATTTCTACGACGAACGTTTCTTTTAGTGGTTGAGGGGATTGTTTGAGTAAGTGTTTAAAGTTTTGATCTATGAAGCTTCTTTCTGCCCCTCTATCGAATAAGACACAGGCATAAGAGTTGTTGAGAAGAAACGTACCTGTGACTACTGTGGGATCCACTACCGCCTTGTTGTGACCAATAGCGAGTAGCCTACCAGTTCTGCTAGCATTTGCAGTCTTCGGACAGTTCATCTTAAAATGACCAGCTTCACCGCAACCATAGCACGTCGGGGTCACTCCCGAACCGGAAACTTGCGAGATAGGTTTGGGAGGGGCCTTGCAAAATCGCATTGTATGGCCCTTCTGATCGCAGTTGGAACACTGCAATTCACGGCAGGGGCCGTTGTGGTGGAAAGGGCACTTGGGACACTTGGGCAGATTCTCACTATAAGCTTTTGGCGGTGCAGGAGTGGCTGGAGTAGTGGCAGCATGGACCGCCACGATTTGCTGGTCCTTGGAGGAGGTTTGAGTTTTCTTGCCTTTCTTTTTATCCCATCGCTTCCTCTTTCTGTCAGATGAATCGGGTGGTGCAGTGGTAGTTGTGGTTGCTGTTGTTGGAGTGGAAGAGACTTCATGGTTGATTAGACTCTGGGCCAATTGCTTGGCACTGTTGAAGCTGGTAGGGTATGAGGCTAGAACGTTTCCTTGATACGGAGGCATTAGACCCCATATGTATCGTTCAATCTTCTTGCTTTCAGAAGGGATCATGTTGGGACACATAGCCGCCAAGTCGCAGAACCTGGCCGTGTAAGCTATTATGTCGGTCCCTACCATTTTGAGGTTCCATAGTTCCTCCTCAAGTTTCTGAATTTCGCCCCTCGGGCAGTAATCCTTTCTCATGAGGTCCTTTAGAGTATCCCAGCCCATGGCATTGGCTGTTACCAAGGAGAGTGCACTGACATGGCCGTTCCACCATGTCAGGGCCCTGTTAGTGAGGGTGGCAGTAGCGAACTTGATTTTGCTCTCTTCGGGATTTCAAAGACAACTTCGGTTCTTTCGAACCATTGGGATAACGCTAGAAGTCCTCCGGTACCATCGAAGAAGGTAGGTTTACAATTCATGAAGTCCTTGTAAGTGCATCCCTGCACTCTTTGATGGGCTTCACCAAATCTAGAGTTACCACCGCTCACGTCCCCGGAGTTCATTTGAGCCATGGCTGCTATCACAGCCGCGGTCACAGCTGTTTGGAACAGCACTGGGTCGAACTGTGGAGGAGCAGGTGGTGGAGGAGAGGTTTGAGTTGCTGGTCTTCCTCTGCTTGGACGCTTTCGTGGAGGCATCTTTTACTGGAAGATCACAGGAATGATAGCAATAGTAAGAGTCTATTGCGAAATAGGAATAGGGTGTTTCATGGATTAATTCGACACAATCCAAAAATCAAAATGAGAGTCATAGCAATAGAATAGTTAGCTGCCAATATACTGTATTGATGATGTAATAGAAGTTCAGGAAAAAAATTGACCTAACAGAAGGTCTCACATCAAACCGTAGGAAAAATGTTAGCAGTTTAGAGATCTAGTTAGAGTGCTTTCTAGAGCTAGGATTATTTACAGACAAGAGATCAACGGAACATTGAGAGAAAAGGCTAGTCCTTTAGACAAAATAGTGAGGTAATTAGTTATCTTCTACTGGTGACGGTTACTTGTTGGGCAAACCCTTAGATCCGCTAGTTGACGCCAAATTTCCTGAAGGTGTCGATCATGAATCCTTTGACGTGCTCGGAGTTCCCTAACTTCGGCTTGGGATGCAGCCAGCTGATGCTGCAGAGCCTCATTGGTCCTCCTTGTCCTGTCCATGGCTTCTTCGAGTTGGCGGATGCGAACCGTGTTGAGATTTGAGTTGGCGTCCACTTCTACAACTCGACCAATGGCTGCTTGACCCTGCTCGACATTCCTGGCAATCCTTCAGATCATGATGGGCAGAACCCGGTCTGCTGATCCTCCTTCGCTTCTGTTGTAGAAGCTTCGATCTCCATTGAAAGGTAAGGCTGACCCTGCTCCTCGCTCCACCGGTGCAAGGATATGGCCCACATAGGAGTGGGACCCTGAAATACCGGACGAGGGTTGGGGTTCGGAGCTTCAGGAGGTTGGTTGTTAACTTCTGGTTCGGAGTTGGAGCTATCCGAGAAGCCTTCAGCATGATGATCATCAAAAGGAATCGGGTGATCATTATCTGACTCCTCATCGAGCCATCATCCATTGCCCTAGTTTGGATAGTACGGATCGCCGGGTAGGTGGAAGCCAGCCATGCTATCTATGCGAGAAAGGGGAAAAGAAGATTAATAGACGTACTAACCTAAATTACTTGTAAGATGAATTGTTACTACTCAACCCAATACTTGCGTAGTGCATACCAATTACATGCAACCGAAGCAAGATAGCCCTTCGAATAAGCAACCCTAACTCTAGATCCCCAATCAAACAAGAACAGGAAATGAAGCAAAGGCTACATATTCTGAGTCTATCGCGCCCTAGCCACATGTAATCGTGGTGTATCCACTTAGCAACTATTGTCCTATCAGTAACGACCCTTTTTGTTATCACATATGTATGTTTTAGAGATACAGAATACTCCTATAGTATTCTTATGCTAGCGGTATTATGGTAGTGTTGGTAAGTCTTAGACTTGTTGCAATATCACAACCAAGCTTATGCACATGCTAGTTACTCTCAGGAAAATATAGTTGATCAGGCTACATCTCCCCAAATGTGACTATATGTCTCTAAGCCAAATTGTGCTATCCAACAATCTTAACACTTTTGTTCTGTTCTAGGGTGATACTGGCTCCTGTGTTTTATAGAGATGTGTGTATATATATACTTAGTTAAATCTTTTAGATACTTAACAGTATATATTCTTGGTCAGAGTGTTTTAGTCCCGAAGTGTTTATAATTCATATATCTTTTATAGGTTGATATACTTGATTCTGTAACAGCCCGGAATTTCAGGTATTTCTTTAAATTATTTTTGGGGCACATTTAGGAGGGGACTCGGCGAGTTGGTGCACGACTCGCCGAGTAGGGCCATGGTATTGGTCGCAGATACGCGACTGGACTCGACGAGTCCAATAAGGGACTCGGCGAGTCGACGCTGTTCAGCTGAACCCTAGCCGTTTCGATTCTGAATCGTATATAATGATCTTATGGCCGTCATGTCGCGTCTTTTGGCCGATTGAAGATACCTTGGGAGTTTGTGGGCATCTGGAGCAAGAGTGAGGGCTAGAGGAAGGTTGAAGAGATTGTTAGACAAGGAGAGGCAAGGTGGTGATCAAAGGAAGTCCAAGGAGTCGAGTACTGGAGGTTGGGGACCCAGGGAACACGTTTCCAGGTAATCTTTGGATCATAATCTGTAGCTTTTACGTTGTATGCGAATTTAGGGTTTAGGAAACCCATTTAAGGAATTGTTAGATTATAGTGTTGTTACAAGTGTTTAAAAACCCCTGTAATAGTATATGTGAAAGTCCAGGAAGCCCCATACCTATATACTTCGAAATCATGCGAAATACAGGAGGCAGCGGATTGACTGCATGGCGAAGACTCGCCGAGTTGTTCTTCAGACTCGGCGAGTAGCTTGAAGATTCACTAGGACTCGCCGAGTTGTTCTTCAGACTCGGCGAGTAGCTTGATGATCTACTAGAACTCGTCGAGTCGTCCTTTAGACTCGGCGAGTGGAGTCGGGGTGTCTATACCCGCCGAGTTGCCCTTTTCACTCGACGAGTCCGGTCAAGATTGACCGTTGACCTGTATGTAACTTAGTAGGGTCAATTGTCTTGTTTGATAAGATCATTAATAAAGGTATGTGGTATTATAGGGAACCTGCGGATTAGCGGATCGAGTACGAGTAGCTCAAAGGGTTTATAGCTTGCATACTACGAGGTGAGTCTTCTCACTATACTTTACCCGGAAGGGTTTGACTGTGAGACCGGAAGGTCGTATGTGTTATATTTATGCTATGTCTAGAGAGGTAGATGCTTTATATGTGATGTATGCTTATATGTGATGTATGCTTATACGGGCCGGAAGGCGAGACTTTATGTGATAGAAAGAACGGTATGATGTATGACTTATGTGTTATGTGCGTTATGTTACATGCATTATGTTTTATACTATTATGGGCCGGAAGGCAAAATACTATGGGCCGGAAGGCAATTTGATACGGGCCGGAAGGCGATATGTTATGGGCCGGAAGGCGATTATGTTACGGGCCGGAAGGCATTGTTATGTGGACCGAAAGGTCTGGGCCGGAAGGCGTATGTGGGTAAGTAGTATACTGGGGAACTCACTAAGTATTTATGCTTACTAGTTGTGTTTATGTTTTTCAGGTACTAGTGATGACCGTGGAAAGGCGCCGGCGTGACACGTACACACTGCCATTGTTGAAGATCTTGGAGATTTATTATTTATACTTTTGCAATAAACTTGGAATAAACTCTTTTGTCGAATAATGATGTTTTGTTTTAAATGAAAATTTTTTTTTTTGAAAATTTGAGCTGTTACAATTGGTATCAGAGCCTTGGTTTGAGGGATTCGGGTGTACTTTTGGGTGCAACTGAACTCAGACCGGGGATTTGAGGAAAAACCTTTTTAAATAATAAGGACACAACATTTTATAAACGGTAAGGCGGTAAAACAAGGATGGAACAGTGTGTACGAGCAGCCAGCGTCCGAACGGTAAAGATCCCCAGAATACCTTACGATGTTATGTGATGCACTGAATTATGAATTGTTATGCATGCTAGAAGACTAGGTATACATGATAGGACCAGAATTGCCTGTTTGTGATGCCTTAGTCTAGAGAGATTGCTTATATGAGATATTTTGTAGCATGCAAGTAGATAGTGCATACTAGAGGTAGAGTACTCATTATTCGGGATTTGGGGAGGAAGATTTGAGACGAATACTGATACGGTGTGGTCGGTAGTATTGGGCCCGTACTACCGAAGGCACCGGATCAGTGGAAGACTCAAGTAAGAATCCCTGGAAATCGGAGACTGGGTAGGGCGCGTATCGAGTACAATTGTACTTGGTGGAGTCTCTGATGATTTTATGTTGTATTTCAGAGACATCATGGTAATCACACGCAATGGGGCGAGTTCGAGCGGTGCGAGTGACGAGGAGATTCGTCAGATTATTCAGGAAGAGGTAGCTGCGGCGGTCCGGGCTGAGATCCCGGAGATGTTTGGGTCTATTAAGACCACGCTGATGGAGGAGTTTGAGGAGCGGTACGCCGCACTTACTGAAGCTGCAGTTGCTGCCGCTACCGCAGCTGTGTCTGCTGCCAGGCCGCAAGGGGGTGATTCATTACTATTCAGGGAATTCAGCAACACGAAACCCCCTGAATTCGATGGGACGCAGGATCCGATTGCAGCTATGAGGTGGATCGCCGACATCGAGGGGTGCTTCTATACTTGCTCATGCCCGGAGCACTTGAGGGTACGGTTCGCCTTGAACCAGCTCCGTCTGGGAGCGAAGGATTGGTGGAAGTTCGTGACGGCGAACTTCGCTCAGGCAGAGATTTCGGTGGTGACATGGGAGAGGTTTACGGAGATGTTCAGGGACGAGTACGTTCCCCCGGTAGAGAGGGAGCGATTGATTCAGGAGTTCTTGACCCTTAAGCAGGGTACTGATTCCGTGGCAGTGATCACACGGAAGTTTCATGAGAGGGCAATGTTCTGCCCCGAGCTGGTATCTTCGGAGCAGTCGCGGATGAGCCGCTATTTGGGTGTTTTGAAGAGGGAGATCCGGGAGTTTGTGTCAAACTCCACCTATCGTACTTTCACTGAGCTTCAGGCGAACGCCAGGAAGCGCGAGATCGAGTTGGAGACTCAAGCGAGGGAGGAGGCTGAGTCTCGGCAGGTGGATCGACGGCCGGCCCAGTCTCAGCCGGCAGCCAAGCGGACTAAGTTCGCTGATTCGAGGATGGGAGGTTCGAAGGGTCGCACTTGCGTGAAGTGCGGCAAGAGTCACGAGGGGGCGTGTCGAGCCGGTGGTTGCTACAAGTGTGGCAAGGAGGGACATATTGCCAGGGATTGCCCTAAGGGGTTTATGGTTTGCTTTCACTGCAACCAGACAGGCCATCGGAAGGCCGAGTGTCCGCAACTTCGTCAGGAAGCTACACCTACTACCCGGACTACTGAGACCCGACCGGCGAAGATCGAGGCCCCGAGGGCTCGCGGGAGAGCCTTTCAGCTGACTGCGGAGGAGGTCCGCGCTGCGCCCGATGTTGTGGCAGGTATGTTATCATTCGCGTATTTAATTAAAGGTCGAAATGTTATGCTTATGTTAAAGAATGTGTAGGTACTTTCCTTGTGAACTCTATGCCTGCTCTAGTGTTATTTGATTCGGGTGCGAGTAGATCGTTTGTATCGTTAGCTTTTAGTCAGCACATCGGCATTAGTCGTGAGCCGTTAAGTCGACCTTTGAGCGTTTCTATTGCGGCTGAGAGGGTGATTTGTGCTACGGAGGTTCTTCGGGGATGTGTGCTAGAGATCTTCGGGGTCGCGTTTCCGATTGACCTCATTCCTATTGCGATGGGGGATGTCTGTGTCATTGTAGGCATGGACTGGTTGAGCCGATTCAGCGTTGTTATCGACTGCGAGCGTCAGCTGGTGACTATACGAGACCCTAGTGGGGGAGTTCTTACGGTATACGGCGAGGGTACCCGTTCGGGATCAGCTTTCTGTTCGGCCGCTAGGGCGAGGCAATGCCTACAACGGGGATGTAACGGTTTTGTGGCGTATGTGATGGATACGTGGGAGAGTTCCGAGAGACCGAAGACATTGAAGGAGGTTCCAGTGGTGCGCGAGTTTCCAGATGTTTTTCCCGAGGATTTGCCAGGAATACCTCCTGCGAGGCAAGTGGAGTTTGGTATCGATCTAGTTCCAGGGGCTGCGCCTATTGCGAAGGTGCCTTATCGTCTTGCACCTCCAGAGATGCAAGAATTGTCCTCGCAACTTCAAGAGTTGTTGGGGAAGGGATTTATTCGGCCGAGTAGCTCGCCGTGGGGAGCACCGATTCTGTTCATCAAGAAGAAGGATGGTTCACACCGGATGTGTATCGATTACCGGGAGCTGAACAAGGTGACAGTCAAGAACCGCTATCCGTTACCGAGGATCGATGATCTATTCGATCAGTTGCAAGGGGCATCTTGGTTTTCCAAGATTGATTTGAGATCAGGGTACCATCAGGTAAGAGTGCGGGATGAGGACGTCCAGAAGACAGCCTTTAGGACGCGGTATGGGCATTACGAGTTCGTGGTGATGCCTTTTGGGCTCACCAATGCCCCAGCAGTGTTTATGGATCTCATGAACAGGGTATGCAGGCCGATGCTGGATCGGTCTGTGATTGTATTCATCGACGACATTCTGGTGTATTCGCGGTCTAGGGAGCAGCATGAGGGACATTTGAGGGAGGTCCTTGAGGTACTGAGGTCGGAGAAGCTATATGCAAAATTCTCCAAATGTGACTTCTGGTTGTGGGAAGTTCAATTTCTGGGGCACGTTGTAAATCAGGCAGGGATATTGGTCGATCCGGCCAAGGTGGAAGCGGTGATGAGTTGGGAGGCACCGAAGTCACCTTCGGAGATCAGGAGTTTCCTTGGGTTGGCGGGGTACTATCGAAGGTTCATTAGGGACTTCTCCAAGATCGCGGTGCCACTTACCAAATTGACCCGAAAGGGTGTTACATTCTCATGGGGACCCGAGCAGCAGACTTCCTTCGAGACACTTCGTCAGAGACTGTGCGAAGCACCAGTATTAGCTCTCCCGGAGGGGATGGAGGGCTTTGTCGTATATTGCGACGCATCGATTTCAGGACTGGGTGCAGTGTTGATGCAGAGGGGCCATGTGATAGCCTATGCATCGAGGCAGCTGAAGCCTCACGAAGCGAGATATCCCACGCATGACTTAGAGTTGGGGGCAGTAGTGTTCGCCCTCAAAATTTGGCGCCACTACCTGTACGGGGTTCGTTGTACCATATACACGGACCATAAGAGTTTGAAGTATTTGATGGATCAACCCAACCTAAACATGCGTCAGAGGAGATGGTTAGACGTGGTTAAGGATTATGACTGTGAGATCCTATACCACCCAGGCAAGGCTAATGTGGTAGCTGATGCATTGAGTCGTAGGGCGGAGAGTACTCCATTGCGGGACGTGTGTTTGAGATTGACGGTGATGACTCCGGTATTAGATGCTATTCGTGGGGCACAGACCGAGGTCGTGAAGTCTGGGATGCAGAAACAGGAGCGGGTCGTCGGGTTGATTTCAGAGTTCGTTACGGATGGGCGGGGACTTCTGACATGTTGGGGTCGGATCTGGGTACCATTCGTGGGCGGTACGCGTGTTACTTTGATGGAGGAGGCACACAGATCGAAATTCTCGATCCATCCCGGTGCTACGAAAATGTATTTGGATTTGAAAAAGGAGTACTGGTGGCCTTGCATGAAGAGAGACGTTGCCTGGTTCGTTGAGAGGTGTTTGACCTGCCGTAGGGTTAAGGCCGAGCACCAGAGGCCGCACGGTAAGTTGCAACCCTTGGAGGTTCCTGAGTGGAAGTGGGATCAGATCACGATGGATTTCATCACCAAATTGCCGAAAACTGCCAGGGGAGTCGATGCAATTTGGGTGATTGTGGATAGGCTAACAAAGAGTGCACACTTCCTTGCCATTAGCGAAAGTTCATCAGCAGAGAAGTTGGCAGAGTTATACGTGAGAGAGATAGTATCTCGGCATGGAGTGCCGACCTCGATTGTTTCGGACCGCGATGTACGTTTCACTTCCAGGTTCTGGAAGAAATTCCATGAGGAGTTGGGTACTAAACTGCATTTTAGTACCGCATACCATCCCCAGACCGACGGTCAGAGCGAGCGGACGATCCAGACATTGGAAGATATGCTTAGAGCGTGTGTGTTAGACTTCGGGGGTAGCTGGGATGCGCATCTGCCGCTGGCTGAGTTTTCCTACAACAACAGCCATCATTCGAGCATTGGTATGCCACCTTTTGAGTTGTTGTATGGTAGGAGGTGTCGGACTCCCATTTGCTGGGGAGAAGTGGGACAGAGAGTGATGGGCAGTACAGAGATCGTACTTCAAACGACCGAACAGATCCAACGAGTGAGACAGAGGTTATTGACCGCCCAGAGCCGACAGAAGAGTTATGCGGACAGACGCCGGTCCGAGCTCGAATTTCAGGTCGGCGACTTCGTTCTCCTAAAGGTTTCTCCTTGGAAAGGGGTGATCCGGTTCAGGAAGAGGGGCAAATTGGGGCCCCGGTTCATAGGTCTATTTCGGGTAATTGCAAGGGTAGGTCGGGTAGCTTATCGGTTGGAGTTGCCAGCGGAGCTGAGTCAGATTCACAATACCTTCCACGTATCACAGCTGAGGAAGTGTATAGCCGATGAGGCAGCAGTGGTTCCGTTAGAAGATATTCAGGTAGATGCGAGTCTGAATTACGCCGAGAGACCAGTAGCTATCAGGGATCGGAAGATCAAGGTTCTACGGAACAAGGAGATACCTCTGGTGTTGGTTCAGTGGCAACATCGGAAGGGATCGGAGATGACGTGGGAGCCGGAAAGAGAAATGCGGGAACAACATCCGGAGTTATTCGCAGAATGAGACTTCGAGGGCGAAGTCTAGTTCTAGTGGGGGAGAGTTGTAACAGCCCGGAATTTCAGGTATTTCTTTAAATTATTTTTGGGGCACATTTAGGAGGGGACTCGGCGAGTTGGTGCACGACTCGCCGAGTAGGGCCATGGTATTGGTCGCAGATACGCGACTGGACTCGACGAGTCCAATAAGGGACTCGGCGAGTCGACGCTGTTCAGCTAAACCCTAGCCGTTTCGATTCTGAATCGTATATAATGATCTTATGGCCGTCATGTCGCGTCTTTTGGCCGATTGAAGATACCTTGGGAGTTTGTGGGCATCTGGAGCAAGAGTGAGGGCTAGAGGAAGGTTGAAGAGATTGTTAGACAAGGAGAGGCAAGGTGGTGATCAAAGGAAGTCCAAGGAGTCGAGTACTGGAGGTTGGGGACCCAGGGAACACGTTTCCAGGTAATCTTCGGATCATAATCTGTAGCTTTTACGTTGTATGCGAATTTAGGGTTTAGGAAACCCATTTAAGGAATTGTTAGATTATAGTGTTGTTACAAGTGTTTAAAAACCCCTGTAATAGTATATGTGAAAGTCCAGGAAGCCCCATACCTATATACTTCGAAATCATGCGAAATACAGGAGGCAGCGGATTGACTGCATGGCGAGGACTCGCCGAGTTGTTCTTCAGACTCGGCGAGTAGCTTGAAGATTCACTAGGACTCGCCGAGTTGTTCTTCAGACTCGGCGAGTAGCTTGATGATCTACTAGAACTCGTCGAGTCGTCCTTTAGACTCGGCGAGTGGAGTCGGGGTGTCTATACCCGCCGAGTTGCCCTTTTCACTCGACGAGTCCGGTCAAGATTGACCGTTGACCTGTATGTAACTTAGTAGGGTCAATTGTCTTGTTTGATAAGATCATTAATAAAGGTATGTGGTATTATAGGGAACCTGCGGATTAGCGGATCGAGTACGAGTAGCTCAAAGGGTTTATAGCTTGCATACTACGAGGTGAGTCTTCTCACTATACTTTACCCGGAAGGGTTTGACTGTGAGACCGGAAGGTCGTATGTGTTATATTTATGCTATGTCTAGAGAGGTAGATGCTTTATATGTGATGTATGCTTATATGTGATGTATGCTTATACGGGCCGGAAGGCGAGACTTTATGTGATAGAAAGAACGGTATGATGTATGACTTATGTGTTATGTGCGTTATGTTACATGCGTTATGTTTTATACTATTATGGGCCGGAAGGCAAAATACTATGGGCCGGAAGGCAATTTGATACGGGCCGGAAGGCGATATGTTATGGGCCGGAAGGCGATTATGTTACGGGCCGGAAGGCATTGTTATGTGGACCGAAAGGTCCGGGTCGGAAGGCGTATGTGGGTAAGTAGTATACTGGGGAACTCACTAAGTATTTATGCTTACTAGTTGTGTTTATGTTTTTCAGGTACTAGTGATGACCGTGGAAAGGCGCCGGCGTGACACGTACACACTGCCATTGTTGAAGATCTTGGAGATTTATTATTTATACTTTTGCAATAAACTTGGAATAAACTCTTTTGTCGAATAATGATGTTTTGTTTTAAATGAAATTTTTTTTTTTTGAAAATTTGAGCTGTTACAGATTCACTATAAACATGTTGGGTTTTGAGCATTCTAACACTCCTAAGTGTACATGCAACCCTAAATACATTGGATCTATGTTTTCTCTATTATACATGCAAATAAGAACATCCAAGGTATTATCCTAATCTAGCATACAAAACAAAGACTATAGCAAGATAGAATACATACCTCTTTGGTGTAGAAAGTCTTCATGAAGCTTGAGTGCCTAGTGCCCCAAGTGTGACACCTCAAATGGTTCACACAACACCAAATACACTTGCAATAACTTGAGAGAATTCTACACTCATAAAAATCGGCTAGCCCTTTCTTACTCTCACTAGTGGCCGATTTTGGTCAAGAATAAGATGCTTATATAGTTAGGGTTACACCATGTAAACCCTAATTGACATGGCCTTTCATTTCCATGATCCATGGGTACAAAAACACCATGGAGCATCCATGGACCATCCTATGGGTTTTAGCCCAACTTGATTATCCATTGAGCATTAGCCCACTATACAAGTATGGATGATTTACACAATCAACCCATATATTTAATTAGTCTTCTTTTGATCACTTAATTAATCCTAGATTAATTCTTGATCAATACTAATTAAATAATCTTATTATTCTTATTATTAATATACTAGTACTTATAATATATTAATAACCATAAGTGTCTTATTTCTCTCATTAAAGTCTTTCCAAGTGCATGATGCCATGCAACCCAAATGGACCATGCCGGGTCGGGTCAAGTCTTACCAATTATATTTATGGACTTAGACATTAATCCAACAGTCTCTCACTTGGATAAGTCTAAAACTATTATTGCGTATGACTTTAGGAACCAACTGGCAATCGTAGCTCTCAAAAGCTTCTGTCGAACTCTGACCTTGTAGATGAACTCTGACCTTTGTCAGTGACTTGTCCATTAGATAAGGGATCATATATTCCTCCATTCTAGATATCATATGGACTGAGACATGGATTATAATCATTCTCTCTGTCCATTTGTTGTTTCCCGATTTCCGATTTATGATGACTAACTAATTGAACAAATCAAATCAGTCCTGGCCCGGCCGAGCACTTCCATTTGTCATCATCAAACATCGAGGGGCCCACAGATACTGCTTTTATCCCAAAGGTAAAAGGAATGGATAAACTTCGACTCATATGGCTTGTTCTACTACTTGTTGAATCATACACAAAGACACGTTTTATAGCACCGAGTTACCGAATGCGTTTTCGTGCAATCAATGTACTATCAACTCAAAGTAACAACTCATATCTCTAGGTTTGAAGAATATAAGATATTATCGTCTCATGATCACTCGTGATAAAATCCATGAAGTGATTCCAATGAGCGCGGGTTGAATCCAATACTCAGAACTTATGAGCACTCATGAGTGTTGTAGCCCTTTGTCCAACACCTTAGACCTCTACAAGCCAACCCATGACAGTCTTAATTCATATCTACTTCCAACATATGACCGACTGTGGATGGTTTGAATAACTTAGTCGTTCCAGAACAATAACCTAGTTTATTCGGGAAGTCAAAACATGCAAAGTGAAACACAATAATAATTGAATCCAATATGGTATTAAAACCTATGAACATAAATAAAACACCTTTTATTTATCACCATATGATTACACATTATTCATTGTATACTGTTTCAACTATCAACTTTATTCTTGAATTTAAAACAATAGTTGTCCCATGCTCCAAGCATGTACACAATGTTTTTTTTTTAAAAACACTAGTCATGCCACACACCAAGTATGCATACTATGTTTGTCTATGATCTTTACTTTGTGAACTAGATCAATTGAACATAACTTCAATGATTCTCTTTTCACACTCCCAAATCGTTACTGCAAATGCAAGAATTCCAAATTCATGCCATTTACTGAAATCTGTTAGATTCTAAACTTATATGCATTGATCCTCTTGTAATGATTATGCACAAAGTCATAAAGACTTGACAACAAACATTTACAGAGCATTCCAAAGGAGATCAGCTCCTTAGAAACATCCTTCTTGCATTAAGTTTCCTAATTTTACATAGATTAAATAATTTCTAACTTTGAAACATTTCCAGATTCCATTTTGACTATCACTCCTGAACAAGAGTTGCCTCCTTACAGATTATGTCAATATGGTCCTTCCAGAATTATCACTATACTTCCAACTGTCCTTGAGCAACCAATCTATGGTAAACCTTAGATTGACCTCGACAATTGTTTAATCCTTTTATTCATATCCAGTTCTAAACCTTTTCCCTTCTTAATGCCCCAGGCATTTGGAAAATTTTAGAAAGGATGAATATAGCACATGTAATCGATCCTATATCCGAAGCATATGGGACACGATGCATGATGTCTCACATAAAGACTAAACCAGTCTTTTGCTATCACATTTCCATTTCAATTTGCCAAGTTCTCATAATTCAGATTATGAAAAGGGATGCCATAATCATAATCGAATTTTAGAACGCAAATAATGGACTCATATACAAAATTTCCTTATGTTGAGCCATTCCAACATGAAATTCATATATATCCTTGACTAAATGATTAAAACCTCACTATCTAAGCTTATAGATTTGAGATGAAGTATAATTTCCTCTCCCTTAATTATAGAAAAACAACTTTTTCCAATTGAAATATTTTGTTTTTCTATAATTAACATTGCTAACTTGCAATACTTATCATAATTATCATGCTCCCACTAACATGGTGATTATTAGCATAACACTTATGCTCCCACTAGCTTTGACATGTATTCAGAAATCAGCTGGACTTCTAGAAATCAATAATTCATTGACTTTCTTACCAAAGTTCAGATTTCTGATACTAGATTGTTTTGATAAGACTTTATCAAAATCATACACCTTCCCTTAGATAGCACACTTGTGTGTCTAAACAATTATGAAGAGGGATGCCGTAATCATAATGGTTAGACCTTTTTGCCACTTCTCACAAGTCTAGGTTAGTGTGCCGGTAAACCACACACGCTCCACTAACGACTTTGAGAATGCACATATCACAATTGCTATCTAGCTAAAATCTACTTAGTGAAAGTGTTTCCTCACCATCATTTTCATGAATCGGAGAGAAACCTTATGACACTTAGATTTAATGGTGTATGTGTTCTTATCCATGTGAATTTTCAAAACCATAGTCACATGACAAGGATAATGACAAATCCAAACTCATATGGACTGAACTCAATCTTAACTTCTTGCCACCTAGCAGCTCAAGGGCCTGCCATTGCTTCCAAGTTGTTGTGCAACACATTGAGAACTCTAAGGACCCGTATGCAAAGCCAACTTTAACTGGAATGGGCACAAAATATGTCAACACGATAGGTTATAAACCTCAAGTCGTGTGCTAGTGAAGAACTTCAGGTTTTATTCTTGATTAGTTCTTGAGACTTTCAAGACCTTTAAGACTCCCACTGTCCTCTTGACATATAAGAATTTCTTGTCAGTTATTCAAGAGATAGTGTGGATTCTAATCAAGACAAACACTTCACACAATTGGCCTAAGTTGGTCTTTGTTTTATCCAAAACATCACAACTTACCAATTTCAAATGTACAAGAGTAGAAAACTTTTACTCTTACATTTGACAAGTGTTTTAAACCTTCTTTAAGACATGTCACTCAAGTTACAATCTTGGAGTATGACTCTAAGACTTGTATTGGAAGGAAGTATGACTCATTTTCTTGATTTAACCATTTCAACAATTCAAGATCCCTCTTCTTAGTCATAATAATGCACTAAGATTTCCTTAGAGAACTAATTGTGCTATGGTTTCTTAATCATTAACATGATCACAAAAACTGATACTAAAGTAGTCTCCCATCTTTTCAGATTTGAGAAACTTTTATCCTTCTGCCTAAGTTGATTCTTCTTATTCGCTCTACCTTACATTGAAACTTTTCCAATGTCTTAGAATTATACTTTAGCTTGTAAGTATAATCATATTTACTGAGCTTTAGTAAACTATGACGAATAGTCTTATCAATCTTTTGTTGTGGACTTAATCAATGCACAAGACTATGTACTCGATCACTTAGTCCATTACTTGACTCACACATCCATGTGAATAAGTAATTAGTCTTAATTTTCCAATACTTGAAAGTTCTCATTCATCATGCTATACAACTTGCATGATTCCAAGTTCCGGTCCAATTGAAACTTGGGTGATAAGAATCTTTCCTTATTTGGTAAATTTAGACATTACCACAAATGAAAGAATCAATCTCATATTTCCACTCTTGCTATTAATGGAATCATATAAGCAACAATTTTTTCTCAAATGCCATTGTAAGGATATTTTAAAATAAATAAAATCAAAAAATTTTTCTTTTATTTTAAAACCTTTGCGGAAAAACTTATCCTTACAATCCATATGAAAACTTGTTGTTATCTATTCCTAAGCAATATCTCATAACTCCTAAGAAGTAGCTCAAGAATCCGATCTTCAAACTACGCGATAGAAATCCATCTATGCGATCAGATTCAACATATTCTTTCTTGAAGTTTCTTCAATTTTCTATGATTCTTAAAACATCACCATGTGACCTAGTCACATCATATATCAAGATTCTCAGAATAGAAACTTAACAGAGTTAGCTAGTGGACTTTACCTGAAGTAGAGTCAAACTTATTGACTTTAACATCCTTAGGTAAATTTGGCAGCTTCGCAACCAATGCCCCTTTCTTTGGTAATATAAACATATGGACCCTTTGATAATGGTACCCGAGACTATCACAGACTTAGCTTTTCTCTTTACCATTTGGTCAACCGAGTTGACTATGGCCGATCCCTTTCCACTAGGAAGAGAGAGCTTTAGTAGATATCCAATGTCATCATTGTCAATGTCCATAAAGTTTTAGGAAGTTGATCTTAGCAAATAGATAAGATCATTAAGGGTCTTGTCATAGTCTGTTTCATAGGTGTTCCAAAAGAACTCACTATGTGACTTAGAAAGTAGTTGAACCACCAACTTTCTCAAGACTTTGACACCCAACTCTCCCGGCTTGTCAATATGTGACTACATCTCCAAGATGTGATCACACCTAGACCTTGCCTTGACAATAGGGATTGAGTGACCTTAAACTTTTCAAGAACTTGTGGGTTGGGGAGAATAATTGGAGGAGGTGAATGAAGTATGATTTCCAAGGGACATCATCTTCATTTAGGAAGGCTTGGTTTCAAGAGATTTGGGAAGATCATAAATGTCTAAACCAGACATGTTGTGGGAGATATTCAAGATAGTTGAATTTTGAAGTCCTTAATATGACACCCAATATGAAATATTAAGGCTAGGAACCAACAAACTATTTTATAACTTAGAAGAGGTATGCCATAATCCAAGCTATAAAATATTTGAAGGTAGGTGAATGACGATTCACCAATTTCCACCAAGATAAACGAAATGTATTATTAGGTTTTAATTGGTTTTGAAACTCCTAGATCTTTGAGATTCATTGAATTGTTCAAAGGCATGTTTCAATCTCGAGTGTGCCCTTCAGGTTTTGTGACTAGGATGCCGAGGATCACAAAACAAGGTGTGAAGTAACCATGCAAATTACTTGGTACCCTTAAGTGTTTACCCCTTAATCGATGTGCTGGTTAACCACACACGCTCCATCAATACAATGATAAACATTAAGTTACCCTTTTCCTACCTTGTTAAGTACACGTTAGTGTGCCGGTTAACCCCACACGCTCCACGAACCGGCTTAACCAAAGTGCAAAGTGTAATTTCATGGATTAGCACCTTATTCACATTTTTCCTAAGTAACTAAGATTGGGTATTCTTAAGAGTTTAGTTACTTAGTATTTATCATTAATACTTTTAATGAAGGGAGAATTAGAGTCTTGTCAAACCCGTTCGGCTAACGACCCTCCACCGGTCAAGCAAGCGGTCGGTGAGAGTGGACACCCATTAAGTTGCCATTTTATAGGCAACAACCTTATACCCACCTTATAGACCGACTTCGTGAATGAGGCGTACTAGCGGTAAGACTGACTTTACTCTTATACATATATATATATATATATATATATATATATATATATATATATTATTAACTTATAATATTATAAAGTATAAGGGTTGAATTTTAACTCTTAAAATTCTAAGGGCTAACTTGGAATTAAAGTATTCATAAGTGAAAACTTTACAAATTCCAAAACTTGAGGGCAAGTTTTGAAACTATTCAAAACTAATTAATTCCATAACTTATGTGTTTAAAGTAGTTTTAATCCAAAAACTCTTCAAGTTCCATAACTTGAGGACAAGTTATGGAAGACTTTAAATTATTAAAGAATGTAACTTTTTCTTTATTTTGTAACTTATGGAATTAATTAAGGTTACACTTTATTTATTTATTTATTAATGAAGTGACTCTTTTGAACCTCCATAACTTAAGGACAAGACTCTTCATCTTTTGTAACCATTGCCAACTTTTATGAGTTTTATGAAACTTAAATGTGACTTTTCATATAACTTGAGGACAAGTTACAAAAACACATTTTAGAATCAACTCTTAGATTAATTTGGATTGAAAACAACTATTCCACTCAACTTTTTCTATTAATCTAAGCAACTCATAAGATCAAGATAATTCAAATCAAACTTTTTCATGTAATTAGTCTAAACCTTAAACTAATACAAAACATGAATCTCTTGACAATTATCTTTGAAATTGGATTAGCATGAACATTACCACATCAAAAACAAGTTTATAAGTTCAAAAACATCTTAGGGTAATGTTCCTAGTCCAATTCCAGCCAAAAAAGTCGAATTTATGCTGTCTGGGGGTCCAACTCGTCGAGTGCACGAACCAACTCGGCGAGTTGGATGCATTTTGCCTTGGACTCGGCTAGTCCATTCGTTGACTCCGCGAGTCTACTGGGCAGACAGCATCAAAACTCGTTTTTCCAGCTTCTTTTGCAAGTATAACAAGAAAACAAGCCTAGGCTCTGATACCACTGTTGGGTTTTGAGCATTCTAACACTCCTAAGTGTACATGCAACCCTAAATACCTTGGATCTATGTTTTCTCTATTATACATGCAAATAAGAACATCCAAGGTATTATCCTAATCTCGCATACAAAACAAAGACTATAGCAAGATAGAATACATACCTCTTTGGTGTAGAAAGTCTTCATGAAGCTTGAATGCCTACTGCCCCAAGTGTGACACCTCAAATGGTTCACACAACACCAAATACACTTGGAATAACTTGAGAGAATTCTACACTCATAAAAATCGGCTAGCCCTTTCTTACTCTTACTAGTGGCCGATTTTGGTCAAGAATAAGATGCTTATATAGTTAGGGTTACACCATGTAAACCCTAATTGACATGGCCTTTCATTTCCATGATCCATGGGTACAAATACACCATGGAGCATCCATGGACCATCCTATGGGTTTTAGCCCAACTTGATTATCCATGGAGCATTAGCCCACTATACAAGTATGGATGATTTACACAATCAACCCATATATTTAATTAGTCTTCTTTTGATCACTTAATTTATCCTAGATTAATTCTTGATCAATACTAATTAAATAATCTTGTTATTCTTATTATTAATATACTAGTACTTATAATATATTAATAACCATAAGTGTCTTATTTCTCTCATTAAAGTCTATCCAAGTGCATGATGCCATGCAACCCAAATGGACCATGCCAAGTCGGGTCAAGTCTTACCAATTATAGTTATGGACTTAGACATTAATCCAACAAAACAATGCTCTGATACCAATCTGTCACACCCCAAAACCGATAACGGCGGAATACATTTCGGGGTGGAGCACGTCATGTACAGTATCATCACAATTGCATAATAGTAAAAACAAGAAACATGCAACCATTACATTTACATAGTGAGTGTAATTACAAGTGTGTTCTGTAAAGTTCAACAAACACCAAAAGTATGCAAAAATAAGAGATGGATCTTGTATGCTCCACCTTCTCCAAAATGTAGCACCTGTACCTGTCTATCTTTGACCTGAGGATACAAGTTATTTTGAAAACGAGTATCAGCATAAAGCTGGTGAGTTCATAAGAGTTTAGTGTGAGTTTTAGTATAAATGCATTAGTACAGATAGTGTGAGGGCTATAGTTTACATTCGTAAGTAGTAGAAAACTCTAGAAAATCCTATATTTTCCAGAAATACATTGTAACTGAAAAACCTGTAACTTGCATGTAAGTCTCATTATTTAAAAGAAATTGTTTGTAATAAAAGTATATTAGTGAACCCCCAATAAGTAGTGTAATAAGAAAGTTATGCCTGATATTAGTAATAGTGGTGCAAACTCCCATTAGTATTAGATACTTATTTACTTCGGGATTTTACACTTATTCTTTAGTATTAGTATTTTAGTGTGAATGTAGTGTATTCCTTGTATGCTACTGATAGTGTGAGTAGTAGAGTACCCCATGGCCTTCCCGGTCATGCATAGTGTAGAGAAGTAGCGGTATCCCTGGGCCTGCACGGCTCGGACTGAAATTAACAGTCGGGATGTAATAATGTCTGCCCTGTATACATCTATACAAATAGCGTATCTCATAGTGAGTTAGTGTGTTATCCCCTGATTAGTGCTTTCTCTTGTATTATAGTGAAGTAGTCTTTTGTATAGTTCATAATGAGTTCTCTTACTAGTGAGTCGTCTTGTGTTAGTGTGTATTATAGGATGTAAGATAGTAGCAATAACGAGTAGTAGTAGCCTTAACTATACCCATTATAGTTAACTTAGTGGGTGTAATTCTTGGAAATTATGTAGTGTAGACATTTATTGAAATGAAAAGGCCCGTATCTAACACCAATATACATGATATATAACTAAGAAATCAACGACAGTCAGACAGATAACAACTACCCTAAGCCCACAATCAAACAAGAAGAGGAAATAAGGCGAGCTATCGGTCCTAGGTCCTTCAAGTCTTACTTATATAAATATATTAGTGTGGTTACATTTTATAAGAAAATATATTTATGGAAAATCTTGTCAAAGGGAACATTTAGAAAATAGTTTATTTATCCAAAATAGTTTTTAAAAACGTAAAGTTCTTTTTATAAGACATAGTGATAAATCACATATGATTTGAGTTACGGTTAGTGAATCACATGTGATTAATTTTCATAAACATGTATATTTTACTTGTATCCCCCCTTAAAACATATAAAAGCATTTGAAAGGTTCATTAAAGGGGTATGAACTCACAGTTTATCGCAGGGTTCGAGTGTCAACGGATGCCCTGAATGCCAATGGTTCCTATAAATCATGTGTTGACACACAATTGGGTAAGAACTAGGATGTTTCATGCTTAAACATGATGGATAAACATTCTTAGGGTTCGGCATTACTAAATACAAGTGTCTCATGATCGATACTTAATGATTCATGCAAGTTTAGGGCCAAAAGTGGGCATTTGAGTGAGTGCATGGCCTAGAAATTGAGTGTGCGTCTGAGGTGAGCGGCCAAAAGTGTGTGTGAAGCTGCACACAAGTGTGTGCGGCCGTACACAAGAGTGTGCGGCCGTACACTCCTCTTGTGAGTCCAAATGAAGTGTTTACTCTTCACACTAAGGAGATTTGAATGTGTGCTGCCCCCTCATGAAGGTGTGCGGCCAAACACCTTCAAGGGTCCATGAATTTGATGAACATGATGAGTTTTAAGGCTTGGGACTCAAGTGTTTACCACTAATAAGCTTGAAGATGAACTAGGTCACAAATATGAGGCCTTCAAGGTGTTCTTGGTTGAAGATTTTAGAGAGAGAAAGTAAAGAGAGAGAGAGAGTAAGGAGCATCCAAATGAATGAATGAAGAAGGTATCCATCTATATATATGTTTGGGTGTGAGGCTGGAGGGTGTGCGGTTGGGTGTGCGGCTGCACACATGGGTGTGTGGCCGTACACACAAAAGTGTGGCCGCACACACCTCTTTTGGTGTGTTTAATCGAATTTCATGATGCAAAACACTTTCCAACACCTCCTAAGACCCATAACTAGACTATATTGTGTCCAAAACACGCATTCGGAAACACAAGATTTACAAAGGGTGATGAATTCAAGATTTAAAGACAATACGCGGACCAATTACATAGGATGAAAGTTTCGGGTTGTCACAAATGGAGATGAAAGAGCTGATGATGCAACTTCAGGAGTTATTGCACAAAGGTTTTATAAGACATGGTTCATCACCCTGGGGAGCTCCGGAGTTATTCGTGAAGAAGAAATATGGAAGTATGAGAATGTGTATCGATTACAGAGAGTTGAACAAGGCAACAATAAAGAATAGATATCCGTTGCCGAGGATTGATGACTTGTTCGATCAACTACAAGGTTTGAGTTATTTTTCAAAGATCGATCTGAGTTCAGGATATCATCAGCTGAAATTAAGAAAGCAGGATATAGAGAAGACTGCATTCAGAACACGATATGGACACTACGAGTTTATGGCTATGTTGTTTGGACTAACCATTGCTCTAGCAGCATTCATGGATTTAATGAACAGGGTTTGTAATCCGTTCCTTGATAAATATGTGATAGTGTTCATATATGACATTCTGATTTATTCAAAAAGCCAAGAGGAGCATGACAAAGATTGAAGCTGTAATGAAGTGGTCAACCAAGAAGGTATAATTGTTGATCCAACAAAGATTGAAGCTGTAATGAAGTGGGAACAACCGAAAAGTCCACGGAGATCTGAAGCTTTTTAGGATTAGCCGGATACTACCGAAGGTTTATCCAAGGCTTTTCTTCGATCACTAGTCCATTGACAGCTTTGACCCACAAAGGAGCTACTTATGCTTGGAATGATAAGCATAATGAAGCATTCGAGAAGCTATAGAGGAAACTATGCGAGACAATGATACTCTCTCTACCCGATGGAGTTGAAGACTTCGCTATTTATAGCGATGTGTCTAGTGTCTGATTGGGTTGGGTTTTGACCCAAAGAGATAAGGTGATCGCATATGCATCTCGACAGTTGAAAGAGCATGAAAAGGACTACCCGAATCATTATTTGGAGTTGGCAGCGGTAGTTTTCGCTCTAAAAATATGGAGGCATTATCTCTATGGCACGAAGTGCAAGCTTTTCACTGATTATAAGAGTCTCCAATATCTCTTTAGTCAGAAGGAATTGAATATGATGCAACGACGCTGGCTAGAATTACTTAAAGACTACGACTGTGGGATACTTTACCACCCCAGTAAAGCTAATGTTGTTGCTGATGCTCTCAGTAGGAAAGTCAATCTTGAAAGAAAAAAGGCCAAGAGCGTTGAGAATTGAAGTTGTCTCGACAATTGTGGAAAGTATAAAGAAAGCTCAAGAGGAAGCTTCTGAGAAGAATGACCAAAAGGAGGAACATTTGGGCAAAACATTGGTGTTCGGTATAAACTGTCATGGACTGAAGGTGTTCCAAGATCGGATTTGGATACCTAAGACATGAGGAGTCAGAGATCTTCTGATGGAAGAAGCTCATAAGACCATGTACTCGATTCATCCCGGTAGCACTAAAATGTATAGGGACCTGAAACCCTACTACTGGTGACCGACGATGAAGCTTGATGTTGCAAAGTATGTGGCTGAGTGTGTGACTTGTGCGAGGGTAAAGACACAACATGAGAAATCGTACGAGAGTTTAGAACCATTGCATGTGCCTATGGGTAAGTGGGAAGACATTGCTATGGATTTTGTCAATAACCTGCCGAGAACGAAAAATGGTCACGACACGATTTAGGTGGTCGTTGATCGATTCACTAAGAGTGCGCCTTTCATAGCAGCCAGGGTAAGTGGGAAGACATTGCTATGGATTTGTGTTTAAGTACAACTTACCATCCACAAACTGATGGTTAGAGCGAAAGAACGATACAAACAATTGAAGATATGCTGAGAACATGTACCCTGGAATTGCAAGGTAATTCGGATGAACATTTACCTTTGGTAGAATTTTCCTACAGTAATAGTTTCCACTCGAGCATTAAGATGGCACCTTATCAAGATTTGTATGGACAGAAGTGTTGTAAGCCGTCTTGTTGGCTTGAGACTGGAGAAAAGCAGTTTATGGGACCGGAGATAGTCCATCAAACTGCAGAAAAGTTGAAAATAATTAGGGAGAGAATGTTAGCCGCTTAGGATCGTCAAAAGAGCTATGCTGACAACAAACAAAGACCGATAACTTTTGAAGTTGGAGATTCGGTTTTGCTTAAAGTCTCTTCGTGGAAGGGACTTATAAGATTTGGAAAAAGGGGAAAGTTAAGTCCAAGGTTTATTGGACCATTTAAAGTTCTTCAGAGGATTAGGAACCAAGCTTACAAGCTCGAACTACCAGAAGAACTGAATGGAATTCATAACACTTTCCATGTGTGTTACTTGAGGAAGTTCATGGGAGAAGTTCCCGACATGATTCCACTTTTGGAGTTGAGAATCGATGAGAACAAAAGGTTGATTGAAGAACCAGAGGCAATCGTTGACCGAAAGACTAAGAATTTGCAAAGAAAGATTGTCGAATTAGTGTTTGTCCGATGGAAACACACGAATGGGCCAAATCTCACCTGGAAGACGGAGAGTGACATGATGAGTAGCTACCCGCATTTGTTTGTTGATGTGTGATTCCGGCGACGAAATCGTTCTTAGGAGGAGAGAATTGTAACGACCGTGTTTCTGGGCTTGTCATTTTTAGCAATGTAATAGTCTAGGTTAACCTTTGTAACCCATCTTGAATAATAAAGACGTATTATTTGAGTATTATGTGTTTTGTGCTTAGTTGTGTGACTTAATTAAATTAAGGATAAAAATAAGTTATGAATTTCTTGTGCAAAGACAGAAAGAGGGATGAAAATGAACGTCAGACAAAGAAGTTATGAATTTCTAACAAAGTTTTTCTTTCCCAGCCTAATAAAAATAAATAATAAAAATAAAATTCAAAATTAGTCGACGGTGTCTAAATGAAAGTTGTAGAGCATAGTCACACCTTCGCGTGGATATAACAAACGTCGAAAACGGAGTTCGTATGAAGAAGATATGAATTTTTGAAGTTTAATAAATAATTAAAACTTCAATTTAATAATTATACCCGATATTATCCGAAGAGGAGTCACCGGATTTATCCGGCTTACACTCAGCGTAAGGCTGTACGCCTAGCGTATAGTGTAACGTGACCAGCCTCGCACTCGAGTACTCCGAAGACGTAAGCAGTGACGTTTTTGGGTAACGTACGCCCAGCGTACTCCGAAGTTACGCCCAACGTAACCCCGAAGCTCAGCCCCTATAAATAGCATGCGAGGGCAGCCGATTCTTTTCCCATTTTTCTTCCTTTCTCTCTAAGTTTTGCATCGTTTTGCATGCCAATCATATCCCGAAGCCCCGGTATTAGTCCCGAGCCCCGAAGCAAGTTCCGAAGCCCCGAAGTTCCCAAGAAGTGAGATTCCCGAGCCGAAGCTCTGCCCGCGAGAAGCCAATTTTTGTGAAGATCTTCCAGATCTACCGAAGAATACTACTTCTACAAGTTGTAGTGCTGTCCGATCATCTTCTGATCAAGTGAGTGTGTAGTCACTTTCTTGTAACGCATAATTATGAAGTATTTTATACGAAATATGTGTTGTGTGTATATTTTGTTGTTATATGTGTGAATGTATATTCACTTTCTTCTATCTCATAGATATGATTTATTCTCTATGAAATACGTGTTATGTGTATGTGTCTTATTTGTTGTTTGGAATATGTATTGAATGAGAATGCTATACAGGTTTTAAACTATGTATAAAAATATATATTTTATCTACTGATATGTTGGGTAGAACATGTGTAGATAGTTGATGTGTGATAAACAGATGAGAGGCCTCGATGTTGTTGTTGTTGATCTAGTTATTTAGCAGAGTATGGATAACGACCAAAGACTCTTTCTAGACAGTCTTGTGGAACGCTAGCAGGCTCATAACCTGTAGGTGTTGTGAGCAATGTGTTCACCGGTGTACTTAATCCCCCACATGGTTGCCTTTAGGACACTTATTGTTGAGGAAGCCCTTCTGCAGTAATGTGCGTCCTGATGACAATCCTATATTAGGTCCCTTGAGATAGATGTTGTTTTAGGGACGTAAAGTGAGGATAACGGGAATGGGTAATCGGGTTATTGTTGGTTCGTAAAAGTAAATATAATTATTTATTGCTGGTTGAAAACCCTATATGATCACCAGGCTCCCAAGCCTGACCCACTTAGTTTATTTGTATTATAGGAAGTGGTGCAAGGGCATAAGATGGATGAATCATCAAGTTGTTTTGTTGACAAGTCTGTATATGTATATATTTGTTGACTGACTTGTAATGTTATTGTTTATGCTTTATGGTCTGTATCGAAACATGACATCTCGGTTTTTGATTATGAAATGAAATTATATTTCTTTATGAAAGGTTTTGAGAAAAATCTATTTTATCATGTTTTCTCTTTGGGAACAAATCCCGCATCTCTTTTAAATCAAAAAAATTTACTCTGAAAATGTTTAAAAAGCATAAATGAAACCGGTCTTTTCTGTCCGAGATTTTGGGGATGTCACAAATGCTATAAAATTGAATTATGAAAAGTGATAAATTGGATGTTTTGGGCATATAGCTTCATGAATTTGTGTTCAAAACAGTTAGTTGTTGAAATTAACATGAAAAAGTATGTTGGAATGACGGAATATGAATCTTGAGTTGAATTGAGTTGTTTTTTTTTTGTAAATAAGAGTGATATATCTAAATGATAAAAAATTATATGAGTAGTTTTTATTCTTGTAACAACTTTGGTTATTAAATTGGCAGATAAGTGCTCGGGTGTTAGGACATCAAATAACCAATAAGTGATAAGGTGAGTAAAACTTATTTTACTTCTTAACATGAATTCATTTTATTAACTTATTGTCTTATTATCTATGTGTGTGTATGTCTTATCTTGTTGGACCTGTAAGAACTAAAAGTCAAATCGTTGCCGAATTGGACCATGCCACCAGAACCCATGATGTCGGAACAAAAGGGAGGCCTTCTAATTGTATGATCAAATTTCAAGGAACTTCTGGAATTCCTGAAGAACTACAAACAAAATCAAGTTCGCATCAAGGCCACTTAAGTGTTCCATTTCAAAATGATCATGATGAAACTGGGTTCTATGGAGGGTCGAGTTCTGGCGCCATCCTTCATGAGTTAGAAAGTCACATATGTGGCGAGTGGACAGATACACGAGATTAGAGAGATCCACATTTTCGGAACGAGTAAAGGTAAGTTATGTGATTCTAAAAAGAGTCCTATCTCCATTCCCTCAGACATTGTTCTCAAAGCAAAGGGGTTTCTATCGAAGAAAGTTGAATTGATAGAACAAAAATAAGAAGCTCAAATGGCTATTAAGTTTTTTCAAGGAGATGTTCCATCAAGTGTCCAGATTGATGCTGAAGGGCTTGCCAAAATGAAGTAGTTGGATAAACTTCAAGGTGATGAATTGACGATGGCACTACAAAAGACAAAGATTGTCTATGCTGCTATAAAGAATAACATGACTAATTAAAGAAAATGATTTTTTTCTTAATATGTCCCTATGAAAAAAATAGGTTACTCAAAAGAAGTTAGAGGAAAAGAATGGAAAGAGAATTAGAAGAGAAATCTATGGCTGATAAAATAGCTAATGTTATGGAAGCAGATCACTTGCAGATTGATGAAATTGGAAAGCAGCGTTGGGTTGCCGAACATGAGGTTCTGGAAAAGAAAGAAGAGGAGGATGAGGATAGAATACATACAAAATTCAAGGCTGATTGTGTTGCAGATGAAGTGTGTAACACCCCGATTCTCAGGTATTGATTTATGGTTATAATTTTCATAATTTCAAGGTCTACTCGACGAGTTGGATTCCCTGACTCATCGAGTAGTAGTGGGTTGGGCCACGTTTTTATGTGACCTACTCGCCGAGTCCAAGATAGGACTCGACGAGTAGGAGCTGGAGCACGAAACCCTAATATCCGGGGTTTTGCACCCTATTTAAGGCATCATTAGCCTCCTTTGGCCTCCTTACAATCCCTTTGGAAGTGGATTCTTGGTGAGAAGAGCTTGGAGAACAAGTGAATAGAAGCAAGGAACGTGTGGGGATCAGAAATCTACCTTAGTTAGCATCATTGGAAGGTATCAAGTCATTACCTTGACCTTACTTCCTTGTAGATCTCATTTGGGCAAAGATTAGGGCTTTTCTAGTGTATTAGGAAGCTTTTCTTGTGCATGAGCTAAGATCTGAAGTTGCAAATTAAGATCTGAACGCTCTTGAATCGCTAAGTCCATAAAGCTTCCAGCTTTTGCAAGTATGAACCTCTCCTTAGGTGTAAAACTCCATTACAAGGTTTGATTTGTTATTATTAGTATTTAGAGCCTTGCATGCACGTAAAGTTTGCAACTTTACATGATAAACAAGCCTTAGGAAACTGGATCTACAATATGGAACCTTAAAATGGCTTAAAAGCATCTGAATGGATGAAGGAATAAAGGGACTCAGTGAGTTGCATGTCTAACTCGGCGAGTTGCAACTCGCCGAGTCCGATGAAGATTATCATTCAAGGACTTCTACATGGACTCGGCGAGTCAGTGGGGTGACTCAGCGAGTCAACAAGGGTTTTCCCAACATTGGACACACATGAACTCAGCGAGTTGCAGGGAAACCCAACGAGTCAGTGGGGGCATTTCATGACTTCTTGAGTTCTGGAAGGACTCATCGAGTCGATGACTGCACTTGACGAGTCGTGTCAACATGAACTGTTGACCTTGACCGTTGACTTTGACTTTGACCAAAGGTTGAGTATTTGACTTCTGGGGCATTTTGGGAAGTTGTGAACATGGTTGTGTCGTGAATATAGGTGGTGGAGTTTGTGGCGGTGATCCGAGAGTTTGAGCTTATCTTTCTAGTCGACAGTTGCAAGGTGAGTTATCCTCACTATACTCAAGGGTCTAAGGCACCATGGTCGGCCCTTTTGATTGTTATTTGGACATGTCATGCTACTATGATCTGTTAGATCGGTATCCTATAGGGTAGGATGGCATTTTGTGGTATGTGGTATGATCTGTTAGATTAATATCCTGGTAGATAGGATGGTATTATGGGTTATGTGGTATGATCCGTTAGATCAGTTGTTATCTATAGACTGTTATACGATTATCTATTTTGTGTGCACATGTTTGTTTAGCGATTGAGGCTTATCTGCTTTGTTTAGCGGTAGATAGGATGGTATTATGGGATGTGAGTAATCCATCCCGATGATCATTGGATTCATAGTATGTGGGCATTCCAACCTGTTGGTTTTGGGCGTGGGGTATTCCATCTCGAGGATGATTGAACCCATAGTATGTTGGCATTCCAACCGGATGGTTGAGGGCCTGGGGTATTCCAACCCGATAGTTGACTAGACCCACAACATTTTGATTATGATTATATGTGTATTGTTGTGGGTATGGGTATTTTGGGGGAACTCACTAAGCTTTTGGGCTTACAGTTTTAGTTTATTGTTTTAAGTACATTAGGGGATCGCGGCAAGGCGAGGGTGTGATCGTACAACTCCTCATGTTTTGTGTATGTTTCTAGTAAATTTCTGATATATTATATTTTGAAAACAAGTTGTAATGAATTAATAGTTTTGAAAGGTTTTTAAAAGTTCAAATTTTGCATGATTTTTATGGGTGTTACAAGTTGGAATCAGAGCCTTGGTTTGAGTGAATTGGAGGAACATTCATGTGAATCCAGTCTCAAATCAAGGAAATAATTTCTAAAATGGTTTTCAAAATAAATAAAGGAGGATGCAGGGTGTACGATCAGTCGGAGCCAGTAAGTAGACCTAAAAATAACATAAAATTATTTGATTATTTGATACGTTTTAACAACATGCTAGTGCTAGGGTAGGGATCTGCAGGAGTTGCATGATAGAATTGCCTGATTACATGATAACTGCTAGCCTAGGGTTTCCTTTGTATGCGATTGACATCATTACTATAGTTGCTTAGTGTATCCGTCACGGTTATACATAATTGAGACCTTATAGTTTGAGAATGTTTGATTTGGCCTTATGTTGTGTTCTTGTTTGATTGGGAGCATAGGATAGGATTGGATATTCAAAAGCCTATGGGGTCCAACATTATGTATGGCTAGCATACACTAGTGTTGTAGGGTTGGTGGAAGTTTCATGGATGGGTGGGTTGTGTGAGACCGGTAGGTTAGTTGTGAGATAGTTAGCCTTCCTTTAGGGGTGAGGTTGAGCGACCACCATATGCATGTATAATGTTAGGGTGTTGTGGTGATACTTGAGACAAATATGGGTAGGTGTGGAAAGTAGTATGTGTTGGATTATGTGTCTATGTTCATAACTATTCCTAGAATGTACTTAACCCGGTTAGCATGGTCCATTTGGGTTGCATGGCATTGAAACACTTGGATAGACTAAATGAGAGAAAGGACACTTAAGGTTTATTAATATATTATAAGTTCTAATATATTAATAATATTATTTAATTAGTATTGATCAAGAATTAATTTAGAATTAATTAAGTGATCAAAAAGAGACTAATTAAATATATGGGGTTGAATGTGCAAATCATCTACTATTGTGTAGTTGGGCTAATGATCCATGGTTTGTATGGATTGGGTTAAAACCCATAAGGTGCTCCATGGATAGTCCATGGAGGTTAAAAATCCATGGATCATGGAATATGAAAAGCCATGACAATTAGGGTTTACATGGTGTAACCCTACTTGTGACACAAATATATAAAGACCCCATGGATGACCAAAATTGACACTACAAGCAAGTGTAAGAGGGCTTGCCGATTTTGAGGTGTAGGTATACTTCTCTCAAAGTTATTCTAAGTGTTGTGGTGTTGTGTGAGACAGTTGAGGCATCACACTTGAGGTGCTAGGCTCACTAGGTTTTCAAGGAATTCAAACAACATAAAGGTATGTAGTTCAACTAGATATTATGTTTAAAAGTCCCCCGTGCCATGCTAGTTAGGATAATAACCTTGGAAAAATCAAATTTGCATTTATCTTAGTAAAACATAGATCCAAGGTTTCTAGGGTTGCATGTATACCTTAGGAGAGTTAGAATGCTCAAAACTCTTTAGTATTATCAGAGCCTAGGCTTGTTTATTTGATACTTGATGCAAACTTGTTAAGAAAATTGACAAAACTGCTTTCTGCCTGGGTGAACTCGCTGAGTCCATGGGGGGACTTGACAAGTCCATGCCTATATTCAACCAACTCGGCGAGTTAGTTCTTGCACTCGATGAGTTGTCTTGTCAGAGTGCATTTTTTTGACTTTTGCTGCTGGAAATGGACCAGAAACATTACCCTTAACTAGTTTGGTATTGTAAAATTTGTTTTAGAAGCTTTAATGGTTATGCTAATCCATTTTCAATGACTAATATCATAATTTCAAGTTTTGTATGGTTTAATTATGATTCTTGAAACTATTGATATGAACATTCATGAACTTATGAGTTTAGAAGATCATATGAATTATTTGTAACTTACTTGGTAGTTTAATTCTTGATCTTGATCTTGATGTGTCTTAGTGGAATCCATATGTATGTATGTATGTATATATACATATAAGATCAAGTCGTTTTACCGTTAGTAGGCCTCATTCACGAAGCTGGTCTATAAGGGGGGCGGGGGGGGGGGGGGTATAAGGTTGTTGTCTATAAAACGGTAGCTTAATAGGTGTCCATTCTCACCGACCGCTTCCTTGAGTGGTGGAGGGTCGTTAGCCGAACGGGTAGAACAATGACTTTAAATTCTCATTAAAAGTATGATGAATGTAAAGTAACTAAATTTTTTATAAATTCCCAATCTTAGTTACTTTAGTAAAATGTGAATAAGGTACTAACCCATGAAATTACACTTTGCACTTTGTTTAAGTTGTTAGTGGAGCGTGCGTGGTTAACCGATACACTAACCTGGACATAACAAGGTAGGAAAAGGGTGACTTAAGGTTTATCATAGGGCGGTGGAGTGCGTGTGGTTGACTGGCACATGGATTGAGTGATAAACATTAAGGGTACCAAGAAATTTGCATGGTTACTTCACACCTTGTTTTGTGATCCTCGGCATCTCAGTCACAAAACTTGAAGAGCACACTCGAGATTGAAACATGCCATTGAAAAGTTCAATGAATCTCAAAGAATCTAAGAGTTTCAAAACCAATTAAAACCTAATAATTTATTTCTTTTTTCATGGTGGAAATTGGTGAATCTTCATTCACCTACCTTTAAATATTTTATAGCTTGGATTATGACATCCCTCTTCTAAGTTATAAAATATTGTGTTGGGTCCTACCCTTAATATTACATTTGGGTGTTTTATTAAGGACTATCTTTATATCTAATCTAAACTTGTCTTTCTTTTTCAGATGTCTTCCGACAATGTTGCTTCTGGCTCAAACCCTACCGGCTCATTCTCTCTCATGAACCTTTGTGGGAGAGTCCTCTTCGATAGTTCCAAATTTATTGATTGGATCCGGAACATTAGGATGGTCACTCGTTATGAGGACAATGAATATGTCCTCAACAAGGAGCTAAAGGAACTTGATGGGTCATTTGTTACTCATGAGGAGATCGCTGAATTTCAGACTCAAGAGAGAGACGCCACGAAAGTGGCATGTATCATGCTTGCCACGATGACAATCGAGCTTTAAAAGTCCTGTGAGGACTATTACCCTTTTGAGATGCACCAGGACTTGATGGATTGCTACCATCAAAGTGCTTGCCAAGAGAGGTATGACATCATCTGCTCCATGATAACAACCCAAATGATGGATGGTGAACCCATAACGGGCCACTTACAGAAAATGCAAAGGTATGGGGACTGTGTGCTGAAGCTAAATGTGAACTTCCCCAAGGAGTTGGCAATTGATATCATTTTGCACTCCTTACCTTCTTGTTTTGATCAATTCCGAATGACATATCACATGAACAAGGAGGAACATACACTCAGCAAACTTCAAGGACTCTTGAAGACCGTCGAAAGTGGTCTTAAGGGTAAATCGGTTGTTACAACTCCTACTCCTACCACTGTCCCTGTCTTGGCAATCGGGCAAGGAAAAGGGAAGAAGAGGAAGAGCCCCTCGAAGGATACCAAGGGAAAATCCCGTGAAGGCTCTTCTTCAAGTGGAACCAAGAAAGGTTCTGTTACTCCTTCTACCAACCCTAAAGAGGCTGAATGCTTCTATTCCCACAAAAAGTCGCACTTGAAGCGAAACTGCCCAAAGTATCTGCAAGATGTGAAGGATGGGAAAGTGAAACCCAAGCATGTAGGTATTTACACTATATTGTCTAATAACTCACACCATTCTAATTCTTGGGTCCTTGATACCGGTTGTGGTATTCATATTTCTTCTGATTTGCAGGGACTAAGAACAAGTGAGGATGTGGAGCATGGGAAGATAATCTTAATCATGGGGAATAGGAAAGCATCACCTGTCACCAATATTGGAGTTTATACTTTGTTGCTAAGTAGTGGGTTAACATTAGATTTGAATAAGTGTTGTTACTTGTCTGAAATGGCGATGAATATTATTTCTTTTCATGCTTTGTACAAACAAGCATTTACCTTTTCTTTTGATAATGAATGTGCTGGTATTAATGCTTTCTTTAATAATGTTCTTTATTTTAAAGCATTACCTTGTGATGGTGTGTATGAAGTTGTGTCGGTTGTAGATAACCTGGGAAATAATGTATTGTGTATTGATTCTTCCACTAACTTGGACAAAGCATCATTATGGCAATGTCATCTTGGACATGTAAGCAAGAAATGCATAGGCCAACTCCAAAAGGATGGAGTCTTGGATTCATTTGACCTAAAGTCAGATGATAGTTGTGAATATTGTCTACTTGGGAAAATGACAAAATCACCCTTCACTGGTTCTTGTGCTAGGGGTGAAGGTTTGTTAGATATGGTACACATAGATGTCTGTGGACCATTCAGAGCCGCCACAAGGGATGCTAACCGCTTCTATGTGACTTTTACTGATGATTTTAGTTGATATGGATATGTCTACTTAATCAAGCATAAGTCATAAACCTTTGGAAAGTTCAAAGAGTTTAAGAAGGAAGTGGAGAATCAATTGGGCAGGAACATTAAGATGCTCTGATCCGATCGATGTGGTGAGTATCTTAGTACATAGTTCCTTGACTATCTTAAGGAATGTGGGATTGTCTCACAACCGACACCTCCTAGGACACCGCAGCTTAATGGTCTAGCTGAGAGGCATAATCGAACCTTGTTGGACATGGTTCGTTCCATGATGAGTCAAGCTGCGCTACCAATCTCATTGTGGGGGTATGCCTTAGAGACTGTCGCCTACATTCTTAATCTAATCCCTACCAAAAAGGATGCAAAACCACCTCATGAGATATGGACCGGAAAAGTTCCCAATCTAGACCACATCAAAATTTGGGGAAGCGAGGCTTTTGTGAGGTGCGAGACTCACGATAAGCTCGAACCTCGAAGTGAGAGGTGTATTTTCATTGGCTACCCAAATAAATGTTGGATAAGGTGTCTAACTCCATAACTTATTTGGTATATCCTTGACCCGACCTAGCATGGTCCATTTGGGTTGCATTTCATCCAAACTATTTATTGATAATTTTATGAGAGTTATACACATATGTTTATTAATATATTATAAGTTATAATATATTAATATGAAGTCATGTTATTTAATTAGTCTTAGTCTTAAATTAATTATGAATTAATTTAGAGATTAAAAGGAAGACTAATTAGATAATGGGCTATTGGTTTTATATGGTGTGGGCTAACACTCATTTGTTAATGGGCTAGGCTTGTATGGAAGTCCATGGATGATCCATGGAGCTTTTAACCCATGGATCCTTGGAAAAGGAAATGTCATGGGTTATTAGGGTTTCACCCTAATCATGTACACTATATAAGCATGCTTATGTTGCATGAAATAGCCATTAGTGGCACTAGTTGTGTGAGACCTTGTGTGTGGCCGATTTTATAGTGTGTATACACTCTCTCAAAGTTTTCCAAGAGTTTGTGGTGATTTGTGATTCCTTTTGAGGCATTCACACTATTGGTGCTTGGCCCTCAAACTCCTTAGGAATCAAACTCATCATCAAAAGGTATGTAATCTCATCTAATTCTTTTATGTTTAAAAGTACCCCATGCCATGTTAGATAGGTTATGAACCTTGGAAAATTATTATTTTGCATGTATTTAGATAAACATAGATCCAAGGTTTATTAGGGTTGCATGCACACTTATGAAGTGTTAGATTGCTCAAAACTCAACAATATATCCTTCGGTTACCTCTTCTACACACCTAGTGATATTGTACTCTTTGTAGTAAGGAGGGGAGTCTTTCACGAGAGAGAGTTCATAAGCCACGGAAATAGTGGGAGGCATATTAATCTTGAAGAGATTCAAGAGTCAAGTAGTGAAGGAACCTCAAACCATAGAAATCAACCTTAGGAGGAAACTCCTGTTGATCTGACTGATGAGTTTGTAACTCTGAGGTGTTCCAAGAGAGTTAAGAATGCACCTAAGCATTACTATTGTTTCTATATTCCTACAGAAGGTGATACACTTATTAGTGACAACACACTGATAGGTCTAGATGAACCTAACAACTACACAGAAGCCATGGCAGGCCCTGAGGCTGCTAAATGGAAAGAGGCTATGGACAACGAGATACAGTCCATGTATGACAATTAAGTTTGGAACTTGGTTGACAATGTACCAGGTAGTAAGACAGTTGGGTGCAAATGGATCTTCAAGAAAAAGACAGACATGGAAGGTAATGTGCACACTTATAAGGTGCGACTGGTTGCAAATGGCTTTTCTTAAACTCTGGGAGTTGATTATGTTGAGACCTTTTCAACAGCAGCGAAGATTATGTCTATTTGGGTTATGTTAGCCATTGCTGCATTTCATGATTATGAAGTATGGCAAATGGAAGTCAAAACCGCATTCCTTAATGGAAAGTTGGCTGAGTATGTTTACATGAGTCAGCCAAAGGGACTTGTCAGCACAAAGTACCCTAATAGAGTGTGTAAGCTTGAGAAATCCATTTATGGATTGAAACAAGCACCTCGCAGATGGAATCTTTGTTTCGATGAGAAAGTCAAAGAGTTTGGTTTTTCGAGGAATGAAGATGAATCTTGTGTATATGTAAAGGCTAGTGGGAGTATAGTTAGCTTTCTGATACTATATGTGGATGACATACTACTCATGGGAAATGACATCCCAACTTTGTAGGAGGTTAAGTCCTAGCTTGGGAAGTGTTTCGCTATGAAGGACCTTGGAGAAGCTGCCTATATCCTCGAGATAAGGATTTTGAGAGACAGGAGTAAAAGACTAATTGGACTTAGTCAGAATACCTACTTGGATACGGTGCTGAATAGGTTCAGCATGCAGAATTCCAAGAAGGGTGAGTTACCGATCTAGAGTAATGCCATATTGAGTAAGACTCTGAACCCGAGTACAGAGGTTGAGATAGCTGAGATGAGTCGAGTGTTGTATGCTTCCGATGTAGGGTGGATCATGTATGCTATGATTAGTACTCATTCTAATATGGCCTTTGCATTGAGCATGGTCAGCATATATTAGGGGAACCCTGGAAAGGCTTACTAGACTACGGTAAAGAACAGTCTCAAGTACCTGCGGAGGACTAAGGACTAGGTCCTTACCCTCGGTGGGAGTGATGACTTAAGATTAGTAGGGTATAGTGATGCTAGCTTCCAAACTGATAGGGATAATTTCCACTCTCAGTCAGGCTGGGTCTTTACCCTAAACAGAGGAGCAAGTACTTGGAAAAGGTCTAAGCAAGAGACAATGGATGATTTAACCTGCGAATCAGAGTATATAGCGGAAAGCGAGGCAGAAAAGGAAGCTATATCACTAAAGAACTTCATTGGAGACTTTGGAGTTGTACCGGCTATTAAGGAGCCTATGGAGATTTTCTGTGATAGTAAAGTGCAGCTGCCTTAGCCAAGGAACCAAGGATCACAGGAGATCTAGACACATCGACAGAAAATACCATTTATCAGACATCAAATAGAAGAAGGAATCCTCATGCAAAAGAGGGTATCTTCGAATGGGAACCCAACATATCCCCTCACGAAGGGACTGGGTAGGGTTAAGCATATCCAACAAATGAGGCGCATACAACTGAAGGATGATATTAGCTTTATTAGCTAGATAGCTTTGGAATTTGTAAAATGTAATTGACATTTGATGATAAATAAAAGTTGTTGTTTATTTATAAGTATAAGTGTTGCTATCTTTTGTCAATCGTTTACTATCATTTTCATTTTGCATGTTTTGACTTCCAAAACAATTATGTTATGGTATATCATATTATTCAACTTCTCCATAGTCGGTCATATGTTGGAAATAGATATGAATCAATACTGTCATGAGTTGGCTTGTAGATGTCTAAGTTGTTGGACATAGGTGGAAGTTATTCAATCTATGTAAGATTAGAAAACCTTAATGCAAGAATGATGTTCAAAGCAATGTACTTTGAATATGAGACTTCCGTTCCATAGAAGTTGACCTTCTTTGGAATACTCTGTAATGATTGGTGACAAGGTTTTGGTGACTTTGTGCATAATCATTACAAGAGGAACATTGCATAAAAGTTTAAAATGTAACAGTTTTTTTGGTAAATGATAGGAATCGGGGATTCTCACATTTACAATAAGGATTTGGGATTGTGAGTATCAATGGAATCATGTTCAATTGATCTACATTACAATGTAAGGATCATAGACAAACATAGTGTGCATACTTGGAGTATGGCATAACTATTGTTTAGAAAAACAAAGTGTACATGCTAGGAGCATGGGACGACTGTTGTTTTATTGAAGTCTTAAGTTGATTGTTTGAAACATTATACAATGAATAATGTGTAATCAAAATGGTGATAAATAAAAGGTGGTTCTAATTATATTCAAAAGGGTTCTGAGACCATATTGGATTCGATTATTATTGTGTTTCACTTTGCATGTTTTGACTTCCTAAATAGCTAGGTTATTGTTTCCGAATGACTAAGTTATATAAACACTCCACAGTCGTTCATATGTTGGAAGTAGGTATGAATCAAGACTGTCATGAATCGAGTTTGTAGATGGCTAAATGGGTTTAGTCATAACAATGGTTGCTACAACATTCATGAGTGCTCATAAGTTATGAGTATTGGAATAAACCCACGCTCACTTGTATCACTTCATGGAATTTATCTCGAGTGATCGTGAGACGGTAATATCATATAAATCTTCAAACCTAGAGATATGAGTTGTTACCTATGAGTTGGTTGTGCATTGATTGCACGTAAACGCATTAGTAACTTGATGTTATAAAACGTGCCTTTGTGTACAATTTAACAAGTAGTAGAACAAGCATATGAGTCGAAGTTTATCTGTTCCTTCTAGAAATAGAAGCGATATCTGGGGCCATCGATGATTTTGTTGTGACCTATGTACCGGCCGGTCAGAACTAAAATTGATGTGTTCGATTAAGTTCTTTGTCAAACAAATCGGAAATCGGGAAACAAACTGCTGGACAATAAGTACGACGTTGTTCCATGTATTTTTCCGGCTGATATCATGAGTATAGAGGATTATTTGATCACTTATCTAAAATGGCGCTTCATAGTTCAACAGAGTTTTCGAGAGCTACGATTGCTGGTTGGTTCCTGAAGTAACATACGCAAATATAGTTATTAGACTTATCCAAGTAGGAGTCTGTTGGATAAGGTGTCTAAGTCCATAATTTATTTGGTATATACTTGACCCGACCCGGCATGGTCCATTTGGGTTGCATTTCATCCAAACTATTTATGGATTATTTTATGAGAGTTATACACATATGTTTATTAATATATTATAAGTTGTAATATATTAATATGAAGTCATGTTATTTAATTAGTCTTAGTCTTAAATTAATTATGAATTAATTTAGAGATTAAAAGGAAGACTAATTAGATTATGGGCTATTGGTTTTATATGGTGTGGGCAAACACTCATTTGTTAATGGGCTAGGCTTGTATGGAAGTCCATGGATGATCCATGGAACTTTTAACCCATGGATCCTTGGAAAAGGAAAGGTCATGGGTTATTAGGGTTTCACGCTAATCATGTACACTATATAAGCATGCTTATGTTGCATGAAATAGCCACTAGTGCCACTAGTTGTGTGAGACCTTGTGTGTGGCCGATTTTATAGTGTGTATACACTCTCTCAAAGTTTTCCAAGAGTTTGTGGTGATTTGTGATTCCTTTTGAGGCATTCACACTATTGGTGCTTGGCCCTCAAACTCCTTAGGAATCAAACTCATCATCAAAAGGTATGTAATCTCATCTAATTCTTTTATGTTTAAAAGTACCCCATTCCATTTTAGATAGGTTATGAACCTTGGAAAATTATTATTTTGCATGTATTTAGACAAAGATAGATCCTAGGTTTATTAGGGTTGCATGCACACTTAGGAAGTGTTAGATTGCTCAAAACCCAACAATATATCCTTCGGTTACCTCTTCTACACACCTAGTGATATTGTACTCTTTGTAGTAAGGAGGGGAGTCTTTCACGAGAGAGAGTTCTTAAGCCACGGAAATAGTGGGAGGCATATTAATCTTGAAGAGATTCAAGAGTCAAGTGGTGAAGGAACCTCAAACCATAGAAATCAACCTTAGGAGGAAACTCCTGTCGATCTGACTGATGAGTTTGTACCTCTGAGGTGTTCCAAGAGAGTTATGAATGCACCTAAGCATTACTATTGTTTCTATATTCCTACAGAAGGTGATACACTTATTAGTGACAACACACTGATAGGTCTAGATGAACCTAACAACTACACAGAAGCCATGGCAGGCCCTCAGGCTGCTAAATGGAAAGAGGCTATGGACAACGAGATACAGTCCATGTATGACAATTAAGTTTGGAACTTGGTTGACAATGTACCGGGTAGTAAGACAGTTGGGTGCAAATGGATCTTCAAGAAAAAGACCGACATGGATGGTAATGTGCACACTTATAAGGTGTGACTGGTTGCAAATGGCTTTTCTTAAACTCCGGGAGTTGATTATGTTGAGACCTTTTCAACAGCAGCGAAGATTATGTCTATTAGGGTTATGTTAGCCATTGCTACATTTCATGATTATGAAGTATGGCAAATGGAAGTCAAAACCGCATTCCTTAATGGAAAGTTGGCTGAGGATGTTTACATGAGTCAGCCTAAGGGACTTGTCAGCACAAAGTACCCTAATAGAGTGTGTAAGCTTGAGAAACCCATTTATGGATTGAAACAAGCACCTCGCAGATGGAATCTTTGTTTCGATGAGAAAGTCAAAGAGTTTGGTTTTTCGAGGAGTGAAGATGAATCTTGTGTATATGTAAAGGCTAGTGGGAGTATAGTTAGCTTTCTGATACTGTATGTGGATGACATACTACTCATGGGAAATGACATCCCAACTTTGCAGGACGTTAAGTCCTAGCTTGGGAAGTGTTTCGCTATGAAGGACCTTGGAGAAGCTGCCTATATCCTCGAGATAAGGATTTTGAGAGACAGGAGTAAAAGACTAATTGGACTTAGTCAGAATACCTACTTGGATAAGGTGCTGAATAGGTTCAGCATGCAGAATTCCAAGAAGGGCGAGTTACCGATCCAGAGTAACGCCATATTGAGTAAGACTCAGAGCCCGAGTAAAGAGGTTGAGATAGCTGAGATGAGTCGAGTGTTGTATGCTTCTGATGTAGGGTCGATGATGTATGCTATGACTTGTACGCATTCTAATATGGCCTTCGCATTGAGCATGGTCAGCATATATTAGGGGAACCCTGTAAAGGCTTACTAGACTAGGGTAAAGAACATTCTCAAGTACCTGCGGTGGACTAAGAACTAGGTCCTTACCCTCAGTGGGAGTGATGACTTGACATTAGTAGGGTATAGTGATGCTAGCTTCCAAACTGATAGGGATAATTTCCACTCTCAGTCAGGCTGGGTCTTTACCCTAAACAGAGGAGCAAGTACTTGGAAAATGTCTAAGCAGGAGACAATGGATGATTTAACCTGCGAATCAGAGTATATAGCGGAAAGCGAGGCAGAAAAGTAAGCTATATCGCTAAAGAACTTCATTGGAGACTTTGGAGTTGTACCGACGATTAAGGAGCCTATGGAGATTTTCTGTGATAGTAAAGTGCAGTTGCCTTAGCCAAGGAACCAAGGATCACGGGAGATCTAGACACATCGACAGAAAATACCATTTATCAGACATCAAATAGAAGAAGGAATCCTCATGCAAAAGAGGGTATCTTCGAATGGGAACCCAGCATATCCCCTCACGAAGGGACTGGGTAGGGTTAAGCATATCCAGCAAATGAGGCGCATACAGCTGAAGGATGATATTAGCTTTATTAGCTAGATAGCTTTGAAATTTGTAAAATGTAATTGACATTTGATGATAAATAAAAGTTGTTGTTTATTTATAAGTATAAGTGTTGCTATCTTTTGTCAATCGTTTACTATCATTTTCATTTTGCATGTTTTGACTTCCAAAACAATTATGTTATGGTATATCATATTATTCAACTTCTCCATAGTCGGTCATATGTTGGAAATAGATATGAATCAATACTGTCATGAGTTGGCTTGTAGATGTCTAAGTTGTTGGACATAGGTGGAAGTTATTCAATCTATGTATGATTAGAAAACCTTAATGCAAGAAGGATGTTCAAAGCAATGTACTTTGAATATGAGACTTCCGTTCCATAGAAGTTGACCTTCTTTGGAATACTCTGTAATGATTGGTGACAAGGTTTTGGTGACTTTGTGCATAATCATTACAAGAGGAACATTGCATAAAAGTTTAAAATGTAACAGTTTTTTTGGTAAATGATAGGAATCGGGGATTCTCACATTTACAATAAGGATTTGGGATTGTGAGTATCAATGGAATCATGTTCAATTGATCTACATCACAATGTAAGGATCATAGACAAACATAGTGTGCATACTTGGAGTATGGCATAACTATTGTTTAGAAAAACAAAGTGTACATGCTAGGAGCATGGGACGACTGTTGTTTTATTGAAGTCTTAAGTTGATTGTTTGAAACATTATACAATGAATAATGTGTAATCAATATGGTGATAAATAAAAGGTGGTTCTAATTATATTCAAAAGGGTTCTGAGACCATATTGGATTCGATTATTATTGTGTTTCACTTTGCATGTTTTGACTTCCTAAATAGCTAGGTTATTGTTTCCGAATGACTAAGTTATTTAAACACTCCACAGTCGTTCATATGTTGGAAGTAGGTATGAATCAAGACTGTCATGAATCGAGTTTGTAGATGGCTAAATGGGTTTAGTCATAACAATGGTTGCTACAACATTCATGAGTGCTCATAAGTTATGAGTATTGGAATAAACCCACGCTCACTTGTATCACTTCATGGAATTTATCTCGAGTGATCGTGAGACGGTAATATCATATAAATCTTCAAACCTAGAGATATGAGTTGTTACCTATGAGTTGGTTGTGCATTGATTGCACGTAAACGCATTAGTAACTTGATGTTATAAAACGTGCCTTTGTGTACAATTTAACAAGTAGTAGAACAAGCATATGAGTCGAAGTTTATCTGTTCCTTCTAGAAATAGAAGCGATATCTGGGGCCATCGATGATTTTGTTGTGACCTATGTACCGGCCGGTCAGAACTAAAATTGATGTGTTCGATTAAGTTCTTTGTCAAACAAATCGGAAATCGGGAAACAAACTGCTGGACAATAAGTACGACGTTGTTCCAGGTATTTTTCCGGCTGATATCATGAGAACAGAGGATTATTTGATCACTTATCTAAAATGGCGCTTCATAGTTCAACAGAGTTTTCGAGAGCTACGATTGCTGGTTGGTTCCTGAAGTAACATACGCAAATATAGTTATTAGACTTATCCAAGTAGGAGTCTGTTGGATAAGGTGTCTAAGTCCATAACTTATTTGGTATATACTTGACCCGACCCGGCATGGTCCATTTCGGTTGCATTTCATCCAAACTATTTATGGATAATTTTATGAGAGTTATACACATATGTTTATTAATATATTATAAGTTATAATATATTAATATGAAGTCATGTTATTTAATTAGTCTTAGTCTTAAATTAATTATGAATTAATTTAGAGATTAAAAGGAAGACTAATTAGATTATGGGCTATTGGTTTTATATGGTGTGGGCTAACACTCATTTGTTAATGGGCTAGGCTTGTATGGAAGTCCATGGATGATCCATGGAGCTTTTAACCCATGGATCCTTGGAAAAGGAAAGGTCATGGGTTATTAGGGTTTCACCCTAATCATGTACACTATATAAGCATGCTTATGTTGCATGAAATAGCCACTAGTGGCACTAGTTGTGTGAGACCTTGTGTGTGGCCGATTTTATAGTGTGTATACACTCTCTCAAATTTTTCCAAGAGTTTGTGGTGATTTGTGATTCCTTTTGAGGCATTCACACTATTGGTGCTTGGCCCTCAAACTCCTTAGGAATCAAACTCATCATCAAAAGGTATGTAATCTCATCTAATTCTTTTATGTTTAAAAGTACCCCATGCCATGTTAGATAGGTTATGAACCTTGGAAAATTATTGTTTTGCATGTATTTAGACAAACATAGATCCAAGGTTTATTAGGGTTGCATGCACACTTAGGAAGTGTTAGATTGCTCAAAACCAAACAATAAATCCTTCGGTTACCTCTTCTACACACCTAGTGATATTGTACTCTTTGTATTAAGGAGGGGAGTCTTTCACGAGAGAGAGTTCATAAGCCACGGAAATAGTGGGAGGCATATTAATCTTGAAGAGATTCAAGAGTCAAGTGGTGAAGGAACCTCAAACCATAGAAATTAACCTTAGGAGGAAACTCCTGTTAATCTGACTGATGAGTTTGTACCTCTGAGGTGTTCCAAGAGAGTTAAGAATGCACCTAAGCATTACTATTGTTTCTATATTCCTACAGAAGGTGATACACTTATTAGTGACAACACACTGATAGGTCTAGATGAACCTAACAACTACACAGAAGCCCTAGCAGGCCCTGAGGCTGCTAAATGGAAAGAGGCTATGGACAACGAGATACAGTCCATGTATGACAATTAAGTTTGGAACTTGGTTGACAATGTACCGGGTAGTAAGACAGTTGGGTGCAAATGGATCTTCAAGAAAAAGACCGACATGGATGGTAATGTGCACACTTATAAGGTGTGACTGGTTGCAAATGGCTTTTCTTAAACTCCGGGAGTTGATTATGTTGAGACCTTTTCAACAGCAGCGAAGATTATGTCTATTAGGGTTATGTTAGCCATTGCTACATTTCATGATTATGAAGTATGGCAAATGGAAGTCAAAACCGCATTCCTTAATGGAAAGTTGGCTGAGGATGTTTACATAAGTCAGCCAAAGGGACTTGTCAGCACAAAGTGCCCTAATAGAGTGTGTAAGATTGAGAAATCCATTTATGGATTGAAACAAGCACCTCGCAGATGGAATCTTTGTTTCGATGAGAAAGTCAAAGAGTTTGGTTTTTCGAGGAGTGAAGATGAATCTTGTGTATATGTAAAGGCTAGTGGGAGTATAGTTAGTTTTCTGATACTGTATGTGGATGACATACTACTCATGGGAAATGACATCCCAACTTTGCAGGACGTTAAGTCCTAGCTTGGGAAGTGTTTCGCTATGAAGGACCTTGGAGAAGCTGCCTATATCCTCGAGATAAGGATTTTGAGAGACAGGAGTAAAAGACTAATTGGACTTAGTCAGAATACCTACTTGGATAAGGTGCTGAATAGGTTCAGCATGCAGAATTCCAAGAAGGGCGAGTTACCGATCCAGAGTAACACCATATTGAGTAAGACTCAGAGCCCGAGTAAAGAGGTTGAGATAGCTGAGATGAGTCGAGTGTTGTATGCTTCTGATGTAGGGTCGATGATGTATGCTATGACTTGTACGCATTCTAATATGGCCTTCGCATTGAGCATGGTCAGCATATATTAGGGGAACCCTGTAAAGGCTTACTAGACTACGGTAAAGAACATTCTCAAGTACCTGCGGTGGACTAAGAACTAGGTCCTTACCCTCGGTGGGAGTGATGACTTGACATTAGTAGGGTATAGTGATGCTAGATTCCAAACTGATAGGGATAATTTCCACTCTCAGTCAGGCTGGGTCTTTACCCTAAACAGAGGAGCAAGTACTTGGAAAATGTCTAAGCTGGAGACAATGGATGATTTAACCTGCGAATCAGAGTATATAGCGGAAAGCGAGGCAGAAAAGGAAGCTATATCGCTAAAGAACTTCATTGGAGACTTTGGAGTTGTACCGGCGATTAAGGAGCCTATGGAGATTTTTTGTGATAGTAAAGTGCAGTTGCCTTAGCCAAGGAACCAAGGATCACGGGAGATCTAGACACATCGACAGAAAATACCAATTATCAGACATCAAATAGAAGAAGGAATCCTCATGCAAAAGAGGGTATCTTCGAATGGGAACCCAACATATCCCCTCACGAAGGGACTGGGTAGGGTTAAGCATATCCAACAAATGAGGCGCATACAGCTGAAGGATGATATTAGCTTTATTAGCTAGATAGTTTTGGAATTTGTAAAATGTAATTGACATTTGATGATAAATAAAAGTTGTTGTTTATTTATAAGTATAAGTGTTGCTATCTTTTGTCAATCGTTTACTATCATTTTCATTTTGCATGTTTTGACTTCCAAAACAATTATGTTATGGTATATCATATTATTCAACTTCTCCATAGTCGGTCATATGTTGGAAATAGATATGAATCAATACTGTCATGAGTTGGCTTGTAGATGTCTAAGTTGTTGGACATAGGTGGAAGTTATTCAAGCTATGTAAGATTAGAAAACCTTAATGCAAGAAGGATGTTCAAAGCAATGTACTTTGAATATGAGACTTCCGTTCCATAGAAGTTGACCTTCTTTGGAATACTCTGTAATGATTGGTGACAAGGTTTTGGTGACTTTGTGCATAATCATTACAAGAGGAACATTGCATAAAAGTTTAAAATGTAACAGTTTTTTTGGTAAATGATAGGAATCGGGGATTCTCACATTTACAATAAGGATTTGGGATTGTGAAATGAGTATCAATGGAATCATGTTCAATTGATCTACATCACAATGTAAGGATCATAGACAAACATAGTGTGCATACTTGGAGTATGGCATAACTATTGTTTAGAAAAACAAAGTGTACATGCTAGGAGCATGGGACGACTGTTGTTTTATTGAAGTCTTAAGTTGATTGTTTGAAACATTATACAATGAATAATGTGTAATCAATATGGTGATAAATAAATGGTGGTTCTAATTATATTCAAAAGGGTTCTGAGACCATATTGGATTCGATTATTATTGTGTTTCACTTTGCATGTTTTGACTTCCTAAATAGCTAGGTTATTGTTTCCGAATGACTAAGTTATTTAAACACTCCACAGTCGTTCATATGTTGGAAGTAGGTATGAATCAAGACTGTCATGAATCGAGTTTGTAGATGGCTAAATGGGTTTAGTCATAGCAATGGTTGCTACAACATTCATGAGTGCTCATAAGTTATGAGTATTGGAATAAACCCACGCTCACTTGTATCACTTCATGGAATTTATCTCGAGTGATCGTGAGACGGTAATATCATATAAATCTTCAAACCTAGAGATATGAGTTGTTACCTATGAGTTGGTTGTGCATTGATTGCACGTAAACGCATTAGTAACTTGATGTTATAAAACGTGCCTTTGTGTACAATTTAATAAGTAGTAGAACAAGCATATGAGTCGAAGTTTATCTGTTCCTTCTAGAAATAGAAGCGATATCTGGGGCCATCGATGATTTTGTTGTGACCTATGTACCGGCCGGTCAAAACTAAAATTGATGTGTTCGATTAAGTTCTTTGTCAAACAAATCGGAAATCGGGAAACAAACTACGACGTTGTTCCATGTATTTTTCCGGCTGATATCATGAGAACAGAGGATTATTTGATCACTTATCTAAAATGGCGCTTCATAGTTCAACAGACTTTTCGAGAGCTACGATTGCTGGTTGGTTCCTGAAGTAACATACGCAAATATAGTTATTAGACTTATCCAAGTAGGAGTCTGTTGGATAAGGTGTCTAAGTCCATAACTTATTTGGTATATACTTGACCCGACCCGGCATGGTCCATTTGGGTTGCATTTCATCCAAACTATTTATGGATAATTTTATGAGAGTTATACACATATGTTTATTAATATATTATAAGTTATAATATATTAATATGAAGTCATGTTATTTAGTTAGTCTTAGTCTTAAATTAATTATGAATTAATTTAGAGATTAAAAGGAAGACTAATTAGATTATAGGCTATTGGTTTTATATGGTGTGGGCTAACACTCATTTGTTAATGGGCTAGGCTTGTATGGAAGTCCATGGATGATCCATGGAGCTTTTAACCCATGGATCCTTGGAAAAGGAAAGGTCAGGGGTTATTAGGGTTTCACCCTAATCATGTACACTATATAAGCATGCTTATGTTGCATGAAATAGCCACTAGTGGCACTAGTTGTGTGAGACCTTGTGTGTGGCCGATTTTATAGTGTGTATACACTCTCTCAAATTTTTCCAAGAGTTTGTGGTGATTTGTGATTCCTTTTGAGGCATTCACACTATTGGTGCTTGGCCCTCAAACTCCTTAGGAATCAAACTCATCATCAAAAGGTATGTAATCTCATCTAATTCTTTTATGTTTAAAAGTACCCCATGCCATGTTAGATAGGTTATGAACCTTGGAAAATTATTGTTTTGCATGTATTTAGACAAACATAGATCCAAGGTTTATTAGGGTTGCATGCACACTTAGGAAGTGTTAGATTGCACAAAACCCAACAATAAATCCTTCGGTTACCTCTTCTACACACCTAGTGATATTGTACTCTTTGTATTAAGGAGGGGAGTCTTTCACGAGAGAGAGTTCATAAGCCACGGAAATAGTGGGAGGCATATTAATCTTGAAGAGATTCAAGAGTCAAGTGGTGAAGGAACCTCAAACCATAGAAATCAACCTTAGGAGGAAACTCCTGTTAATCTGACTGATGAGCTTGTAACTCTGAGGTGTTCCAAGAGAGTTAAGAATGCTCCTATGCATTACTATTGTTTCTATATTCCTACAGAAGGTGATACACTTATTAGTGACAACACACTGATAGGTCTAGATGAACCTAACAACTACACAGAAGCCATGGCAGGCCCTGAGGCTGCTAAATGGAAAGAGGCTATGGACAACGAGATACAGTCCATGTATGACAATTAAGTTTGGAACTTGGTTGACAATGTACCGGGTAGTAAGACAGTTGGGTGCAAATGGATCTTCAAGAAAAAGACCGACATGGATGGTAATGTGCAAACTTATAAGGTGTGACTGGTTGCAAATGGCTTTTCTTAAACTCCGGGAGTTGATTATGTTGAGGCCTTTTCAACAGCAGCGAAGATTATGTCTATTAGGGTTATGTTAGCCATTGCTACATTTCATGATTATGAAGTATGGCAAATGGAAGTCAAAACCGCATTCCTTAATGGAAAGTTGGCTGAGGATGTTTACATAACTCAGCCAAAGGGACTTGTCAGCACAAAGTACCCTAATAGAGTGTGTAAGCTTGAGAAATCCATTTATGGATTGAAACAAGCACCTCGCAGATGGAATCTTTGTTTCGATGAGAAAGTCAAAGAGTTTGGTTTTTCGAGGAGTGAAGATGAATCTTGTGTATATGTAAAGGCTAGTGGGAGTATAGTTAGCTTTCTGATACTGTATGTGGATGACATACTACTCATGGGAAATGACATCCCAACTTTGCAGGACGTTAAGTCCTAGCTTGGGAAGTGTTTCGCTATAAAGGACCTTGGAGAAGCTGCCTATATCCTCGAGATAAGGATTTTGAGAGACAGGAGTAAAAGACTAATTGGACTTAGTCAGAATACCTACTTGGATAAGGTGCTGAATAGGTTCAGCATGCAGAATTCCAAGAAGGGCGAGTTACCGATCCAGAGTAACGCCATATTGAGTAAGACTTAGAGCTCGAGTAAAGAGGTTGAGATAGCTGAGATGAGTCGAGTGTTGTATGCTTCCGATGTAGGGTCGATGATGTATGCTATGACTTGTACGCATTCTAATATGGCCTTCGCATTGAGCATGGTCATCATATATTAGGGGAACCCTGTAAAGGCTTACTAGACTACGGTAAAGAACATTCTCAAGTACCTGCGGTGGACTAAGAACTAGGTCCTTACCCTCGGTGGGAGTGATGACTTGACATTAGTAGGGTATAGTGATGCTAGGTTCCAAACTGATAGGGATAATTTCCACTCTCAGTCAGGCTGGGTCTTTACCCTAAACAGAGGAGCAAGTACTTGGAAAATGTCTAAGCAGGAGACAATGGTTGATTTAACCTGCGAATCAGAGTATATAGCGGAAAGCGAGGCAGAAAAGGAAGCTATATCGCTAAAGAACTTCATTGGAGACTTTGGAGTTGTACCGGCGATTAAGGAGCCTATGGAGATTTTCTGTGATAGTAAAGTGAAGTTGCCTTAGCCAAGGAACCAAGGATCACGGGAGATCTAGACACATCGACAGAAAATACCATTTATCAGACATCAAATAGAAGAAGGAATCCTCATGCAAAAGAGGGTATCTTCGAATGGGAACCCAACATATCCCCTCACGAAGGGACTGGGTAGGGTTAAGCATATCCAACAAATGAGGCGCATACAGCTGAAGGATGATATTAGCTTTATTAGCTAGATAGTTTTGGAATTTGTAAAATGTAATTGACATTTGATGATAAATAAAAGTTGTTGTTTATTTATAAGTATAAGTGTTGCTATCTTTTGTCAATCGTTTACTATCATTTTCATTTTGCATGTTTTGACTTCCAAAACAATTATGTTATGGTATATCATATTATTCAACTTCTCCATAGTCGGTCATATGTTGGAAATAGATATGAATCAATACTGTCATGAGTTGGCTTGTAGATGTCTAAGTTGTTGGACATAGGTGGAAGTTATTCAAGCTATGTAAGATTAGAAAACCTTAATGCAAGAAGGATGTTCAAAGCAATGTACTTTGAATATGAGACTTCCGTTCCATAGAAGTTGACCTTCTTTGGAATACTCTGTAATGATTGGTGACAAGGTTTTGGTGACTTTGTGCATAATCATTACAAGAGGAACATTGCATAAAAGTTTAAAATGTAACAGTTTTTTTGGTAAATGATAGGAATCGGGGATTCTCACATTTACAATAAGGATTTGGGATTGTGAAATGAGTATCAATGGAATCATGTTCAATTGATCTACATCACAATGTAAGGATCATAGACAAACATAGTGTGCATACTTGGAGTATGGCATAACTATTGTTTAGAAAAACAAAGTGTACATGCTAGGAGCATGGGACGACTGTTGTTTTATTGAAGTCTTAAGTTGATTGTTTGAAACATTATACAATGAATAATGTGTAATCAATATGGTGATAAATAAATGGTGGTTCTAATTATATTCAAAAGGGTTCTGAGACCATATTGGATTCGATTATTATTGTGTTTCACTTTGCATGTTTTGACTTCCTAAATAGCTAGGTTATTGTTTCCGAATGACTAAGTTATTTAAACACTCCACAGTCGTTCATATGTTGGAAGTAGGTATGAATCAAGACTGTCATGAATCGAGTTTGTAGATGGCTAAATGGGTTTAGTCATAACAATGGTTGCTACAACATTCATGAGTGCTCATAAGTTATGAGTATTGGAATAAACCCACGCTCACTTGTATCACTTCATGGAATTTATCTCGAGTGATCGTGAGACGATAATATCATATAAATCTTCAAACCTAGAGATATGAGTTGTTACCTATGAGTTGGTTGTGCATTGATTGCACGTAAACGCATTAGTAACTTGATGTTATAAAACGTGCCTTTGTGTACAATTTAACAAGTAGTAGAACAAGCATATGAGTCGAAGTTTATCTGTTCCTTCTAGAAATAGAAGCGATATCTGGGGCCATCGATGATTTTGTTGTGACCTATGTACCGGCCGGTCAGAACTAAAATTGATGTGTTCGATTAAGTTCTTTGTCAAACAAATCGGAAATCGGGAAACAAACTACGACGTTGTTCCATGTATTTTTCCGGCTGATATCATGAGAACAGAGGATTATTTGATCACTTATCTAAAATGGCGCTTCATAGTTCAACAGACTTTTCGAGAGCTACGATTGCTGGTTGGTTCCTGAAGTAACATACGCAAATATAGTTATTAGACTTATCCAAGTAGGAGTCTGTTGGATAAGGTGTCTAAGTCCATAACTTATTTGGTATATACTTGACCCGACCCGGCATGGTCCATTTGGGTTGCATTTCATCCAAACTATTTATGGATAATTTTATGAGAGTTATACACATATGTTTATTAATATATTATAAGTTCTAATATATTAATATGAAGTCATGTTATTTAATTAGTCTTAGTCTTAAATTAATTATGAATTAATTTAGAGATTAAAAGGAAGACTAATTAGATTATGGGCTATTGGTTTTATATGGTGTGGGCTAACACTCATTTGTTAATGGGCTAGGCTTGTTTGGAAGTCCATGGATGATCCATGGAGCTTTTAACCCATGGATCCTTGGAAAAGGAAAGGTCATGGGTTATTAGGGTTTCACCCTAATCATGTACACTATATAAGCATGCTTATGTTGCATGAAATAGCCACTAGTGGCACTAGTTGTGTGAGACCTTGTGTGTGGCCGATTTTATAGTGTGTATACACTCTCTCAAATTTTTCCAAGAGTTTGTGGTGATTTGTGATTCCTTTTGAGGCATTCACACTATTGGTGCTTGGCCCTCAAACTCCTTAGGAATCAAACTCATCATCAAAAGGTATGTAATCTCATCTAATTCTTTTATGTTTAAAAGTACCCCATGCCATGTTAGATAGGTTATGAACCTTGGAAAATTATTGTTTTGCATGTATTTAGACAAACATAGATCCAAGGTTTATTAGGGTTGCATGCACACTTAGGAAGTGTTAGATTGCTCAAAACCCAACAATAAATCCTTCGGTTACCTCTTCTACACACCTAGTGATATTGTACTCTTTGTATTAATGAGGGGAGTCTTTCACGAGAGAGAGTTCATAAGCCACGGAAATAGTGGGAGGCATATTAATCTTGAAGAGATTCAAGAGTCAAGTGGTGAAGGAACCTCAAACCATAGAAATCAACCTTAGGAGGAAACTCCTGTTAATCTGACTGATGAGTTTGTACCTCTGAGGTGTTCCAAGAGAGTTAAGAATGCACCTAAGCATTACTATTGTTTCTATATTCCTACAGAAGGTGATACACTTATTAGTGACAACACACTGATAGGTCTAGATGAACCTAACAACTACACAGAAGCCATGGCAGGCCCTGAGGCTGCTAAATGGAAAGAGGCTATGGACAACGAGATACAGTCCATGTATGACAATTAAGTTTGGAACTTGGTTGACAATGTACCGGGTAGTAAGACAGTTGGGTGCAAATGGATCTTCAAGAAAAAGACCGACATGGATGGTAATGTGCACACTTATAAGGTGTGACTGGTTGCAAATGGCTTTTCTTAAACTCCGGGAGTTGATTATGTTGAGACCTTTTCAACAGCAGCGAAGATTATGTCTATTAGGGTTATGTTAGCCGTTGCTACATTTCATGATTATGAAGTATGGCAAATGGAAGTCAAAACCGCATTCCTTAATGGAAAGTTGGCTGAGGATGTTTACATAAGTCAGCCAAAGGGACTTGTCAGCACAAAGTACCCTAATAGAGTGTGTAAGCTTGAGAAATCCATTTATGGATTGAAACAAGCACCTCGCAGATGGAATCTTTGTTTCGATGAGAAAGTCAAAGAGTTTGGTTTTTCGAGGAGTGAAGATGAATCTTGTGTATATGTAAAGGCTAGTGGGAGTATAGTTAGCTTTCTGATACTGTATGTGGATGACATACTACTCATGGGAAATGACATCCCAACTTTGCAGGACGTTAAGTCCTAGCTTGGGAAGTGTTTCGCTATGAAGGACCTTGGAGAAGCTGCCTATATCCTCGAGATAAGGATTTTGAGAGACAGGAGTAAAAGACTAATTGGACTTAGTCAGAATACCTACTTGGATAAGGTGCTGAATAGGTTCAGCATGCAGAATTCCAAGAAGGGCGAGTTACCGATCCAGAGTAACGCCATATTGAGTAAGACTCAGAGCCCGAGTAAAGAGGTTGAGATAGCTGAGATGAGTCGAGTGTTGTATGCTTCTGATGTAGGGTCGATGATGTATGCTATGACTTGTACGCATTCTAATATGGCCTTCGCATTGAGCATGGTCAGCATATATTAGGGGAACCCTGTAAAGGCTTACTAGACTAGGGTAAAGAACATTCTCAAGTACCTGCGGTGGACTAAGAACTAGGTCCTTACCCTCAGTGGGAGTGATGACTTGACATTAGTAGGGTATAGTGATGCTAGCTTCCAAACTGATAGGGATAATTTCCACTCTCAGTCAGGCTGGGTCTTTACCCTAAACAGAGGAGCAAGTACTTGGAAAATGTCTAAGCAGGAGACAATGGATGATTTAACCTGCGAATCAGATTATATAGCGGAAAGCGAGGCAGAAAAGTAAGCTATATCGCTATAGAACTTCATTGGAGACTTTGGAGTTGTACCGACGATTAAGGAGCCTATGGAGATTTTCTGTGATAGTAAAGTGCAGTTGCCTTAGCCAAGGAACCAAGGATCACGGGAGATCTAGACACATCGACAGAAAATACCATTTATCAGACATCAAATAGAAGAAGGAATCCTCATGCAAAAGAGGGTATCTTCGAATGGGAACCCAGCATATCCCCTCACGAAGGGACTGGGTAGGGTTAAGCATATCCAGCAAATGAGGCGCATACAGCTGAAGGATGATATTAGCTTTATTAGCTAGATAGCTTTGAAATTTGTAAAATGTAATTGACATTTGATGATAAATAAAAGTTGTTGTTTATTTATAAGTATAAGTGTTGCTATCTTTTGTCAATCGTTTACTATCATTTTCATTTTGCATGTTTTGACTTCCAAAACAATTATGTTATGGTATATCATATTATTCAACTTCTCCATAGTCGGTCATATGTTGGAAATAGATATGAATCAATACTGTCATGAGTTGGCTTGTAGATGTCTAAGTTGTTGGACATAGGTGGAAGTTATTCAATCTATGTAAGATTAGAAAACCTTAATGCAAGAAGGATGTTCAAAGCAATGTACTTTGAATATGAGACTTCCGTTCCATAGAAGTTGACCTTCTTTGGAATACTCTGTAATGATTGGTGACAAGGTTTTGGTGACTTTGTGCATAATCATTACAAGAGGAACATGGACGCCCGGGAAATGAACTTTTGCGGAGCTTTGGTAGGAACCAGGTGTTTGTCAAGGACTCGAAAGAAGTCCTTCTTGTTTGTTCTTCTGGTGGTGTATACAAACCCTAGAACCGGTTCTTCGATTGGACCATCTACAAGAATTTTAGCTTCCGGAAGAACAAAGTCAATTTTTGCTACAAATTGTTCAGTTCCGTAGAGGTGAGCAAGTTCGTAATCACATCTGCAAAACTCAGCAACATAGTCTTTGAGAAAGTTGTGAGTAGAGTGATAGGCACCCATACAGATGTCATCCTTTTGGTTTTCTCTAAAGTACGCAGGAAGAGTGAGGATGTCATTCGGGTTCATAGAAGGAAAATCTGCATCAGTAACAGTCTTTGGAGTTGGTTTGTTCCGAAAAAGATGAAAACGGAACAGAGGACAGTTCAGCTCAAATTTTACTAAGATTTTTCTTCTGAAGCCATGAACCTTAGTGATCCTCTTTCTTGTCCATACGTCCTTGAGGGGCAGAGCATTCTTGGCATAAAAGCTTTTGAGCCTTTGACATTCGGTCCGGATGATCACTTCTAGATTGTCGTTTGAGTGGAGAGGAGAAAACTTTGTGTAGAACTTGCTGAAAGGAGAGAGAGAGAGAGAGAGAGAGGGAGAGAGAGAGAGAGAGGGAGATCCAGTTGATCAGTATCATGTGAGGGAAGGTCATAGTAGAGAGTTGGGATGATATACTTGGCTTGAAAAATGCCTTCACAACACATAGGAGAAATGCCACGCATCGGATCGGGATGATCTTTCAATGCTTGAATCAAGATGATATCCTCTACTGCTTTTTGAATTTGTTCCTCAGACCATCCGAATTTTTGTTTAGGGGAAGTCCGGAATGAAGGGTTTGTTGTTCCGAAGTCATCGGTTTCTTCCCTTTGTCTCTCTGAAGAGCATCAATAACCATCTTCATGTTTTCGTCAATGACGAATTCCGCAGTAGGAGTTGGAAGTGGTTCTTCCGGAATGTCATCTGGAGTGCGAAGAGGAGAGCCTTGATCAATTGGGGCAATTTTTGGTTTCGGAATGGAAGCAGAATGTATCATGGAGGGAGTGGCTCAGAAGGCTTGAGCAGTAAGAGAAGATTTTCCCTTAGCCATTTTAACAGCCATTTCGAAAGCATCCGGAAGAGAGGATGGCCATGAGACGGCGGACCAGATCCTCTTCTATTCATCTGATAAGATTTTTGGAGCAATCTGCTTTGTGGTTTGAGGACCAAGAATCCCTTTAGGAGCTTCATCCGAGATATAAACATTGTAGTCTTCATCTTCTTCATTTCCTTCAGTAACGCCTAGGATTCCGGAGACAAATTGGACATCTTCTTTGGAATCGAGGTCCTCGTCCCGGAGTGTGAATTCCGAGGCTGGCTTCCATTACCTGCTTGGGCCTTCTCCCCCTCTTTCAACGGTGACCCTGGAGACTGATGCAAGCAATAAGTCCTAGTTGATGTCATCAAGTTTGGAGAACACCTTCTGAATACCGATGGAGAATTGAAGAGTCAGGGTGTTATATGCTTCAGAGGTGGGAGCTTGTGCGGATAGATGCTAGAAGGTGCTGCTAAGGATTTTGATCATCTCATCAAACATCCTTTTTGGAACATCAACAATGTTCCAAGTTGAGCGCAGGAGTTTGATTAGGACTTGTTGGATGATCAGATTCATCTTATCCTTCTTCCGGATCTCCTTCTCTAAACGTTGAATTTGTTTCTCATGACGAACATGAGTCTGCTTGATTAGATCGTTGGTAGCAGACACAAGGTCGTCATGAACCTTAAGCATAGAAGAGATGGTGTTGAGATAGTTGTCGACAAGAGCATCATATTTGGAATCAATCTGCTCAACAGTGTTTTTCAACCGGATAGATATGAGCTGGTCAAGATGGGCTTCTCTCTCGGTTGTGGATGGTCCGGATTTTTGTGAAAGAGACTGAAGCATGGCATCAAGTTTTGAATCAAGTCTGGAGACTTTTTGATCCAGTTTTGAATTCAGCTCGGTTACAGAGTTGTCTACAGAGGACACTTTAGCCATAGTGTCAGAGACATTGGTGCGGATCTCCAGTAGGGAAAATGGGTCAACATGATCACCAGCGGAGGGGGCTGGTAAGAATCCAGAATTGGGAAAGGACCTGGTTTGATAGCATCATCGTCTTCTTGAAGGTGAGAGTTGGATCCATCGTCCGGAGTGGATGTAGAGGAGTTTCCAAAGTCAAAAGCAGACTTGGATACTGATGCTTTAGACTGGTAATGAATATATGTCATGAGATGAGCATCTAAAATGTTTGTAGTGTCGTCCTACAACATAACTTTATCAGAAATCTCTTCTTCCAGATCAGTATGGAAGATGATTTGGTGAGTGACTATTGGGGGCAGTTCCAAAGTGAGTTCCTTAATGGCGTCTAGGGGTGCAAACGAGCCGAGCCGAGCCCGAGCTTGGCCAGGCTCGGCTCGGGCTCGTTTAAGTTAATAAGGCTCGAGCTCGAGCTCGGCTCGATTCGAGCTTCCTTGTACCGAGCTCGGCTCGAGCTCGTAAAGAATTATACAAGCTCAGCTCTGGCTCGGACTCGACTCGTTTTTCATCTGACGTGTCTAAATAAGCTTAAGCTCGGCTCGAGCTCGTTAAGAAGCTCGTTTACTAACACCCTTAATCCATAATTCCCTTAATATTTTTTTATTTTAATATATTTAAATAATATTAAATTATATTATATAAAGGCTCGTTTAGGTTCGCGAGCCTAATCAAGCTTAATGACATAGGCTTGAGCTCGAGCTCGTTTAATAAACGAGCTTAATATTAAGCTCGAGCTCGACTCAGGCTCGTTTAAAATCGATTTCGGGTCGAGCTTTTAACGATCCGATCTCGAGTAGCTCGCGAGTAGCTTGGCTCGTTTGCACCCCTAATGGCGTCATCGTCTGAGGGAAGATCATAGTTGCTTTGAATAGCCGGGTTCATCATGGAGATGAGAGTGGAATCAAATTAAGCTTGAGTTAGATCCGGACGCCTTCATGCAGCCCTGTTCACATAATCTTCCCATGAGGGGTCATTAGAACCTGGTCGTCATGTACGCCTTCCGAGTATCAAACTAGTTGGGGCATCGGAAGTTGGAGGGACTGCTCTTTCTTCCCGATGCTTAGGTTTCAGAACAACGGTTCTGGAGTGTGTGTGTGTGTGTGGAATAAATAATAGGATTATCAAAAGTGACACGTGGGTGTGTTCCAAGTGGCTGGAAGGAACTTTGTTTAACACCTACAACACCCTTTTGGGAGGTGAGGGTGGAATATATGTAGACTCCCCATGAGTGTGTGCTTGTGATGATGAAACATTGAGGGGTACCTTTGATGAGTGTCATGAGTGCCTTCCTATTGAGAGTGTGTGCTTGGGTTTTGGTGGGAGAGGCCTTGCATTTGGCCGGTTGTTTAGCCTTTTGTCCGGACTTTGTGAGGATGGCCTCTTCCGGAATAGGCTCAACTGAGACCGGGGCAAGTTGTGTTAGGTTGAACACAACCGAAGTCTTAAGATGGTGTTTCAAATAAGAGGATCCGGAAGGAATGAGGGCCAACATATTGTTTGGCTTCCTCTTGATGGAAAATTTGCAAAAGTTTTGCCATAGCACTTCCGGAAGATCGACTTCATTGTTGCGTCTGGAATAGATGTTGAATACCACATTTAGCCAGTCCTCGCTAAGCGTATCAGTGCCGCCATGCTTGCCTGATATTCCTCGAATGATTAAGTGCATGAGAACGGTCCAGAGCCCTAAAACTTCAGTCTTCTGAAAATCTTTTGCCCGATAGTCTTGATTGTACCCAGTGAAATTAAGAAACGTATGAAACTCTTCAGCTGTTGGTTCCACCACTTTGAAACCAGCAAGGTTGGGAGAAATGCCAATGGCCTTGAGGAAGGTCGCCTTGTAAATAGGAATGGTGCAATCATCAATGATGGAAGCCAATAGAACATCATCTTCTAGTTTAATGCTTGTGAAAGCACGATGAAGATGAGAAAGAGGGAGTGGAGGATCTGGGATTTTGGTAAGTGGAATGGAAAGAGGATGATGAGCAAGGAACTCAATCATGATCCTGATTGATTCATCGTAGTTAGGGGGATTTAGGGAAAACAGTTGAGTGGTGTCACGAAGAAAAGGTTCTTGATCAGCCAACGACGATGAACCCTTCGATCTTTTTGATGATTTCTTCCTGGCTATGGATTTCTTTGAGGTTTGAGCAGTGCAGGCTTGTTTCTTGGAGGACTCCATTGTTGAAGATGATGATAGTTTGAAGAAGACGAAGAACTGTGAGGGTTTTAGAGAGGTTTGAGAATAAAGATATTGTAAAATGGTAAAGGTAATTGGGAAAAGGTATTTATAGGTAGGAAAAGTCGGGTCGGGTCGAAAAAGGTAATGATGAGGATCCGAGATGCATTGGGTTGCATTTAATGTGGGGAAAATGTGATTAGACAAGTGAACTGAAAGGGCAAGGCAATTGGTCTAAAAGAGGGGAATATAACCATCAATTCATTTTTCACTTAAGAGGGCGTGTAATCGTGTCACGCAAATCGTGGAAGATTGGATAAGGATCTTCCTAAAAAGTAGCCGTTGAGAAAAAACCGTTTCACCTTATTGCCTCTGGGTATTCCAGATGAATTGTTCCGGATAGTGCATGATCCGGAAGATAAGAGAGATGTTCCGGAATAAGTACGATACAAAGGTTTTTTGGAACAATTTTGTAAATTTCTGGAGCATTTATGAAAATTTCGGAGCACTGTGTAACTCCGGAGCAAATTAAGATTCCAGAGCAAGTTTTGAAAATTCCAGACTACATTTGAAAATTCCAGAGCATTTTTGAAATTTCGAAATGGAATTTGAAAATTCCGGAGCAAGTTGAAATTCCGGAGCAAGTTCGGAATACCGGAATGGAATTTAAAAATTCCGGAGCATTTTTGAAATTCCAGAATGCTGATTATGATGATGGTCGATCTAGATCGTCATGAAGAAGAGAATAAATTGTACAACTTAAGAAACTCAAGGGATAATTTGTATAAGAGACAAGTAAAAGGATCCTATGTATTTAGAGGAAAAATACTTCTGAAGCGAACTAAATGAGTTCGGAGCATATTTTTTTTCTGAATACTTCGATCAAAGAGAACATGTCTCCTGAAAGAATTGAGGATCAGGCATCATCATACCCATTTTGTTTAGAAAACCATTAAATTTGGTTTCTTCTAATGCCTTAGTAAAGACATCAGCAATTTCATCGTCAGATGGAACAAAAATAAGTTCGGTGTTACCATTTAGAACATGATCTTTAATAAAGTGGTACCGAATGCCAATGTGCTTCGTCATGGAGTGTTGAATTGGATTGTGTGAGATGGAAATGGCACTTTGAGAATAACAGTATATAGGAATGCATTGAAATCGGTAACCATAATCCAAGAGTTGAGATTTCATCCAGAGAACTTGAGAGGTACAGTTGGCAGCAGTAGTGTATACAGCTTCGACTGTAGAGGGAGCAATGCAGTTATGTTTCTTGGATGACCAGCTGACTAAACGACCACCTAGGAATTGACATCCTCCTAATGTACTTTTCCTATCGAGTTGAAGACCGACATAGTTCGAATCAAAGTAAGCTTGCAGAAGGAAACTTTCATTTGCTGGATACCATATTCCGAGGTTCTTTGTACCTTTGAGTATTTCTTAAGAAGCTCTAAAATGTACTTCTCTTGGTGAATAAAAATACCTTTGTTAGTCTATTTGACTTGAAAAACAAGAAAGAAGTTTAATTCTAGATTCATGCTCATTTGAAAACGACTGACCATCAGTTTGGCAAAATCAACAAGCATGGATGAATCCGTAGATCCAAAAATGATGTCGTCCACATAAATTTGTACTAACATGAGATGTTTTCCATTTGATCTACTAAATAAAGTGGGATCAAGCATACCTCTTTGAAAACCTGAGCACTTGAGAAAATCAGTGAGAGTCTCGTACCAAGCCCGAGGAGCTTGCTTGAGTCCGTAGACAACCTTTCGGAGTTTGTAACAGTAGTTTGGAAAGGAAAGATTAATAAATCCGGGGGGCTATTGAAGGTATACTTTGGTATCAAGCTCGCCATTGAGAAAAGCACTCTTAACATCCATTTGATAAACTTTGAAACCTTTGTGGGATGCATAGGCAAGAAAGATTCTGATAGCTTCAAGTCGTGCAACAGGAGCAAATGTTTCGTCATAGTCAAGACCTTCAATTTGAGTGAAACCTTTAGCTACCAATCTTGCCTTTTTTTAGATGATAACTCCTGCATCGCCTAGCTTATTGCGAAATACCTTTCTTGTACCAACAATAGGGTGATGTTGAGGAGGAGGTACGACAGTCCACACATCATTTCGGTCAAATTCTGCCAGTTCGTCTTGCATGGATGTAATCCAATAAGCATGCTCTAACACTTCCTTGATGGATTTGGGTTCAACCATGGAAATGAATGCTGAAAAGTGGCATTCATTTTGAATGTTTGTAGCTGAGCGAGTTTGAACACCAACATTCAGGTTGCCAATCACTTGGTTTGGAGGATGATCCATTGTACAAACATGCAATCGAGGGAGTTCCTGTGCAGCAGAGGATCCTACATCAACAGTTGAATTGATTTGCTCCCCCTGAATGATTTGAATATTGGGATGATTCTCCCCCTGAACTTCTGAACTAGAGAGGTTTACATCATCAGAAGAAGGAAACTCAAACAAATTTTCATTTTCATCAATGTTGAGAGGATTTGAGTCATCGAAATCAGCAACTGCATCTTGGAATCCATCCACATTTGATTCAAGAGAGGGATTGGCATTATTCTCTCCCTTAACATGTGAAGGTTGAAATGGTTCGGAATCAAATGGAGGTAGGCTCGGAAGAGTACCGGAGAGGTTGTGGGAAACTGGGACTTCCGAAGGAGGAATTGGAATCAGAGGTGGTCGAGATTGAGATTCGGAATCAAGCACTGTTTTAGAAGGACCAAAGAGAGTTTCAAAGTCAACCTCGAAAATGGTTTGAGGGTTCGGACATCTTGGCGGAGGAGCATCAGACTCCATGATGTGAGTTGTGATGTGAGTGGGGCAAGAATTCCGAACAAAGTTGTCATCAAAGGTAATATCGAAGCTTTCTTCCAGAACACGAGTCCTTCAGTTGAGAACTCTATAAGCCTTGGATTTGGATGAGTACCCTAAAAAGATAGCTTCATCAGCTTTAGGTTGGAACTTTGTAAGCTGATCATTGTTGTTTTTAATGAAGCATCTGCATCCGAAGACATGTAGGAATGAAATCGTTGGTTTTCGACCATTCATTGTTTTGTATGGTGTCATGTTCACCTGTCAATTGATGATGCTTCGGTTTTGAGTAAAGCAAGCAGTGGATACGACTTCAGTCCAAAGATAGAGTGGAAGGTTTGCATAGTTCAGCATCGATTGAGCAACTTCAACGAGTGTTCTATTACGTCTTTCATCTACACCATTTTGTTGTGGAGTATATGGAGCTGAGAAGTTGTGATCGATTCCTTTTTTTGTGAGGAACTTCTCAATAGTCGAATTAACAAATTCCAAACCATTATCACTTCGGATTCTTCTGACCGAGAGTTTGATAAGAACTTCTATTCCTTTGATAAAATTGACGATCTCAGAGGCTGTTTCGAATTTCAGCCTTAGGAAGAAGACCCAGGTGAACCTTGTAGAGTCGTCAACAATCACAAGAATGTATTTCTTATGATGAAGACTTTCTATAGTGGATGGTCCACAAAGATCGATGTGTAAGAGTTCTAAGGGATCAGAGATGGATTTTTCGATGATAACAGGATGACCCTTTTTTGATTGCTTACCACACTCGCATGCAACACATAAATGATCATTTCGAACTTGAGAAGAGGTAAACCTCTTACCATTTCACCTGGGACAAGATCATTCATGTATCGAAAGTTCAGATGTGCAAGCCTTCGGTGCCATAACCGACTAACCTCATGAACAACTTTAGAGAAAAGGCAGAGTTACGGTTTGCCAATGATCATATTCATGTCGAGTGGGTACATGCTTTTTGTTGCGATGAGACTTTATCAAACATTCTTTACGATCTTTAGTCATCACATAGCTATATTTTTTGGCAAAATGCCACATGTCGGCTTGAGTCGGTGAGCTAAGAAACACTTATGAAATTATGTTTCAATTCAGCTACATAAGCAACATGTGAAATGGAGAAGTTTCCATTAGTGAGAGTTCCATAACCACGAATTTGAGAATTGGAGTTGTTGCCATACGTCACGTAACCAACATTTGGAGAGAGCTTTAAGTCTCGCAGAAAATTCTTCTGCCCTGTCATGTGCATGGAGCAAGCACTATCAATATACCATATTCTTTCTTGCTCCGAAGCACAAAGTGCCTGCAAAATTAATGAGCAATGGAGCTTTTAGGCTCTGAGTTAGACTTTGGGACGTAGGCATGGACTTTTGACTTTGATTGTGACTTTGGAACAACTACGTGTTTCTTGGTGAGATTTCTTGAGTTCTCTGGAAACAGACAGAATGCTAAAGTCTTTTCATCTATCCAGTAGTCATATTCAACTACTGGTGGGTTCGGAGCTAACTTCTTCCGAACGATGGTATCGGAAGGATTGACACTTTTTTTTATCTCCAAGTCAGTTGTTTTGTTAACAGATGATTTGTTTTCCACACAAGTTTTTTGTTTGAAGATTTTGAAACAGTGGTTTTTGAACTGGTGGATTTGTTTGATGACACATTGTTCTTAAAGATTTTTGGTTTAAAAATTGTGCCATCAGATGAAGTGTTTCGGATGGTTTTGACGTGAACATGAGCTTGATGAGATTTGGAGCTTAGGACTTCCTTTGGTTCCGAACTACCAGGAGGTTCAGAAGGTTACTTTAGAATTCTTTTTGGAACAAACGAATTTTGACTATGGTTTTGACACAAGGACTTCCTTGTGTTGTTCCTTGATGTGTTTGGTTTAGAGTTAGCAAGGAATCTAGAATTTTGTCTAGTCTTAACTTCCTTTTTGTAAGCATTTCTAGCTTCGACCTTAGGATCTACAACATCATTTCTATTTAGCATTGGTTCTTTCTTAGGATGAGGAGCGGATCCAAAGGATTTTCCTTTGGATGGATTTGAAAACTTAGGAGTAATGGGAACCAATTTGGTTTTGAAAAGAATTACATATTCCGATTCACAAGAATCAGAGGAAACAACTTTATCATCTAGAGATGCCCATATGAATTCCGAGGCATTGACTTCAGTTGTTTCCGGAATAATTTCCTCTACCACACAATTGTTGACGTGATTGCTTATAGGAACATGGTCCTCACAATTAGGAAGACTATGATGATATTCCATGGTCTGATTCAGGTCCAGGTTTATCAGAGGCAGAAGAGGCGTGGAATGAGGACATTTAACAACTATCAGTTAAAACTCAGGAATTATGGATTGAAAAGATTTTTTAGTCTCCGAAAGGGGTGACAATGGAGAAACAGGAGTGTTCGAATGTTTAATGTTCGGAACCTCTCCCATAAATGTCATATTTTGCAAATCCTTCATGGGACTAACAATTGGTTTCTAAAACTCGCTTCCGAGACCATGAGCTTTGGACTGTGGATGAAGAAAATTATGAGTCATCTGAATGTCAGCTTTAAGCATATCAACAGAGTTATGCAAATCTTTCAAAATGATACATTCATCTTTTGATATTACAAGTTCATGCTCTAAAGACTTGATTTTCAATTTCTTATCCTCAAAACGTAATTTAAGATGACTTAGTTCACAGTCTTTCTTTTTCTTCTCACTAGCTTCTATGGCTGACTCACAGGCTTTATAGATGGTGTTCATATCTGTTTGAATCTGGGTCAGATAAGGTTCACATAAAGTCAAATCAAAATTATTGTCAGAGATCATGGATTTTACCTCCAGAAGACCAATAACCTTCATCACATACAACTGTTTGTCTATCCATCAAACATATGTTTCTTCCAGTTACTACATCATCATCATCTCCGGATGACCAGTATCCTTCGACATCTCTTGAAACAATAGTAACGAATGCTTTCTCACTTTTAGCCATTTCTTGTGCTTTTCGGACATAATAAGCTGAGTCCTTGATTTTTGGTTTTTGTGGAGCATCAGCTAGACAATCTTTGGAAAAGTGATTTGCATGACCACATTTATGACACAAGATCTTTGGTTTTTCTGAGTTGGAATTTTTTGAGGATTTTGGGGCTAAGTTTGGAATTTTTTTAGATATGGTGGTCCTCCGGAAAGTTCTCTAATGGTTTGAGCAACGTTTGATTCATTTCCTTGAAGCTCATCAAAAAGTTGATAGAGTTTCAATTTTTTAAGGAACCATTGCTTTGAAGACAAGACTTTACATTTCCCCATCCTTTACCAAGGCTGTTAATGAACTTGAGATTGTACTTGAGAGGAGTTCGAACAATCCCGTGAGCAGTCATGTTGTTGACAATGATTCGATATCGGTTGGAGGCTGAGGCTACAGATTCACCTGGAGTGGTAGTGAAGGTGTGAAAGTCATTTACAATGGAGGTGAGACGTTTGTCCTTCATATTTTCTGAACCTTCACTCAGATCCTGAAGAGTGTCCCAAATTTCATTGGCTGATTTGAATAGTTTGATGTGCTCAAAGAGTGATGGAGGAACACCAAACACCATTTCAGAGAAGGCGACTTGATTAGCATGCAGTTTCTCAATATCATCAGTAGTTAGAGGGGCTGGACGAACTTCATCTTCACGCATGAGTTGAGCAGCTGCATCTCTTACAACTGCTCTTACAGGAACATGAGGACCTTCTGTGACGGATCTCCAGATTTGTTCACCTTTCTCTTTGGCTATTAAAAACCATTCCATTTTAACTTTCCAATGATCATACTCTTCCACAACTAGCAATGGGGCACGTGTAGGGCCACCCACGCTTTGCATTGAAATCATTTGTTGCGGATTTGAAGCAGCCATTAAAGTCAAGATAGCTTCGAGCTTAAGTGGTATATAGAAGAACTTTTATCCTTAACACAGAAATGGTTGAATTACCAAGGTAAATTCAAAGAAACTATAATATGATCTTATGGATTCAAAGGACAACCACTCAAGGTCTGATACCAATTGTGAGAACAATATCTTTGCGCAGGGACAAGGTTTGAGAACTCAAACCTTGAGTGAATGCTTGAGATCAATGTTTGCTTAATAATGGATGTCCAAGTCAAGACTGGAAAGACCAGTCAAGTCTTAGATAATCGATTCAACAAATGATCAAGAAATTAAATAAGAACAAGTAAATAGTGATCAAGGAAAAGTTAATAAATGAGGAACAAGAGGAATGTTTTAAATGTGATAAGAGTAAATGCCAAAAGTGAGAGAAAGATCCGTAGTTGACTTGTATTGAATGCCCCTATTAAAGGAGAGAATGTTACAGCGAATTAACTCAGGTGTTTACATTAGACCGGACAAAATATACAATTCTAACATTCTGATTGTCCTAAATCAACATTAGACTAAGTCCTATGAAACATTACATCAAAATACAAGATAGACGTAATAAATGCAGAAGAGACAAAATAACATCATTCTGAACAAGTGATGTTTTGGAGATGAAAGTTTGGTTTCGGATCGTTAAGCACTCCGGACTTCAGGATCAGTTCCGGAATGCGTTCCTCTTCAAGGTTCGTCACTCCTTTTCTCCAGCTCCGGACATGTTCCGGATCACATCTATCTTTGGAATCAACAGCCTTCGGAATATATACTTAGGATTGCTAGAGGTTCACTTTCAGGTTCCAACACCGGGCCCGATCAGAACTAAATTGATATGCTAGATTAAGTTCTATGTCAAACAAATCGGAAATCGGGAAACAACTGTAGGAAAAAAAGTAAGACATTGTTCCATGTATTTTTCTGGCTGATATCTAGAACAGAGGATTATATGATCACTTATCTTCAATGGCGTATCATCATCATCTAATTTCCACGAGACCTTGAAAGAGCTACGATTGCTAATCGGTTCCTGAAGTCATTCTTCTAGTTATAGTTATTAGACTTATCCGAGAGGGAGACTTTTGGATAAGGTGTCTAAGTTCATAATTATTCCTAGAATGTATTTGACTCGGTTAGCATGGTCCATTTGGGTTGCATGACATTGCAACACTTGGATAGACTAAATGAGAGAAAGGACACTTAAGGTTTATTAATATATTTTAAGTTCTAATGTATTAATAATATTATTTAATTAGTATTGATTAAGAATTAATTAAGTGATCAAAAAGAGACTAATTAAATATAGAGGGTTGATTTTGTAAATCATCTATTCTTGTATAGTTGGGCTAATGATCCATGGTTTGTATGGATTAGGTTAAAACCCATAAGGTGCTCCATGGATAGTCCATGGAGGATACAAATCCAAGGATCATGGAATATGAAAAGCCATGACAATTAGGTTTTACATGGTGTAACCCTACTTGTGACACAACTATATAAAGACCCCATGGATGACAAAAATCGACACTACAAGTAAGTGTAAGAGGGCTAGCCGATTTTGAGGTGTAGGTATACCTCTCTCAAAGTTATTCTAAGTGTTGTAGTGTTGTGTAAGACATTTGATGCATCACACTTAAGGTGCTAGGCTCACACGGGTTTCAAGGAATCCAAACAACATAAAGGTATGTACTTCAACTAGCTATTATGTTTAAAAGTTCCCCATGCCATGCTAGTTAGGATAATAACCTTGGAAAATCAAATTTGCATGTATCTTAGTAAAACATAGATCCAACGTTTCTAGGGTTCCATGTACTCCTTAGGAGTGTTAGAATGCTCAAAAGCCTTTAGTATGGGCCCATACTACAAAAAGCACAGGACCCATACGCGTAGCAAGGAAGTCACAACCCTAGGATTTAGTACGGAGTTAATTCCCAGTTATTTATGTGGACTGTCTGATATCTTCCTGTTATATTTTAAGTATGGTGGTTACGAGGCATTTCATGATAGGATTCAGATCGGAATCAAGACAGGGTGATCAGGAGGCCCCAGCAGTGCCTGAGGTTATCGGCCAGGAGGGGCCAGTGATGACAGAGTACTTCGATGACAGATGTGTAGCCCTTGTTAAGACGGCTGCCGCTATAGCTATCGCGACTGTAACAACAGTAGGGGAGGAGATGGACGAGTTTTTCATTATAGGGACTTCGATAACACGAAGCCACCGAATTTTGATGGTACTCAGGATCCTAGTGTAGCCATGAGGTGGCTGTCGGACGTGTAGGGATGTTTCTTCGTGTTCATGTCCTATTTACTAGAAGGTTAGGTGTGCCCTAAACTTGTTATGTACCGGGGAAAAGGATTGGTGGAGATTGGTTACTGGGTCATATACGGATGACCAGAGAGATGCTGTTACTTGGGAGCATTTCAGGGATATGTTCCGCGCTCGCTACACTCGTCGGGTAGAGCGTCAGCGGTTGTCTCAGGAGTTTTTGGACCTGAAGCAGGGTAGGGAGTCGGTGACAGGGATCACATGTATGTTTACTGAGAGGGCGATTTTTTGCCCTTGGTTTGCCTCAGAGCAGGCTCAGATCACACGATATTTGAGAATGCTCAATACTGACATCCGTTAGATTGTTGCCACTTAGATCTTTGATATGTTGTTGGACCTACTGGAGGCCGTTAGGCGGCATGCGTTGGAGACTGATCTGCAGTTGAGGGAGCAGCGACATGCCTCGGCATAGTCACATCTGGTGCCGAAGCGGCCTAAGACCGCTGATACCAGGACTGGGGGATAGCCATGTCGCACTTGTGGGAAGTGCGAAATGGCTTATTCAGGGACATGCTGAACAGGGAGTGGGTACCACCGATGTGGTAGGCAGGGCCATCTGGCCAGGGATTGCAGGTAGTAGACTCTGACTCCTGGAGTCAAACTTTGTTATCATTATGAGCAGATGAGACATATGAAGGCCTAATGTCCTCTACTAGCCGCCAAGACGGTGCAGGCCCCAACGCCGACTACATTGAGGATAATAGATGGGAGGCCAGTTAGGGCGGAGCCTCCGAAGGCTCAGGGGTGTGCTTTCCAGCTTACAGCTTAGGAAGCCAGGGCAGCGATGGATGTGGTTGCTGGTATGTTTCTATCCTTTATCTCATTTATTACATCTTTTATATGGTTATCTGTGGTACCTGTGGTTAGGTACGTTTTTAGTGAACTCCTTGCCTGTATTGGTTTTATTTGACTCGGGGCGAGTCGATCTTTCGTATCTCAGACATTTATTAGGGAGTTCAGTGTACCAGTAGGCAAGCTGGAGTGTCCGTTGTGAGTCTCTATCGCCAATGAACATGAGGTTTCTATTTCTTCGGTCTACCGAGGATGCGAGTTGGAGATCTTCGGGGTGTCTTACCTGATAGACTTGATTCCTGTTCCCATGGGGGAGGTGTTCGTGATTGTGGGGATGGACTGGCTTAGTCGATTTGGTGCCATGATAAATTGCGAGGGTTAGTAAGTGGTAGTTCAAACCCCAAGTGGGGGAGAATTGGTTGTATCTGGCAAGGGTACCAGAGTGGGATCAGGTTTTTGTTCAGCTGTCAGGGCTCGACAGTTTATTAAGCACGGGTGTGCAGGTTACTTAGCGCATGTGGTGGATATGTGGGTCAAGAATCAAACTCTAGTCTCAGAGGTTCAAGTGGTTAGGGAGTTCGCTGATGTGTTTCTAGAAGAATTACCCGGGATACATTCGGAGAGGCAGGTCGAGTTCTGGATCGACTTGGTACCGGGTGCGGCCCCTATCGCTAAAACATCGTACCGATTGGCGCCACTTGAGATGCAAGAGGTTTCATCGTAGCTGCAGGAACTGTTGGGAAAGTAGTTCATTCAACCTAGCAGTTCTCCATGGGGAGCATCGATCTTTTTCGTCAGGAAGAAGGACAGTTCGTACCGGATGTGTATTGATTATAGGGAGTTGAACAAGTTGACAGTGAAGAAACTTTATCCACTCCCAAGGATAGATGATCTCTTTGATCAGTTACATGGTTGATCTTGGTTTCCAAAGAAAGATTTGAGGTCGGAATATCATCAAGTCCGTGCTAGAGTGGAGGATATGGAGAAGTCCGCATTCCAAACTCGTTATGGACATTATGAGTTCGTGGTGATGCTATCTGGGTTCACCAACATGCCGGTAGTATTTATGGACCTGATGAATCGGGTCCACAGACTGATGCTTGATCGATCGATCATAGTGTTTATTGATGGTATCTTGGTGTATTCCAAGAACCGAGAGCAGCACGAGGAGCACCTCAAGTAGTTATTGGGAGTTCTGAGACGAGAATGGTTGTACGCCAAGTTCTCAAAGTGAGAGTTTTGGTTACGATAGGTCCAGTTCCTCAGACATCTTGTTAACCAGGAGGGGTTTTTGGTCGACCCGGCCAAAATCGAGGTAGTCATGAAGTGGGAGGTGCCGAGGTCTCCTTCAGACATTAGCAGTTTTTGGGATTAGTAAGGTACTACCAGAGATTCATACGGGATTTCTCCAAGATTACAGTATCCCTCACTCGCCTGACGAGGAAAGGGTGGATTTTCGGTGGGGCCCTGAGCAGCAGAGAGTATTTAAGACCCTCCACCAGCACTCGTTCGAGGCTCCAGTTTTGAGTCTCCCGGAGGGAGTTGAGGATCTTGTGGTATTTTGTGTGCATCCATGACAGGTTTGGGGGTGGTCCTCATGTAGAGAGGAAGGGTGATAGCCTATGCATCCCGACAGCTAAAACCGCATGAGACGAGATACCCTACACATGACTTGGAGCTGGGAGTGGTAGTATTCTCTCTCTTTCTCTCTCTCTCTCTCTCTCTCTCAAGATTTGGTGACATTACCTCTATGGGGTCCGATGTACCATATACACGAATCACAAGAGCCTAAGACATATCATGGATCAGTTGAACCAGAACATGAGGCAGCTCAGTTGGCTCGATGTAGTCAAGGACTATGATTGCGAGATCCTTTACCACCCCGATAAAGTGAATGTGGTAGTGGACGCTCTGAGCCGAAAGTCAGTTGGGTCTTCCACCCCAGCGGTATGTATGAGGCTAGCGGTCGATTCTCCTCTTGTGAGTTTGACCAGGGATGCTCAGGCTAAGGGCATGTGACTAGAGAAATGGAAGCTGGAGAGGATCAGAGGTGAGAAAACCCAATTTATGCAGGATAGTCGGGGACTTTTGACCCGATGTGGTTGGGTATGGGTTCCGATGTCTGGTGGGGTCAGAAAGACAGTGATAGAGGTGATTGACATGTAGGATGGTCAAGGTCGAGCATCAGAGGCCGTGCATGAAGCATGAAATATCTTGGTATGTCGAGAGGTTATTGACATGTAGGATGGTCAAGGTCGAGCATCAGAGGCCGCACGGTATGCTGCAGCCCCTGGATATTCCCACGTGGAAATGCGAACAAATCATGAAGGACTTCATTACCAAGCTGCCGAGGATAGCTAAGGGGTTTGACGCGATATGGGTCATCATGGATCGATTGACCAAAAGTGCCCATTTCTCGGACATATGGGAAAGTTCATTGGCCGAGAAGTTGGGCGATGTGTATGTGCGCGAGATCATCGCTCGCCACAGGGTTCTGGTCTCCATTGTTTCCGACCGAGATGTTAGATTTACCTCCCGTTTCTGGCGGAAGTTCCACGAGGAACTAGGCACGCGGCTGCATTTTAGGACAACATATCATCCGCAGACCGATGGTCAAAGCGAGCGGACCATACAGACCCTCGAGGACATGTTGAGGGCATGTGTCATTGACTTCAGTTGGAGCTGGGATTCCCACCTAGCCCTTGCAGAGTTCGCCTACAGCAATAGCTATCATTCTAGCATTGGCACCCCGCTTTTCGAGCTGTTGTACGGGCGGAGATGTCGCGCCCCGATTTGTTAGGCTGCGGTTGGACATAGGGTAATGGGGCGGATGGAGGTAGTCTTGCAAACTACCGAGAAGATTCAGCAGATTAGGCAGTGACAACAGACCGCTCGGAGTCGGCAGAAGAGTTATGCCAATAGACGCCGATCCGAGTTAGAGTTCTAGGTTGGGCACATGGTGCTCCTGATGGTCTTGCCTTGGAAGGGTGTGATCCGTTTCAGGAAGAGGGGGAAATTGGGTCCCTGGTATATTGGGCCATTCAAGATTAATGCTAGGGTTGGCAAGGTGGCTTACATACTAGAGCTATCAAAGAAGCTCAGTCAGATCCACAACACTTTTCATGTTTCATAATTGTGAAACTGCATTAGGATCGGGAGGCGGTGGTATCATTGGATGACATTCAGGTCGATGAGTACTTGAATTATGTTGAGAGGCCTATGTCCATTCTGGAGAGGAAGATGAAGATTCTATGGAACAAGGAGATACCTTTGGTAAAGTTACAGTGGGAGAACCGAAGAGGGTCTGAGTGGACGTGAGAGACAGAGGCAGAGATGTGGGAGCACTATCTGGAGTTGTTCACTGCGGTAGACTTCGAGGACGAAGTCTAGTTCAAGTGGGGGAGAATTGTAATGCCCCGACTCTCAGTTATTGATTTATGATTATAATTTTCATAAGTTTAAGGTCTACTCGACAAGTTATATGTGCTGACTCGTCGAGTAACAGTGGTTTGGGCCACGTCTTTAAGTGACCTACTCACCGAGTCCAAGATAGGACTCGACGAATAGGAGGTGGAGGATGAAACCCTAATTTCTGGGGTTTTGCACCCTATTTAATGGATCATTAGCCTCATTTTGCCTCTTTACAATCCCTTGAGAGTCCAGCACACCCTAGTACATGTGTGCTCCATTTGTGTGTTTTAAGCTTTGGAAGTGGATTATTGGTGAGAAGAGCTTCGAGAACAAGTGACTAGAAGCAAGGAATGTGTGGGGAATTAGAAATCTACCTCTGTTAGCATCATTGGAAGGTATAAAGTCGTTACCTTGACCTCATTTCCTTCTAGATCTCATTTAGGCAAACATTAGGGTTTTTCTAGCATATTAGGAAGCTTTTCTTGTGCATGAGCTAAGATCTGAAGTTGCAACTTCAGATCTGAACTCGCTTGGGTCTCTAAGTCCATAAATCTTCCAGCTTTTGCAAGTATGACCCTCTCCTTAGATGTAAAACTACATTACAAGCTTGGATTTTTTATTATGAGTCTCTAGAGCCTTGCATGCACGTAAAGTTTGCAACTTTACATCATAAACATGCCTTGGGAAACTGGATCAGCAATATGGAACTTTAAAATGGATTAAAAAGAATCTGAATGGATGAAGGACTAAAGGGACTCGGTGAGTTGCATGGTTAACTTTGGGAGTCCGATGAAGATTGTTCGTGCAAGGACTTCTGCATGGACTCGGTGAGTCAGTGGGGTGACTCGGCGAGTCAGTTACAGCTAGGGTTTTCCCGACATTAGACACACATGAACTCGCCGAGTTACAAGGAAACTCGACAAGTCAGTAGGGGATTTCACAACTACTCGAGTTCTGGAAGGACTCGACGAGTCGGTGACTGCACTCGACGAGTCGGGTCAACATGGACTATTGACCTTGACCATTCACTTTGACTTTGGCCAAAGGTTGACTATTTGACTTGTACGGCATTTTGGGAATTTATGAACATGGTTGTGTGGCGAATATAGGTGGTGAAGTTTGTGGCGGTGATCCGAGAGTTTGAGCTTATCGTTCGAGTCGACAGTTGCGAGGTGAGTTATCCTCACTATATTCAAGGGTCTAAGGCACTAAGTCCGGCCCTTTGGATTGTTATCTGGACATGTTATGCTAGTATCATCTGTAAGATCGGTATCCTAGGGGGTAGGATGGTATTATGTGTTGTATGATCTTTTAGATCGGTATCCTGGTAGATAGGGACGGTATTATGTGTTATGTGGTATGATCCGTTAGATCAGTTGTTGTCTATTGACTGTTATGTGATTATATGTTATATGTGCACATGTTTGTTTGCCGGTTGAGGCTTATCTGCTTTGTGCAAAAGCCAATAGACCTGGGCATTCGAACCTGTTGGTTGTGGGCCGTGAGTATTTCGTCCAGAGGGTGATTGGACTCATAGTATGTGGTCATTCCAACCTGTTGGCTGTCAGCATGGGGTATTCCATCCCGAGGATGATTGGACCCATAGTATGTTGGAATTCCAACCAAATGGTTAATGGCCTGGGGTATTCCAACCTGATGGTTGATAGGACCCATAGTATGTTTTTTTTATGATTATATGTGGCTTGTTGTGGGTATGGGTATTTTAGGGGAACTCACTAAGCTTTCCGGCTTACAGCTTCAGTTTATTGTTTCATGTATATCGGGGGATCACAGAAAGGCGAAGGCATAATCGTACAACTCCTCATTTTTTGTTTATGTTTCTGGGAAAACTATGATATATTATATTTTGGAAACAAGTTGTGATGAATTAATGGTTTTGAAAGGTTTTTAAAAGTTCAAATTTGGCATGATTTTTATGGATGTTACAAAGCAGAGCCTAAACACATTGTGGATTCAGGCACTGCTTCTAAAACGTTCGGTGCCGATGACGATGTTGAAGATATTATTGCTTTTGAGGAAGAAAACAACACCATTAATCTACATCAGAATGACAATGTGCTGTAGGCTTCACTTGACAAACTCCATATATCTGATGAGAAGTCTATCTCAGCTGTCAGTCTGTTCAAATGAAACTAAATCAGAGAAAGAAGTTTACATTAGTCATGCAGGTCAAGGAAATTAACGAGAAACATGATTTATTAAAAGATCTCACAGTCTCTAACGTTGGGTGTTGATCAATGAGAAGAGATCGAGAAACCTTGTTATGAAATTTCTCAAAGGATGTCTTGAAATATCAATCTCATTACTCTTCATCACAAGATCCTAAATATCAAATAAGAGACCCTCGCTCTTCTAAATGACAAGATGGATATTTTTGCATAGGGGCTTTAGCTATTAATTGATGATTTGAAGGAAAGACAACCTACACCTTCCCTTGAGTAAACTGACTAAGCATTGTATGTTAATTCTTCAAGAGTTAGAGGAGCTCAAAAATCACAAATTTGTGTCTACGAATAGTGCTACCTCCACAAAAGGAAGAGTACAACAAGTAAATGTATAGGAAGTGAAATCACAAAATAAACATTCTCATCTAAACTCTTGGTATTTTCATACCAAACCATACATACTTGAAATTGTTAAAGACTCTTTGGATAATGATAAGTAGAAGCCACAATCTCTTTTGATATTTATAGAAAATGAAGGACCCTCCTCTAGTAGTCAGTTAAATCATCCTCCCTTGTATCTTCAATACATCACACCTCCTCTTCCCCTATAAGACAATAAGGTAGATACTCCTCTTACTCCTAACAAGATCAAGGAAAAGCCAAAGTTGATGAATATGAATCCATTCCTCTCACATATGAGGAATTTTCTCCATAGGTTGATGAGCAGAAAAGGATTCAATAAGAGTTAGGCTTTTAATCTGCTCTGAAGCTACAAGCTAAGCTTGATAAAAAAGCAAACATTGAAACTAAGAATGACGCTAAAATTCGAAATAGTGAAGAACTATTGAAGGACTTGTCTTGTGAAAGAAACAAGATTGTTGTTGAAGAATCAGAAGATGAAGATTATAAGAAACCAATTTCCTCCCTGTTAAAGAAAGAAGATGAGCAAGAGCAACCAGTGATCCCTAATGACTAGAAGTGGTTAGATGATATTGTTCTCATATCCAAAAAAAAACTATGACCATAGGTATTCTTGCAATCCTCCTTCTAGTAATAAAATTTAGGATATTCCTAATTCTCCAAATGGTTTCTGGATCCAGACACTTCATAGGTACCCACTTGACCGTCCTATTTTGAACTCCTTGCTAGAGAGCGACATAAATTGATTGATTATGAACACCAATGGTTTCAAGGAGTAAACACGATATGGTCATGTAACATCACAATTTTCAGAATAAAATCTTCATTTTTAAAATATGATAAACACCCATATTCATAAATATACATCCATGGAAAACCATTATTCATAGCCCTTAAATATTTATTGGTGTTATACCGAAAAACAAATGCATGATTTCGAATAATAAATCTGCTTATATGTGTGTACACTCCAGCCCTTTTTCCTTCTGACGATCTGATAAAATACCTGAAAAACATTAATCCACAACTATAAATACAAATCTTAGTGAGTTTCCTAAAATAGCTTATACAACAATATAGACATAATGCATACAAACATGGCCTCTAGCGCGAAGCTCGTCCACCCTGGCCTTCAACGCATAGTTGGTCCACCCCGACCTTCAGCACAAAGTTGCTTCGTCCATTTTGCCTTCAACACAAAGATGGTCTGCCTCGACGTTCAACAAAAAGCTAGTCCGCCCCTTTTACCTTCTGCATGAAGTTGGTCCGCCTCGAGTATCCTGTCCTACAACATATAGCTAGACCACCTGTAACTCAACACAAAGTATGTAAACAAACATATATCACACATATACACATGTAATCCCACACACATGATACTAACTAACAAATCTACGTGGCTATTAGCATATCTCAGGATAAACACATCCTATCCTACAGAGGAGACATAAAGAAGTATAAAGTATAGTGAGAAAACTCACATGAGCTAAACAATAGAAGCTTAACAGGAACCTCAGCAACAAAACAACTAACACAAGCTACCAATGCCAAACCAAGACCAATCCCTAGCCAAATACTTAATTCCACCCAAATTCGACCAAAATTCAAACTGGTCAACAGGTCAACTTTTGGTCAATGAGGAACTTCGTGCCCTTACTAGGCGCCCCACACCGACTACAGTATAAAATGGATTCTGGAGTTATAAAAATGAGTCTTTTGAAAAAAAAAAAACAAAAGTGTCCCATGCCCCAAAAAGGTGTGTCGTGCCCCAAACAGGTACACTGCACACCAGTTTGGTGCGCTGCTCCTAAAATAATTCCAACTCAATTTTCATGATTTAATCCATTAATTCTAAGCTTCCATTTCTTAGATCTGGTCCTCAACAATGTCTTAATGGAAAAAGTTTCCAACTTTACCTATTAAGGCACACCAATCAAGCAATATCTAATTTCTAAGTCTCAAAAAAGTCCAAGAATTCATCTTTCTCGACTTAATCTAATAAGTTTGATCTAACTACTTTCACATCTGAATCAACATGATGTCTAAATGGATAAAGTTTCCAACTTTATCCCTTAGAAAACAACAAACTTCCAAGATCTAAAACCTTAAGTTTAGAAATGACCAAAAACACATCTTTCTTTATACATGGAGTAAAGAGAAGTCTTGCATGTACTCTTTATTACACCAAATGACCATATAATATCCTAAATGTTACTTAAAATATCAAGAGTTCTTACAACTTAATGGAATAAGCTATAAAGGGACCAGAACTTAATAAAATGGATCAAAAACCCAATACACTCTTAGATCTATGGATGAAACATAATAAATCATGAAACCCTAAAATTAACAAAGGACCAAAGGTGTTAAGAAGGATAAATGCTTGATGATCCATTCTTCCTTACCCAAGCTTTCACGCATCATCACCCAAGAGGACTATAGGAGTAAAAAGAAGCATCAAAATGAATTTAGGAGAGAGGATGAACTCCAAACACTTTAATGGAGGCTAGGGTTTCAGTAGAGGTGTTCTATAGGAGGTGGAGGCTGAAGAAAGTGAAAATAATGGTTAATGGCTTTTAAATACTCCAAAAACCCTAAAAACGCATAGCCCGTTGGGCTGGAGGTGCCCCACACTGTTGAAAGGGTGCTATAAGCTTCTCAGATAATTCTAAAATTTTCATTTTTCAACTGTTGCTTCAAACAATCATAACTTCTTCATTCTGAACTTGACTTCAGTGGTCTTATATACACATGAAGGTATTGATAATCCGCACAATTATATCCAATTATTTTTGACTTAAAGCATACCGAACCAGTTTATTAAGACACATAAAAAGTCCACAAAATCACTATTCCTATTTTACCCATTTACGGCACCAATACACCAACATTATCAACATCTACTAAGGTCCAAGATTTTTGCTTTTGAATCCCGATACCTGATCTTGAATAAATTAAAGTCTGTCATTCTGAAATGATAAACTTACTGAAACTGGATGTTACATGTCAACAAAACAAGTCAATCAATTCAATTTCGAATCTTTCAAATCTACCAGACACGTTGAACATTTATTCAAGTGGGTAAATGGAGAAACATGGATTGTTCCTAAGGAAGATTTCCCATTCATGAATTCTGCTGATCTGCTAGTTGCTGGCAAATGGTGTGAGAATAAGAGATCCAAAAACAAGTTCAAGGAACCCTATCGGCTCATCTGTGACTAAATTTATCACCTTGTTTTTTTCCTTAACATAATTGATGGAGAGCTCTTTCACACATGGAAAAAGGCACTCTTATTCCAGACAAATATATTTCTCTTGTAGGCATTGAGAAAAGAAGATACGAATTGACAAGTGATCTGAAAATTGGATTGATTTTTCATCTTAATGTAAATGGAAAATGCTTCTTTAGACTTTAGGAAAATAATCTTTTTTCCAACTACTTAACCCATAGACTTATTGATACCGCTCAACGATCAACTTCCAACACAATTGAAGTTAATAACTAATTTCTTTTTGAGCTCAATGGGTTACTTGGTGTTAGGACATTTTGGCAGAAGTGTTTGGAGTTTGTTGTCATGAATTAAAGAATCTTCTGCTATGGGCCACTTAGGGAAAGATTTAGGAAACACGGAGAAGTGATCCTAGAATAATGTGGATGGATTATATACAACCACAACCATCATCTCATCAATAGTTATCTTATCAGTAGTTTAAGAACATGCCAACAATCTTCTCAACTATCACCCACTATCTCTTACTTTATTATTCGCTTATTTATGGCATGTCCATATTTGTTGTATTTAAATGTACTATGCACCTGATATATTTATTTTGATTATCTTAGGTTATGCTTCCTAAGATTTGATGTGACATGGCATACCATGTTTGCCTATAAAAGGCATAACGTATTGTAATGTAAACAACACATTTATCATTGATATATCTGATATATCTTATTCATCATTTTATGTTCTTCATTTCTTTACTCTTATGTTATTTTTGTTTACTTAAATGTTATTTTATATTCTATATTTTTTTTTCATGATTGTTGGACCTTAAACTGATCCTAATAATATATAATCAAGCAATCAACATATAGTAGACTCTGATAGACTACTCATACAATAAACACACTATAATATCAATACACCCTATCATGTAAAAGACATATACTTTAACACAAACTATAGTGAGATAACTCACCTGAATAGTCACAAAACAACTAAGTAGGTTGGTTTGTAGAAGGCTCTACCAACATGTAACAACCTAAAATAATATATGTGTTACTGAGTATCTAAGCATAATAGTTAATATCTAGATTCTTAACTAATATTATATATACTTTCACGACTATCAAGTACAGATTATCCAGTCAACATAGTTGGGAGGCAGGACCATTTTGGTATATAGCCTTTCTAGAATCTAACAACCATGCCAACACATATATCCTAGAAACCATTCTTGTAAATAGATCATTTAGTATATAAATAGGAATGATAACTATTATTATATTTATTGGGTTCATAACAGTGACTATGAAATAATCAAACATAAATTGAATGCTTACTTCCTTTCATTATAGGTATCCTTCCAAAATTTCCAGCACTTTGCTGACGGTATTTCAGAATGATAAATCAAATTAGGAGAGAGAGAGAGAGAGACAGAGATTCTTCAGAGAGAATGGTGTATGTATGGAAAAGAGGGTGTCCCTCTATTTCTAGGTCTACATTTGTTAAGATGCATCACGTTTCTGAAGACGCATCACGCCCCTTCACGTCAGGAGCATTCAATGTTGTGTCCCGCCTTTGATCGGCTATCTGCACTTCTAAATTTCATCAAAAATTCTAAAAATCATAACTTTCTCATAGGAACTCCATTTTTAACGTTATTTATATCCACACGTTTGTATACATGTCTAGTACATTTTTGTGGTGATCATTTGAGCAAAAAAGAAGTATATGTTTACTTTCATATTTATAAATGAAGGTTCATATTTTTATTACATTTACAAGTGAAAACGGGTGTTACTTAGCAGCTCATAAATATTGGCCACTTATGCATTTAGATGTAAATAAGGCATTTCGTAATGGTGATTTCGACAAAAAGGTTTATATGAAAATACCTCGAGGCTATTCTTTAATGAAAGGTAATGCTGGATCTATATACTCAAGTATCATTATTGAGTGATATTGCTAATAATATATGATCACATAAGGTCACACCTTTTATCAAGTTGGCACATATTGTATATTTGTTACTAATATTATTATTATTAAATAATATCAACTCTTTTATATAAAGAAAATAATAATTAAAGAGAAGAAAAACTAGTTATTATATCACACGGTATGATTTAGTAAGTCATGTGCACAGTTTTGGACACTTTAGCTAACCTTACATTAACTAGTTGGTTACTTTTATTGTTAAAGAAGCTAGACAAATAATTTTGTCTTTTTCCCTACACCATTGCCGAAAATTAGACAAGCATGGGAAGTTGTTTGTCAACCTCCCTCCTTTGTCTCTCATGCCCCTAAAGTAACGTGAATACCTTACATTAGTATATTGGGCTGATTTCGCTTTTCATGGACTATATAAGAGAGTTCATGAATCTTGTTTTTTCTAGTGAAAACTCTCTTCTTCTCCTTCTTTTCTTCACTTAAATCGTAGGCATCTCTACCTTTCTTTCGTTTTCTTTCTTTTGAAGATTATTGCAAGTTTTGGTGTATACTTTGTGTCTTTCTTTAGTGCTTATGTTGTTAAGCACTTAAACACTTAAAGAACAATGCTTACAAGATGGGAACTAGCATTCCAAGTGCCTTATTCTTTATGGTTGATACTTGTAGATAAAACCATCTTCTTTGATCTTTCTGTTGGATTAGTGTCTAACTCCATAACTATATTTGGTATGTACTTGACCCGACTCAGCATGGTCAATTTGGGTTGCATGGCATCATGCATTTGGATAGACTAAAATGAGAGATATAACACTTAAGGTTTGGTAATATATTATAAGTTCAAATATCTTAATAAGATTATTTAATTAGTATTGATCAAGAAGTAATTTTGAATTAATTAAGTGATTAAAAGGAGACTAATTAAATATATGGGTTAATTGTGTAAATCATCCATACTTGTATAGTGGGCTAATGTTCCATGGATTATCAAGTTGGGCTAAAACCCATAGGATGCTCTATGGATGCTCCATGTGTTGGGTTTTTAGCATTCTAACACTCATATAGTGCACATGCCACCCTATAAACCTTGAATCTATGTTTTCTCTATTATACATGCAAATAAGAACTTTCCAAGGCTTTAATCCTAACTAGCATATCATTAAGCTATTATACTACAAAGTACTAGTTAGATGACATACCTTTAGATGTAGCTTGATGTCTTCAAGATTTAAGAGCTTAGCCCCAATAGTGTGGAAGCCTCAAGTGGAATCACAAATCACCAAAACATCTTGGAAGACTTTAGAGAATATGGATACTTGGTTCTCTCTAGTGAAATCAGCTAGCTCTCTTAGCGTACCCACACTAGTGCCAATTTTCTGAGACAAGGACCCCTTTATATATTATGGAGGATTAGGGTTACATCCATGTAAACCCTAATACCCATGACCTTTCATTTACATAGGATCCATGGGTTAAAAGCTCCATGGACTATCCATAAAAGCTTAGCCCAACCTAAGTGAACTTGGCCCATTCCATATATATAAGAGTCCATATTTAATTAGTTCCTTTTGATCACTTAATTAATTCTAAATTAATTCTTGATCAATACTAATTAAATAATATTATTCCATATTTATATATTAGAACTTATAATATATTAATATAAATCATAAATATACTATTCTCAAAAGACTATCCATACAAATTGTGCTGGTGAAGTGCAAGCCAAATGGACCATGCCGGGTCGAGTCAAGTACATACTAAATATAGTTACGGACTTAGACATTAATCCAACAGTCTCCCACTTGGATAAGTCTAAAACTATTATTGAGTATGACTTCAAAGCCTAATTGACAATCGTAGCTCTTAAAGCCACTGTCGAACTCTGATCTTGTAAATGACTTGTCCATTACATAAGGGATCATATATTCGTCTATTCTAGATATCATATGGACTGAGACATGGATTATAATCATTCTCTCTGTCCATTTGTTGTTTCCCGATTTCCAATTCATGACGGATGACTAATTGAACTAATCAAATCAGTCCTAGCTTGGCCAAGCACTCACATGTGTCATTATTAAATCATCGAGGGGCCCACAAATATCGCTTTTATCCCGAAGGTAAAAGGAATGGATAAACTTCTACTCATATGGTTTGTTCTGCTACTTGTTCAATCATACACAAACGCACGTTTTATAACATCGAGTTACCAATGCGTTTTCATGCAATCAGTGTATTATCAACTCATAGTAACAACTCATATCTCTAGGTTTGAAGAATATAAGATATTATTGTCTCATGATCACTCGTGATAAAATCCATGAAGTGATTGAAATGAGCGCTGGTTTAATCCAATACTCAGAACTTATGAGCACTCAATTAGAAAACAGGAAACACGAGAACAGTTGCGAGGAGTACATTGTTGAACATAATAGGAGTACAGTATCGAGCATACCAGGGATACATTGTCGTTTATCAGACGTTTCTTTCACTTGACCAAAACTTTGTTCGGTATTAAGTCCGTTGTTTTCTTTGGTCATGAGTTGGCGTGGTCCTCACCATACTGAGTTCATATGTTTCCATCGGCTCGATCGGCAAGTTCTCGAAACTTTCGTCATTCATATCGAAGGTCCGACCTAAACCTAAACTTTATCTTTTGTATTCTAAACCCCCGGAGTACTCGTGCAAAGAGTACTTTGTTCTCCGAAGCCTTAACGTCCTATACTCACAGAACGTCACAAAATACCACTCGTCCAGCAGACCAAGTTCGAGCATAGAGGCTATGGACGAATACAACCCAACTATTACTACTTAGTGTATACGCGAGGGTGGTATATGATTATGATTACGCAGACTTAGTATGTGTGTTTTTCCCCTTTCTCCTGTTCCTCGTTGGGTTGTGGACCTGGGGCAGAGTTGCACATGCGACCGTCTTACTAATCCTAATTATATACGGCTTGTATACACGAGGTAATGATAAATGGACCAAGTATGAATTCTATCAGGAACACCAGGGCAAAGTTGCCTGGTCTACGAGTGGGTATTCTGCAAATCATAGAAGCATAACCCCAGTAGTAATGCTAAGAAAGCTAATTTTGGGACGAAATTCCTTCTAACGGGGGGATGATGTTACAACCAAAAATTTCTTTTCTGTACAACCATTCACTTCAATAAAAGTCAGAACAGTTTTTGCTAACTTACAAGCTTTTTGGAATAAGTTTGAATGTTATAAAGTTAGTGCTTTAGAAGTTAACAGGAGAGAGGATACCCTAGGGTTTATTGTGCATCATCAAAGTTCCAAAAACTCCAAGAGTTTGGAGTTTACGGCCCAAATGGTATTCGGACCGTAAACCCAAAGGGCTATATAAGTGAGACTTAGTTATTTTATCACTTTTTCACAAATTCAAGATCCAAACTCAAATCCTCTCAAGTAGCATCCAAATTTTCCTTCTTAATCTTCAACTTGTAAGTGTTTGTAGCCCTAATAAGTTGATATCTACCTTAATCTAGTGATCTAACACACTTCCATCCGTGAAATCTCTCCTTAAGTGTAGATCTTCAAGTTTCACCAAGAACACACACTAGTGTTCTTGGACTTTTAGCACCTTTTCAAGCTTCTATCTAGTAAATACTTCTATCATAGAGTATTATAAGAATTGTTACACTTCTATATATCAAGAAAACACCCAAGAAAGTCAAGATCAAAGGTGTTTACGGTCCAAGATGTTCTTGGACCGTAAACCCTAAAAATGGTGCCAAAGTGTGCCCTATCTCCTTACAAGCCTTGGAAACTAACCTAGACCCTTACCTTGAGGTTCTTACTACTTGAATCCATCAAAAGAACAAAATCCATATGGGTTTACGGCCGTAAACACATTGAGAAGTGGTCCATGGGTCGTAAACTCGATATTAGGGGTGAAATGATGCCACAAACACTTCCTAAGGCTTAGACATGAAGTTGGAATGCTTAGAATGACTTGTAAGACTTCAGAACACAAAATGGTCAAGGTACCATGAGTTTATGGCTGTAAATTCATGGGTTTATGACCGTAAACTCCAAAGATGATGGTTACAAAACCGTAAACACCTTTTAGTGCCATTTCACTTCCCTTTGATGAATCACATGTGATTCCAACACTTGATCCAGGTGTTTCCTAGTCCCGGAAGGTGTTCCCTTTCATATAGTTGTTTATAAACACTATATTCATGTCAATATGTGTCCTTATATGTCATTTAGGACTTATTGTGTCTCGGGACTTCATTCGTGGAGCTTCTTATCCTTACACGCATACCCGTTTGAATCACCCACATCATGTGAGTTCATACCCCATAATGAATCTTTCAACTGTTTTAAGTATTTTAAGGGGGGGGGGAGTACAAGTTGAACACAATGATAATTGTGTAATTGTTTGTTACAAACATCTTTCAAAATGTTACTTATGTTATTTATAAGTTGTCAAAACATTTCAAAACTCTTTTATAGTTATGTTACTTTACAGTTATACAAAACTATGTTTTAAGGTACAAGCATAACTTAGTAGATAAATGAGTCTTTTCAATAACAGTCCAAGTAGACCATTAGTAAACTATAATAGGTATAGTTTAGGAGAATACTATTCATTACTTCTAGTACAATGAAGCACACAAGGAGTCATTTCATACAAGAGTCAAACAAACAGTGAAGAGAATCAAACAATACCATACAGAACATAACAAAAAAGTTAAGTTTCTATAGCATGAGAACATATTCAGGATCTAATTATACCAATGAATCACTAACTCATTGTTTTAAACAAAAGGTGATAGTTATATTGGGTATACGTGATGGTAGTAATGTGGATGTTCGCGACTTGCAATCATTGCAGGGGTCGCATTTGGTTCCCATAATCTCTTGACAGTGAGCGTTTAGCATGGGATCTAGCCATCACATTATGCCTTAACCCTCAATTAACGCAAAATTAGTACAAAGTAGTCACTTATTACAAATACTACAGTACTTATGACAATTGCAAAAGGATATAAAACTCCAGATAATATATTATTAATACCTTTACTATGTGGCATATTCACAGGATCGATGAGGTAGATTTGTTATAATAATAATAGTCATACATTCGGGTCTTGGTAGAAGGCTACTTTCAAAACAGTCGAGTCTAGCACATAGCAGAAGATGCCTTGGTAGAAGGCTACGATTAAAAGTTAGGACCATAATGCTAGTCTTATGATTCCTTAATGTATACACTACATGATATATATATATATATATATATATATATATATATATATATATATATATATATATATATATATATATATATATATTGGTAATAGTATGTGTGCTCTTCACTTCATTTCCTGTTCCTTTTTTGGTTGTGGGCTTGGAACGAATTCACCCAATCTATTATCTACCCGATTCTATATATATGTATGCTTAGTATACATCAAGTCATCATAAGGGTGCTAGGTATGGGTCAGGTTATAGGACACAGAGTCAAAGCACAATTTTTCTAGTACAAAACATACTTTCCAAAGTCAGTACTTTTGGTATACAAAACTAGAAACTTCCCAATAAGGGTTTAATCCGTTTTATTAAACCGGTACAATTTTTAAAGACTTTAGGTGAGTAACTGTATAATACATTAGTTTATACAACAGGTTTATATATAAAACTAATATCTAATAGGTAGTTAAATGTATGTTTTCCGCCTTACTTCCTGTTCCTCGTTGGGTTGTGGGCTTAGGGTAGATTCACTCAATTAACTTTCTATCCGATATCAGATTATATATAGCAGTTTAAACTAAGCCATTATAAAAGTAATCACTGTGGCCACTATTTTACTATAAGAAATATAGGTTTTCTTAAATACCTTTTCATTAGATATAAAGGAACCATTACAATTAACTCCATGAGTAACAAGTGAATACACCAGGGTTATATATGACAACGATCTAACAACCAATGGGATGTGTACTATCCTCCTTACTTTCTGTTCCTCGTTGGGTTGTGAGCTTAGGGCAGATGCGCACAATCAATTGTTTGTTTACTCTGAGCCTTATATAACTTGTACCCACTTAGTACCCATAGAAAGGCTTGTAGTGTCATTTTACTTAACTTTCATTCAAGTAGGAAATATAGGATTTTCTAGAGTAACAAGCGAACTTTTCAAAAAAGAACTTACAGCTTATACCACTTTTACATATATATATATATTTTCAACAACATTTTACAGCTTACTCACATCACTAAAATCTTATGAACTCACCAGCTTAATTGCTGATCAATTCTTTCAAATAACTTGTATTCTCAGGAGACTATTAGACAGGTGCTCGTGTTAGGGATTCAAAAGATGGAGCATTATAGCTTCAAGTCTTGTTTTGTTATTTGTGTATGAATTCTATGTTTTGTGAACACACACTTTGTAAACACTTTCTTTCGAAATGAAATGGTTGTTCATTACTTGCTTACCATATACATATCTCGTGATACTAAACATGACGTCCTCCACCCCCGAACATTTACGCCGTTCCAGTTTTGGGGTGTGACATCCTTGTTTCGGTTTTATCCACTTTACGCTTCAATTAAAACACTAGGTGTCCCATGCTCCAAGCATGTACACTATGTTTTCTAAACAATAGCTTTGCCATACACCAAGTATGCATTCTATGTTTGTCTATGATCTTTACTTTGTGAAATAGATGAATTGAACATAATTTCAATGATTCTAATTTCACACTCCCAATTCCTTACTGCAGATGCAAGAATTCCAAATTCATGCAATTTAGTGAAATCTGTTAGATTCTAAACTTATATGCATTGATCCTCTTGTAATGATTATGCACAAACTCACAAAGACTTGGCAACAATCATTACAGAGTATTCGAAAGGAGATAAACTCCTTGGAAACATCCTTCTTGCATTAAGTATCCTAATCTTACAGATTGAATACTTTCTAACTTTGAAACATTTCCGTATTCCATTTTGACTATCACTTCTGAACAAGAGTTTCCGTCTTACAGACTGTGTCAATATGGTCCTTCCAGAATTAACACTATACTTCTAACTGTCCTGGAGCAACTAATCTTTGGTAAACCTTTTCCCTTCTTAATGCCCCAGGCATTTGGAAAATTTTAGAAAGGACGAATATAGCACATGTAATCTATCCTATATCCGAAGCATATGGGACAAGATTCATGATGTCTCAGACAAAGACAAAACCAGTCTTTTGTTATAATATTTCCATTTCTATTTGCCAAGTTCTTATAATTCAGATTATGAAGAGGGATGTCGTAATCATAATCAAGTTTTAGAACGCAAATAATGAACCCATATATAGAATTTCCTTATGTTGAGCCATTCCAACATGAAATTCATATATATTCTTGACTAAATATGATTAAAACCTCAATCTAAGCTTTTATATTTGAGATGAAGTATAATTTCCTCTCCCTTAATTATAGCAAAACAACTTTTTCCTAATTGAGACCTTTTATTTTCGATAATTAACATTGCTAACTTGCAACCTTTATCATAATTATCATGCTCCCACTAACATGATGATTATTAGCATAAAACTTATGCTCCCACTAGCTTTGACATGTACTCAGAAATTAGCTGAACTTCAAGGAAAAACAATACTTTATTGACTTTCTTACCAAAGTTCAGATTTCTGATACTAGATTGCCTTGATAAGACTTTATCAAAATCATACACCTCTCTTAGATAGCTCACAGGTGTGTCTATGCAATTTTACAACTATGAAAAGGGATTCAGTAATCATAGTCTCAATTGTTTAGACCTTTTGCCATTTCTCATAAGTTAATGTTAGTGTGTCGGTTAACCACGCACGCTCCACTAACGACTTTGAGAACTGCAAATATCATAATTGCTATCTACTTAAAATCTACTTAGTGAAAGAGTTTCCTTACCATTATTTTCATGAATCGAAGAGAAACCTTATGACACTTAGATTTTATGGCGTAAGTGTTCCTATCCATGTTAATCTGTCAAAACCATAAGCACAAGACTAGGTTAGTGACAAATCCTAACTCATATGGATTGAACTAGTGCAATCTTAACTTCTTGCCACCTGGTAGATCAAGGGCCTGCCATTGCTTCCAAGTAGTTATGCAAACAATTGAGAACATGTAGAACTCAAATGTATAGCCAACTAAACTAGAATGGGCACAGAAATGTCAACACGATAGGTTATAAACCTCTAGTTGAGTGCTAGTGATGAAATACATGTTTTTATTATTGATTACTTCTTGAAACCATGTCAGGATATTTTAGACTCCTGATGTCTCCTTGACCTATAAGACTTTCTTGCCAAATATTCAAGAGATACCGTGGATTCTAATCAAGACAAACACTTAACATAATTGGCCTTAGTTGGTCTTTGTTTTATCCAAAACATCACAACTTACCAATATCAAATGTACAAGAGTAGAAAACTTTTACTCTTATATTTGACAAGTGTTTTAAACCTTCTTTAAGACATGTCACGCAAGTTACAATCTTAGAGTATAACTCTATGAATTGTTTTTGGAATGAAGTATGAATCATCTTCTTGATTTAACCACTTCAACAATTCATAACTTCTCTTCTTAACTATCATAATGCACTTAGAGGATGAATTGTGATAAGGTCTCAAAATCATTAAGATGATCTTAAAAAATGATACTAAAGTACTCTCCCATCTTTTCAGATTTGAGAAACTTTTATCCTTCTGCCTAATTAGATTCTTCTTATTCGTTCTGTCATACATTGAAATTTTTTCAATGTTTCAGAATAATACTTAAGCTTGTAAGTATCATCATATTTACTAAACCTTAGTAAATCATGATGAATAGTCTTATCCATCTTTTGCGGTGGACTTTGACAAGTGTAGAAGAGAGTGTACTTGATCTCTTAGTCCTTCTCTTGAGTCACATATACATGTGAACACGGAACCAATCTTAATTTTCCAAAGTTGAAAATTCTCACACATCACACTAAGCACCTTGTATGATTCCAAGTTTCGGTCCAATTGAAACTTGGGTGATGAGAATATTTTCTTATTTGGTAAATTTAGACACTACCACAAATGAAAGAATCAAATTCATATTTCCAATATTGCTATAAACATGCAAACATCAAGTTTTCATGTATGTCACTGTAAGGAGATAAAAATAAAGTAAAACAAACTTTTTTTTATTTTAAAATGCGGAAAAAACTTTTTCCTTACAATGTAACTTGAAATGAAAACTATGTTATTACATGTTTCCTAGAAATCTATCATAACTCCTAAGAAGTAGCTCAAGAATCCGATCTTCAATCAAGTGATAGAAATCCATCTTCGCGGTCAGATTCAGCATACTCTTTCTTTAAGTTTCCGTCACTTTTCCTTTGATTCTTAAAACATCAACATGTGACCCAGTCACATCATGTAATAAGAATCTTAGAATAGAAACTTAATAGAGTTTGATAGTGGCCTTTACCTGAAGTAGAGTCAAACTTATCGACTTTACCAGCCTTATGATCTTTCAGGTAAATTTGGCAGCTTCGCAACCAATGCCTTTTCCTTTTAGCAATAGAACCATATGGACCCTTTGGGAATGGTACATGGGATAATCTCAGACTTAGCGTTTATCTTTACCATTTGGTCAATCGAGTTGAATATGGCCGAACCCTTTCCATTGGGAAGAGAATGCTTTTCTGGATTTCCAGTGTCACCACTTTCAATGTCCATAAAGTTTTGGGAAGTTGATCTTCTAATCAAGTTTGCTTTACTAGCCTTAGAAATCATTGTTGATTAAGCAGCACCAATCAAATAGATAAGATCGTTAAGGGTCTTGTCATAGTCTGTTTCATAGGAGTCCCAAAGAAAGTCACTATGTGACTTAGAAAGTGATTGAACCACTAACTTTCTCAAGACTTTGACACCTAACTCTCTCGGCTTGTCAATAGGTGACTTCATTCCCAAAATGTGATCACACCTAGACCTTGCCTTGCCAATAGAGCTTGAGTGACCTTAAACTTGTGGGTTAGGGAGAATAATTAGAGGAGGTGGAGGAACTGAAGTTCCAAGAGATTTGGGAAGATCATAGATGCCTGAACTAGACATCTGCAATGGGAGAAATTCAAGTAAATTTGATTTAAGTCCTTAATATAACACCCAATATGAAATATTAAGGCTAGGACCCAACAAACTATTTTATAACTTGGATGAGGGATGCCGTAATCCAAGCTATAGAATATTTGAAGGCAGGTGAATGACGATTCACTATTTTCCACCATGAAAAACGAAATAAATTATTAGGTTTTTTTTAATTGGATTTGAAACTCCTAGATCTTTTGAGATTCATTGAACTGTTCAATGGCATGTTTCAATCTCAAGTGTGCCCTTCAGGTTTTGTGACTGGGATGCCGAGGATCACAAAACAAGGTGTGAAGTAACCATGCAAATTACTTGATACCCTTAAGTGCTTACCCCTCAATCGATGTGCCGGTTAACCACACATGCTCCATCGATACTATGATAAAAATTAAGTTACCCTTTGCCTACCTTGTTAAATACGAGTTAGTGTGCCGGTTAACCACACACGCTCCACTAATCGACTTAAACAAAGTGCAAAGTGTAATTTCATGGATTAGCACCTTATTCACATTTTCCTATGTAACTAAGATTGGGTATTTATAAAAGGTTTAGTTACTTTGTATTTATAATTAATACTTTTAATGAAGGGAGAATTTATAGTCTTTGTCCTACCCGTTCGGCTAACGACCCTCCACTAGTCAAGGAAGCGGTATGTGAGAGTGGACACCCATTAAACTGCCATTTTGTAGGCAGTAACCTTATACCCCCCCCCCCCCCCCCCCCCCTTATAGACAGGCTTCGTGAATGAGGCCTACTAACGGTAAGACTGACTTTACTCTTATACATATATATATATATATATATATATATATATATATATATATATATATATATATATATTATTGACTTATAATATTATAAAGTATAAGGGTTGAATTTTAACTTTTAAAATTCTAAGGACTAACTGGGAATTAAAGTATTCATAAGTGAAAACTTTTCAAATTCCAAAAACTTGAGGGCAAGTTTTGAAACTATTCAAAATTAATTAATTTCATAACTTATGAGTTTAAAGTAGTTTTAATTAAAAGACTCTTCAAGTTCCATAACTTGAGGACAAGTTATGAAAGACTTTAAACTAATAAAAGAATGTAACTTTTCTTTATTTTGTAACTTATGGAATTAATTAAGGTTACACATTTTATTAGTTAATGAAGTGAATCTTGAACCTCCATAACTTGAGGACAAGACTCTTCATTTTTTGTAACCATTTCCACCTGTTATGAGATTTATGAAACTAAAATGTGACTTTTCATGTAACTTGAGGACAAGTTACACAAACACATTTTAGAATCAACTTTTAGATTAAAATGGATTGAAAAAAAGTAGTCAAATAACTTTTCTATTAATCTAAGCAACTCATATGAACAAAGATAATTCACATAAAACTTTTCCATGTAATTAGCAATACTCTTAAACTAATACAAAATATGAATCAATTGACAGTTATCTTTGAAATTGGATTAGCATGAACATTACCACATCAAAAATAATTTTATAAGTCCAAAAACATCTTAGGGTAATGTTCCTAATCCAATTCCAGCCAAAAAAGTCGAATATATGTTGTCTGGGGTCCAACTCGTCGACTGCACGAACAAAATCGGCAAGTTGGATGCATTTTGCCTTGGACTTATCAAGTCCCTTTATGGACTCGGCGAGTCTGCTGAACAGACAACATAAAAACTCAATTTTTAAGTAGTTTTCGCAAGTGTAACAAGAAAACAAGCCTAGGCTCTGATACCACTGTTGGGTTTTGAGCATTTTAACACTCCTATGGTGTACATGCAACCCTATAAACCTTGGATCTATGTTTTCTCTATTATACTTGCAAATAAAAACTTTCTAAGGCTTTAATCCTATCTAGCATATTACGAAGCTCTTATACTGTAACGCCCGTAGATGCGGGCTAGTCAAGTGAGAGGCAATAAGTGTCGAAAACAACTTCTTGATAGAAGATTATTTAGAAAATATAATTTGAACCAAGTTGTAGTATATGTCCCAAGGTTTCCGTACATATAAAGAACGCTGAAATCCGAGTTATAATGAAGAAGTTACGACCCGTCGAAGTTACGCGACGGAACCGGCATGACACCGGGAAGAGTAAATAGTGAATTTACGATAGAGCGAGTTTTAGCCTTAGCGATATAAACAAAAATCGTAGAGTATGTTAAACTAACAACATTGATAAAAAGAATGCCCAAATCTAACTTCGTATGAAGAAGTTATGATTTTTCAAAGTTTCGGATTAGCTGTTTACAGCCCGAAATTCGAATATTAGATCGAGTGATTTTTAGCTGACACGACCTAAACGAGAATCGAAGATCTCCTTAAGGGTAGCGTAACGAGAAAAAGATGGGCGAAAACGGACGTCGGATGAAGAAGTTATGAGAATTTAACGGACCAATCTTGTCCCGGCCTGTTAATAATATAAATTTTAAAATAAAGTCAAAATTAGCCGACGGAGTCTAAACGAAAGTTGTAGAGTACGTCCCGCCTTCGCGTGGATATAAAGAACATCAAAAATGGAGCTCGTAAACGAAAGGTACGAATTTTTAAAATTTGTACTCGATTTTGCGAGATCTGATACGAAGTCGCTGACGTGGCGCTTTCCCAGCCGTCCGATGATAAACGCTGAAGTCCCCTCGGATCGTGACGCGTAGTCCCCTCGCTACACCCAGCGTCCGGTCTCGCACTCGCCGCGTTCGCATAGCCATGCTCGGTCCAGGAGAAGCCACGTCGCACCACCAAGCCTTCGCCTCCTGGTCATCTTATCCGAAGTTACGCCACGCGTAACCTTCTGAACGCCCCGCGTAGTGCGAAACCTCGCACCTATAAAAGGGGTGCAAGGGCAGCCGGTTTTTCACACGAAAATCTTCTTCTCTCTCTAAAATATTACTCTCTCTAAGGCACCGAACCACTCCTAAACCGTAGATAAAACCCCTAGCACACTAAGGAAGTCCCGAGGCTCCCGGAGTCCCTAGAAAAAGGGTCTTTCGGTTTCGAAACGCTACTCCGAGCAAAGTCCGGTTTTCTTTAAAATCCGATGTAAGTGAGCTACGCTTACGCAACTTTTAATATAGCTTTCAAATAATTATTGTAATATTATTAGGTCCTTAAAATAGTTATTTAGGCTATTATTATCAGTTATATTGAGTGTTATTTAACGCTTATATAATAATAATAATAATAGTCAGACTATTAATTTGCCTCGGTTATCGTTAGACTAAACCCTAGTAGTATTGGTACTAGGTTTTATCGAAGGAAAATTGTTTTGAGGGTATCGAAGCGCTATCCGAGTGCTGAGTCACCACCTTTCAAGTGAATGCATAGTTATTTTCAGCTTACACGTAGATATGAAGTATTTTATATATATTACGTGCTATGTGTGCATATTATCTGAATACTTGCTATCTATGCTGGGTGAACGATTTTACACATGTTTTAAATGATTTAAATTGTATATGTATTTTATATCTATGAAAATGTTGGGATAAGACATGGGTAAATGTAATAGATGAAATATGAGTTGGATGATGAGTTGAGAGGTGAAATAGACCGTGAGGTGAGGGTGAGAGGTGGACGATGTGAGAATCCTTTTTCCCAAATGATGGCCCCATCATTCAGCAGAGTATGGATGACAGCCACGAACTATTCTAGACAGTCCAGTGGACGCTAGCAGGCTCACAACCTGTAGGTGTTTTGAACTGTGTATTCACCAGGTGTACTCTATAAACCAATTGACATGTACTGCGAGTGGACTCTCGAAAATGATACTCTAAATAAAACCCTGGCAGATGCGCCTAAAGGACTCTACCGACAGAAGCGTCTAATTGAGAACCTCATAATCCGGGCAGATGCACCTTAAGGACTATTCCGGCAGATGCGCCCCATAGAGAATGTCACAATTTTGGCAAATGCGCCCTAGTGACAGAACTATCAGTTGTGCTTGACAGATGTGTCATTTACAACGATGGAATTCGTACATATTCCTTAGGATACTCCTTAGGAATAAATGAACGAGAAATAGCTGATTCTTAGGGTTGATCCAAAGGATAAAGAAGATAATGGGGATGGGTAATTGGGTTGATTATTTGATTGTTTAAACATAATAATTATATTATTGTGGGTTGAAAACCCTATGTACTCACCAGGTTTCCCAACCTGACCCACTCAGTTTATTTATATCACAGGTGTCTATATGAAGTGACATTACACTGAGAGATTAAAGAGATGTATATCACTAGTTTAAATAAATGTAAGTTCCGTTTATGCTTATGTTCCTGTATTGACAATGACATCCCAAACGTTTTTAAAATGAATAGGATACGTTTCTTCGAAAATGTTTTGATAACCTATTTATCGTAATATTTTTATAAAAAGAAGTACTCTGATGTTTATAAAGCATAAAGAAAATCGGTCTTTTCTGAGCGAACTAGGAATATGGATTTTTTTCTAGACTTAAACTTAGAATGCTAATAGATTTAGGTAATACACCTGAATAGACACAAGCACTAGTTTATTTTAGGAATGATGCTTAAATTGCTTTTACGTGCTAAATGATTTTCTATCGTTTGATCGGATCTATGGTTTGTTTTCGACCGGATATGGAAACCTTATGTGTTTAGGATTCTAAACGTACGAATACGATATTAGAACTAGCATATAAACGTTTCGGAGTGATAAGGATGATTTAAACGTCGATCCTAAATAAAGATCTAGATTCACCTTATTCGGTGTATAGATCAAGATGGCAAGGACCTGTAGCGGAAACGTGAATGCAAATGGGAACTGAAACCAACCCCCAATGATTGAGCAAATACTAGTTGTGGTAGTCGCTGCTAAGCCACTAATGATGGCCGGAGTGCAAGCGATGATCCAGGCGATGTTGGATCATCAAATGGAGGAAACCATACATTTTCCCCAACAAAATCGAGAGGAAGCGACCATATAGATCGGACAGCCCGATTTGAACGAAGGGCAGACTGAGGAAGGGAATTACAGTTGAACCGTTGGTCAACTCAACCCGCCAATAGTTCGACAAAACAACCAAGATGACGGAATCAAGAGGAATGGATGCAAGTACAAGGATTTTCTGACTTGCAAGCCATTGACTTTAACTGGAAAAGAAGATCTGATCGGGGTCATGGATTGGATCTCGGAGATGGAGTTAGCTTTCATGACGTGTGGTTGCAGAGGCAAACTACAAACCACGTTTGCGGTACGCCAGTTCAGAGGAGGCACGGTTCATTGGTGGAACACTCTGGAGAAGACTCTGAGCCCCAATGAGCCCTACAAATGACGTGTGTAGAGTTTTTGGTGCAGTTCATAGGTAGGTACTGCTCTGCCCAAAATCTTCTCGAGCTAGAAAACCAATTCCTTACCTTGAAGAAAGGAAGCGTGTCTATTGATGAATACACCAACTATTGGATTTTGAGCATTCTAACACTCCTAAGTATACATGCAACCCTAAATACCTTGGATCTATGTTTTCTCTATTATACATGCAAACTTCCAAGGTATTATCCTAATCTAGCATACAAAACAATGAATATAACAAGATAGAATACATACCCCTTTGATGTAGAAAGTCTTCATGAAGCTTGAGTGCCTAGTGCCCCAAGTGTGACACCTCAAATGGTTCACACAACACCAAATACACTTGGAATAACTTGAGAGAAACTTGAACACACCTTGAAATTGTCTAGCCCTCACACTCACACATAGTGCACGATTTCTTGAGCCATGGGATTCTTTTATATGGTGGCTATTAGGGTTACACCACGTAACTCATGACTTTACCCATTCCTTATGCTCCATGGATTTTAACCTCCATGGAGCATCCATGGGTCACCCCATGGACCTAGGCGAGCATAAGGAATCTTGGATCACAAGCCCACTTATATAAGAATGAATGATTTACACAATCAACCCATATATTTAATTAGTCTCCTTTTGATCACTTAATTAATTCCAAATTAATTCTTGATCAATACTAATTAAATAAAGTTATTAATATATTAGAACTTATAATATATTAACAAACCTTAAGTGTTATTTCTCTCATTTTAGTCTATCCAAATGCTTGATGCCATGCAACCCAAATGGACCATGTCGGGTCGATTCAAGTCTTACCAATTATAGTTATGGACTTAGACATTAATCCAACAGTTTCCTACTAGGATAAGTCTAAAACTATTATTGTGTATGACTTCAAGAACTGACTGGCAATCGTAGCTCTCAAAAGCTTCTGTCGAACTCTGACCTTCTAGATGAACTCTGACCTTTGTCAATGACTTGTCCATTAGATAAGGTATCATATACTCCTCCATTCTAGATATCATATGGACTGAGACATGGATTATAATCATTCTCTCTGTCCATTTGTTGTTTCCCGATTTCCGATTTATGACGACTGACTAATTGAACAAATCAAATCAGTCCTGGCCCGGCCGAACACTTCCATTTGTCATCATCAAATCATCGAGGGGCCCACAGATATCGCTTTTATCACGAAGGTAAAAGGAATGGATAAACTTCGACTAATATGGCTTTTTCTAGTACTTGTTGAATTATACACAAAGCCACGTTTTATAACACCGAGTTACCGAATGCGTTTTCGTGCAATCAATGTACAACCAACTCATAGTAACACCTCATATCTCTAGGTTTGAAGAATATAAGATACTATCGTCTCATGATCACTCGTGATAAAATCCATGAAGTGATTCCAATGAGCACGGGTTGAATCCAATACTCAGAACTTATGAGCACTCATGAGTGTTGTAGCCCTTTTTCCAACATCTTAGACCTCTACAAGCCAACCCATGACAGTCTTGATTCATATCTACTTCCAACATATGACCGACTGTGGATGGTTTGAATAACTTATTCATTTCGGAAGAATAACCTAGTTTATTCTGGAAGTCAAAACATGCAAAACGAAACACAAGAATAATGGAATCCAATATGGTATCAAAACCTATGAACATAAATAAAACACCTTTTATTTATCACTATATGATTGCACATTATTCATTGTATACTGTTTCAGCTATCACCTTTATTCATGAATTTAAAACAATAGTTGTCCCATGCTCTAAGCATGTACACTATGTTTTCTAAACACTAGTCATGTTATACACCAATTATACATACTATGTTTGTCTACGATCTTTACTTTGTGTAATAGATCAATTGAACATAACTACAATGATCCTCTTTTCACAGTCCCAAATCCTTACTGCAAATACAAAAATTCCAAATTCATGTGATTTACTAAAATCTGTTGGATTCTAAACTTATATGCATTGATCCTCTTGTAATGATTATGCACAAAGTCATAAGGACTTGACAACAAACATTACAAAGTATTCCAAAGGAGATCAACTCCTTGGAAACATCCTTCTTGCATTAAGTTTCCTTAATCTTACATAGATTGAAAATTCTAACTTTGAAACATTTCCAGATTCATTTTGACTATCACTTCTGAACAAGAGTTGCCTCCTTACAGATTATGTCAATATGGTCCTTCCAGAATTATCACCATACTTCCAACTGTCCTTAAGCACCCAATCTTTGGTAAACCTTAGATTGTCGTCGACAATTGATTAATCCTTTTAGTCATATCGAATTCTAGACCTTTTCCCTTCTTAATGCCCCAGGCATTTGGAAAATTTTAGAAAGGATGAATATAGCACATGTAATCGATCCTATATCCAAAGCATATGGGACACGATTCATGATGTCTCACATAAAGACTAAACCAATTTTTTGCTATAACATTTCCATTTCTATTTGCCAAGTTCTCATAATTCAGATTATGAAAAGGGATGCCGTAATCATAATTTAATTTTAGAACGCAAATAATGGACCCATATACAGAATTTTCTTATGTTGAGCCATTCCAACATGAAATTCATATATATATATATATATCATTGACTGAATACGATTAAAACCTCAATCTAAGCTTTTAGATTTGAGACGAAGTATAATTTCCTCTCCCTTAATTATAGCAAAACAACTCTTTCCCAATTGAAACTTTTGTTTTCTATAATTAACATTGCTAACTTGCAATACTTATCATAATTATCATGCTCCCACTAACATGATGATTATTAGCATGACACTTATGCTCCCACTAGCTTTGACATGTACTCAGAAATCAGCTGACTTTCTTACCAAAGTTCAGATTTCTGATACTAGATTGCTTTGATAAAACTTTATCAAAATCATACACCTTCCCTTAGATAGCTCATAGGTGTGTCTAAACAATTATGAAGAGGGATGCCGTAATCATAATGGTTAGACCTTTTTGCCACTTCTCACAAGTACAAGTTAGTGTGTCGGTTAACCACACAAGCTCCACTAACGACTTTTAGAATGCAAATATCTCAATTGCTATCTAGCTAAAATCAACTTAGTGAAAGTGTTTCCTCACCATCATTTTCATGAATCGGAGTGAAACCTTATGACACTTAGATTTTTATGGTGTATGAGTTCCTACCCATATGAATTTGTCCAAACCATAATCACAAGACAAGGATAATGACAAATCCAAACTCATATGGACTGAACTCAATCTTAATTTCTTGCCACCTTGCAGCTTAAGGGCCTGTCATTGCTTCCAAGTTGTTGTGCAACCAATTAAGAGCTCTAAAAACTCATATGCAAAGCCAACTTTAACTGGAATGGGCACAAAATATGTCAACATGATAGGTTATAAACCTCAAGTCGTGTGCTAGCGAAGACCTTCAGGTTTTATTCTTGATTAGTTCTTGAGACTTTCAAGAACTTTTTCTTTTATTTTAAAACTTTGTGGAAAACTTATCCTTATAATCCATATGAAAACCTTGTTGTTATCTATTCCTAAGCAATATAAATATCATAACTCTTAAGTAATAGCCCAAAATTCTGATCACCGAACCATGCGATTGAAATCCATCTTCGCGATCAGAATCAGCATGCACTTCATAGAGTTAGACAATGGACTTCACCTGAAGTAGAGCCAAACTTATTGACTTTAACATCCTTAGGTAAATTTGGCAGCTTCGCAACCAATGCTCCTTCCTTTGGCAATAGTTACCTATGGACCCTTGATAATTGGACTTTCTCAGACTTAGCCTCTCTCTTTACCATTTGGTCAACCGGGTTGACTATGGCCGATCCCTTTCCATTGGAAAGAGAGAGCTTTACTGGATATCCAATGTCATTATTGTCAATGTCCAGAAGTTTTAGGAAGTTGATCTTAGCAAATAGATAAGATCATTAAGGGTCTTGTCATAGCTTGTTTCATAGGAGTCCCAAAGGAACTTACTAGGTAACTTAGAAAGTAGTTGAGGCACCAACTTTCTCAACACTTTGACACCCAACTCTCCCGGCTTGTCAATCTGTGACTACATCTCTAAGATGTGATCACACATAGACCTTTGCTTGCCAATAGGGCTTGAGTGACCTTAAAATTTTCAAGAACTTGTGGGTTAGGGAGAATAATTGGAGTAGGTGAAAGAAGTATGATTTCCATGGGACATCATCTTCATTCAGGAAAGCTTGTTTCAAGAGATTTAGGAAGATCATAAATGTCTAAACCAGACATGTTTTTGGGAGATATTCAAGATAGTTGATTTAAAGTCCTTAATATGACACCCAATATGAAATATTAAGGCCAGGACCCAACAAACTATTTTATAACTTAGAAGACGGATGTCGTAATCCAAGCTATAAAATATTCGAAGGTAGGTGAATGACGATTCACCAATTTCCACCCAGATAAACGAAATGTATTATTAGGTTTTAATTGGTTTTCGAAACTCCTAGATCTTTGAGATTCATTGAACTTTTCAATGGTATGTTTCAATCTTGAGTGTGCCCTTCAGGTTTTGTGACTGTGATGCCGAGGATCACAAAACAAGGTGTGAAGTAACCATGCAAATTACTTGGCACACTTAAGTGTTTACCCCTCAATCGATGTTGTCACAGTCACACCCCGAAACCAAAGGCGAAAACGTTCCGGGGTGGAGGACGTCATGAATACCGCAACCAATGTACATAGTAAGCATAGTAAACACAAAACTTTACATTACATAGATTTATTTACATTGTTTGAAAACAACGGATTACATGCGATATACATATACATATTATATGAACAAAAGTAAAGACGTGTCTTCTACATACATCGCCTTCGCCAAAAGGATCGTTGGGTACCTGTCTAATATGGACCTGAGAATACAAGCAGTTTAAAAATCAGCATAAAGCTGGTGAATTATAAGCGACTTTGTTTTCTGAAATTGTACAAGTTCCTTTCTGTTTTCTGAAAAAGTTTCACACCAAGAAAATCCCATATTTTCTTGAAAGTAATGTATTCGAATCCAAAATATAACGTAAAAGATGTACTCTGAAAACATGTTTACCCTCGTGAATTATAAATTTTAGTTATCTGAGTTATTACACGGTTCTGATTATGTACAAATGTTATCCCAGGAAAATCCCATATTTTCCTAAATGTCTGTGAATTGTTACCGAATCTTAAAGTAATGTACAAGTATCTACCATACTTAAAGTGTGTGTTTGGAGTCTCTTGAAAGTCTGATTACCTTTAAATGTACATTAGTTTTAACAAATATAATAAACTAATAAATACGTGGAAGGTGTTCATAATCTTGATTGCGAGTCCTTAACCATACTTCAGACTAGATATGACTCGAACCGAGGTCAGTATATTTTTCTGACTTTTGTCACCCTTGAACCTTGCGGTTCGGCTTTAGCTAGCAGCCAGGTGCGGGATAGTCAGTCTCGTATAGATCTATACACTCAAGTCACGTTCTCCCTTCTGGAGATTCTGGTTACAGGGATAGTCCTCCACTCTCTCGTCCCAAGGGAAGTGTTACAAATGACTTGTCTCCAATCTTTATGATTACTCTTTACTCTCGTATCTAGGGGAAGTAGTATCTATGACTGACTAAGTTCTAATGAAGCCTGTTCTTTACACTCGAACCTAAGGTGTTTTATTAAGGACAATACAAATGTTCTATGATTTCTATCAGTAAAAGTGTGAACAATCAATTGTGAAGTATAAAGTATAACACTATATAATAAGAATTGAAATAGGTTTGAAGAACAATTCTATAAGTTAAACCGTTTGTTATTATGTTTTCAATTCTTAAAAGTGTACAGATTATGAAACCATTTAAATGAATAATGAATTTAAGTACAAGTTATTCTTGTACTTTTGCTTGTATTCCCCCCCCCCCTGAAAACATTGAAAAACCATTGAAAAAGGGTAGGGGTATGAACTCACCAGACGAGAAAATGTGTTGGTTCGGATGCTAAGTGTCGGTTCGGGGCTTGATAACGCGCGACGTTCCTATGTAATATGAAGTGATATACAAATATATCTAATTAGATTTTAAATCACTAATTATATATTATTAAATACTCCAAGACGCGAAAACACTTCAAAATAAGTGATTGGAGTGACCCGGGTGACATTTAAGGACGTAAGGGACTAGGGAAATGAGTTTACTCTTCAAGAGTAAACTCCTTACGGAGTTTTTGGCCCTAAACACTCTAACCACATGAGTTCACGGCCGTGAACTCATGGTTGAGAGTTTTATGGTGTTAAATGGTCAATAACACTTAAGGGATGATAGGGTAAATTTATCTAAGGCATGGAAATGGATTAAATCACCAAGAACAACATTTAAAGGGAGTTTATGGCCCTAAACAAGGAGTTTACTGCCGTAAGATCCTATACTCCCCTTAAATTGATGATTTAGTGGCCTTAGATTAATCACATGTGATTCAAACAGTTTTTACAAGCCTTAGGATGAATTTTGGGCACCATTTGGCTTATCTTAATGAGTTTATGGCCCTGGAACCTATCCTTGGGGGGTTATGGCTGTAAACTCTCAAATGAAGACTTTTTATTATGTTTAAGGTCCCCAAATTGATTTTGGTTGGTTCTAGGATTTATTCCAAGGCTAATGGTGTGTTTAAATGGCTTTTAAACACTTGATTTTAAGTTTACTCTCCATGGATGATGATTTTACGGCCCAAGCGTGTTCTTGGGAAGTAAAATCATGTTTAGTTCTCAAAAATGATGATTAGGGTGTTCTAAGTCCGAAATGGTAAGCCATAAAGTCATATCTAAGTCCCAAAGTTGGTTTGGAGGGGTTTTAAGGCTCAAAAACCCTCTTAATATGTGTTTACGGCCCAAGCATGCTCCAGGGCCGTACACTCATGAATATGGTCCATTTTCATTGATTAAACTCGGATTTGAAGGCTAATGAGGTTGAACAACAATTTAGGGAAGTTACCTTGAAGATTTGAGGCCTTAAATTGAAGTTTTGGACCTAGTTCTCTTATTTGAGGAGAGAGGTTAGAGAGAGAGTAGTGAGAGAGGGAAAAAGCTTCAAATGGAAGCTTAAACATCTTTAAATAGTGTCTAAGATTTGGACACGGTGGAATTCTACCCGATACCGATGATATACGGGGCTTTTGGTCGCCCCCGATCAAGTTGCCGTAACCCGATATGGTTGATTCTTAAAATATTTCGATTACTAATATGGGGTGCTAAAATGAGTTCTAAATGTGTTCGGACACCCATTAAGTCATAATAATAATTTCAAATTAATGACTTAATTTAATTACGAAATTGGAAACGAATTGCTAAAAACGGGTCTTACGGACGAATTGGGTTTCGGCGATGGATAACTTCGGGTTGTCCAGATGTGCCGGTTAACCACATACGCTCCATCGATACTATGATAAACATTAAGTTACCCTTTGTCTACCTTTTTAAATACGAGTTAGTGTGCCGGTTAACCACACAGGCTCCACTAACCGACTTAAACAAAGTGCAAATTGTAATTTCATGGATTAGCACCTTATTCACATTTTCCTAAGTAACTAAGATTGGGTATTTATAAGAGTTTAGTTACTTAGTATTTATCATTAATACTTTTAATGAAGGGAGAATTCTAGTCCTTGTCCTACCCGTTCGGCTAACAACCCTCCAACGGTCAAGGAAGCGGTGGGTGAGAGTGGACACCCATTAAACTGCCATTTTATAGGCAGTAACCTTATACCCCTTATAGACCGGCTTCGTGAATGAGGCCTACTAACGGTAAGACTGACTTTACTCTTATACATACATATATATATATATATATATATATATATATATATATATATATATATATATATATATTAACTTATAATATTATAAAGTATAAGGGTTGAATTTTAACTTTTTAAATTCTAAGGGTTAACTTTGAATTAAAGTATTCATGGGGAAAACTTTACAAATTCCAAAATTTGAGGAGAATTTTTGAAACTATTCAAAACTCTTGGATTTTCATAACTTAAGAGTTTAATTAAAGTTTTAAAAACTTTAATGAAGTGACTCTTGAACATCTATAAATTGAGGACCAGTTATGGAGTCATAAAACAATTTAATGAGGAAAAAGACTCTTCATTTTGAAACCTATGGCAACGTTTATGAGTTTTAAGATTCATAAATGTGACTTATAAGTTACATAAACACATTTTATGAACTTCTTTTAGATTAATCTGGATTAAAACCAACTATCACATAATTTTATTCATTAATCTAAATTCACTCATAAAACAAGGTAACACAAAAAACTTTTGGTGATCCATAACTTATTCTTAAGTTATGGAATCCTTTAAAACATTAACACCAAATTTTGTAACTCCATAAAAACTTTAAATCAATTTTTTTAAAACCTTTTCATATCCATAATTTATGGAGCTTTCAAAAAATAAAACTCTTTAGATCAAACTTTTAAAACTAATAAAATAATCATATCATTTTATCTTTTATTAAATTTGACCTAATTCAACTCATAAAGAAAATTATTCAAATTTAACAAATAATTAGTTTTTCACAAGAACAAGTAATTATCTTAAAATTTGACAAACTTCATGTTTTTTTTTCCCTTTTTTTCAACTTTGAAAATAAAATATTTGCATCAATATAACAGAAAACAACCCGTGGCTCTGATACCACTGTTGGATTTTGAGCATTCTAACACTCCTAAGTGTACATGCAACCCTAAATACCTTGAATCTATGTTTTCTCTATTATACATGCAAACTTGCAAGGTATTATCCTAATCTAGCATACAAAACAATGAATATAACAAGATAGAATACATACCTCTTTGATGTAGAAAGTCTTCATGAAGCTTGAGTGCCTAGTGCCCCAAGTGTGACACCTCAAATGGTTCACACAACACCAAATACACTTGGAATAACTTGAGAGAAACTTGAACACTCCTTAAAATTGTCTAGCCCTCACACTCACACATAGTGCACGATTTCTTGAGCCATGGGATTCTTTTATATGGTGGCTATTAGGGTTACACCACGTAACTCATGACTTTACCCATTCCTTATGCTCCATGGATTTTAACCTCCATGGAGCATCCATGGGTCACCCCATGGACCTAGGCGAGCATAAGGAATCTTGGATCACAAGCCCACTTATATAAGAATGAATGATTTACACAATCAACCCATATATTTAATTAGTCTCCTTTTGATCACGTAATTAATTCCAAATTAATTCTTGATCAATACTAATTAAATAAAGTTATTAATATATTAGAACTTATAATATATTAACAAACCTTAAGTGTTATTTCTCTCATTTTAGTCTATCCAAATGCTTGATGCCATGCAACCCAAATGGACCATGTCGGGTCGATTCAAGTCTTACCAATTATAGTTATGGACTTAGACATTAATCCAACACCAACAACTTCACAGAGAAGATGGAGATTGCCTTACGTCTTGTTCCGGATGAGCTGACGAAAATCAACAAGTATGCAAAAGGGCTTGAATGGGAGTACGCAGTGCCAGTGCATAAGGCACCTACTTTTGAGGCAACTATCTGGGCTGCCAAGTCGGTCGAGGAAATGATCAAGGGAAGAGCCGCCAACAAGACCGAGCTTGGCTAAAAGAGGAAATTTGAGGGGTCTGCAAAGCCTGATGAGAGAAGCAAGTCCAGTACCAGGAAGTTTAGAGGAGGTGGGAGTGAAGAAAGATGGTGCGAGAAGTGCAAAAAGAAACACTCTGGAAAATGCGGCGAGGAGGTGACTTGTTTCAAGTGTGGGAAGCATGGGCATTATGCCAACAAGTGTAAATTCAACAAAAGGGTGTGTTACGAATGTAATGAGGAAGGGCACTTCAAGCAAGATTGCCCAAAGAGAGAAGGGGCAACAAAGTCAAATGTGCTGCCAAAACCAAAGGCAAGAGCATTCCATATGATCCTAGACGAAGCAGCTGACGATGCAAGGAATCATGAGTGAGGATGGATATATGGAGATCAAGTTATGAAGAAGCCATGTAGATAGTGTCATATGGTGTAGCCTATTAGAGGAATAATCTAGGGTGAACTTAAACACCCATGTAATCGTTTCAAGGAATAATATAAAACCTTCGTTTTGATATTTGATGTGTTAAGCTGTTATGTGGTTTTCTTGTATGGTGACTTGGAAAACTGCGGGACAATATTTGGGACGAGTATGAGTAGGTGTGAATGGTAGTAGAGGCCTATACTACCCGAAGCAAAGGACTCACACTTGGATCAGGGAAATTCACAAGGTTACCAAGGAGCTAGTAGTTGATTTCATTTCATTCAAGTATGTCGTTACCATCGTTTCGGTAATGACTAAGAAAATTGTTGTTATCCCGACCCTAATGGTCATATCACATTGAGTCCGACTACGATGAGTAGGTTACGTGGTTCAGAGAACCAAGTTTGATGTAGCGTCTGACTTAAACCAAACGACTGAAATCAAAACGATCAATAGAAGTATCGCGCTCGTTAAAAAAGTTGGTCGCAAGAAATGCTACATATTGAAATGTGATTGTATCACATTAGAACATGAAGGAAGGTATACTCTGTTTTGGAATTCGACTCTAAGAGACCTGAGTCTGAGCGTAGCAATATACGATAAGAGGTCATTAGAATATGACACATCGGTCCATTGTAGTAATAAAAGAACTTATCTTAAGTTCGTATCCAGTGAGGATCGAGATTGTGACTTGAAGGTCGTAATCTGGAGTCTAACGTGAGATAGGGAGCAAGTGCAAGATCACCACCTACACTCAAGGAGTCCAAGAGTTTGACACTCATTCGAAGAAACAAGGAAGATACGATTATTAACTAGGATGAAGAGATGACGTATGGAGTCATTATACGAGGCCTGTTTCGTTGATGATTCCTGAATGTAATCATCCTAAGGGGAGATAATTGTAACGCCCGTAGATCCGAGCTAGTCAAGTTAGAGGCAATAAGTGACGAAATGACTTTTCTACAGAAGATTATTTAGAATAAATAATTTGAACCAAGTTTTAGTATATGTCACAAGGTTTCCGTACATATAAAGAACGCCGAAATCCGAGTTAACGAAGAAGTTATGACCCGTCGAAGTTTCGCGACGGAACCGGCACGGCACCGGGAAGCGTAAATAGTGAATTTACGATAGAGCGAGTTTTATCCTTAGCGATATAAATGAAAATCGTAGAGTATGTTAAACTAAGATCATCGATAAAAAGAACGCCCAAATCTGACTTCGTATGAAGAAGTTATGATTTTTCGAAGATTCGGATTAGCGGTGTACAGCCCGAAATTCGAATATTAGATCGAATGATTTTTAGCCAACACGACCTAAACAAGAATCGATGATCTCATTAAGGGTAGCGTAACAAGAAAAAGATGGGTGAAAACGGATGTCAGATGAAGAAGTTATGAGGATTTAACAGACCAATCCTGTCCCGACCTATTAATAATATATATTTTAAAATAAAATCAAAATTAGCCGACGGAGTCTAAACGAACGTTGTAGAGTATGTTCCCGCCTTCGCGTGGATATAAAGAACGTCAAAAACGGAGATGGTACGCGAAAGTTACGAATTTTTAAAGTTTGTACTCAATTTTGCGAGATTTGATACGAAGTCGCTGACGTGGCGCTTTCCCAGCCGTCCGATGATAATCGCTGAAGTCGCCTCGGATCGTGACACGCAGCCCCCTCGCTACGCTTAGCGTCCGGTCTTGTACGCGCCACGTTCGCATAGCCATGCTCGGTCCAGGTGAAGCCACGTCGCACCACCGAGCCTTCGCCATATGGTCATCTTATCCGAAGTTACGCCCCGCGTAACCTTTTGAATGTCCCGCGTAGTGCGAAGCCTTGCACCTATAAAAGGGGTGCGAGCAGCCGGTTTTTCACACCAAAATCGTCTTCTCTCTCTAAAATATTTCTCTCTCTAAGGCCCCAAACCACTCCTAAACCCTAAATAAAACCCCTAGCACCCTAAGGAAGTCCCGGGGCTCCCGGAGTCCCGAGAAAAAGGGTCTTTCGGTTTTGAAACGCTGCTTCGAGCAAAGCCCGGTTTTCTTTAAAATCCGTTGTAAGTGAGCTACGCTTACGCAACTTTTAATATAGCTTTCAAATAATTATTGTAATATTATTAGGTCCTTAAAATAATTATTTAGGCTATTATTATGAGTTATATTGAGTGTTATTTAACGCTTATATAATAATAATAATAGTTAGACTATTAATTTGTCGCAGTTATCATTGACTAAACCCTAGTAGTATTGGTACTAGGTTTTATCGAAGGAAAATTGTTTTGAGGGTATCGAAGCACTGTCCGAGTGCTGAGTCACCACATTTCAAGTGAGTGCATAGTTACTTTCAGCTTACATATAGATGTGAAGTATTTTATATAAATTACGTGCTATGTGTGCATATTATCTGAATACTTGCTATATATGCTGGGTGAACGATTTTATACACGTATTAAATGATTTAAACTATATATGTATTTTATATCTACGAAAATGTTGGGAAACGACATGGGTAGATGTAATAAATGAAATATGAGTTGGATGATGAGTTGAGAGGTGAAATAGACCGTGAGGTGAGGGTGAGAGGTGGACGATGTGAGAAGCCTTTTTCCCAAATGATGGTCCCGTCATTCAGTAGAGTATGGATGACAATCACGGACTATTCTAGACAGTCCAGTGGACACTAGCAGGCTCGCAACCTGTAGGTGTTTTGAACTGCGTATTCACCAGGTGTACTCTAAAACCCATTGACATGTATTGCGAGTGGACTCTCGAAAACGATACTCTCAATAAAACCCTGGCAGATGCGCCTAAAGGACTCTACCGGCAAAAGTGCCTAATAGAGAACCTCATAATCCCAGCAGATGCGCCTTCAGGACTATTCCGGCAGTTGCGCCCCATAGAGAATGTCACAATTTTTAGCAACTACGCCCTAGAGACAAAACTAGCAGTTGTGCTTGACAGATGTGTCATTTACAACGATGGAATTCGTAAATATTCCTTAGGATACTCCTTAGGAATAAATGAACGAGAAATAGCTAATTCTTAGGGTAGATCCTAAGGATAAAGAAGATAATGGGGATGGGTAATTGGGTTGATTATTTGATTGTTTAAACATAATAATTATATTATTGTGGGTTGAAAACCTTATGTACTCACCAGGTTTTCCAACCTGACCCACTCAGTTTATTTATCTCACAGGTGTCTATATGAAGTGACATTACACTGAGATATTAAAGAGATGTAGATCACTAGTGTAAATAAATGTAAGTTCCGTTTATGCTTATGTTCCTGTATTGACAATGACATCCCAAACGTTTTTAAAATGAATAAGATACGTTTCTTCGCAAATGTTTTGATAACGTATTTATCGTATTTTTCTGGGAACAAATTCCGCAACATTTTTCTGAAAAGAAGTACTCTAATTTTTATAAATCATAAACAAAATCGGTCTTTTCTGGCCGTGAAAATGGGTATGTCACATATACTACAAAGTACTAGTTAGATGACATACCTTTAGATGTAGCTTGATGCCTTCAAGCTTTAAAAGCTTAGCCCCAATAGTATGGAAGCCTCAAGTGGAATCACAAATAACCAAAACACCTTGGAAGACTGTAGAGAGTATGGATACTTGGTTCTCTCTAGTGAAATCGGCTAGCCCTCTTAGTGTACCCACACTAGTGCCAATTATGTGAGCCAAGGAGCCCTTTATATATTATGAAGGATTAGGGTTACATTCATGTAAACCCTAATACCCATGACCTTTCATTTACATAGGATCCATGGGTTAAAAGCTCCATGGACTATCCATAAAAACTTAGCCCAACCCAAATGAACTTGGCCCATTCCATATATATATATATATATATATACATACATATATATATATATATATATATATATATATATATATATATAAGAGTCCATATTTAATTAGTTCGTTTTGATCACTTAATTAATTCTAAATTAATTCTTGATCAATACTAATTAAATAATATGATTCCATATTAATATATTAGAACTTATAATATATTAATATAAAACATAAATATACTATTCTCAACAGACTATCCATATAAATTGTGCCGGTAAAGTGCAACCCAAATGGACCATGCTGGGTCGGGTCAAGTATATACCAAGTATAGTTATGGACTTAGACATTAATCCAACACCATGGTGGTTTTGTACCCATGGATCATGGAAATGAAAGGCCATGACAATTAGGGTTTACATGGTGTAACCCTAATTGTGACACACTATATAAGCATCTTATTCTTGTGAAAATCGGCCACCGTGAGAAACTATGAAGGAATGGTGAGGGCTAGCTGATTTCATGAAGTGTATCATTTCTCTCTAAGTTATCCCTTGTGTATTTGATGTTGTCTGAACCATTTGAGGTCTCACACATGGGGCATTAGGTTCTCGAGCTTTATGGAGTTAAGCTACATCAACAGGGTATGTATTTCTATCTAGTTTATTATTCAAGTATCAAAAGATTATATGCTAGTTAGGGTAATACCTTGGAATAATCATATTTGCATGTATAATAGAGAAAACATAGATCCAAGGTATTTAGGGTTTCTTGTACACTTAGGAGTGTTAAAATGCTCATAACCCAACACTTTTTATCTTCATCAACACCCCAATATCAAATGGGTTCAAAGGCTCCAATGGTTATCATTCTAAAACACCATATGGTTGGTTTTGATATCATTCTAACATGTATAAATGGATCCTTGGTATTTTTGTTTTGTAAAATACTTAAAAATAATATTTTTATATTTAAAGCTTTCATTGTGGTTTTAGGAAAAACATTCCTTCATTTTTGTTATCAAAAAACTCATCAGTGGTATCAGGTCCCTCTTTTATAAGTTAGAATATATTTTTTTTGTTTGATAATGTTTGGTTTTTCGAAAACAAGCATGAATTTCTTATGGTTAACAAAATGTCCATATTTGTCTCACATCATATTAGAAGCATTATTGTGATGATGTGATTTGTCTCACATCATACTGGAATAACTATCTTTGACTTGCAGAAAGTCTTAGATAATTATGAAACATATCAGATGTCTCATCTAGTAAACCAGATATTCAATCAGAATAGTAGAACATGCTTCAAACATGTTCAACCATTGAATAAAGGAAGTCCAAGAGATTGTGTACTCTAATAGACATATAGTTCAGTTAAGGGAAATACAACATAAACCCAGAAATTAAGAAAGGACCAAAATGATTAATGGTGTTTTTATAGTGAAGAAACTGGACACCAAAAGAGGGACCGACCTTATCTCACCAAGTTGACGTAGTCTTGCATGACCAAGAATTAAGATATCTTAATGATTGAACTACTTAAGTTTCTCTCATTCACTTGAGTATTTTATACTTCATGTGATACTAATAACTGATATTTTATGCTAATGTTTTGGAAGAAATAATCAACTGATTATACACAAATGGTATTTCATGTTGAAGATTTAACAAGTGTTGTTATACTTATTTGAAAAATAGATGTTTTGTACCTAATCTTATAGGAACATGTAGTAGTTTAAATTTATGAATAACTCTATATTTACTTATCATTTAATGAATGTTTACATTCATGTTTTGAAACGATGTCTTATGTGTTCAGAATATGTTTTTCAAAATCCTATTGATGATGTAAATATATAAGTTTTCTTTAAATTAATATTTCTAAAGATAACAACGATATAATCAAATTATATTTAATTCAAACTTATTGATGTCATAGTCATCATGACTATATAAATATGAAAAACACATACAAACATCAAAAGGATGCAATTTTTGAAGGAAAATGAGCATGATTTATTTTTCGTATGTTAATCCTATTTAAATGTAAAGATTATTCACAAGTTTCTTTATCTATTAGTAGTTAAAAAAACAAAAGGCTTTACAAAGGATTATACATAAGTGATGTATCTAATCTTTTCAGTCCATGAATAGATTTGGTGATAGATGTATAATAAATTTCACTAATGACTTTTATTCTTGTTATTGAAACATTGATTTGCTCATTTTTTTCATAGTGAAGATTAAAATACAAATTAACGAGACGATCTTTTACCTTTCGTTGTGATAAAGAAAATGAGTTTCGTAAACCAAGTCTTCTTGGAACGTCTTAGGAGTGTTGGAATCAATTCACGACTCATTCCGACAAAAATACTCACTCGTCATTTGTACAGATTCTTATGGCATAGGATTACTGGGTCTCTGAGATTTTTCATATGATGTTCGATGTAGCCTTCGTATTTTCTAGTGGGATAGTGTCACCTGGACACTAGTTAAATGTTGATGGTACATATTTTTGAAGAGGATAAAACATAGACTTTGTAGTCTGTTATATGATGTTTTTTAAACAAAAAGGAAATATTTACTTTTAAATATTTTGAATTATGCTTACTGCAAAAAATATATATTGAATATATATATGTTTCCAACCAAACAAGCATATTAAGTACTTTCATTAGAATATGGATGTAATGGTATATCTTTATCTAAAAGGTATAGAGTTATGTAGCTTGTGTTAGACAATAAGCTTAACCATTTTAGAAGACATATACTAAGAAAATTCTTTTTCTAAGTGGGAGCAATTTGGAACCTTAAGAGCTAAAGAATCGTAAACTAAATGCATCAAAGTTTGGAACTCTCAAGTTTTTTCAATTGTTCTCAAATCTATTCAATAGTTGATCAAAAACTAATAGAACATATAGAGATATGTTAAAGTATGATTATCTAGTATGGGCTTGATTAATCTTCTTTGATATATTAGGAATATAAAGAGTAAGTGAGTTTCAAATGAGAAAACATACATGAATAAAAATCTTTTTAGATTTAAGATAACATCTAAAATTCAGATTCTTCTTTATAATAAGATAATTACATAGTGTAATTTAATTATGAATCAAGATGGCTCTTGTGTTTCTGTAAAGCTACTGGGAGTGCTACAACATTCCTAGTCATGTATGTGATACACGTACTAATTCAAGGAAAAAAGATCTATATAGACAGATCATGGCAAATTAAAAGATTAAGTAAAATTTTATTAATTGTTAAGAGTCTTAAAGAGTTTATGATTTTAGAATGTGAGAGAGTTATCTTTTCAAATATCGTATTGAATGATTTTGAGCATTCCTAAAAAGCCTAGTATAATATTTTTGAAATAGATAATATGATTATGTTCCATATGTTGTTGCAAAGTAGATTAGTCATATGTGTCATGATTATGCATGAAGTCTAGAAAAACCGTATGCCTAAAGCATGGCGACTTAAATACTAGTAGATTAAGACGATTCTCAGTCACAATCGAACATGTCCTAAGTATGAATGAAGAGAAAGTTACATGGATTATAGTTCCATGTAGATTTTAATTATAGTTACACATCAAATTTAGAGTACATTGTTGTTCGTGGAACCATATATGAAGATACTTACATATCTAGTTCACTATGACTATGAGTAATCTCATTACAAAGGTATTGGTATCTAAGTCATAATTAAGCATCTAATACATTCCCAATAGTCTTCTTTATTAATGAGTTATAAATATAAAACTTAAAATGGATGTATTTGCAAAGTTTATATAAATAAGGTTTGTCAAATCTACTGAACAAAGTTCCTTCATTAGCTAAAGCATGAATGTCAAGTTGGGTCTATAGGACCATTGTTTTCCTAACTGGATGTATTTGATTGAAATTTAGTATTTGGATATTATAACAGTACAAGCAACATATATTAAAAATGAGTTGATATGTTGGATGTATTCTTTCATTAGCTAATTGTTGTGTTCTATATTAGCATGTCTAATATTTGAATAAATTTGGTTTTTCTAAATGTTAATAGTCGTTCATAGTTGTGGGAGGAATAATGAGATAAGAACAATATGAATGGAATGGTTGATTTTCATGGATATGAAAATAGCAAGAGTTGTTACCTACTTCGTAAGTACTTGATTATAAGAATAAGTATTAGACCTTACCCACATCAAACTCACTTTATGGATTGTAGTCAAAAGTGATGTTTGATAAAAAAATTGTACCTTTGTATTCTTCAACATTATATAAATATTTAAGACTTGAGGGCAGGAATTGCGGTGCTTAGACATGGTTTAAATATGATCCATAAAAGGCAACCATAAGCGTCATTGTTGGCCTTACTTCAACATGAGATTGTACCTTTGTATTCTTCAACATGGCTTAAATATGATCCAAAGATATCTAAGGCCTTACTAAAACTTAAACAATAAACGAGACTGATTGTGATCCACATCTCATGTTAAACATGATGTGTGAGATAGAAGAATAATTAATACCACACATTTAGTAAAATTTTTTGCTTTAAACTCCTAGAATTAGTTTTTAATAAAACCCATCGTATGTTGTTAGGGGCAGTCGCCTATTGCTAGATGCCAGCTACTGTGCATGTCAATTTATAATCAATCTTGTGCAAGTGGGAGATTGTTGGATCTATATGCTCAAGAATCATTATTGAGTGATATTGCTTATAACATACAATCTTATACGGTCACACCTTTATCAAGTTGACACATTTTGTATATTTATTATTTATATTACTATTAATAAATAATATCAAATCTTGAATATAATTAGGGAATAGTTATTGTTTTCTAGTGAAAATAATAAGTAAAGAGAAGACAAGCTAGTTATTATATCATATGGTATGATTTAATAAGTCAGGTACAAACTTTTGGATAGTATAGATAAACTTACATTAACTAGTTGGTTACTTTTATGGTTAAAGAACCTAGAAAAATAATTTTGTCTTCTTTCCTACACCATTTCCAAAAATTAGACAACCATGGAAGGTTGCTTGTCAACCTCCCTCCTTTGTATCCCATTCCCCAAAAGTAAGGTAATTGCTTTACATTATTATATGGGGCTACATTTGCTTTTCACAGACTATATAAGAGAGTGCATGGAGCTTATTTTTGGCTAGTGAAAACTCTCTTCTTCTCCTAGTTTTCTTCACCAAAGTCATAGGTATCTCTACCTCTCTTCATATTGCTTTCTTTTGAAGATTGTTGCAAGTTTTTGTGCATACATTTTTTCTTCCTTTAATGCTTATTTTGTTAAGGAATTAAATGCTTAAAGATCAAAATATACAAGATAGGAACTAGCATTCTAAGTGCCTTATTCTTAATAGTGGATACTTGTAGATAATTTCATCTTCTTTGATCTTGCTATCTTCATAAAAACTACAATACCAGGTGGGTTCAAAGGATCTAAAGGTTGTCATTGTAAAACACTCTATGGTTGGTTTTCAAATCAAACTAACATCTATAAATTGATCCTTGGTGGTTTTGTTTTGTAAAATACTCGAAAATAATATTGTTATTTTTAAAACTTCCGTTGCGCTTTTATGAAAAACACTCTTTAATTTTTGTTACCAACAAAACTTTCAATGGTCAAAAGTATAAGTCATTCAATTTTCAAGGAGAATTATTGGAAGATCAATTGCAATTTAGAAGGTTGATTGGTCATTTACTACGTGTTTACAATAACAAGACCAGATATCACTTATTTTTTCCATCGTCTTATCCAATATGTTATGAAACCTCCTGTTCATATGCAACCTGCTACACATTTGTTATGTTACTTAAACTCTAATCATGGTAAATATTTTTTCTATAAATACATACTTCTCTACAACTTTAGGCCTTTAGTGGTATAGATTGTGCAAGTTGTAAGGACACGAGAATGTCTACAACTAGTTTTTATATATTCTTCGGAGACTCTCTTATATCTAGGAAGTCCTAGAAGCAATCTATTGTATTCTGATCCTCAACTGAAGTTGAATATAGAGTTACCTTTTTTGGTAGGTGTTAAATTATGTGGCAACAACAATTACTCAAGGAATTTGGAGTTGTTAGTCATGGTGTAAAAATAATCTTTTTACATAATAATAATTTGACCATTCAGTTTACTTCCAACTCCGCCTTTCACGAGAGAACTAACATACGAAGAACTTGGTCGTCATTTTATTCGAGATAAAATTGTCGATGGTAGTATTAAACTACTACAAATTCAGAAACAATTTTCAACTAGCTAATTTATTTACTAAACCTCTACCATGATGAAAGTTTTTACCACTTATGTCCAAGATGTTACTTGAAAACATATGCAACATCATCTTGAGGGGGTATATTAGTAACCTAACCATAGTTTAGTTACTAAACTATAGTTAATTAACCAAGATAGTTAATATGTTAAGTTGTTAGGTGTATGTTAGTGTTTTTGGTTGATGTTTAGTGTGTACGTTGTCTCTTACATTTAGGGTTGACGTTTAGCATGTAAATTATCTCTTACATTTAGGGTTGACGTTTAGCGTGTACATTATCTCTTACGTTTACGTATAATTTCATTAATTGTCAAGAATCTTATAAAGCTTAAGATTATAAAATCTAAGAGAGTTATCTTTTCAAATACTGTATTGCATGATTTTGAGCATTCATAAAAAGCCTATTATAATATTTTTGAAATCGATAATATGATTGTGTTCCATATGTTGTTGCAAATTGGATTAGTCATATATGTCATGATTATGCATGAAGGCCAGAAAAATCGTATGCCTAGAGCATGGCGACTTAAATACTAGTAGATTAAGACGATTCTCAGTTACAATTGTGCATGTCCACAGTATGAATGAAGAGAAAGTTACATGGATTTTAGTTCCATGTAGATTTTAATTACAGTTACACATCAAATTTAGAGTACATTGCTGTTCGTGGAACCATATATGAAGATACTTTCATATCTAGTTCATTATGACTATGAGTAATCCCATTACACATGTACTGGTATCTAAGTCATATTTAAGCATATAATACATTCCCAATACTCTTATCTATTAATGAGTTATATCTATAAAACTTAAAATGGATGTATATTCAAATTTTATATAAATCAAGTTTGTTAAATCTACTTAATAAAGTTCCTTCATTAGCTAAAGCATGAAAGTCAAGTTGGGGCTATAGGACCATTGTTTTCCTAAGTGGATGTATTTGAGTGAAATTTAACATTTGGATATAGGATCAGTACAAGAAATATATATTAAAATGATTTGATATATTGAATGTATTAATGCATTAAATAATTAGTGTGTTCTATATCAGCATGTCTAATACTTGAATTACTTTGGTTATTCTAAATGTAAATAGTCATTCATAGTTGTGGGAGCAACTATGAGGTAAGACTAATATGAATGGATTGGTTGATTTTCATGGAGATGATAACATCAAGAGTTGTTACCTACTTCGTAGGTACTTGATTAGAAGAATAACTATTGGATGTTACCTGCATCAAAATCACTTTATGGATCGTAGTCAAAAGTGATGTTTGATAAAAGATAGTATCTTTGTATCACTCAACATGAGATAAATATTTAAAACTTGAGGGTAGAAATTGTGGTTCCTAGACATGGTTTAAATATGTTCCATAAAAGGCATCCGTAAGGGCCCTCGTTGGGTAGGACATGAACAATATGATGGGCGTATCTATTCAGAATGCGATTTGTTCCACTTATGCGTTGAGAGTTAGATATCTAAGGCCTTAGTAAAACCTAAAGACTAAAATAGATTGATTGTGATCCATATATGATGTTAAACATGATGTGTGAGACAAAAAAATAATTGATACCACACCTTTAGTAACAATTGTAGCTTTGAGCTCCTAGAATTGTTTGTTGATGACATGACACCCATCGTATGATGTTAAGGGCAGTCGCCTATTCCTAGATGACGGCTACTGTGTATGTCAATTTGTAATCAATCTTGTGTGTGTGGGAGATTATTGGATCTATATGCTCTAGAATCATTATTGAGTGATATTGCTAAAAACGTATGATCTTATTTGGTCACACCTGTATCAAATTGGCACATTTTGTATATTTATTATTTATATGATTATTAATAGATAATATCAAAATTCTATTTAATTACGGAATATTATTGTTTTTTTATGAAAATAACAATTAAAGAGAAGACAAACTAGTTATTATATCATACGATATGATTTAATAAGTCAGGTACAAAGTTTTGGACACTTTGGCTAAACTTACATAGTTGGTTAGTTTTTATGGTTAAAGAAGCTAGAAAAACAATTTTTTTTTGCTTTCCTACACCATCGCCGAAAATTAGACAAGCATGGTAGTTTTCTTGTCAACCTCCCTCCTTTGGATCCCATGCCCTTAAAGTAAAGTGAATACTTTACATTATTATATGGGGTTAGTTTTTCTTTTCATGGACTATATAAGAAAGTGCATGGAGCTTGTTTTTGGCTAGTGAAAACTCTCATCTTTTCCTTCTTTTCTTCACCAAAATCATAGGTATGTATTCCTCTCTTCCTATTGATTTCTTTTGAAGATTGTTGCAAGCTTTGGTTCGTACCTTTTGTCTTCCTTTAATGCTTATTTTTTTATGTAATTAAACGCTTGAAGAACAAAACTTATAAGATGGGAACTAGCATTCCATATGACTTATTCTTAGTGGTGGATACTTGCAGATAATATCATCTTCTTGATCTTTTTATTTTTATCAAACTACCAATACCAAGTCGGTTCAAAGGATCTAAAGGTTGTTATTCTAAAACACTTTATGGTTGGTATTAATATCAATCTAACATCTATAAATTCATCCTTAGTGGTTTTGTTTTGTAAAATACTCGAAAATACTATTGTTATTTTTAAAGCTTCCATCGCAATTTTATGAAAAACACTCTTCAATTTTTGTTATCAAAACCCGTCAAGAAATTCATCCAAAACATTATTGGTTTGTAAGCTTCAAAAATCTTTTTAGGGTCTTCATCGAGCTTCAAGGTAATAAGATTTCCAAATTCATTCTTTCTGTAGGTGATCAGCAGTCCAAAGGAAAAAAATCTACACATGTGGCACTTCTTGTATATGTTGACAATATCATCATTGGTGGCATTCTTTGGATAACATTAGTGCTTCGATACAATTGTTAAGTAAGAATATTAGCTTTCTGACTTGGGAGAATTATGACATTCTTTGGGTTTTGAAATAGCCAAATCTTCAAGAGGAGTTTTTCATTCCCAATGATAGTATACTTGCAAGTTTTAGAATAAATGGTCTTACTTGGAAGAAAACCAACACAACTTTCAATGGTCAAAAGTATAAGTCATCCAATTTTGAAGGAGAATTGTTGGAAGATCAATTGAAATTTAGAAGGTTTATTGGTCATTTACTACGTGTTTTCAATAACAAGACTAGATATCACTTATTTTTTCCATCATCTTTTCCAATACATTATGAAACCTCATGTTCATATGCAACGTGCTACACATTTGTTGTGTTACTTAAAGTCTCATCATGGTAAATATTTTTTCTATCGACCCATACTTCTCTACAGATTTAGGCCTTTAGTGGTGTAGATTGTGCAAGTTGTAAAGACACGAGCATGTCTACAACTAGTTTTTATATATTCTTCGGAGACTCTCTTATATCTATGTAGTCCTAGAAGCAATTTGTTGTGTCCCGATCCTCAACTGAAGTTGAATATAGAGCTACCTTTGTTGTTACGTGTTAAATTATGTGGCAAAAACAATTACTCAAAGAATTTGGAGTTGTTGATCATGGTCTAAAAATAATCTTTTTACGTAATAATAATTCGACCATTCAGCTTATTTCCAACTCCACCTTTCACAAGAGAACTAACACACGTAGAACCTGGTCGTCATTGTATTCTAGATAAAATTTCCAATCGTACTATTAAACTACTACAAAGTTAGAAACAATTTTCAACTTGCTAATTTGTTTAATAAACCTCTACCATGATGAAAGTTTTTACCACTTATATCCAAGATGTCACTTGAAAACATATGCAACATCATCTTGAGGGGGCATATTAGTAACCTAACCATAATTTAGTTAATAAACTATAGTTAACTTACCAAGATAGTTAAAATGTTAAGTTGTTAGGTGTATGTTAGTGTTTTTGGTTGACGTTTAGCGTGTATATTGTCTCTTACATTTAGGGTCGGCCCAAGGGCAGCTAGGTCATTGCCTAAGGAAAAAACGGGCTAGGGGGCATCAACTGTTTATCAACTCTTATGGGTATGATACTATATTTATGCCAAAATTGGTAGTGCGTTAATTATTTTTAACCAAAGAGGTTAAGAATGGAGAAAGAGACAAATGACTAAATGGAACACATGCCTAATTCCCCAAATTAATGGAGGGCAGCTGGCAGTCTAAAGTAAATCGAGGAGTCGCGCCCCTAAAGTAAATCGAGGATTCGAGGACTCACCGAGTAAAGTGCCAAGAGCAGTATAAATATATAATTTGTTAATCACCATCAATGATTCAGTATTTCACATTTTCACTTCTCGTCGACTTGTAATTATTTTTTAACGTGTGTTATTGTGACAACCTGAAATTTATCCCGTCACAGTGAACCCTTTTCAGCTAATAAAACTCGCTTTATTAAACTGTTCCGTTAACCTTTTGGATTAGATTAATTAAATTGGGACTTTTATTACGACTTCATGAGTGTCCAAACAAATTAGAAACATGTGAAACATCCTCGGTATCCTTTTGAAAAGTTTTTAGATTACGACCACGTCGAGTTACGACCACGTAATCGGTACGACCATAAGCCCTGTTTAACGTCGGTATCGGGTAGATTTCCTCCGGGCCACAAACTCAAACCCCTATATAAGGGTGAGTGGACCTCCATTTGAAACTTTTCCACTCATTACACACTTTCTCTCTACTCTCTCTCTCTCTCTACAAGTTGTTTTTGATCCAAAAATGCCTCTTTCGAGCTCCATAATCGTAAGTAATCTATCCTAGCTTGTTGTTTAGCTTGATATACATGCAAATTCGTGTTTAAATCATCCAAAAGACTCAAAATCATGTGTTTATGGCCCAAGAACACTCTTGGACCGCAAACACCCATAAATGGGGTTTTGAAGCCCCAAACCCTTCCAAATCACTCCTAGTGCTTAGCTAGGTCATTAAGTGTGTGCAACTCTTCACTTGACACCAAGCACTCAACCGACACTTACATCCGATCCACTCGCTACAGGTGAGTTCATACCCCTGAATTAACCTTTTAAATGTTTTTGTATGATTTTATGGGGGAGAATACATGTTGAAACATGCTAGTTCTCATATCAATCATATATGATTAATAACCCGCATGCAAAAGGATTTTCTACACTTTCATCTGTTTTACCAAGTATATTACTTCAAATGGTCTTCCAAAACGTTGTTACTTGTTTAGATCTTTTTCAAACTATCTTTCGTGCTGTATGTTTTCCTTCAAAACCTGTTACAACAGTGTTTCAATCAAAGGTTTTCTTCACTTAAAATTTTTTATCAAATCATTTTCAAAGCGTGTTTATGAAAGGCTTTTCAAAGGTTTACCAAGGTTTTCAATGCTTGCCTATATTTGTATAGTTATATAAATAATGTTTAAAGGACTTAGAACGGCTAGTTCGCCCTATTTCCTTTTCCTCGTTGGGATGTGGTCTGGTGGGTATCAGTTATCCGTCCGAAGGTCGTTTAAATATTAGTTATTTATTATGTATACATGTATAGACATAAAGGCTTCCATCGACCAGGTCATTTCCCTTGGGTAGCAAGGGCATCCTTCCATTCATCATTCATGTACCTGAAACATTAGTAACTATTATAGGAATAGTTAGGAGATTCTATCTCTCTCTATCTCTCTCGTACGAAGATCTTCTCAGGAGTCAGTTCACTTGCGAGTCTATACTATTACTATAATAGTTTAGAATGTGACACCCTATTTCCCTCTATGACGCTTCATCGCGCCATTACCATGTAACCAGAGTCTCCTGGAGGGAGAGCGAACATCATGTGTATAGATCTATACGAGACGGACACTCCCGCATCCTGACTGCTAGCTATAGTCTGCGCCGGTAAGGCCCATGGGTGACATAATGCCACTAACTCTACGCGTGACCTGGAGGGTCATCGGATACTCTATCTTCTATCAGCATGGTTACATACGAGTTCACATTCACCCTTTGTTTTAGACTTTGCTAGCTGTATCGTTCACTCGATGTTGTCTGGAGTCTGTATTTTCTTGTTTTAGACTTTTCTAGTTGTATCGTTCATTCGATACTGTCTGGAGTCTGTGCTCCCTTTTGTTAGACTGAGCCAGACGTATCATTCATTCGATACTCTCCTAGAGTCTATGATTTCTTTTGCTTTAGTCAGCAATATTACTGTTGAGTTATATGTTATTTTTCCCCTAGTATTTTTACTTGTGATTTTCTCATAACTTCTTTAAAGTCAATACTGTATTTTGGTAATGATAGTATTTTGGGGAAAATTGCTCCTTAAAACATAAATATGTCGGGTCATGGTAGAAGACTGCTTTTATTTAGAAAATATACGATTTTCTGGAAAGAACTCTAATACACTATAGATTCTAGATTACCGTCTTTCACAAAGTTGTTTTGAATAAAAATGTGTATTTATACAAATGACACTAAATACTTATGGACTCACCAGCATTATAAAATGTTGATACTTGCTTTTAAAATAGCTTGTATTCCCAGGTCATTGATAGACAGGTACATCCTGGGAGCTTTTGCAAAGACAGCCTAGTACCAAGCTGCATCTTGTTATGTTCTGTATTTACTTTGATATTACTATGACATGTAACCTATGTAAAATTATTACTATTAATGCAATGGTTGTTGTACTTTGATTACTATACTGCATATATTGTGATACTTGACATGACGTCATCCACCCCAGAACGTTTCTGTTGTTTCGGTTTTGAGGTGTGACAGTTACACTCTTATTGATTTGATTACATATCACTTTGTGATTATTTTAAATAAAATTTTTCCAACTTATCATTTTGTGGTTTTTTTTTCCTATTTTCTTAACTCCAATAGTACTTATAAGTCAAATGGACTTTCCTTTCTTGATGTAATAAATGGATTTCAGTTTTAGGAATACAATAATTGACTCGCTTTCATTCAAAATTGAAAATTTTCATATTCAATTTCCAATTTAATATAATTAATATATTAAATTAAAATATATTATTAAATATAAAATATTATATTATTATTGGTAGATTTTTAAAATAATTATTACAATATACTTATTTGTTATTTTAAATATTATGTTAAATCCAAAAACAAATCATATTATTAAATTAATTTAGAAAAATATATTAATATATTATTTTTCAAAATAATTAAAAAGTTTAAATGTTGTAAATGTAGAACTCAAATTAAATAAAATTATCAACAAACTATTTTACTATAATTAATTTTTTTCCAAAGAAGTCCTTTTTTTTAATTAATAGAAAAAGTTACATTGCATTAACTTATAAACAATGGTTTATATATCAATTAAACATTATTATCGAAATTACAAACAAAAATCAATAGATAAGCGATTTCAAAATAAACTATTAAAATGTTAAATTGTAATAGTAAATCATAAACTTATTTAGTTTTATTTAAACGCAAATATAAAGTAGATGTTATTAAATTATATAAGTATATTATCTACCTATAATTGTATGTTATATGACAACAATTTTATTTTCTACTTAACTCAAGTACATACTTATTTATCATCCCGATCGTATTTATTTCAAATTGCTATTTAAAAGTTTTTAATGTTCAAATATTCATATTTAACTTTTTTCAAACAACTTATGTAGAGAGAACTTGTATTATATAAATAGAGAGAACTTGTGTGAAGAAAGATAAAGAAAGTGAGCAACTCTTAAGAAACATGAGGTCTTCTACAATTCATAAGTTGTTCATTTTCTACATTTCAACATTCTCAATTGCTTCGATAGCTCATGTATGTATTACTCCGAAATGGGATATTTATGTTATAAATACCATCTCTGATGATATTGTTACTCTTATCAAATCTAGAGACGATGATCTTGGAAATCATACCATTCCATTCAATGGAAATTACCATTGGTCTTTTTGTGAAAAAATTGTTGGGGTCACACTTTTTTACTCCTACTTCTGGTGGGGTTCAAGGTTTCAAACCTTAAATTTGTTTGATGGAGACGTTGAAGGAAACTATTGCTATATAGCAGGCATTCATTTTGCAAAATGTTATTGGTTTGTAAAACCTGATGGGTTTTATGTATCTCCATATCCAAATCCAAATGGAGATAAGGTGACTTTTATAAAACATTGGAACTAAAAAATACATGTCATGTTTTTCCTATTATAGCTTGATATAATATACAATTTAACTTGATTGATGATGTCAGTATGCTTTGTACATGTTTATTTCTCGTCCCAACAAATGATATGTACATGTTTATGTCACTAGTAACGAATATTTGAGTATTTAAAAAATTCTCAAAAGAAATTTATCAAATGCGTATTCTCTATTGTATGTCCCATGTAATTATTAGAGAAATCAAAGAGATGACCTAATCAACTTGTCGAGACTACAATACATTGAAAAGTTAAGGTAAATAACCAAGATAAAGACTAACGTCGAAAGAATTTCTTTGATAAGTTTAATATGTTTTTATTTGTTAATTAACTAGTTGTGGGACACATTTACTACAAAGGTTCATTAAAAAAAAGTTATATCTCAAGGTGTACAATAAAACCATTTTTAAAAGTGAAGTTTGGAAATAAATACAACCAAAATGATGAATAAATAAGTAATTTAATTTTTAATAATAAAAACATAGAGAATATAGAAAACATAATTATCAATCATAAATTTACAAATAGTTATTTTTAAACGAAATTGATTGTTTTGTTTGTAAGTCTGTCATTTTTAGTTTTAGTTAAAATGTAGAATGATCTTAAAACATTTGAAGTGTTATTTAACTCAAGATTAATGTTACAATATTCATATTGTATGATGAAATATAAAATTTAATAGAATGAAAAAAAATCATAAATGAAAATATCATTGTTTTATTAAAATTCTGAAAGTAGATAATATAACACTTACATCAGTGGTTTTGTGTTAAAATGTATTTGTTAAAGAAAAACCTCAATAACACATGTTATACCTAATTATATAAATTAAAATTAGTAAAATTAAAATAAATAAATAGATGATCTTGTTTCACTAATATTTAAAGTAAATTTACACATAATCAAATTTAGGAAAATGTTAGAAAGTACATTGATTTTATTTAATGATGTATTAATTTCTCAAAAATGACAGATGATAAACTTAAATTATAGAAATAGTCATTGTTGCATTAATGTTTCTAGAAAATTTACATAAATAGTATTTTTCTAAAAAGCTACATGTTTGGTGCCTATTATAATAAATAGACATTAAATAATTGGGCCTTATTACAATAAATAGACATTAAATATACATAAATTGTTGCATTAATGTTTCTAGAAAATTTACACAAATAGTATTGTTATAAAAAACTGCATGTTTGGTCCCTATTACAATATATAGACATTAAATGATTGGGCTCTATTACAATAAATATACATTAAATGTACATAAATTTTGACCGATTAACTTCATTACCTAAATCGTATATGAAAAAAAAACCAATAAAATCATTGTATGTAAGGGGAAAATGACTTATTAAGGTAATTAACTTTTTGGTATGTTTACATCTGGGTAACTATCTTTTTTTGTACACATCTAGGTAACAAACTTGTTCGAAGTGTTCACATATGACCATTATGACTTGCTCTAGCAGGTTAAATCCTAGATGTGAACACTTTCAACAAGTTCATTACCAAGATGTGTAAAAAAAATAGTTACCTAAATATGAACAAAACAAAAAGTAAAAATAAATTACACAAATGGTCCTTATGGTTTGGGAGAATTTGTGTTTTTGGTCCCTAGCTTATTTTTTTTAACTCGGATGGTCCCTACTGTTTACTTTTGTTACACGTTTGGTCTCTGTCTTACCTAAAAAGACAATTATGTCCTTATTAATTTATTTTTTAATTAATTTATTTTTTATATATTTAAAAAAATTAATAGACCCTACATATCTGTATCTCCTCACCATAAACCTCAAACCACATTTGAGAAATTTGACTTGGATGGTACCTACTATTTATTTTTGTTGCGCGTTTGGTCACTGTCTTACCTAAAAAGACTATTGTGCCCTTATTAATTTATTTTTTAATTAATTGTCTTATTTATATATTTATTTTTTATATATTAAAAAAATTAATAGACCCCACATATCTGTATCTCCTCACCGTAAACATGAAACGACATTTGAGAAATTTAATTTGGGTCTTACCGATCACCATCCCATGTCTCATCCTCCCCAACTTATATTTCATTTCCATCTTAGTAACATCTAAGTCTTCATTATCTTTCTTTTTTTGGTACTTCAGCTCTGGTGATCTAACATCATAACCTACTGTCTCTTCATCTTTAGTGGGTTGTGGTCTTGATTCGATGGAGTTGAAGGACCAAAAAAAGAAGGGATGATGAAAACCTCGATATCACTAAAGATGGAAAATAAATAGAAGTTGAAGAGGATGAGAGATTGCATGGTGAGGAGATGCAAATATGTGGGGTCTACTAATTTTTCTTAAATGTATAAAGAATAAATACATAAATATGAAAATTAATTAAAAAAAAAATTAATAAGAGCACAATAGTCTTTTTAGGTAAGACAAAGTCCAAACTTGTAACAAAATTAAATAGTAGGGATCGTCCGAGTTAAAAAAATAAATTAGTTAAAAAATAAATAGTAGGGATCATCCGGGGAGATACAAATATGTGAGGTCTACTAATTTTTTTAAATATGAAAAAAATAAATCCATTAATAACAAAATTAATTAAAAAATAAATTAATAAGGGCACAATAGTCTTTTTAGGTATGACAGGGACCACACTCGCAACAAAAATAAATAGTAGGGACCATCTATGTTTAAAAAATAAGTTAGGGATCAAAAACACAAATTCCCCCAAACCAGAGGGACCATTCGTGTAATTTACTTTTACTTTTCGTTTTGTTCATTTTTGGGTAACTATTTTTTTTGTACACATCTACGTAACGAACTTGTTGAAAGCGTTCACATCTAGGATTTAACCTACTATAGCAGGCCATAATGGTCATATGTGAACACTTCCAACAACTTTGTTACCTAGATGTGTATAAAAAATAGATAATTACCCAGATGTGAACATATCGAAAAGTTAATTACCATAATAAGTCATTTTCCCTATATAAGGCCTTCAATTTAGGAAGTTAAACATGAAAAAAACATGTACACATCTTAAATATAATTAGTATTATTAGGTAGCATTTAAATAAACTTAAAAAACACTTACTTGACAAGTGGAGATTAAATAATTAAAAAAAAAACAGAAAATAACAAGTATCCAATTACAAGAGAAGATGACATGTGACAAAAATAATCTTCATTTCTAAAGTGAATTCAATAGATATAAGTAAGAGTATATTATATATATATATATATATATATATATATATATGTGTGTGTGTGTGTGTGTGTGTGTGTGTGTGATTTATTTATATATCAACTAGAATATTGAATCTCATCATATTACTTTTTACGGTGCATGTTACACTTTAGGTTTTATTTCGTATTTGTACCTATACATGGAAATATAAAGACATTTGCACATAAACAGATTAGTTTGAGTTATGTTCGTGTATAAAAGTTTAATAATTAACATAGGTAAAAGTGGTATGATCATTAGGGCATTAATATAAAGTCAAGAGATAATGATTATTAAAATAAAATTTAAAATTTTGATTTTAGAACTCATCCAAAACTACAAATCTTTAGGTTAAAATGAAATTTTAATAAAAAATGATAACCGGTTCTTAAAATTTGTACAACTAACCTTTAAATATCAGTTTTTGGTTTATAATTTATAGCGGCTAATGGTAAATAAAATGAAGTTTTATTTGGAACCTAAAGAACCTTATAACAAGTGATATGACTTTTACAAAATGGTACATGAATTGTTGGATGCATGCAATATTCATGAAACCATGTTTTTATAACTATATTTGTATAACATATGTATAAAACCTTTTTTTAAATGCAAGTAATTGTCATGCTTTTGAAGTACACTCAGACAAGGGTTGTATGGCCTTAGTGGGCGATGGTTCACCTGAACACTATGATTGAATTATGATCTTCGGGGTAGTTTTTTATTTTCTAGTAACATAAGGCTCACCTACTTACTATTTAGATGCAATGTTATATGTTGTTTCAAGTAGGAAAACTTTATCATAATCTTGTCTGATAAAGGTCACCTATACAATTGGGGTTTGAGGCATTGATGTGATCAAACATACCAGGATAAGAAAAAGTTGTTTGGGATCCCATTATTTAGGAATTACATATTTTTACAATTGGTAATCACGACCTACCGAGTTTGATTAAGTGGATAGGATAAAGGTCACCTAACCATTTACTTGTTTCGTTACTTAGATCCTAGACTTTAATAACTTAATATTTTAGAAACAAAAAAATGTATTAATTTTTAAACACTTAACATTACAAATATTAAATGAAATTTTGTTAAATTCTGTAAATAAGTACTAATACTTTTACGCTCTGTAAAATCTCTCTTGTTGAGTTTCACGAAATAGTAATATTGGATGGTTATAATTTATATAACTGTCATAACACACTGAGATTCTTCCTTAAGGATTAATAGAAATTATATATATTGAAAGATCCCATACCTGAACAACCTCTACAAATAAGCCTGTTTTATCATGATGCTTTGATGGAAGCATTATTATGATGATGTTGATTTCTCTCACATCATACTGGAATAATTTTCTTTGACTTGCATAAAGTCTTAGATAATTAAGAAACATATCATATGTCTCATCAAGTAAAGCAGATATTCAATCAGAATAGTAGAACATGCTTCAAACATGTTCATCCATTGAATAAAGGAAGTTCAAGAGATTGTTGTTGGGTTTTGAGCATTCTAACACTCCTATGGTGTACATGAAACCCTATAAACCTTGGATCTATGTTTTCTCTATTATACATGCAAATAAGAACTTTCCAAGGCTTTAATCCTAACTATCATACTATGAGGCAACTATACTACAAAGACTAGTTAGATGACATACCTTTTGGTGTAGCTTGATGTCTTCAAGCTTTAAGAGCTTAGCCCCAATAGCGTGGAAGCCTCAAGTTGAATCACAAATCACCAAAACACCTTGGAAGACTTTGAGAATAAGGATACTTTGGTTCTCTCTAGTGAAATCGGCTAGCCTCTTAGTGTACCCACACTAGTGCCAATTTCACCAACCAAGGACATCTTTATATAGTGTGTAGACTAGGGTTAAACCCATGACCTTTCATTTCATATGATCCATGGGTTAAACACTCCGTGGACTATCCATGAAAGCTTAGACCAACCTAAATGAACTTGGCCCATTCCATATATGTAAGAGTCCATATTTAATTAGTTCATTTTGATCACTTAATTAATTATAAATTAATTCTTGATCAATACTAATTAAATTATATGATTCCATATTAATAAACTAGAACTTTTAATATATTAATATAAATCATAAATATACTATTCTTAAAAGACTATCCATATAAATTGTGTCGGTGAAGTGCAATCCAAATGGACCATGTCGGGTCGGGTCAAGTACATACAAAATATAGTTATGGACTTAGACATTAATCCAACAGTCTCCCACTTGGATAAGTCTAAAACTATTATTGAATATGACTTCAAAACTTAACTAACAATTGTAGCTCTTAAAGTCGCTGTCGAACTCTAACCTTGTAAATGACTTGTCCATTAGATAAGGGATCATATATTCCTCCATTCTAGATATTATATGAACTGAGACATGGATTATAAATCATTCTCTCTGTCCATTTATTGTTTCCCGATTTCCGATTCATGACGACTGACTGATTGAACAAATCAAATTAGTCTTGGGTTGGCCAAGCACTCACATGTATCATCATTTAATCATCGAGAGGCCCACATATATCTCTTTTATCCCGAAGGTAAAAAGAATGGATAAACTTCGACTCATATGGCTTGTTCTACTACTTGTTGAATCATACACAAAGGCACATTTTATAATATCGAGTTACCGAATGCGGTTTCATGCAATCAATGTACAACCAACTCATAATAACAACTCATATCTCTAGGTTTGAAGAATATAAGATATTATCGTCTCATGATCACTCGTGATAAAATCCATGAAGTGATTCAAATGAGCGCGGGTTGAATCCAATACTCAGAACTTATGAGCACTCATGAGTGTTGTAGCACAACTTTGTCCACCAGTGTGGACCTTTACAAGCCAAACCATGACAGTCTTGATTCATATCTACTTCCAACATATGACCGACTATGGATGGTTTAAATAACTTAGTCATTTCGGAAGAATAACCTAGTTATTAAACCCTATGAATATGGTATTAAACCCTATGAATGTAAATAAACCACTTTTATTTATCACCATACTAATTATTCATTATTCATTTTTTCGGTTTTATCAACTTTATACCTGAATTAAAAACACTAGTTCTCCCATGCTCCAATTATGTACGCTACGTTTTTCTAAACAATAGCTTTGTCATACACCAAGTATGCACTCTATGTTTGTCTATGATCCTTTTGTTTGTGAACTAGATCAATTGAACATAATTTCAATGATTCTCTTTTCACACTCCTAATTCCTTGTCTTAAATGTAAGAATTCCAAATTCCAATCATTTATCGAAATCTGTTCAGATTTTGAACTTATATGCACTATTCTTCTTGTAATGATTATGCACAAAGCCACAAAGGCTTGGCAACAATCATTACAAAGCATCCCAATGGAGAGCAATTCCATGGAAACGATGTCGCAGATTCAAAGCGCATTGCTTTGAACATGCTTGTTGCATTAAGTTTCTTTAACCTTACACAGATTGCTTCCACCTAAGAAGACAACTCTATATTGCCATTTTGACTACCACTTCTGAGCAAGAGTTGCCTCTCTTCAGACTATGTCAATATGGTCCTTCCAATATTAACAATATACTTCCAACTGTCCTTGAGCAACCAATCTTTGGTAAACCTTAGATAGTCCTCGACAATTGCTTAATCACTTTAGTCATATCCGATTCTAGAGATTTTCATCCTTAATGCCCCAAGGCATTTGGAAAATTCAGAAAGGATAAATATTATAGCACATGTAATCGATTTGGTACCCAAAGTAAATGGGACACGATTCATGATGTTTCACATAAAGACATGGTTCTAGACCAGTCTTTTGCCATAATAATTTTCGTTTTCCATATTCTCAAATTTTGACTATGAAAAGGGATGTCGTAATCATAATCGAATTTGAGAACGCAATATATAGAATTTTCTTAAGTTGAACCAATCCAACATGAAATTCATATATATATATATATATATATATATATATATATATATATATATATATATATATATATATATATATATATATACTCTTAACTAAAGGTGATTAAAATCTCAATATAAGCTCTTTAGAATGATTATAAACTCAATATAAGCTTTTTAGAATTGAAATGAAGTATAATTTCCCTCTCCCTTAATTATAGCAAAACAACTTTTTCAACCCCTGCAACCTCACGAATTGAAACTTTGGTTTTTCTATAATTAACATTGCTAACATGTAATACTTACCATAATTATCATGCTCCCACTAACATGATGATTATTAGCATAACACTTATGCTCCCACTAGCTTTGACATGTATCTAGAAACCAACTGGACCTCTAGAAGTCAATACTTTATTGACATTCTTACCAAAGTTCAAATTTCTGATACTAGATTGCTTTGATAAGGCTTTATCAAATTTATACACATTATCTTAGATAACCCGTAGGTGTGTCTAAACAATTTCAGAACTATGAAAAGGGATGCCGTAATCATAGTCTCAATTGTTTAGACCTTTTTCCATTTCTCATAAGTCAATGTTAGTGTGTCGGTTAACCACGCACGCTCCACTAACGACTTTGAGAACTACAAATATCAAAATTGCTATCTACTTAAAATCTACTTAGTGAAAGAATTTCCTCACCATCATTTTCATGAATCGGAGAGAAACCTTATGACACTTAGATTTTATGGTGTATGTCTTCTTATCCATGTGAATTTATCAAACCATAATGACAAGAATAGGTTAGTGACAAATCCTAACTCATATGGATTGAACTTGTGCAATCTTAACCTCTTTCCACCTGGCAGCACAAGGGTCTGCCATTACTTCCAAGTAGTTATGCAAACAATTGAGAACATGTAGAACTCAAATATATATAGCCAACTTAACTGGAATGGGCACAGAAATGTCAACACGATAGGTTATAAATCTCTAGTTGTGTGCTAGTGATGAAATACATGTTTTATTCTTGATTACTTCTTGAAACCCTTTTCAGGATCTTTTACACTCCCACTGTCTCTTTGACCTATAAGACTTTCTTGCAAAATATTCAAGAGATAGTGTGGATTCTAATCAAGACAAACACTTAACACAATTGGCCTAACTTGGTCTCTGTTCTATCCAAAACATCACAACTTACCAAATTCAAATGTACAAGAGCAGAAAACCTTTTACTCTTACATTTCACTAGTGTTAATAAATCTTCTTTAAGATTTGTCACTCAAGTTACATTTGTGGTGGGCTTGATTAATGCACAAGAATGTGTACCCGATCCCTTAGTCCTTTACTTGACTCAAACATCCATGTGAACAAGTAATTAGTGTTAATTTTTCCAATGCTTGAAAGTTCTCATTCATCATACTATACAACTTGCATGATTCCAAGTTTCTATCCAACTGAAACTTGGGTGATGAGAATCTTTCCTTATTTGGAAAATTTAGACACTACCACAAATGAAAGAATCAATTTCATATCTCCACTCTCGCTATTAATGGAATCATATAAGCGACAATTTTTTTCATTTTCACAAACGCCATTGTAAGGATACTTTAAAATAAATATAATCAAAAAAAATTTTCCTTTTATTTTAAAAACTTTGCGGAAAAACTATCCTTACAGTGCAAAAGCACATGAAAAGCTTTGTTGTTATCTATTCCTAAGCAATATATCATAACTCCTAAGCAACAACTCAAAATTCTGATCACAGAACCATGCGATCGAGATCCATCTTCGCGATCAGAATCAGCATATACTTCCTTTAAGTTTCTTCACTTTTCTTTGATTCTTAAGACATCAACATGTGACCCAGTCAAATCATGTAACAAGAATCTCATAATAGAAACTTAACAGAATTAGATAATGGACATCACCTGAAGTTGAGTCAAACTTACTGACTTTAACATCCTTAGGTAAACTTGGCAGCTTCACAAATAGTGCCCCTTCCTTTGGCAATTTTAACAAATTGACCTTTTGGTAATGGTACATGGGACTATCACAGACTTAGTTTTTCTTTTTACCATTTGGTCAACCGAGTTGACTATGGCCGATCCCTTTCCATTGGGAAGAGAATGTTTTTTTCTGGATTTCCAGTGTCATCATTGTCAATGTCCATAAAGTTTTGGGAAGTCGATCTTCTGATCAAATTTGCTTTACTAGCCTTCCAAATCATTGTTGATACAGCAGTACCAAGAAAATTGATAAGATCATTAAGAGTCTTGTCAAAGTCTGTTTCATAGGAGTCCAAAAGGAACTCACTATGTGACTTAGAAAGTGATTGAACCACCAACTTTCTCAAGACTTTGACACCCAACTCTCCCGGCTTGTCCATACATGACTTCATCGCCAAGATGCGACCACACATTGACCTTACTTGCCAATAGGGCTTGAGTGACCTTGAACTTGTGGGTTAGGGAGAATAATTGGAGGAGGTGGAGGAAGTGAAGTTCCAAGAGATTTAGGAAGATCATAGATGTCTGAACCAGAAATCTTTTTGGAGATATTCAAGATAGTTGATCTAAAGAACTTTATATAAAACCCAATATGAATTACTAAGGATAGGACCCAACAAACTATTTTATAACTTGGAAGAGGGATGCCATAATCGAAGCTATAGAATATTTGAAGGTAGGTGAATGACGATTCACCAATTTCCACCATAAAAAACGAAATAAATTATTAGGTTTTTAATTAGATTTGAAACTCCTAGATCTTTTGAGATTCATTGAACTGTTCAATGGCATGTTTCAATCTCGAGTGTGCCCTTCAGGTTTTATCACTGGGATGCCGAGGATCACAAAACAAGGTGTGAAGTAACCATGCAAATTACTTGGTACACTTACATGTTTACCCCTCAATCGATGTGCTGGTTAACCACACACGCTCCATCGATAATATGATAAAAATTAAGTTACCCTTTGCCTACCTTGTTAAATACGAGTTAGTGTGCCGGTTAACCACACACGCTCCACTAACCGACTTAAACAAAGTCCAAAGTATAATTTCATGGATTAGCACCTTATTCACATTTTCCTAAGTAACTAAGATTTGGTATTTATAAAAGGTTTAGTTACTTAGTATTTATCATTAATACTTTTAATGAAAGGAGACTTTATAGTGTTTGTCCTACCCATTCGGCTAACGACCCTCCACCAGTCAAGGAAGCGGTGGGTGAGAGTGGACACCCATTAAACTACAACTTTATAGGCAGTAACCTTATACCCCCCTTATAGACCGGCTTCGTGAATGAGGCCTACTAACGATAAGACTGACTTGCTCTTCTATATATATATATATATATATATATATATATATATATATATATATATATATATATATATATATATATATTATTAACTTATAATATTATAAAGTATAAGGGCTGAATTTTAACTTTTAAAATTTTAAGGGCTAAACTTGGAGTTAAAGTATTCATAAGAGAAAACTTTTCAAATTCCAAAACTTGAGGGCAAGTTTTGAAAATATTCAAAACTAATTAATTCCATAACTTATGTGTTTAAAGTAGTTTTAATTAAAAAACTCTTCAAGTTCCATAACATGAGGACAACTTATGGAAGACTTTAAACTAATAAAAGAATGTAACTTTTCTTAATTTTGTAACTTAATGAAGTGACTCTTGAACCTCCATAACTTGAGAACAAAACTCTTCATTTTTGTAACCATTGCCAACTTTTATGAGTTTTATGAAACTTAAATGTGACTTTTCATATAACTTGAGGACAAGTTAGAAAAACACATTTTAGAATCAACTATTATATTAATTTGGATTGAAAACAAAAATTTCACATAACTTTTTCTATTAATCTAAGCAACTCATAAGAACAAGATAATTCAATCAAACTTTTTCCATGTAATTAGCATAACACTTAAACCAATAGAAAACATGAATCTATTGATAATTATATTTGAAATTGGATTAGCATGAACATTACCATATCAAAAGGAAGTTTATTAGGTCAAAAACAGCTTAAGGTAATGTTCTTAGTCCAATTCCAGCCAAAACAGTCGAATATATGCTGTCTGGGGGTCCAACTCGTCGAGTGCATGAACCAACTCGGCGAGTTGGATCGCTTTGAGATTTTTTAAGGCATGGACTCATCGAGTCCCCTGATGGACTCGTCGAGTTCGTTGTTCAGACAGCAAAAAACACTCCTATGGTGTACATGAACCCCTATAAACTTTTGATCTATGTTTTCTCTATTATACATGCAAATAAGAACTTTCCAAGGCTTTAATCCTAACTAGCATACTATGAGGCAGCTATACTACAAACACTAGTTAGATGACATACCTTTTAGTGTAGCTTGATGTCTTCAAGCTTTAAGAGCTTATCCCTAATAGTGTGGAAGCCTCAAATGGAATCACAAATCATCAAAACACCTTGGAAGACTTTGAGAATAAAGATACTTTGGTTCTCTCTAGTGAAATCGGCTAGCCCTCTTAGTGTACCCACACTAGTGCCAATTTCACCAACCAAGGACATCTTTATATAATGTGTAGACTAGGGTTAAACCCATGACCTTTCATTTCATATGATCCATGGGTTAAACACTCCATGGACTATCCATGAAAGCTTAGCCCAACCTTGATTAACTTGGCCCATTCCATATATATATATATATATATATATATATATATATATATATATATATATATATATATATAAGAGTCCATATTTAATTAGTTCATTTTGACCACTTAATGGACCATGTCGGGTCGGGTCAAGTACATACGAAATATAGTTATGTACTTAGAAATTAATCCAACAATTGTATACTATAATAGACATATAGTTTGGTTGAGGGAAGTACAACATAAACCCAGAAATCATGAAAGGACCAAAATGATTTATGTTGTTTCTACAGTGAAGAAACTAGACACTAAAAGAGGGACTGACCTTTTTATCTCACCAAATTGATGAAGTCTTGCACGACCAAGACTTAAGATATCTATATGATAGAACGACTTATTTTTTCCATCATTCACCAGAGTATTTTATATTGCACGTGACACTAATAATTGATATTTTATGCTAATGTTTTGGATGAAATAATCAACTGATTATATCCAAATGGTATTTCATGTTGAAGATATAACAAGTGTTGTTATACTTATTTGAACAATAGATGTTTTGTATCTATTCTTATAGGAACATGTAATAGTTTAAATTTATGAATAACTCTATATCTACTTATCGTTTAATGAATGTTTACATTCATGTTTTGAAACGATGTAGTATGTGTTAAGAATCTGTTTTTCAAAATGCTATTTATGAGGTAAATCTATAAGTTTTTTTTAAATTAATATTTCTAAAGATAACACCGATAAAATCAAAAGATATTTAATTGAAACTTATATATGTGATAGTCATCATGACTATATAAATATGAAACACATTTACAAACTTCAAAAGGATGCAATTTTTTATGGAAAATGAGCTTGATTCATTTGATGTATGTGAATCCTATTAATATGTAAAGATTATTCGCATGTTTCATTATCTATTAGTAGTTAAAGTATAAAAGGTTTGAACAAGGATTATACATAACTGATGTACCTAAACTTTGCAGTCCATGCATAGATTTGGTGATAGATGCTTAATCAATTTCACTAATGACTTTTATTCATCATTTTTGAAACTGTGATTTGTTCAATTTGTTTCATAGTGAAGATTAAAATACGAATTAATGAGACCATTATTAACCTTTCGTTGTGATAATGAAAATGAGTTTCGTAAACCAAGTCTTCTTGAAACATCTTAGGAGTTGTGGAATTGTTTAATGACTCATTCCGATAAAAATATACTCACTCGTTATTTGTATAGATTCTTGTGGCATAGTATCACCTAGTCACTAAGATTTGTCATCTAATGTTCTATGTATCCTTCGTATTCTCTAGTAGACTAGTGTCACATGGCCACTAGTTTAATGTCGATAGTAATCGTTTTTTAACAGGAGAAAACATAGACCATGTAATCTATTATATGATGTTTTTTTAAACAAAAAGGAAATATTTACTTTATAAATATTTGGAGTCATGCTTACTACAACAAATATATATTGAATATATGTGTTTCCAAACAAACAAGCATAATATGTACTTTTATTAAAATAAGGATATATTGGTTTATCTTTATTTAAAAGGTATAGAGTTATGAAGCTTGTGTTAGAGAATAAGCTTAACCATTCCAGAAAACATATACTAAGAAATATATTGTCACAACTAGCAATTTAGCTAGGAAATTCTGTGCTCTTGTAAAAATCAACTATCATGAAACTTGTAACTCTAAGTTGATATTATACACTATATTCATCCTAGAACAACAAATTCAGTTCAGGATCACCAAGTAAAGATGAAAACTCTATGCAAAACACCTCAAATAGTCAACTAAGGGTTGAAAACCCTAAGAATCACGGTTCAAGTTCAGTATGGCCTAGGATTTTCTTATTGGGCCTAATAGACCAATAAACACTCAATTTGACTATCTTGAGCTTAGAACCCTTAAATGGGCTCTAAATGGACCCACATTCATAAAACATAACATTTTGGGCCATGTCGGCCTAAAATGGATTAGTTTACCACTAATGGGCCTTGTTGGGCCATAAATGATTCCCTTTACCCTAATGGGCCTTAAACCACCTAATGGACTTTTATTGGGCCGTGGACCATCCTAAAGGCCCAATGGGTCAAAACATATTAGTGGGCCTATGAAATTCGATCAAAGCCAAGGATTTGAGCCCAAAACCATTTTTTTTCATTCACTCCATTCAGCACATTCTCGGCCCAAGATACAAAAAAAAGAGAAAAGAAATAGAAGAAGGATGGATTAGGCTATTGATAACACATAATCGTTTAACATATATCCATAAAATCAAATACATCCATAAAGATTATTACCCTCAATGCAAAAAATTTCTCCTCCCCCTCTCTTCATAACACTCTCGGCCGAGAGCATACCAAAACACACACATACTTTCAAACTCTGTCAAACATAATCTCAAGAACATCTTCCCCATTCCTCTCTAAATTTTCGAAATTTTGAGGTTTTCCAAGAAGGTTTTTCATCCAAAATCACTTCAAGTTACACTCTTGTGGTAAGATCTTGGAAACTTAAGTTGGTTTACTTTATATTTAGCTAAATCACTCATTATCAACACCTATTCTCGTGATTTTGCTTCCTATAACTTCCTAACTTCGAAAACCACTCAATAAAGCTTGCTAAAGGCCGAGATCTCTCCATTTCTTCCTCAAAACCGAAACATCAAAGCAAAGGTGAGTTCATACCCCCTTGTTTTCGGTTTTTACATGCTTTTGTTGGGGAGGGGGGGAGGAGAATACAAGTGTTTATGTGTAGATCTATGTATTTATGGATGTTATGTGTGATTTTCTTGGTTTATGTTGTGATTATGTGATAAAACTTGATGGATCTTGAAAAATTCAACAAGAATAGGTGATATTCATAAACTAAAACACTCTAGTCATGATACTAAAAAGTTAATAGTGTTATACATGCCTAAGATATGAAACACAAAACAAAATCTTGTATAAGGATCATTTTTGACAAATAAACAAAAGATTGGGACAAATGTAAAAGGGTCACATTTGTATAAAAATGAGTCTTTATAACAATCATACTTTCAAAGGGCCAAAACTGTAAAAAAATTCATTATGGGCCTCAATTTGCGCCTTACGGCTTTTTGGGCCAAAATTGCAAAAATGACAAATTTTTAGGGATTAAAATGTTATTTAGTCAACACTTGAGCCAAAAATGAAAACAAACGAAATTAAGGGCTGGAAATGACACTTATTTCAAAATTGGGCCGAAAATGTTAATTTTATAAAAATTGGGCGGAAAATGTCATTTTATTCAAATAAGGGCTAAAAATGTAATTTTCTGCAAAGATGGGCAGAAACTGTCAGTATATGTATTTTTGGGCCAAATCCGTCAATTATTAAACACTTGGGCTGAAAATATAAATTTTTATAAATAAATAGGCTAAAATGTTATTTTTAATTAAAATAGACCAAAAGTGTCATTTTATATGAAATAAGTCTTTAAATGTTTAATTTAGTTCTTAAGGGACCTAAAGTGTAAGTTCTATTGAAAATGAGTTCAAATTATAGAATTGTGACGTAATGAACTAAAAGTATCATTATAACAAAGCATTGGAATTTTTGTAACATTATGGGTAAATGTTTCGACTAAAAGAACTATACTATAACAAACAAACAAAATACAACAGTATGATTATTGGGCCTAGTACTCACTATACATGCTTATTGGGCCTTCATGATCCATTTGCATGTATATTGGGCCCAAAATATTCATTACATGTCTATTAGGCCTTATCGATCCAATCACATGCTTAATTGGACTAAATTAGCCTTCACATGTTATTGGGCCTTAGTGGCCCATTTACATGCTAATTTGGCCTGGAATATTCATCATATGCTTTATGTGCTTTAACATGTCCATTTGCATACCTAACTAGCCTGGAAATAACTTACATGTCTAATGGGTCACAATTGTCCTTTTTCATGTTTGTTGGGCTTTATCTTTCACATTCATGTATCATCTGGTGTTTGTAAATTTAAATACATATAACGTTATACATATTCATGTGGTAATAATTGGGATCTAGTGAGACTTTTCGGTTCACACCATTGAGTGTATGGCCGTGGTCTGTAGTTATAATCAGAGTTTCTTAGAGGGAGAGCGAGAGTTTGTGTATAGATCTATACGAGGGTGACTCCTCCACACCTGAGTTGTTTGCTACAGTTAGACTAGGCCAATCTAGGGTGACAAAACCTTGATCAAAACCGGTGTTTAGAAAAATGCCAAGACAGGCGAATTAGTCACTATCATGCATGGTTATAACGACTCACATAGACATCCATTACCATCATAACATTACGGGATCAAAATTCTTCATTCATATTGATACAAAACAACTCATACGATAATGCAAGGACTATAACACTTTTATAAATCAGAAAATATCTGATTTTCTGGGGAAATACTATTATTCATTACCTTCTACTTGCAACAGATATAATACAAGGAAATTTCCAATCACTTATTTATGCATGATTTTACATTGGAAATCACACATACATTTTTACTCGATCATCACATCTTTTTCAAAGAAATTATAGAAAATATCGGATTTTCTGGATTATACGAACAATACAAAAATTTTCAATCAAACATGCTTATGAACTCACCAACATTATATATGTTGACCATTTTCAAAATAACTTGTATTCTCAGGTAATCGTTAAGCTGAAGAATCATCAAGAGTATTTTGGAATTTCTTTTATTCAATGTCAATCATCATACAATTTATGTTTTGGAATATGTAATGTAAAACAATGTATTTGATGTGAACAATGTCAGTTGTAATATGTTAATGCACGGTGATGTTTATGTTATCCTTCATGTATAATCATTGTGATGATATTTCAATTTAAGTCACACGAACCCTCGGACGTTTCCGCCACATATATTTTTCTAAATGGGGGCAATATTGAACCTTCAGAGCTAAAGAACGATAAACTAATTGCATCATAGTTTGGAACTCTCGGGTTTTTTCAACTATTCTCAAATATGTTTAATAGTTGATCTGACACTAACATAACATATAGAGATGCATTCGTGTATGATTATTAAGTATGGAATTGATTAATCTTCTTCGATATATTATGAATATAAAGAGTAAGTGATTTTTCAAAGGAGTAAACATACATGAATAAAAATCTTTTTAGATTTAAGACAACATCTCAAAGTAAGATTCTACTTTCTTATAAGATAATTACATAGTGTAATTTAGTTATGAATCAAGATGGTATTGTGTTTCTATAAAGCTAGTGGGAGTGAAATAACATTCCTAGTCTTGTACGTGATAGACATACTAATTCAGGGAATAAATATCTATATAGATAGATCATGGAAACTTAAAAGATTACGTATAATTTCATTAATTGTCAAGAATCTTATAGAGCTTAAGGTTATAAAATCTGAGAGAGTTATCTTTTCAAATACCGTATTGCATGATTTTGAGCATTCATAAAAAGCCTAGTATAATATTTTTGAAATCGATAATATGATTGTGTTCCATATGTTGTTGCAAATTGGATTAGTCATATATGTCTTGATTATGCGTGAAGGCTAGAAAAATCGTATGCCTAGAGCATGGCGACTTAAATACTAGTAGATTAAGATGATTCTCAGTCACAACCGTGCGTGTCCTTAGTATGAATGAAGAGAAAGTTACATGGATTGTAGTTCCATGTAGATTTTAATTACAGTTGCACATCAAATTTAGAGTACATTGTTGTTCGTGGAACCATATATGAAGATACTTACATATCTAGTTCATTATGACTATGAGTAATCCCACTACACATGTATTGGTATCTAAGTCATATTTAAGCATCTAATACATTCCCAATAGTCTTATCTATTAATGAGTTATATCTATAAAACTTAAAATGGATGTATTTGCAAATTTTATATAAATCAAGTTTGTTAAATCTACTTAACAAAGTTCCTTCATTAGCTAAAGCATGAAAGTCAAGTTGGGGCTATAGGACCATTGTTTTCCTAACCGGATGTATTTGATTGAAATTTAGTATTTGGATATAGGATCAGTACAAGAAACATATATTAAAATGAGTTGATATATTGAATGTATTAATGCATTAAATAATTAGTGTGTCTATATCAGCATGTCTAATACCTGAATAACTTTGGTTATTCTAAATGTAAATAGTCATTCATAGTTGTGGGAGCAGTTATAAGGTAAGACTAATATGAATGTATTGGTTGATTTTCATGGAGATGATAATATCAAGAGTTGTTACTTACTTCATAGGTACTTGATTAGAAGAATAAGTATTGGATGTTACCTGCATCAAAATCAATTTATGGATCGTAGTCAAAAGTGATGTTTGACAAAAGATAGTATCTTTGTATCACTCAACATGAGATAAATATTTAAAACTTGAGGGTAGAAATTGTGGTGCCTAGACATGGTTTAAATATGTTCCATAAAAGGCATCGGTAAGGGCCTTTGTTGGGTAGGACATGAACAACATGATGGGCGTATCTATTCAGGATGCGATTTGTTCCACTTATGTGTTGAGAGTTAGATATCTAAGGCCTTAGTAAAACTTAAAGACTAAAATAGATTGATTGCGATCCATATCTGATGTTAAACTTGATGTGTGAGACAAAAGAATAATTGATACCACACCTTTAGTAACAATTGTAGCTTTGAGCTCCTGGAATTGTTTGTTGATGACATGACACCCATCGTATGATGTTAGGGTCAGTCGCCTATTGCTAGATGTCGGCTACTGCGTATGTCAGTTTGTAATCAATCTTGTGTATGTGGGAGATTATTGGATCTATATGCTCTAGAATCATTATTGAGTGATATTGCTAAAAACGTATGATCTTATATGGTCACACGTGTATCAAATTGGCACATTTTGTATATTTATTATTAATATGATTATTAATAAATAATATCAAATCTTCTATTTAATTACGGAATATTATTGTTTTTTTATGAAAATAATAATTAAAGAGAAGACAAACTAGTTATTATATCATATGATATGATTTAATAAGTCAGGTACAAAGTTTTGGAGACTTTGGCTAAACTTACATTAACTAGCTGGTTAGTTTTTATGGTTAAAGAAGCTAGACAAACAATTTTTTTTTGTTTTCCTACACCATCGCCGAAAATTAGACAAGCATGGTAGTTTTCTTGTCAACCTCCCTCCTTTGGATCCCATTCCCTTAAAGTAAAGTGAATACTTTACATTATTATATGGCGCTAGTTTTTCTTTTCATGGACTATATAAAAGAGTGCATGGAGCTTGTTTTTGGCTAGTGAAAACTCTCTTCTTCTCCTTCTTTTCATCAGCAAAATCATAGGTATGTATTCCTCTCTTCCTATTGATTTCTTTTGAAGATTGTTGCAAGCTTTGGTTCGTACCTTTTGTCTTCCTTTAATGCTTATTTTTTTAAGTAATTGAACGCTTGAAGAACAAAACTTATAAGATGGGAACTTGCATTCCAAATGACTTATTCTTAGTGGTGGATACTTGCAGATAATATCATCTTCTTGATCTTTTTTATCTTCATCAAACCCCCAATACCAAGTAGGTTCAAAGGATCTAAAGGTCGTCATTCTAAAACACTCTATGGTTGGTATTAATATCAATCTAACATCAATAAATTGATCCTTAGTGGTTTTGTTTTGTAAAATACTTGAAAATACTATTGTTATTTTTAAAGCTTCCATTGCAGTTTTATGAAAAACACTCTTTAATTTTTGTTATCAAAACCCGTCAAGAAATTCATCCAAAACATTATTGGTTTGTAAGCTTCAAAATCTCTTTAGGGTCTTCATCAAGCCTCAAGGTAATAATAATTACAAATTCATTCTTTTTGTAGGTGATAAGCAATCCAAAGCTGATTATTTTTTGTACTGCAAAGGAAAAAAATCTACACATATGGCACTTCTTGTATATGTTGACAATATCATCATTGGAGGCATTCTTTGGATAACATTAGTGCTTCAATACAATTGTTAAGTAAGAATATTAGCTTTCTGACTTGGGAGAATTATGACATTTTTTGGGTTTTAAAATAGCCAAATCTTCAAGAGGAATTTTTCATTCCCAATGATAGTATACTTGCATGTTTTAGAAGAAATGGTATTACTTGGAGCAAAACCAACACAACCTTCAATGGTCAAGAGTATAAGTCATCCAATTCTGAAGGAGAATTATTGGAAGATCAATTGCAATTTAGAAGGTTGATTGGTCATTTACTACATGTTTACAATAACAAGACTAGATATCACTTATGTTGTCCATCATCTTATCCAATACGTTATGATACCTCATGTTCATATGCAACCTGCTACATATTTGTTGTGTTACTTAAAGTCTCATCATGGTAAATATTTTATCTATCAACCCATACTTCTCTACATATTTAGTCCTTTAGTGGTTTAGATTGTGCAAGTTGTAAAAACACGAGCATGTCTACAACTAGTTTTTATATATTCTTCGGAGACTCTCTTATATCTATGAAGTCCTAGAAGCAATCTGTTGTGACCACATCCTCAACGGAAGTTGAATATAGAGCTACCTTTGTTGTTACGTGTTAAATTATGTGGCAACAACAATTACTCAAGGAATTTGGAGTTGTTGATCATGGTCTAAAAATATTTTTTTTTACGTAATAATAATTCGACCATTCAGCTTACTTTCAACTCCACCTTTCACAAGAGAACTAACACACGTAGAACCTGGTCGTCATTTTATTCTAGATAAAATTTCCGATCGTACTATTAAACTATTACAAATTCATAAACAATTTTCAACTTGCTAATTTGTTTACTAAACCTCTACCATGATGAAAGTTTTTTACCACTTATGTCCAAGATGTCACTTGAAAACATATGAAACATCATCTTGAGGGGGCATATTAGTAACCTAACCATAGTTTAGTTACTAAACTATAGTTAACTTACCAAGATAGTTAAAAAGTTAAGTTGTTAGGTGTATGTTAGTGTTTTTGGTTGACGTTTAGCGTGTACATTGTCTCTTACATTTAGGTTTGGCCCAAGGGCAGCTAGGTCATTGCCTAAGGAAAAACCGGGCTAGGTGGCATCAACTGTTCATCAACTCTTATGGGTATGATACTATATTTATGTCAAAATCAGTAGTCCATTAATTATTTTTAACCAAAGAGGTTAAGAATGGAGAAAAAGACAGATGACTAAATGGAACACATGCCTAATTCCCTAAATTAAAGGAGGGCAGCTGGCAATCAATTTGAAATCAAGGAATCGCACCCCTAAAGTGAACCGAGGACTCGAGGACTAACCGAGTATAGATGCCAAGAGCAGTATAAATATATAATTTGTTAATCACCATCAATGATTCAGTATTTTACATTTTCACTTCTCGTAGACTTGTAATTTCCAAATTAGACTTCCAACTTTGTGGTCGAAAGAAGTTTTTTGAGTTCAGTTCTATGAGTAATATAATCAATTAGGCTTTTGCGTTCAATTCTTTCTCATCTGGGGCAAATGACGAGATATTAAACACATTAAGGATAAAACATGATAAAAATTGTCTTTACATTAAAACCATAATGATTTATTTAGTCTGCCACTCCATTGTGCAATTATAAAACTAATAAAATTAGATATGTATTAACCAAATCTGCACTCCAATATAATAATAATTACAATTATTACAAATAAAAACAAGAAAAATTAAAATTATTTGTAATTATAATATCTGAAAATAATGTAACTTGATATTGATCATCAAGATAATCTCTTATTAATTGCTAAGGACTCAGTTCAAACTAAGATTACAGTAATATGAAAACTAAAGGAAATCACATGTGAGTAATGAAAAAAAATATTAAGCATTAAGTACTCAAATACAAATATCTATTCCATTAAATGAAAATCTGTTTTTACCACATGTCACACTCTTATTGATTTGGTACATATCATTTTGTGACTATTTTAATTAAAAATTTTCCTACATGTCATTTTGTGGTTTTTTTTCTTCTATTTTCTTAACTCCAATAGTATTTATAAGTCAAATGGACTTCCCTTTCTTGATGTAATAAATTGATTTCTATTTTAGGAATGCAATAATTGACTCACTTTCCTTCAAAATTGAAAATTTTTCATATTCAATTTCCAATTTAATATAATTATCAATTTCCAATTTAATACAATTAGTATATTAACTTAAAATATATTATCAAATATAAAATATTATATTATTATTGGTAGATTTTAAAAATCATTATTACAATATACTTATTTGTTATTTTAAATATTATGTTAAATACAAAACACAAATCATATTATTAAATTAATTTCTAAAAATATATTCAGATATTATTTTTCTAAATAGTTAAAAAGATTTAAATATTGTAAATGTAGAACGACAAGTCAAATAAAATAAAATTATCAAAAAACTATTTTATTATACTTCAATTTTTTCCAATGAAGTCTTTTTTTATTTAATTAATAGAAAAATTACATTGCATTGACTTACAAACATGAATTTATATATCAACTAAACATCATTATCAAAATTAAAAACAAAAATCAATAACATGGATATATATATCAATTAAACATCATTATCAAAATTAAAAACAAAAATGAATAGATAAAAGCGATTTCCAAATAAATAATTATTTAATAGATTAATTTTATCTCCCTTAGAAACAATACCTGACTAGGGTACTGTTCCTTGGGTTTTGGGTGATGTACTTCCATCACCGTGGTTAGTTACCGTTTGTTCTCGAACCTTTCTCTGATTTCAGTTCACCGCTCCACAAAACGCGAATTGAAATTCTTCCACCGTCCATCCATACTCATAGTCTCCTCCCCCTTTAGCCACCCACCTCTGACACCGTTTTCAGCCCTAAATCTAGCGAAGCAATACCACGGATTTCCTGTGTGGAGGTGAACGGTGACCACAAACGTACCATCGTCGGACCCCTTCGCTTCTCAGGTGCTTCGAATTCTCCTTTGTTGCTTCTTCAGACTTGCCTTACACGGTACTGTTCATGGGTTTAACTTAATCCTTTACCAGTGTTAGCAACCACCTTTATCACCTATTAATTTCATAGATATCACTGACCATCTCTCTCGATTTTTCCCACCACTCCAATCTCTGGTTCTTATTTTGTTTCCACCTCCTTTCCTCTTTCAATAACTGTTCTTCTTCATCACCTTCTATTTTTCTTGTTCTGCCAGGTTTTCCGGAATAACTTTCTTCATCCATAAATCCGGCCTCAAACCACCACTATTCTCGCCTCCATCGTCGCCAGTGAGAAGGATCTACTTGGACCCGAAAAAAGAGAGCAACGAAGGGGAATATATGGTGGTGTTCTTGTGTCTGATTGATTTCAGCCCCTTCGCAACCACACATAGTTCCCATCAAAAATTATGTCTCCTTCACCGTCTCTTATATCAAATACCTGTTACACCTACTTCATTAATTCATTGGTTTTCTTCCCCATCGCCTACGGTTCTACTATATCGATGCTTTCTCATGATGTTCCAGTTACTAATACTGGTGGTAGAAGAAGACGGTGGACCAACGGTACCATACCCAAGCGCCCATACTGGTAAACTTCAACTCTCTCTCTCTCTCTCTCTAGATTTCTTCCTTTTTTTCTGTAACAACCGATTAATTTGAGGTTAGTTAGGGTTTTCCCTTGCTCCTCAGTCCTCGAATCTTCTCAGCGATTTTTGGTGTATGCCCCACCGACTTTGTTGAACTCTCAAGCAAATTAATTGTCTGAGTGTTGAGTGGCTGGAAAAGACATTCATCAAATCGACTATGAAATCATGTGATTGTGTTGTGTGTCCTTCATTTATGGTGTTGCACTGATATTTGCATATTTAGTCTTATATTAAGTATAGATTTTTATCATTTATTAGCCAATTTATTGCATATCATGGACAAAAGTTACTTAAAAGTGTTTGAATTATGTTTTCAGTCCAAAAGTGATGCTCGGAAGCAAAAGGAAGTAGGAGAAGCGGTTGGGAGCTCGGGAGTTGAACAAAGAAGAAAAATGCTAAAAACACAAGGTACTCGGTGAGTAGGGTCGACTACTTGGCGAGTCGCACCGAAGAATCGAGAAGATAAGGGCTCTCTGACTTACCGTGCACGGGAATTAATTGATAGACTTGACGACTCAGTCATGGACTCAGCGAGTCGGTGCAAATCTATAAAAACGACTTTTCAGATCGACACAAATAATTCTGGAACCCTTGGGGAGAAGTAAGCTGCGAATTAGAGTCAGGAGAGATCTGGAGAACGAAGATACAACCCTAAACCCAATTCTGAAGGAGATTTGAGGCAAATTCACATCATTCTTACTTCAGTCTATTGTTTTTCATTATGTTAAGACTTTTAGATTTCGTTTTTGTGCTGTCAATTACCTCAATCATGAGCTAAAACCTTTTAACTTCTGTTTGGGGAGACAATATTGAGACTATGGTTTGATCTACGGTAGGATTGATTTAATATTGGTGATTTTGTTAATTGTAGCTTGTTAAAAAACCTTATGTGTGAATGATAACTATTTTTCTGTTAATAGGAAGATAATTAAGTTGCATGAACATCTCTTAATTGTTACCTCATATAATTTATGTGACCACTTTATTATATGAATAGGATTAGCGATTGTGAAACTAGAATTAATAGAAAAATAGGTAAATTCATGTGTAAGCTTGTGTGATGACCATCAACAAGAGGTTAAATAAAGGACCAAATTACTTAGCCATTAAAAGTCTAAATTAACTCGAATAAATAACCTAGTGAATTGAATTAAATTAGACAACTGGCCAATGTTTGACTTAGTTCGTTCTCTAAGGATTAGTGCAGCGAACATGAATCTAATCACTTGGATCGATAGCCAATAGAAGAATTAATCCATTGCACCATTACCGTAATATCAACCATAGGATCAATTGGGTTAAACTAAACATAAGTTCCCTTCGTAATTGAATTTAGTAGAATCTTTGCTTATCTAGTTTTTAGCTAATTAGTTTAAGTATTAGTTAGTAAGTTTCTAGTCTTGTAAAACTAGAGAAACCCTCTTTTTATTACTTAATTTTAGATAAAATTAGTTTTTAGTTTTAATTCTCCGTTTCCTGTGTTCGATACCCTACTTATTCAGCTTTACCACAATTGAAAGGTCCACTGCCTTTGTGTGTTTATTTTATAATTAAAAGTAGGATTAAAACTAGTTGAGTTTACCCACATCATGCACATAAGCAATTGGTGCTTGACTATATGTATTATAATTTGTTTTTGCATAATGGTACTTGATTCTTCAGTTGAGTATCGTGTATGTTGTGGTTGAATTTTTGTTGAAATTTGTGTGATTATGAGTAGTAAATATGAAATGAATAGGGGATGTTTTGCTGATATGGCTGAACTCAACACAAATTTTCATCTGCTTAGAAGCTTCAATTTTTGAGGTAATTTTTGATGTTTAATGCAATTACAGTGAATAGGCCTTTTCCCGTCCTATTTCTTTATTGAGTTTATGCATCTTTTGGATGTCTAGATTCAGTTAGAGTTCTTTAATTTCTTTTGTAATTTGTCAATGTTTATTCATTAGGAAAACCTAACTTTATGTGTTTTCTTTTTAAGTTAAGATCCAAGAAGCACCTTAGTTGCTTGAATACGTTTCAACTTCAAAATTCATTCTACTTCGAGTTGATATGCAATGGATGATATCAAGCGAGGGGATTTTCCATTGTTATTTAACTCAACATACAATCTTTTAATTTATCTATTGTTTATAAAATAGTATATTTAAATAAGATCAGGAAACATAGTACAAAAGTAATGTCCTTTTTGAAAAAAAAACAATAGTCAAGTTATTACTAATTATATTATATAGACAAAACTTCAAAAATGGTCCCTGTGGTTTTCGAAAATATCAAGTTTAATCCCTAAGTTCAAAAAACCTTACAGAGGGTCCCAGTGGTTTCAAAACATTTAACATTTGGTCCTTCCAGCTCACCCCATTAGCATTTCACCGTTAAGTAAGGGACATTTTTGTCATTTCACTACCCATAGACCATTTATGAGGTTTTCTATTACTTTAAATATATATATATATATATATATATATATATATATATATATATATATATATATATATATATATATGCAAGGGGTGCCACCCATCTCTCTCTCTCTCTCATATATATATATATATATATATATATATGCAAAGGGTGCCACCCATCTCTCTCTCTCTCTCTCTCATTGTGTGTTCATACCAAGAAAACTCAAAAGCTTTAACTGTTTGGTCACCCCTAACCTCCCCATTTCTGTCTCTTCATTCGTTTCTTCCCCTTTTCTCTTCTTCTCCATTCTTCTTCTTCCTCCATAAAAGAATCCCCCCGCTTCCCTTTTATCTGATCACGATTTTTAAAACCATGTCTCCAAAAGTTAAAGAACTTTTTTCAATTAGGAGACTGAGAGTTATTTGTAACCTTCTTTTGACTGTATAACCATTATCACTTCGATCTAGCTCCATTCCTAAGACACATCTGGATTCAGTTTGAACAAAGACTCGTCTTCTTCCTATGAAATGTTTAATCCCTTACATTTTAGTGTTTCCATGGTATTCTCTTCCTAAGGGAATGTTGAAAACAGCGACTTCCATTTGGTGTTGTCGGAGCTCACACGAGTTTCTGACGTGAGTCGTCGCCGGTACACCCCACTACTCGTCCGACTCTCCTTTATTTCTTCAATCGCTGGTCAAAAATTTGGAACAAGGGAAAAGGGTGTTGCATTCTCCTCTCTCTGTCACGCTGGTTAAAAATTGATGAGGCTCTTACAATGGAGAAAGAAGGGTGGTGTTATGGTTGTTTTCTGGTGATTTGAACTTTGAAGTCGTCGTGAAAATCAGAACAGGTACGAATTCATGGAAGATTTGTCTTGGAGCATTTTTACAAGCAGTTGGTGTGTGCATTAAGGACTATACAATTAGACTTTGTTTTCACTTCTAGTTTAAATAAAAATTGATGTTGAATCCAATATGACAACTGAGAATTGGGTTTAAGATGGAATGATGGATCGAATATCAAACAAAAATAAGGAAAAAAGAAAGAAAAAAATGAGTAGTACTTTCTGTTGTGTAAGTTGTACTCTCCATTATCTTAGAACGCCTGTGACTACAACACTGGGAGATTAAGAACGCAAGAGGCCATTAGAAAGCTCAAATAATCGAATGTGAATTTCTCCATGTAACAATTGTTGTGAAAGTTGGAAGATTCCTGAAAAAGAGAGGGTACTTCGAGTCTAATGTTTTCAGCACAATAGATTTATCGTGTGATTGTAGAGGTGCGATTATAAACGTAGGTGTGGGAGACAAGGGAAACATTAACCATCCAAGCTATGTGTTGTTGCATTTTCTTAGATTGTTGTGGATTTTTTGTTGGGGTTTTAATTAGAGGTCCAGACTAAGAGAGAGAGAGAGAGAGAGAGAGAGAGAGAGAGAGAGAGAATCCAACTTTTGAGGAGTAAACATGAGTGTACTGTCCAAAAACATGCTTGGGCTGTAAACTCATCTTCATGGGGAGTAAACTCAATTCCATGTGTTTAAATGTCACTTAAACACACCAATAGCCTTGGATTAAATTCTAGAACCAACCACAATCGATTTAAGGGCCATAAACATGATGAAAACCCTACCTTTATGAGCTTACAGCCGTAAACCCCCCAAGAATGGGTTCCTAGGCCGTAAACTCATAAACACAAGTCAAATGATGCCGTAAATTCATTCTAAGGCTTGTAAAATTGGTTTGAATCACATGTGATTAATCTAGCGCCACAAATTCATGTAAGGAATGGTCACATCGGAGCTTACGACCGTAAACTCCTAGTTTACAGCCGTAATCTCCATTTGGTAATGTTCGTGATGATTAGATCCATTCCTAACCCTTAGATTAAATCATAGCAATATTTCCCAATTGTTATTTTACCATTTGACACCATAAAACCCCTCATTCATGAGTTCACGGCCGTGAACTCATGTGGAGTTGGTCTTAGGGTCGTAAACACCCTAAGGAGTTTACTCTTGAAGAGAAAACACATTATCCAAGCCCTATACGTCCGTAGATGCCACACGGGTCACTCCAAACACTTGGTTTGAAGTGTTTTCTTATATTGGAGTGTATAATCATATATAATTAGTGATTTAGAGTCTAATTAGATTCCTTTATATACCATTTCATATTACTTAGGAACCTCGCGCATTATCAAGCCCCGAACCAATGCTTAGCATTCAAACTGTCACGTTTTCTCGCCTGGTGAGTTCATACCCCTACCCTTTTTCAATGTTTTTCACTGTTTTTAGGGGGAGAATACAAGCAAAGTACAAGGAATACTTGTGCTCAAAACTTGTTTTACATGTGTTACGTTTCATACTTCATATGCTTTTAACACTGATAGTCATAACAAACAACCGTTTGAACTTGCAGAACACATTACCGTATTATTTGTGAAAAACGTTTTAAAATGTTGTGTTTTATATTTTTACAAATGGTTTTCCACATTATATCAGTTAAAAGCATAAAAATTGAACTTTGAACATGAAAATTTGTACACTGTTTTGTCCTCGGTAACACTCCACAGAGATACGCGAGTGGAGGGTCATTGTTTGTAACAATATCTTTCTGTATTATTACTAGTAAACTTGTTATTCCTATAAATTGGAGACATGTCGTCGGAGAACACTCCATAGAGATACGCGAGTGGAGGACTGCACCCGTAACCAAAATCTCTTAGGTAGGGAGTGTGACTTGAGTGTATAGATCTATACGGGGCTGACTACCCCACACCTGGCTGCTAGCTACAGCCGAACCAAAATGTTTAAGGGTGACTAAAGTCATAAGGTGATGTGGACTACTTATTGCCATATCTAGTCTATCGTATGGTTATGGAACTCGCAATTTGGATAACAGAGATTTACTTGATAGTAATAATGAATAAAGTAACTAGTTTACTTGTGCATATTAGTTTATTGTATGTGTTAAAACTAATACATTTCACAAGGGCAACTAGCTTTTGGGTATACATCTTTCACATTACAGATTGGTAACCAACTTTCAGGAAAATATGGGATTTTCCTGGGGTACCATTTGTACATAACCAGATTCGTGTAACAAACAGGATAACTAAACCTTACAATTCACAAGAGTAACCATGTTTTCAGTGTACATCTTTTACATTACATTTCGGATTAGTAACCAACTTTTAAAAAAATATGGGATTTTCATGGTGTGTAACTTTTCAAAAACAGAAAGGAAACAAATATATTTTCAGAAAAAAAAAACTGCTTATGAACTCACCAACTTTATGCTGATTTTCAAACTGCTTGTATTCTCAGGTCAACATTAGACAGGTACCCGATGATTCTTTTGGCGAAGACGGAGTGCGTAGAAGTGACGTCTTACTTTTGTCTATATATATATATATATATATATATATATATATATATATATATATATATATATATATATATATATATATATATATATATACATATGTAATACACTTGTAATACTTTTTACTTTAAAACAAATTTAAATTCTAATATGTAATGTAATGGTTGTTTACTTTCCTTACTATGTACATTGGATTTGATACTCAACGTGGAGTCCGCCCCGTAAACATTTCCGCCTTGGGTTTCGGGGTGTGACAGATTGGTATCAGAGCCCTTGTTTATAGTGAATAAAGTATACCAAACCTTACATGGTATAAAACTATAAACACTAAGGGGCCTAAGTGCTCTGAACTAAAAGTATACTTCAAAGTATAAATATTTTCAAAAGTATACAAGTATACCTAACCGTCGCGATCCGTAACTACAAGTAGAACAAAACATAAGTAAATGGGTGTTGTATGCTACAGTTAAACCTGGGCAGTTATGTAGTGATGTCTAGGATCAATATAGCCTGGCCAACTATATTCATTCGAGACACGGCCAACATGTGCTTGGGAGTGACTGTGGTGTTCAGCATGCCTAAAACTTACCTTAATACCCCAAACATTGAATCATGGTCGTAGCGAATCCTGAAATACTATGGGAGTACTTCTCGAGTCAATCCGTTGTAGAAATCCTCATTCAGACGATACCCCTTGAACATTCCTCTAGCGATATATTGTCTGTTTTGATAACTCTTTCCTATTTTATCGCTTATTCGGAATATATATATATATAACTGTCATATCTCTTGATTCAATTCGGAGGACTTATCATCCTCTCTTTATTGATCTTATTAGATCAAGATGCGTCCAAGAAAGAGACCCAGCACAAAGACCATCAACCCTCCGCCACCACCTCCTCCTCAAATTGATCTTGTAACGCTTCAGGCAGCTGTTACTGCCGCAGTGACAGCCGCCATGTCACAAATGAACCCCGATGGTTCAGGAGGTGGTCCCCAGCCTCAAAACCAGGAAGGTAGCTAGGGACACCGAAAAGAGGGTTCATATAAAGATTTCATGAACGCAAAACCCATGTCCTTTGATGGCACTGGAGGTGTCATTTACCTCACTAGATGGTTCGAGAAAATCGAATCTATCTTTGAAATCTGTGCTTGTTCGGAATCTGACAAAGTAAAATTCGATGCTTGTACCTTTATTGATAAAGCCCTGACTTGGTGGAACGGCCGATTCAAATCCCTAACCCTACCTGTAGCCAATGCCATAGGTTGGGAAGCCATGAAAGAACTCCTTCTAGTTGAGTACTGCCCTCGGGGCGAAATACAGAAGTTAGAGCATGAGCTCTGGAACCAGAAGATGAAGGGTTCCGATATTGTTGCATACACTTCTAGATTTGATGATCTAGCACTAATCTGTCCGGGATTGGTTACCCCGGAGAGTAAGAAGATAGAGAGATTCATTTGGGGATTGACCCAACAAACCAAAGAAAATATTTTATCTACGAGGTCGGATACATATGACAGTGCCAAAAGCTTAGCCCAGACTCTGATTGATCACAGTAATGACCACGAGGAAGCAACCACTACTACGTAACCGACCAAGAGGAGTGGTGAGAAAAGGAAATTTTGGAAGAAGAAGAAGGGTCAATCTTCCCAAGGATCCTCAAAGAAACAGCAGACTGTAGCAGTCTATGCTGCTACCGTCCCCATTGCTGCTGCTTCTATTGTGGGATCCAAAGCTCAAACACCTACTAGTAGATAAGTTGGTAACCTTCCCCAGTGTGACAAGTGCAAATACCACCACAACCCCGGCCCCTGTCGTGAGCTATCATGCACCAACTGTCGTAAAAAGTGGCACACGGTCCGATTCTGCAAAGCACCAGCCCAATCCGCGAATCAATCTTCTGGAGCAGGCGTTGGTCAAGCCTGCTACAATTGTGGAGAAGTCGGGCATTTCAAGAGGAACTACCCCAAGAAGGCGACAACTGATAATACCGGGAGAGTCCTAGCCATGGGACGGGAGGAGGCAGTCGCCGATCCAAGTGTTGTTTCGGGTACGTTCCTTCTCGATAACTCTTATGTTAATATTCTTTTCGATTTGGGTGTCGAAAGAAGTTTTTTTAGTCATTCGTTCAAGCATAATATTAAACCTAATCCCCAACCATTAACCGAGACGTTTACCGTTGAGATGGCTAACGGTGAGAAAGGGAGCACTAGCGATGTATTCATAGGTTGTACTCTTACCTTGAACGATCATTCATTTCCCATCGATCTTATGCCGGTTTCTATAAAGAGCTTTGATGTCATCATTGGCATGGATTGGTTGAGTTCCAATCATGCTGATATCCTCTGTTTCGAAAAATCTATCTGTCTCAACCTTCCTATGGGTAAGACTCTCATAATCTATGGTGATAAAGTCAGCTCCAATCTTCGCATCATTTCCTGCATCAATGCTCATAAACACTTGCGAAAGGAATGCCAATCATTCTTAGCCCATGTAATCAATGAAAAACAGGAAGTTAAAGACCTCACAAGCATCCCCAAAGTCTGTAACTTTCTTGATGTCTTTCTTGAAGAGCTCCCGGGAATTCCTCCTGAACGTCAAGTCGAATTTCGCATTGACCTAATCCCTAGAGCTACCCCCGTAGCCAAGTTTCCATATCTATTAGCTCCAGCTGAAATACAGGAGTTATCCAGCCAACTCAACGAGTTGCTCAGCAAAGGATTCCTCAGACCGAGTTCCTCACCCTAGGGAGCTCCGGTTTTGTTTGTGAAGAAGAAAGATGGATCCTTCCGGATGTGTATCGACTACCGTGAGCTGAACAAGTTAACTATCAAGAACCGATATCCACTTCCTCGAATCGATGGCCTCTTCGACCAACTTCAAGGAGCTATCTACTTCTCAAAGATAGACCTTAGGTCAGGGTACCATCAGCTACCAGTTCATGAGAGTGATGTTTCCAAAACAACTTTCAAGACTCGGTATGGACACTAACAGTTTGTAGTGATGCCCTTCGGTCTAACCAACGCACCGGCAGTGTTCATAGACCTGATGAACCGGGTGTGTCATCCCTTCTTAGACAAGTTCATCATCGTGTTCATTGACGACAAACTTGTCTACTCCAGAAGTGAAGAAGATCACAAACAACACTTGAGGCTAGTATTAGAAACCCTTAGATCCGAAAAGTTGTACGTGAAATTTTCCAAGTATGAATTCTAGATTCGGAAGGTAACTTTCCTCGGTCACGTGGTAAGCGAGGAGGGTATTCACATGGACCCATCCAAGATCAAATCCATAGAGAATTGGTCGGCACCGAAGACACGGACATAAATTCGTCAATTCTTGGGTCTTGCCGGCTATTATCGGAGATTTATCCGGAATTTTTCCAGAATCGCCAAACCTCTAACCACTCTGACATAGAAAGATGTACCTTTTTGTTGGAGTGAAAAGAAAGAAAACACATTTCAAACATTAAAGTGAGCCTTGTGTAGTGCACCAGTCCTGTCCCTTCCTGAAGGCACAGAGGACTTCGTTGTTTATTGTGATGCGTCTAACCAGGGCTTAGGCTGTGTGCTTATGCAAAGGGGAAAGGTGATTGCATATGCATCGAGACAGCTGAAGGCACACGAGGTCAACTATACCACTCATGACTTGGAACTAGGAGTCGTAGTCTTTACACTGAAGATTTGGAGACATTATCTCTACGGAACCAAGTGTACGATCTTCACTGACCATAAGAGCCTGCAGCACATCTTTGATCAGAAAGACTTAAACATGAGGCAACGGCGATGGGTAGAACTACTCAGCAACTATGAGTGTGAAATCCGCTACCATCCCGGCAAGGCCAATGTGGTAGCAGATGCCCTTAGCCGAAAGGATAGTTCAAACTGAAAAGTGAAGACCCTGACGATGACTATCCATTCTCATCTATCCATGCAAATCCGAGAGGCCCAATTAGAAGCCCTCAAACCCGAGAATGTGTCAAGCGAAGCTGTGAGAGGAATGGACAAGAAACTTGAGATCAGAGGTGACGGAGTCTACTGTTTCATGGACCGAGTCTGGATCCCAAAGTTCGGAGGATTCAGGGAAATTGTCATGGAGGAAGCACATAAGACTAGATACTCTGTCCACCCAGGTTCGGACAAGATGCACTTAGACCTCAAGAGACAATACTGGTGGCCCAACATGAAAGCTGAGATCACTACATTTGTGGGCAAGTGCTTGACTTGCGCCAAGGTGAAAGTTGAGTACCAGAAACCCTCGGGTCTGCTCCAGCAACCCGAGATACCCGAGTGGAAATAGGAAATGATTACCATGGACTTCATCACCAAGTTACCCAAGTGTCCGAGCGGGTACGACACCATTTGGGTAATTGTCGATCATTTGAAAAAATCTGCTCACTTCATCCTGATCAAAGAATCATTCAAGATGGAAAGACTCGCTCGGATCTACATCCAGGAAGTAGTCCGATTGCACGGTGTACCTGCGTCCATTATCTCCGACCGAGATAGCAGGTTTACCTCAAGGTTTTGGCAGTCTCTCCAGAAGGCTCTTGGAACCAAACTAGACATGAGTACGGCCTATCATCCTCAGACCGATGGACAGAGTGAGAGAACTATCCAAACTCTCGAAGACATGCTTAGAGCATGTGTTATTGATTTTGGCAAGTCGTGGGACACACATTTTCCTTTGATCGAGTTCTCGCACAACAACAGTTACCACACTAGTATCAAGGCTGCCCCGTTTGAAGCCCTCTACGGTCGCAAGTGCAGATCCCCTCTGTGCTGGGCCGAGGTAGGGGACACGCAGCTAGCCAAGAGTCAATTCCCTATCATTGCTCTCACTGTTCCTGAAATCATTCGCGAAACCACCGAAAAGATCATCCAAATTCGGGAACGATTGAAATCTTCACGAGATTGCCAGAAGAGTTATGTCGATAATCGATGGAAACCTATGGAATTCCAGGTTGGAGACCGTGTCCTGTTGAAGGTCTCGCCCTAGAAAGGCATGGTACGCTTCGGAAAGTGTGGGAAACTTAATCCAAGGTACATTGGACCCTTCGAGATCCTCGCTAGGATCGGTCCGGTAGCGTATAAACTTCGATTACCCCATGAGCTTAGTAACATTCATCCGGTATTCCACGTCTCGAATCTTAAAAAGTGCTTATCCGATGAAACCCTAGTGATTCCCTTAGACGAGATCGAGATCAATGAAAACTTGAACTTCGTGGAGGAACCAATCGAAACATGGATCGAGAGATCAAACGCACGAAACAAAGTCGCATCCCGATAGTGAGCCAAGCGAGGACCGGAATTCACTTGGGAGCATGAAGACTCGATGAAGCAGAAGTATCCGCATCTCTTTTCGAGTCCATGATTTGTATCTTAATTCTGAATTTCGGGATGAAATTTGTAACAACCTGAAGTTGTTCATCGCCAAAACCCCATTCTACCCGTATAACTCGTCATAGATCGAAACGTCCCGATATCGTTTTTGGGTTTAGTTAATTAAAATTATATGTTTATTATCATCCAATGAGTGTCCAAACCCTTTAGGAACCCATGAAATTAACCCAAAACATTTATTTCATAAGTTTTAGAAACGTCCCCGCCAGGTGACGGAAACTTAATCGGGTGCGACCTAAAAGCCTCGTTTAAGGCCGGTATCGGGTATAATTCCACCGTGTCCAAGTTTCGGGAACTATATAAACATGTTAAACCTTTCATTTGAAGCTTTTTCCTTCTCTCTCTACTCTCTCTCTAACCTCTCTCCTAAAATCCAAGTTTAAGGGTCCAAAACTCAATTTTAAGGCCTCAAATCCCTAAGGTACCCTTCCTAACCTTAATCTATAGCATATTTGGCTTCCACATTCGAGATTTAAACATGAAATGGGACACAATATATGAGTTTACGGCCCAGGAGGTTGCCTAGGCCGTAAACACCAAGTTGAAGGGTTTTGAGCCCTTAAACCCCTTCCTAGACAATTTTGGACTTTAGATATGGCTTAATGGCTTCATGAAATGGACTTATAACATTTAAAACATGTATTTTGATGGATTTGAAGGAGTTTATGGCCAAGGCACAAGCTTGGGCCGTAAACTCATGTTTATAGGGTTTTCTTGACCTTAAACCCTTCCAAATCACTAATAAGGCTTAGATATAATTTATAGAATATTGGTTTTAGCATTTGGACACTTGAAACATAAATTTTGAGGGGTTATTGTGAGTTTACGGCCAAGGCAAGTGCTTGGGCCGTAAACTCCTTAAAATATGGTATAAATTCATTTTTAAGTGTTGTTTAACCCCTATAACACCCCTAAAGCCTTGGAATGAATTTTAGAAGTCCTTACAAACAAGTTTTTGGCATTAAAACACATGGATATACTCTCTAAGAGAGTTTACGGCCATGAGAGGGGTCTCATAGGCCGTAAACTCCAAAAACCCCTTCAAAACTTCAAACAAATGCATATAAGGCCTTGGAACAATTTTACCAATCACATGTGATTTGTTTTAGCATCATTAACACCATTTTCATGAGTATTAAGGAGTTTATGGCCAGGAGCCTATGCTAGGCCGTAAACTCCCATAAATTAATCATTTTGATGATTTAAATCCATTCCAAGCCTTTAAATCCAAAACTAGAAAATTCCCTTAAGTGATTTGAAGCCATTTTTGCTCTTAACTCACCCCACCATGAGTTTACGGCCGTAAACTCATGGGTAGAGGGTCATGTGGCCGTAAATTCCTTAAGGAGTGTTCCTTTGATGTCCCAATTCAATATCCTAACTATATGTGTCCCTAAATGTCACCCGGGTCCTTCCAAACACTTGTATCGAGGTGTTTTCGCAACTAGAAACAATTGTCCCTATCAAATAACCAATCTAAGTCCTAATCAGATACAAATGTGTATCTTTACATTATAATTAGGAACCTCGTGTATTTACAAGCCCCAGATCAACTCTTAGCATCAAAATCGTCACATTTCTCGTCCGGTGAGTTCATACCCCTACGCCTTTTTCCGTGTTTTTCAATGTTTTCAGGGGGGGAATACAAGCAAACTATAACTATTTTCAAATCATAACATTGATATGTTTCAAATAATATCTTGAAAATTTATAAACACTTTTACTCCTTATGTAATATGTTGAGCATAAGGAATGATTTATCAATTACAACTAAATGGATTTTAGTTAAGAAAATAATCAAACTAATCAAATTATTATGGGAATAATTTTGGGTTCTATATTTCTCTTTATATCATGTACTGATATCTGTATAAAGTTATTAGATAAACTATGTCTGATTTAGTTTATCTCCGTATCATTTAAATGTATTGCCAGATAGTTTCATTGTATGTATCTATTTTCACTGTATCATGTCTTAAAATCTTTGTATGTTTGATATCGTATGAGAATCCTGTGAATAGTTTAATACTAGTTTGTGAGATAGTCACTACCCTTTATGGATAATCAGTAAATCCTCCCCGGAAGTGTAACCAGAGTCTCCTGGAGGGAGAGTGAGGAATTTGTGAATAGATCTATTCGGGACTGACAATCTCACACCTTAACTGCTAGCTACAGTTAGGCGGGCACGCCTGGGGTGACAAATTCTGTATATCGTCCGACGTCTGACTAACATCAAGGAGGTCTCGTTGTCGTATCAGCATGGTTACCCGACTCACAATATGTATTAATATAAACTTATTCATAGCTGGAAATTTGTTTAGAATCTATATCTTGTTCGGGATGATATTCCCATGGTCTTGTGTCTATATCTCGTTCGGGATGGTAATCCCATGGTTTTAAATCTATATCTTTTACGGGATGGTAATCCCATGATTATGAATCTATATCTTGTACGGGATGGTAATCCCATGATTTTATCCAACTAACTTATATCAAATTCGGGATGGTGATCCCATGGTTTTATCGAACAATCTTATTCGGGTTAGTAGTCCCATGGTTTTCAATCTATATTTTCTAGTATATCAAACTAACTTGTAACTGGTTCGGGATGTTAGTCCCAAGGTTTTCAAAATACTTTCTATTTACAGTTCGTCTATATTATAGTATCCTTGTCTAATTCGGGATGGTAATCCTATGATTTTCAATATATAGTTTTGTGTATTAAACTATACTCGGTGTCATTCAATCTATCTTGTATTTAGGAAAATATGGGATTTTCCTGGGGTTAACTTAAAATGCATAACTGAACTGTAATGAAAGATAACGAAACTATTTTAACATAAGAAAATATGGGATTTTCTTGGATAACAAACCTTTTCGGAAAACTAAAGGAAACCGATACATTTTCATAAAATAAAACCACTTATGAACTCACCAGCTTTATGCTGATTTTCAAACTGCTTGTATTCTCAGGTCCGAGTTAGACAGGTACCCAGTGATCTCTTTTGGTGAAGACGGAGAGCATGGAAGACTCGTCTCGTTTTGTTCATATGGTATATGTATGTATAACTTTTATACAATTTACTTTTGAACCAAATGTAAACTTTCATATATATGTAATGTAATGGTTGTTTACTGTGATTACTATGTACACTGGATTTGATACACAACTTGGAGTCAACCCCGGAAATGTTTCCGCCTTTGATTTTCGGGGTGTGACAAAATTCCCTCTAACGGGGGGATAATGTGACAACCCGAAGTTCGTTCCATTATTTATAACCCGATTCGTTAATACATTCGTCGTTTTCAATTTCGTTTCCGTTTATGTCATTAAATAAAGTCATAAATATGGGATTTCTATTATGACTTAATGGGTTTCCTAACCCATTTAAAACTCATATTAACACCCCATTCTAGTAATCAGAATATTTTTAGAATCGACCATATCGGGTTACGGCAAATTAATCGGGTGCGACCAAAAGCCGCGTCTAACGTCGGTATCGGGTAGAATTCCATCGTGTCTCGAACTTGGAACATACTTAAAGTGGATTAAGCTTCCATTTGAAGCTTTTGCACTCTCTCACTACTCTCTCTCTAACCTCTCTCCTCAATCCAAACTTAAGGTCCAAAATCATCAAATTAAGGCTCCAGTTCATCAAGGTATCCTCCCTAACTCATAGATTAGCATCCTTAGCCTTCAAATTCGTGTTTAATCTATGGAAAAGGACCATGTTCATGTTTTTACGGCCCTGGAACATGCTTGGGCCGTGAACACACATAAAGGGGGTTTTTGAGCCTTAAAACCCTTCCAATCCACCTCTGGAGCTTAGATATGGCTAAATGACTTAAGGGAACGGACTTAGAACACCTTGAATCCAACTTTTGAGGAGTAAACATGAGTTTACTATGCAAGAACATGCTTGGGCCGTAAACTCATCTTCATGGGGAGTAAACTCATTTCCAAGTGTTTAAATGCCACTTAAACACACCAATAGCCTTGGATTAAATTCTAGAACCAACCACAATTGATTTAGCGCCCATAAACATGATGAAAACCCTCCCTTTAGGAGCTTACGGTCGTAAACCCCCCAAGAATGGGTTCCTGGGTCGTAAACTCACATACACAAGTCAAATGATGCCCTAAATTCATTCTAAGGCTTGTAAATCTTGTTTGAATCACATATGATTGATCTAGAGCCACAAAATCATGTAAGGAATGGTCACATAGGAGCTTACGACCATAAACTCCTAGTTTACAGCCGTAAACTCCATTTGGTAATGTTCTTGATGATTAGATCCATTCCTAAGCCTTAGATTAAATCATAGCAATTTTTCCCAAGTGTTATTTGACCATTTGACACCATAAAACCCGTCATTCATGATTTCACGACCGTGAACTCATGTGGAGTTGGTATTAGGGCTGTAAACTCCCTAAGGAGTTTACTCTTGAAGAGCAAGCACATTATCCGAGCCCTATACGTCCGTAGATGCCACCCGGGTCACTCCAAACACTTGATTTGAAGTGTTTTCTTATATTGGAGTGTATAATAATATCTAATTAGTGATTTAAAGTCTAATTAGATACATTTGTATACCATTTCATATTACTTAGGAACCTCGCGCGTTATCAAGCCCTGAACCGACGCTTAGCATTCAAACTGTCACGTTTTCTCGCCTGGTGAGTTCATACCCCTACCATTTTTCAATGTTTTTCACTGTTTTCAGGGGGGGGGGGGGAATACAAGCAAAGTACAAGGAATACTTGTACTCAAAACTTGTTTTACATGTGTTACGTTTCATACTTCATATGCTTTTAACACTGACAGTCGTAACAAACAACCGTTTGAACTTGCAGAATACATTACCGTATTATTTGTGAAAAATGTTATAAAATGTTGTGTTTTATATTTTCACAAATGGTTTTCCACATTATATCAGTTAAAAGCATAAAAATTGAACTTTGAACATGAAAATTTGTACAGTGTTTTGTCCTCGGTAACACTCCACAGAGATATGCGAGTGGATGGACATTGTTTGTAACACTATCTTTCTGTATTATTATTAGTAAATTTGTTATTCCTATAAATTGGAGACACGTTGTCGGAGAACACTCCATAGAGATACGCGAGTGGAGGACCGCACCCGTAACCAGAATCTCTTAGATAGGGAGCGTGACTTGAGTGTATAGATCTATACGGGGCTGACTACCCCAGACCTGGCTGCTAGCTACAGCCGAACCAAAAGGTTCAAGGGTGACGAAAGTCTTAAGGTGATGTGGACTACTTATTGCCATATCTAGTCTATCGTATGGTTATGGAACTCGCAATTCGGATAACAGAGATTTACTTGATAGTAATAATGAATAAAGTAGCTAGTTTAGTTGTGCATATTAGTTTATTGTATATGTTAAAGCTAATACATTTCACAAGGACAACTAGGTTTTCGGTATACATCTTTCACATTACAGATTGGTAACAAACTTTCAGGAAAATATGGGATTTTCCTGGGGTAACATTTGTACATAACCAGATTCGTGTAACAAACCAGATAACCTAACCTTACAATTCACAAGAGTAACCATGTTTTCAGTGTACATCTTTTACATTACATTTCGGATTAGTAGCCAACTTTTAAGAAAATATGGGATTTTCATGGTGCGTAACTTTTCAGAAACAAAAGGAAACAAATATATTTTCAGAAAAAAAAACCGCTTATGAACTCACCAGTTTTATGCTGATTTTCAAACTGCTTGTATTCTCAGGTCAACATTAGACAGGTACCCGATGATCCTTTTAGCGAAGACAGAGCGCGTAGAAGTCACGTCTTACTTTTGTCTATATATATATACATATGTAATACACTTGTAATACTTTTTACTTTAAAACAAATGTAAATTCTAATATGTAATTTAATGGTTGTTTACTTTGCTTACTATGTACATTGGATTTGATACTCAACGTGGAGTCCACCCTGGAAACGTTTCCGCCTTGGGTTTCGGGGTGTGACAGACCATCTGTGAGGTTTTTTGAACTTAGGGATTAAACTTGATATTTTCGAAAACCACAGAGACCATTTTTGAAGCTTTGTCTATTATATATCTCGATTATGTATTTCTTTTTTTACTTGAATTTATTCACAATATAAATATATTTGTCAAAACAGACTTAAATAACTTATGTGTATAATTAAATAATAGATAACTTTTATCCATTTATATTTATATATTGTTTTTCATGAAAAAGAGGCAACTTTGCTAGAATCACTATTTGTGGTCATTTGATAAAAAGGTTAAAAGGTGGTCACTTTGTTACATGCGACATACCATTTTGGACACATTAATGACATTTGCAAGAGAATTGAAGCAAACAAATGAAATCAAAGGTTAGCATTTTTTAATAATAAAAAGCATAAAATGCAACAAATAATAACTTACTTTCAATAATTATTTATTATAGCATTCTAATTCCATTTCAATAATTGGTTATTTCTTGAACTTTGCTTATTTGGTTACAAATAGTTTTATGATGCACCAATTGATGGATCTAAGAAAGTATAGAATGAATCAACAGTGTCAACCAGTACCATTATTGGTTTCTTTTGAAAGTCAAATTTTCATCAGTTGTATTTGTAATTCCAAGAAGAACATGACTACAAGTATTATGGAATTGAGTATTACATCTATTGGGGAGGACGATTGACAATGATAAGTAAAGAGCAACCTCAAAACCTTTAGGTATTGTTTGTAACTCAAACAATCAGGTAAATCTGCTTTCTAGTTGACCTGATACTATATATATATTTTAATACTTATTCATTTAGAGATTAAAGAAAAATTGAAGGCATTTAAGAAGCTTGGATATGATGTCGGTAGGTAAAGGAGGAAACATGGAGATAATGTGATGTACCTTTAATTTTAAAGTTAATGGATTTAATTCAAATCATTTTATTAAACTACATTGATGCAAAAGGGCAAAATATATTCTAATGTTGTTTTCCCTATTTTGATTTTTTTTTTTTGATTTTTATGTTTTTGGATTTCAGGTGTTCATACACAGGTTTTGTTTTGATGATTTTTTAAAAATGGTGTAGATAATTAACCTTTTCATGGTTTTTGGTTTTGCTTTAATAGTTCTTGAAATAAAAATGGGTAAAAAATGCTTCCAGTAAAAATTAATCAAGTTGCTTTAGTTATTTAACAAAAGTTTGTGCCGAGTGTAAAATTTCTTTTATGAAGTCTATGTATTATAGATATGGATTTATAAAAGGATCAATAACAATGTAAGTAATTACAATTATTTGCAGTAGCATAGACTCTACAATGTTAAATTTTAATAGCAAATCATAAACCATATTTTGTTTTATTTAAACGCAAATATAAAGTAGATGTTATAGAATTATATATTTATATTATCTACCTATAATTGTATGTTATATGACAACAATTTTGTTTTCTCTTTAATTAAAGTACATACTTATTTATCATTCCGATCGTATTTATTTCAAACTGTTATTTAAAAGTTTTTAATGTTCAAATATTTATATTTAACTTTTTTTTAATTAACATGTGTAGTATATCAGTTTCACAACTAGTAATTATATAAATAGAGAGAACCTTTGTGAAAAAAAAAGATAAAGAAAGTGAGCAACTCTTGAGAAACATGAGGTCTTCTCTAATTCATAAGTTGTTCATTTTCTATATTTCAACATTCTAAATTGCTTCGATAGCTCATGCATGTATTACTCCGAAATGGGATCTTGATGTTATAAATACTATCTCTGATGATATTTTTACTCTTATCAAATCTAGAGACAATAATCTTGGGAATCATACCCTTCCATTTAATGGAAATTACCATAGGTCTTTTGGTGAAAGAGTTGTTGGCGTCACACCTTTTTACTCCGTTTGGTGGGGTTCAAGGTTTCAAACCTTAAATTTGTTTAATGAAGATGTTGAACAGAACTATTGCTATATAGATGGCATGCATGATTCAAATTGTTATTGGTTTGTAAAACCTGATGGGTTTTATGCATCTGCATATCCAAATCCAAGTGGAGATAAGGTGTATTTTGTACAACATTGGAACTAAAGAATATATGTCATGTTTTTTCTATTATAGCTTGATATAATATACAATATAACTTGATTGACGACATCAATATGCTTTGTACATGTTTATTTCTCGTGCCAACAAATGATTTGTACATGTTTATTTCATTGGTAACGAATATTTGAGTATTTAAACATTTCTCAAAAGAATTTATCAAATGTGCATTCTCTAGTGTATGTCCCGTGTAATTATTAGAAAAATCAAAGAGATGAACTAAACAACTTCTCGACACTATGATACATAGAAAAGTTAAGATAAATAACCAAGATAAAGACTACCGTTGAAAGAATTTCTTTGATAACTTTAGTGTATGTTTTTATTTGTTAATAAACTAGTTATGGGACATATGTACTACACGGGTTGATTAAAAAAAGTTATAGCTCAAGGTGTAAATAGTTATTTTTAAACCACATTGATTGTTTTGTTTGTAAGTCTATGATTTTTAGTTTTAGTTAAAATGTAGAATGATTTTAAAAACATTCGAATCGTTCTTTAACAAAAGATTAATGTTAAAATAGCCATATTGTATGATGAAATATGAAATTTAATTGGATGAAAAGAACAAATACAATCATAAATAAAAATATCATTGTTTTATTAAAAATCAGAAAGTAAGTTAATGTATCATATACATCTTTGGTTTTGTGTTAAAAAGTATTTGTAAAAAGATACATGAATAACACCTGTTACACCAAATTATATAACTTATAATCGGTAAAACTAAAATAAATAAATAATTGATTTTTTCACTAACATTTAAAGTAAATTTACATATAAATAAATTTACGCAAATGTTTGAAGTACATTTCTTTTATTTAATGTACGATTCGTGATGCATTAATTTCTCATAAGTGACAAATGATAAACTTAAATTATAGAAATAGTCATCGTTGCATTAAGTTTCTATAAAATTTACACAAATAGTATTTGTTCTAAAAAAAATTATACGATTAGTCCCTATTACAAGAAATAGACATTAAATCTTTATAAATGTTGACCGATTAACTTCATTACCTAAATGGTATATGAAAAAACACAGTAAACTTGTTGTATATAAGGCCTTCAATTTAGGAAGTTAAAATTTGAAAAAACATGTACACATCTTAAATGTAATTAGTATTATTAGGTAGTGTTTAAATTAAAAAAAAAAAAAAAAAAAAAAAAAAAAAAAAAAAAAAAAAACCACTTAATTGACAAGTGGAGATTAAGTGATTAAAAAAAACATAAAATAACAAATGTCCAGTTACATGAGAAGATGATATGTGGCAAAAATGATCTTCATTTTTAAAGTAAATTAAATAGATATAAGTAAGAGTATATTTTATATATATTACCTATGATCTTTAACTAGAATATTGAAGTTCATCTTATTGCTTTTTATGATGCGTGTTACACTTTAGATTTTACTTTGCATTTGTACATATACATGGAATATAAAGACATTTGCACATAAAAGGATTTGTTTGAGTTATGTTTGTGTTTAAAAGTTTAATAATTAATGATAGGATGAATATCCTTAATGATCGACAAGATTCAAACAGGTAAATAAAAAAGAAAAAGATGACCAAACAAATGTTGAATGATTAAAAGTCACACCTCAGAGGAACTCGATGAAGAATTTCAACTGTAGAGGCGTGTTAGGGTTACAAGATCAGTCAAACAGTTAACGAAAATAAGATGCATGCATGCATGCACCATATATATACTCAAACCCTAGAATTAAATATGGGAGGACAAGCCCAACCCGTTTACAAAAAGGACTAAAAACAAAGCCCAATGATGCAATAATTAAATCTTCAACAATCTCCCCCTTTGCGCCAATTGAGTTTGTAGCCCATCATCCACTGATTTCCTTCTACTCTCCATAGATTTTCGGAATAAAGCTTTGCATCATCTTGAGAACTTGGATGTACCACAGAATCATATCAGAAGAACATTTGACGTCGTACTTGTGGTTACCCTTGAACATAGTAATCAGGTCCAATATAAATTCTAGACAAGTAGTGTTGTATAGATGTTTGTCTTCGAGATAGAAGTTAGACCTACAAAAGTTAGCTTCTGTTCGTTCTCAGGACTGATACACTAAGAACGATCCTTCCTTGCATATCTTCCATGGCTTTAATTTCTCTAAGTCTTTCGGAGCTTCCTTAGAAACGGCAGTTGGTTTCTTCTTCAAAACAGTGGCAATATCTACATCCACCAATCCAACTTCTTGAATATAAGACTTGATCATTAGTTGGAGATGGGACATAATAGGCACTTACTTCTCTTTCTCTCTCAGCAACATGTTGTAAAGTACGATCTAGTCATTTGGATTCAAACTAGGCAAGTCTGCGAGGGTGAATTCGTAGGCTTGACAAGCTGATCCTTTCGCTACTTTAAACTTCGCATTGGGGAAGCTTTCAGTCTCAATTGGCCAAATGACCTTCACGACAACTATCTTGTGCGTGCTCCAAGTTTCGTTTTAGGGCTTCATATGCTTCAAGTAGAATGAGAACAACAATTGATCAACTCCGTTGTCTGTGAAACGAGCATTCACAACCTTCACAAACACGCGAAACCTGATTGCTTTTGGAGTAATTGGAAGATCAGGTTGCGAATCCTAAGAATTTTAACAATCAAAAGAAGCAATAGGATCTAACCAATATTGACGGGGAAACTCTAGAACATCATGCTTGATTCGCTTTAGGGTCCACTTAGGAAATAATAACATTTTGCTTTTGAGAGTCGCCCGAACTTCCTTATTTTCCTTTTCTTACTCCTCAGTCTCCTTGACAATTCATTGAGTTCCATTCAATTCAGCATCACGAGCCTTCCGCTTTTTAAGTTCAGCTTCATCAGGCTCCTCGTCTTCATCATCATCAGATATGGGCTCATCTTCAATCAACTTTTCCTTGCCTTTAGGTTCTTTCTTGATAATGGGGTTGACATGGACTTTGGGTGTTTCAACTTTAGATCCAACTTCTCCCCCTTGTTTCTGATCAGACAATTGAGGAGAAATACCCTATAGACGGTGCAACATTGTGAAGACAGGGCTCAACCTTTCAGCCAGGTGTTTGCAAACCGTAATAGAAATCATTGAGTCTCTAGTCTCAATAATATTTGAGATAAAACCAGTGACATATGTAATGAAGCTTCGCACAATTGCCCTCTCAGATAGCAAATCCTTGACCTGTTTCTCAAACTGTTGAAGCTTGATATCTAACACCTTGACCTTCTCTGTCTTTCTTGCAAGAGCATCCATAATGTTACATTCCATTGCCAAATCATCCTAAAGCTTTGTAATTTGTGAAGTGAGGGATGTTTGAAACGATGCATGATCTTGCTGCAAGCCTATGCGAATCTTCCCTAAGTCGACCTTCACAGTTTTAAACATGACACCCAAGTTTTGAAGGGCTTTATTCACAAATGCAGTGTTATTGTTGTAGGTTGTTATGTAACTCTGACACTGCGACATTCATCTTTGCAGCATTCTTTGCATGTTCTTTCGTTATGCGCTCAAACAAGGACTCAACAGTTGCTTTTGAATAGGCGTCAGAGGAGGAAGCCTTAGAGGCAAGAAGCAGTTGGTCAAGTTTCTTGTTAATCGCTTTAAGCTGCCCTTTCGAAACTGTGGCTTCATCTTCACTTTCAGTCCTGATCTGAAAGGGATTGTAGGTGAATCCGCCAAGATCATCATCATCACCATCATCTCTAAAGATCATATCTGGATCGTCATTACCAATCAGAGAGATGGGTAAAGAAACATGGGTAGTGAAGACTGAAGTTGTAGCACTCGTATCAGATAGGTTGACCGTAACTTCAGGGTTTGTTGAAGTTAGTGTTGGATTAATGTCTAAGTCCATAACTATAATTGGTAAGACTTGACCCGACCCGGCATGGTCCATTTGGGTTGCATGGCATCATGCATTTGGATAGACTATAATGAGAGAAATAAGACACTTATGGTTATTAATATATTATAAGTTCTAGTATATTAATAATAAGAATAATAAGATTATTTAATTAGTATTGATCAAGAATTAATCTAGGATTAATTAAGTGATCAAAAGAAGACTAATTAGATATATGGATTGATTGTGTAAATCATCCATACTTATATAGTGGGCTAATGCTCCATGGATTATCTAGTTGGGCTAAAACCCATATGATGCTCCATGGATGCTCCATGGTGTATTTGTACCCATGGATCATGGAAATGAAAGGCCATGTCAATTAGGGTTTACATGGTGTTACCCTAACTATATATGCATCTTATTCTTGATCAAAATCGGCACTAGAGAGAGTAAGAAAGGGCTAGCCGATTTTCATGAAGTGTAGAATTCCCTCAAGTTATTCCATTTGTATTTGGTGTTGTGTGAACCATTTGAGGTGTCACACTTGAGGTACTTGGCACTCAAGCTTCATGAAGAGTTTCTACATGAAAGAGGTATGTATTCTATCTTGTTATATTCATTGTTTTGTATGCTAGATTAGGATAATACCTTGGATGTTCATATTTGCATGTATAATAGAGAAAACATAGATCCAAGGTATTTAGGGTTGCATGTACACTTAGGAGTGTTAGAATGCTCAAAACCCAACAGTGGTATCAAAGCCTAGGCTTGCTTTCTTGTTATACTTGCAAAAGAAGCTGGAAAAATGAGTTTTGATGTTGTCTGCCCAGCAGACTCGCCGAGTCCAAGGCAAAAAGCATCCAACTCGCCGAGTTGGTTCGTGCACTCGACGAGTTGGACCACCAGACAGCATAAATTCGACTTTTTTGGCTGGAATTGGACTAGGAACATTACCCTAAGATGTTTTTGGACTTATGAACTTGTTTTTGATGTGGTAATGTTCATGCTAATCCAATTTCAAAGATAATTTTCAATAGATTCATGTTTTGTATTAGTTTAAGGTTTAGACTAATTACATGAAAAAGTTTGATTTGAATTATCTTGTTCTTGTGAGTTGCTTAGATTAATAGAAAAGTTGAGTGAAATAGTTGTTTTCAATCCAAATTAATCTAAGAGTTGTGTAACATCCAAAATTTCAAAACCATTAAAACTTTTCAAAATCACCCATTTTATTAACATTGTTACAAAAAGGTTTTCAATACAATATTTAACAGAGTATTTTCCCAGGTTCACATCATAAAACATCAACACGAGGAACGGTACGATCACGCCTTTGCCTTGCCACAGACTCTTGAGAACCTGAAACATAAAACCACAACTGTAAGCCCGAAAGCTTAGTGAGATACCCCCAGAATACCAACCACATATACGCCTTTCCAGGCCCTGACCTTCCGGTCCATGTGTCTTAGGGGACTTCCGTCCCTGCTGGGTAAACCTTCCGGTCCTACCCACGCCGACCTTCCGGTCCATAACACAACATATTGCCTTCCGGCCCATAACATATCGCCTTCCGGCCCATAACATATTGCCTTCCGGCCCATAACATATTGCCTTCCGGCCCATAAGCATAAAATGCATATATAACATAACAAATAATCATATAGCAGTTCATAGACAGCAATCGATCAACAGATCACATATCATAGCATTACTCTAAACAAGATACCGGTCTAGCCGGTCACTAGCATAACATTACCCTATGAATCAGTCAACATACTAAATGCATACATACGCCTTTCCAGGCCATGACCTTCCGGTCCTCATAGCAATGCCTTCCGGCCCATAACATGTAATGCCTTCCGGCCTATATCATAACAATGACAACTACCCGGATTTCCATCCGATAAAAAGGGTCGGCCTTGGTGCCATAAACCCTAGCGATATAGTGAGGATAACTCACCTCGAAACTGCCGACTGAACAGATAGCTCAAGCTGCTCCGATCACTGATACGATTTCCACCTCTGGACAGCCACCAATGCACTGAACTCAAACAATAAACAACAATTACCAAAATACCCCTGGAACCACTGGTCAATCCTTAGTCAAAGATAAGGTCAAGGTCAACCCCTGACTGACCCTACTTGCCGAGTCAACCCTATGACTCGCCGAGTCCCCATACTCAGAACTTCACTCAACCCGCGATCTAACTCGCCGAGTCACCCCAAGACTCGCCGAGTTCAACGACTCTGAGTCCACTCGCCCTTAACTCACCGATTCCTTAAGATTCCCTTCCTACACGTCGAGTATCCCCTTTTTACTCGACGAGTTCCTCCTGGAAGAATCGCGGGGCCACCCTGACTCAACTCGCCGAGTCTGAAGAACAACTCGACGAGTCCCAGTAAATCTTCAAGCTGCCGAGTCTGTTCATCGGACTCGGCGAGTCCATGCCATGCAACCGCTCAAACTGCTTCCTAAGGTCAGAACTGCTCCGACCATTCCTAGATCTGGCCTTCCTAGGCTGATCCATCACGAAAGGTCCTCATTTCAGTGCTCATAATACACTCCATGACTCATAAATTACATTTTGACCTAAGGCATAAGGATTCCAATCCAAAACCTCCATCAATTCCCGAAATGCTCAGGCATGGGACATTCTGGACCTCCAAAGGTCCCAATACAGGGTTCCAATCGTTTGGGGAACTAGGGTAACATTCAATCTAGTCACAAAAGGGTTCCATAAACCCTAAATCTATATACACATCAACATAGCAGAACATAACTCGAATTCTTACCTGGATGATGTACTCTCTGTGTCCCCAATCCTCAGAACGTGACTCCCTTGCTGTTCCTTTAGCCAAGCCCTTCTCTTCCTTGCACAACAACTCTTCTATAATCAACAATGGCCTATAACCTTGCTCCAGATGCACACAATCGATTTAGGGTTCTTCTCAGAATGCTAAAATGAACAATGACGGCCAATAAGTCCCTTTTATACGTCCCAAACCTGAACGGTTAGGGTTTTCGCTAAACAGCGCAGACTCGCCGAGTCCATATCCGGACTCGTCGAGTCCAGTCACGAACCCGCGACCAGGTCTGCGATCCTACTCGGCGAGTCTGAGCTCCAATTCGCCGAGTCTCCTCTTAAAACACCCAAAATCATAATTATATCAATATTTGGAATTCCGGGCTGTTACAACTCTCCCCCACTAGAACTAGACTTCGCACTCGAAGTCTCACTCTGAGAATAGCCCCGGATGCTGCTCCCACATCTCACGTTCCAGAGCACAGGTCATTTCCGATCCCCTCCGGTGCTGCCACTGAACTAACACCAGAGGTATTTCCTTATACCTCAGAACCTCGATCTTCTGATTTCTGATGACCACTGGTCTCTTGGCATAATTCAGGCTCGCATCCACCTGAATGTCTTCTAATGGGACCACTGCCGACTCATCGGCTATATACTTTCTCAATTGCGACACATGAAAAATGTCGTGGGTTTGTCTCAAATTCGTGGGCAACTCCAAACGGTAGGCCACCCGGCCTACCCCTGCAATCACATGAAAAGGCCCAATATACCGGGGCCCCAACTTGCCCCTCTTCCTAAATCGAATCACTCCTCTCCAAGGAGAGGCCTTCAGGAGTACGAAGTCGCCGACCTGAAACTCAAGCTCGGACCGGCGTCTGTCTGCATAACTTTTCCTGTCGGCTCTGGGCGGTCAATAACCTCTGTCTCATCTGCTGAATCTGCTTTGTCGACTGAAGCACGATCTCTGTACTACCCCTCACTCTCTGTAACCGAGAATTTCCCAAGATGCAACTCTGCTCTAAATCTCAACAATCACTCGACCCATAAGGATTAGGAAACCAGAAACCACCGGATCCCCGATCCAAAGCCCACTTTGTCCATACCGGACCGACTGAGAGACCCATTCTCACTCTCAGAGCAACTCTCACGAGTTCTCCTCTTGCAATCACATACACCTGCTGAACTAGCCCCCAACACCCGCAGGTTGGAAGACCCGATACACTGTTGATATCCTCGAACATCTCCCAGGATGAACCACTAATCTCCACCCTATACCCTGATCAGAATCACACTGAGAATTCCAGATTCTCTCTCCCCCTGCATCCCTTCTGAGTCTTGACAAACACCCCAAACCGGATGGGTTCCTACTTCACTGCCGCGAACACGTTGCTCAAAACCATACTCGAAATACTCTAACCATAACTCTGCTCTGCAGCTTTCACTTTCGTGAACTTGCACCCCCTTCGGAATTACACACCTTCCTCTTTTCCTTTTCCAAGGAACCCTCTTGGCCATAATGCCACTCCAACCAGTGCCACGGTGCTCGCCCCAAGCGACACCACCCTTGTTGCGTAACCGCTATCCACATACTCTGGCTCTCATTGCAGGGGCTCTCAAGCCCATGCACTCTCTCCACTCCACCAAATCACTACCTCAACTAAACAAAATCACTGACCCGGGGCCAGACCTTCCAATGTAATCACACTGCAACATACACAATCCGAAATCTCAAACCGATCCAACAATACCATCAGAGTCCCCAGCATGACTGGACCGACTCTCGTAACACACACTAGCCACTCGGGGCTATATCTCTGTGGGTCCGTACACCCAAACTCTGTGAACCCTCAGGTTCTAACTCTGGGAACCTTCCGGTTCCAACTCTAGAAACATGCACAACATAAATCCCGTGGGATTAATGCAGTACAACCCATCACGTACCTCAAGCATACAAATACTCTGATCACATAACCCCGGTTACGTACTCAAACTTGATCCCGGCCTGCTCCCAGGCCTCCACAATCAAATGCCCTAGGTCTGTATCCTGCCCCGCATACCCGACCCTCGCTCTTGTCAGCCTATACTCTGAGCTGACAGAACACTGCTGAATCCCAACAACTAAGCACCCTCACATGCTCATCGATCTCCCGGAGAATTCTCCAATTCTCCCCCACTTAAGGCACTGACTAACAGTCACCGATCGCCATTAACGACCTTCCAGAACAACCCCGCACAAAGAGAACACTTACACACTGACTGCTCCCCACAAGCATAAGCAACCCTCAGCAAAACACATCTCCTCCCTGATCAATCCGCTCAAAAGAATCTGGTCTTTCAATTATCCACTCCACGACTGCAGATGCTACCCGACATTCAACCCAGTGCCGCATCTCCACTATCAACCCTCACGAACGATAACCAACAGAATTCCCAAGCAATAACCCATAACCAAACCCACAACCTGAAAAAGGATGAATACCGCATCGAAAACCGCACAAGGATACCGGCACCAAAACACCAACTATAACCATACCAACCATCAGGGAACAACGAATGCCAAAGCAAAAACCTGAAACACCATTCCATAACCATGCCAAACCCGCGAAACAACGAATACCGCATCGAAATCCACACAAGATACAAGCACAAACAATACGCCACAATCAACGCAAGATAATCAAGACATCAAGAAAGCATTATACCCGCAGCTGCCTCCGGCACTGCTCCGTCTCCCTCTGCCGTAAGCCGATAAGCACGACCCTGAGCCCTTAGGGCTCCGCTCCATCCTGTCCTCCTCCTGAACTCCTCAAGGTGGCCGGTGCTAGAGCCTGCACCGGTCCTGCAGAAAGATGTGGACAGTTGACCCTCAAATGTCCCACCTGCCGGCAGTGATAACAAATCCTCAAATCCCGAATCGGCACTGACTGCCGACAATCCCGCGCACAGTGCCCCTCCTTTTCGCACTTGCAGCATGCACCACCGGACCAGCAAACTCCGGTGTGACCCCTCCCACACTTCCCACAAGTGTGGCCGCTCCGATCCCCCACTCTAACATCAACGGTACTGGACCGTTTCGGCGCTGGCTGCGACTGCATCGGAGCCTGCCTCAGCTCACGCAACTGCAACTCAACCTCTAACTCACGCCGCATGGCAGCCTCCTGCAACACCAACAAGGTCTCGCACTTCTGCGCAGACACGAACTGTCTGATATCCCCCTTGAGCATACTCAGATATCGGGACATCTGAGCCTGCTCCTAAGAGAACTCAGGGCAAAACATCGCCCTCTCAATAAACATCCTGGTGGTCTTAGTCACCGACTCCAAATCCTGCTTCAGCTTAAGGAACTCCCGAGCCAATCTCTCCTTTTCATCCCGCGGAACATAGCGAGTACTGAACATCTCTCTGAATTGATCCCATGAAACCGCAGCCCTCTGCGCATCGGAAAATGACCTCGTAGTCAATCTCCACCAATCCTTCGCCCCGAGCCTCAATAGGTTTAGAGCACACCTCACCCTCTGATCAGCAGGGCATAAACTCGTGGAGAAACACCCCTCCATGTCTGATAACCATCTCATAGCAACAATCGGGTCCTGAACTCCATCGAATGTGGGAGGCTTCGTATAATAGAAGTTTCGATACTGAAACCCCGACTAGCTCCTCCCCTTGCCGCTGTTACAGCCGCTGTAGCCACCGCGGCAGCCGTCTCTGCGAGAGCCGCATATCGCTCATCAAAATACTCAATCATGGCGGTCTTGATCGACCCAAACAATCCCGGCAACTCAGCCCGGAACAATGCAGCAACCCCATCACGCAGGATCTCGCGAATCCTCGCATCCCGCTCGCTCGTGCTCGTCTGATCGATAACCTCCGACATCACCGATCCACCCGGAACACGCTCTCCAGCTCCCGATCCTGATCTGGATCCACTATCATCATGCCTCGAAATCTCCATACCGAAGACACCATACCAATCTCAGACACTTCCCAAAATCCTGGGATCCAACTCTCGCAACCCTACCCTAGAGACCATGGATTCCCTGATACGCGTATGGGTCCTGTGCTTACAGTAGTACGGGCCCATACTACCTTCCACACCTACCCATATTTGTATGAAGTACTACCACAATACCCTAGGGAACATGCATAACAACTATCAACCCTCACCACTAGAGGAACACTGAGAATATCCCATAAGGGACCCTAGGCTACATGCATTACAAATCAGGCAACATTATCATGAATTCCTGAAGATCCCTAGCCTAACTCTAGCATGCTGTTCTATCAAGCTCAAATATACAAATATCATGTATGGTATCTTGGGGTTACTTACTAGCTCCGGCTGATCGTACCTCCGCGTCCTCCTCTTACTAAATTTGAAAACCATTTTAAATTTCTCTTTTTAAAATCCTCCTCGATTTGAGACTAGAGTCGCACGAATGTTTCCCCCAATTCACTCAAACCAAGGCTCTGATACCAACTTGTAACATCCAAAATTTCAAAACAATTAAAACTTTTCAAAATCACCCATTTTATTAACATTGTTACAAAAAGGTTTTCAATACAATATTTAACAGAGTATTTTCCCAGGTTCACATCATAAAACATCAACACGAGGAACGGTACGATCACGCCTTTGCCTTGCCACAGACTCTTGAGAACCTGAAACATAAAACCACAACTGTAAGCCCGAAAGCTTAGTGAGATACCCCCAGAATACCAACCACATATACGCCTTTCCAGGCCCTGACCTTCCGGTCCATGTGTCTTAGGGGACTTCCGTCCCTGCTGGGTAAACCTTCCGGTCCTACCCACGCCGACCTTCCGGTCCATAACACAACATATTGCCTTCCGGCCCATAACATATCGCCTTCCGGCCCATAACATATTGCCTTCCGGCCCATAAGCATAAAATGCATATATAACATAACAAATAATCATATAGCAGTTCATAGACAGCAATCGATCAACAGATCACATATCATAGCATTACTCTAAACAAGATACCGGTCTAGCCGGTCACTAGCATAACATTACCCTATGAATCAGTCAACATACTAAATGCATACATACGCCTTTCCAGGCCATGACCTTCCGGTCCTCATAGCAATGCCTTCCGGCCCATAACATGTAATGTCTTCCGGCCTATATCATAACAATGACAACTACCCGGATTTCCATCCGATAAAAAGGGTCGGCCTTGGTGCCATAAACCCTAGCGATATAGTGAGGATAACTCACCTCGAAACTACCGACTGAACAGATAGCTCAAGCTGCTCCGATCACTGATACGATTTCCACCTCTGGACAGCCACCAATGCACTGAACTCAAACAATAAACAACAATGACCAAAATACCCCTGGAACCACTGGTCAATCCTTGGTCAAAGACAAGGTCAAGGTCAACCCCTGACTGACCCTACTCGCCGAGTCAACCCTATGACTCGCCGAGTCCCCATACTCAGAACTTCACTCAACCCGCGATCTAACTCGCCGAGTCACCCCAAGACTCGCCGAGTTCAACGACTCTGATTCCACTCGCCCTTAACTCACCGATTCCTTAAGATTCCCTTCCTACACGTCGAGTATCCCCTTTTTACTCGACGAGTTCCTCCTGGAAGAATCGTGGGGCCACCCCGACTCAACTCGCCGAGTCTGAAGAACAACTCGACGAGTCCCAGTAAATCTTCAAGCTACTCGCCGAGTCTGTTCATCGGACTCGGCGAATCCATGCCATGCAACCGCTCAAACTGCTTCCTAAGGTCAGAACTGCTCCGACCATTCCTAGGTCTGGCCTTCCTAGGCTGATCCATCACGAAAGGTCCTCATTTCAGTGCTCATAATACACTCCATGACTCATAAATTACATTTTGACCTAAGGTATAAGGATTCCAATCCAAAACCTCCATCAATTCCCGAAATGCTCAGGCATGGGACATTCTGGACCTCCAAAGGTCCCAATACAGGGTTCCAATCGTTTGGGGAACTAGGGTAACATTCAATCTAGTCACAAAAGGGTTCCATAAACCCTAAATCCATATACACATCAACATAGCAGAACATAACTCGAATTCTTACCTGGATGATGTACTCTCTGTGTCCCCAATCCTTAGAACATGACTCCCTTGCTGTTCCTTTAGCCAAGCCCTTCTCTTCCTTGCACAACAACTCTTCTATAATCAACAATGGCCTATAACCTTGCTCCAGATGCACACAATCGATTTAGGGTTCTTCTCAGAATGCTAAAATGAACAATGACGGCCAATAAGTCCCTTTTATACGTCCCAAACCTGAACGGTTAGGGTTTTCGCTAAACAGCGCAGACTCGCCGAGTCCATATCCGGACTCGTCGAGTCCAGTCGCGAACCCGCGACCAGGTCTGCGATCCTACTCGGCGAGTCTGAGCTCCAACTCGCCGAGTCTCCTCTTAAAACACCCAAAATCATAATTATATCAATATTTGGATTTCCGGGCTGTTACAAGTTGATTCTAAAATGTGTTTTTGTAACTTGTCCTCAGGTTATATGAAAAGACACATTTAAGTTTCATAAAACTCATAAAAGTTGGCAAAGGTTACAAAATGAAGAGTCTAGTTCTAATTAAATGGTGTTATGACTCCATAATTTGTCCTCAAGTTATGGAGGACCAAGAGTCTCTTCATTAAATAATAAATAAAAAAAGTGTAACCTTAATTAATTCCATAAGTTATAAGATAAAGAAAAGTTAATTCTTTTATTAGTTTAAAGTCTTCCATAACTTGTCCTCAAGTTATGGAACTTGAAGAGTTTTTGGATTAAAACTACTTTAAACACATAAGTTATGGAATTAATTAGTTTTGAGTAGTTTCAAAACTTGCCATCAAGTTTTGGAATTTGTAAAGTTTTCTCTTATGAATACTTTAATTCCAATTTAGCCCTTAGAATTTTAATGAGTTAAAATTCAACCCTTATACTTTGTAATATTATAAGTTAATAATATTTATATATATGTATAAGAGCAAGTCAGTCTTACCGTTAGTAGGCCTCATTCACGAAGCCGGTCTATAAGAGGGGTATACAGTTACTGCCTATAAAATTGCAGTTTAATGGGTGTCCACTCTCACCCACCGCTTCCTTGACCGGTGGAGGGTCATTAGCCGAACGGGTTTGACAGGACTATAATTCTCCCTTCATTAAAAGTATTAATGATAAATACTAAGTAACTAAACTCTTAATAATACCCAATCTTAGTTACTTAGGAAAATGTGAATAAGGTGCTAATCCATGAAATTACACTTTGCACTTTGTTTAAGTCGGTTAGTGGAGCATGTGTGGTTAACCGGCACACTAACTCGTCTTTAACAAGGTAGGCAAAGGGTAACTTAATGTTTATCATAGTATCGATGGAGTGTGTGTGGTTAACCGGCACATCGATTGAGGGGTAAACACTTAAGGGTACCAAGTAATTTGCATGGTTACATCACACCTTGTTTTGTGATCCTCGACATCCTAGTCACAAAACCTGAAGGGCACACTCGAGATTGAAACATGCCATTGAACAGTTCAATGAATCTCAAAGATCTAGGAGTTTCAAAACCAATTAAAGCCTACTAATACATTTCGTTTATCTTGGTGGAAATTGGTGAATCGTCATTCACCTACCTTCAAATATTTTATAGCTTGGATTACGGCATCCCTCTTCTAAGTTATAAAATAGTTTGTAGGGTCCTAGCCTTAATATTTCATATTGGGTGTCATATTAAGGACTTAAGATCAACTATCTTGAATATCTCCCAAAAGATGTCTGGTTTAGACATTTATGATCTTCCCAAATCTGTTGAAACAAGCTTTCCTAAATGAAGATGATGTCCCATGGAAAACATATTTCTTTCACCCCCTCTAATTATTCTCCCTAATCCACAAGTTCAAGGTCACTCAAGCCTTATTGGCAAGGCAAGGTCTAGGTATGATCACATCTTGGAGATGTAGTCACATATTGACAAGTCGGGAGAGTTGGGTGTCAAAGTCTTGAGAAAGTTGGTGGTTCAACTACTTTCTAAGTCACATAGTGAGTTCTTTTGGAACACCTATGAAACAGACTATGACAAGACCCTTAATGATCTTATCTATTTGATAAGATCAACTTCCTAAAACTTTATGGACATTGACAATGATGACATTGGATATCTAGTAAAGCTCTCTCTTCCCAGTGGAAAGGGATCGGCCATAGTCAACTGGGTTGACCAAATGGTAAAGAGAAAAACTAAGTCTGTGATAGTCCCGTGTACCATTACCAAAGGGTCCATATGTTTATATTGCCAAAGGAAGGGGCATTGGTTGCGAATCTGCCAATTTACCTAAGGGTGTTAAAGTCAACAAGTTTGACTCTACTTTAGGTAAAGTCCACTATCTAACTCTGCTATGTTTCTATTCTGAGATTCTTATTACATGATGTGACTGGGTCACATGTTGATGTTTTAAGAATCAAAGAAAAGTAAAGGAACTTAAAGAAAGAATATGTTGAATCTGATCGCGTAGATGGATTTCTATCGCATAGTTTGAAGATCAGATTCTTGAGCTACTTCTTAGGAGTTATGAGATACTGTTTAGGAATAGATAACAACAAGTTTTCATATGGATTGTAAGGATAAGTTTTTCCGCAAATTTTTAAAATAAAAGGAAATTTTTATTTTATTTATTTTATGTATCCTTACAATGGCATTTGTGAAAATCTGTGTTGCTTATAAGATTCCAATAATAGCAAGAGTGGAAATATGAAATTGATTCTTTCATTTGTGGTAATGTCTAAATTAACCAAATAAGGAAAGATTCTCATCACCCAAGTTTCAATTGGACCGGAACTTGGAATCATGTAAGTTGTATAGCATGATGAATGAGAACTTTCAAGTATTGGAAAAATTAAGACTAATTACTCGTTCACATGGATGTGTGAGTCAAGTAAAGGACTAAGGGATCGAGTACACATTCTTGTGCACTGATTAAGTCCACCACAAAAGATTGACAAGACTAATCGTCATAGTTTACTAAAGCTCAGTAAATATGGTTATACTTACAAGCTTAAGTGTAATTCTGAGACATTGGAAAAGGTTCCAATGTATGGCAGAGCGATAAGAAGAATCAAATTAGGCAGAAGGATAGAAGTTTCTCAAATCTGAAAAGATGGGAGAGTACTTTCGTATCAGTTTTTATGATCATCTTAATGATTTAGAGACCTTATCACAATTCATCCTCTAAGTGCTTTCTTATAGCTAAGAAGAGGAACTATGAATTGTTGAAGTGGTTAAATCAAGAAGATGATTCATACTTCGTTCCAAAAACAATTCTTAGAGTCATACTCCAAGATTGTAACTTGAGTGACATGTCTTAAAGAAGGTTTAAAACACTTGTTAAATGTAAGAGTAAAAGTTTTCTACTCTTGTACATTTGAAATTGGTAAGTTGTGATGTTTTGGATAAAACAAATACCAACTAAGGCCAATTGTGTGAAGTGTTTGTCTTGATTAGAATCCGCACTATCTCTTGGATGATTGACAAGGGAGTCTTATATGTCAAGAGGACAGTGGGAGTCTTAAAGGTCTTGAAAGTCTTAAGAACTAATCAAGAATAAAACCTAAAGTTCTTCACTAGCACACGACTTGAGGTTTATAACCTATCGTATTGACATATTCTGTGCCCATTCTAGTTAAAGTTGGCTTTGGATATGAGTTCTTAGAGTTCTCAATTGGTTGCATAACAACTTGGATGCAATGGCATGCCCTTGAGCTACCAGGTGGCAAGAAATTAAGATTGAGTTCAATCCATATAAGTTTGGATTTGTCATTATCCTTGTCTTGTGACTATGGTTTTGAAAATTCACATGGATAAGAACACATACACCATTAAATCTAAGTGTCATAACGTTTCTCTCCGATTCATAAAAATGATGGTGAGGAAACACTTTCACTAAGTAGATTTTAGCTAGATAGCAATTGTGATATTTGCATTCTCAAAGTCGTTAGTGGAGCGTGTGTGGTTTACTGGCACACTAACCTGGAGTTGTGAGAAGTGGCAAAAAGGTCTAACCATTATGATTACGACATCCCTCTTCATAATTGTTTAGATACACAAGTGTGCTATCTAAGGGAAGGTGTATGATTTTGATGAAGTTTTATCAAAACAATCTAGCATCAGAAATCTAAACTTTGGTAAGAAAGTTAATGAAGTATTGATTTCTAGATGTCCAGCAGATTTCTGAGTACATGTCAAAGCTAGTGGGAGCATAAGTGTTATGCTAATAATCATCATGTTAGTGGGAGCATGATAATTATGATAAGTATTGCAAGTTAGCAATGTTAATTATAGAAAACAAAAGGTTTCAATTGGGAAAAGTTGTTTTGCTATAATTAAGGGAGAGGAAATTATACTTCATCTCAAATCTATAAGCTTAGATCGTGAGGTTTTAATCATTTAGTCAAGGATATATATATGAATTTCATGTTGGAATGGCTCAACATAAGGAAATTCTGTATATGGGTCCATTATTTGCGTTCTAAAATTCTATTATGATTACGACATCCCTTTCCATAATCTGAATTATGAGAACTTGGAAAATTGAAATGGAAATGTTATAGCAAAAGACTGGTTTAGTCTTTATGTGAGATATCATGAATCGTGTCCCATATGCTTCGGATATAGGATCGATTACATGTGCTATATTCATCCGTTCTAAAATTTTCCAAATGCCTGGGGCATTAAGAAGGGAAAAGGTCTAGAATTGGATATGACTAAAAGGATTAAACAATTGTCGGGGAAAATCTAAGGTTTAACAAAGATTGATTGCTCAAGGACAGTTGGAAGTATAGTGATAATTCTGGAAGGACCATATTGACATATTCTGTAAGGAGGCAACTCTTGTTCAGAAGTGATAGTCAAAATGGAATCTGGAAATGTTTCAAAGTTAGAAATTATTTAATCTGTGTAAGATTAGGAAACTTAATGCAAGAAGGATGTTTCCAAGGAGCTGATCTCCTTTGGAATGCTCTGTAATGGTTGTTGTCAAGTCTTTCTGACTTTGTGCATAATCATTACAAGAAGATCAATGCATATAAGTTTAGAATCTAACAGATTTTAGTAAATGACATGAATTTGGAATTCTTGCATTTGCAGTAAGGATTTGGAACTGTGAAAGAGGATCATTAGAGTTATGTTCAATTGATCTAACTCACAAAGGGAAGAACATAGACAAACATAGTATGCATACTTGGTGTATCGCATGACTAGTGTGTAGAAAACATAGTGTACATGCTTGGAGAATGGACAACTATTGTTTTAAATTCAAGAATAAAGTTGATAGCCGAAACAGTATACAATGAATAATATGTAATCATATGGTGATAAATAAAAGGTGTTTTATTTATATTCATAAGTTCTGAGACCATACTGGATTCGATTATTATTGTGTTTCACTTTGCATGTTTTGACTTCCAGAATAACTAGGTCATTCTTCTTGATTGACTAAGTTATTCAAACCATCCACAGTCTGTCATATGTTGGAAGTAGATATGAATTAAGACTGTCATGGGTTGGCTTGTAGAGGTCTAAGGTGTTGGACAAAGGGCTACAACACTCATGAGTGCTCATAAGTTATGAGTATTGGATTCAACCCGTACTCATTGGAATCACTTCATGGATTTTATCACGAGTGATCATGAGACGATAATATCTTATATTATTCAAACCTAGAGATATGAATTGTTACTATGAGTTGATAGTACATCGATTTCACGAAAACGCATTTGGTAACTCGGTGCTATAAAACGTGTCTTTGTGTATGATTCAACAAGTAGTAGAACAAGCCATATGAGTCGAAGTTTATCCATTCCTTTTACCTTCGGGATAAAAGTGATATATATGGGCCCCTCGATGATTTAATGATGACAAATGGAACCGCTCGGCCGGGCCAGTACTGATTTGATTTGTTCAATTAGTCAGTCGTCATAAATCAGAAATTGGGAAACAACAAATGGACAGAGAGAATGATTATAATCCATGTCTCAGTCCATATGATATCTAGAATGGAGTAATATGTGATCCCTTATCTAATGGACAAGTCATTGACAAAGGTCAGAGTTCATCTACAAGGTTAGAGATCGACAGAAGCTTTTGAGAGCTACGATTGTCAATCGGTTCCTAAAGTCATACGCAATAATAGTTTTAGACTTATCCAAGTGGGAGACTGTTGGATTAATGTCTAAGTCCATAACTATAATTGGTAAGACTTGACCCGACCCGGCATGGTCCATTTGGGTTGCATGGCATCATGCATTTGGATAGACTATAATGAGAGAAATAAGACACTTATGGTTATTAATATATTATAAGTTCCAGTATATTAATAATAAGAATAATAAGATTATTTAATTAGTATTTATCAAGAATTAATCTAGGATTAATTAAGTGATCAAAAGAAGACTAATTAAATATATGGATTGATTGTGTAAATCATCCATACTTATATAGTGGGCTAATGCTCCATGGATTATCTAGTTGGGCTAAAACCCATATGATGCTCCATGGTGTATTTGTACCCATGGATCATGGAAATGAAAGGCCATGTGAATTAGGGTTTACATGGTGTAACCCTAACTATATATGCATCTTATTCTTGATCAAAATCGGCACTAGAGAGAGTAAGAAAGGGCTAGCCGATTTTCATGAAGTGCAGAATTCTCTCAAGTTATTCCATTTGTATTTGGTGTTGTGTAAACCATTTGAGGTGTCACACTTGAGGCAGTTGGCACTCAAGCTTCATGAAGAGTTTCTACATGAAAGAGGTATGTATTTTATCTTGTTATATTCATTGTTTTGTATGCTAGATTAGGATAATACCTTGGATGTTCATATTTGCATGTATAATAGAGAAAACATAGATCCAAGGTATTTAGGGTTACATGTACATTTAGGAGTGTTAGAATGCTCAAAACCCAACAGTTAGGAGTATTGTGGTCGAATCAGTTAAGATTGGACTGGCTAGAGGAATACTTGTAGGTTAAGATGAAGTAAGAAAAGGGGGGCAGGGAGCAATTTTGATAGGGGTTGAGGATGTTTTTGGTGATGGAAGATGAGAAGGAACAAAGTCATTAACATATTGGTTTACCTCTGGGTTCGTAGTCTCCTCTTCATTGCAAACTGGAGGCTCTTGGTTTGTAGTTGCTTTCTCATTAAGAACATGCTCTTCTTCCTCATTACGAATGGGCTCTTCCTCCTCATTACGAATGGGCTCTTCCTCCTCATTACGAATAGGTTGACTTTCTTCAATCTGAACGTCTGATTCAGTCTCAGAATCCGACCCTTCACTTGTTCATGGTGTAGGAGTTTTTCTTTTGCAAGCAGGTTGTTTTCTTCTTTTCAGAACAGAAGTAGAAGATGCTGCCAGTGCCTTTCAATTTTGAGGAGAAGGTTTTGTAGCACCTGATGGACCTTCTTTGGCAGCAGTCTTCTTTTCACCTTTCTTAGATCCCTTGCCTCCTTTCTTTGGTTTATCAGCAACATGAATGACTACTTGCATTTTAGGAGTTATAGGTCGAAACGCCAAAGGTGTAAGCTTGCAAAACCCTTCCAAAATTTTGCTTGATGCAGGAACATCCTGAAACATGACCTCTGGTATAGAACCAATGAAAGAGAATTTTGAGGCATCTGCAACGGTTATCCCTGTTGTATGAAAAGTGGAAACTGAGAAAGCGAGAGCATCCTTCATCGTTGGGATGTTGTGCTTGACAATGGCCCTACAAATAGTTAGGGACCAGAATCTTGCACAAGAAATCTCTGTGTGACGAGTTGTTGAGATAATGCTTTGAATCTACTGAGCCTAGAGAACGGCTCCAAAGTATATATTCATTCCTATGTAGAGGCCATAAATAAGAGTCATGAACAACTTACTTACACAGTCTAACCCAGTAATACATTTAGAAAACCCTTTGAACAGAATAGTGAATAAGGCATTCCATTGTGGAGGAAGATTGGGCTTGTGAAATTTCGAGACCATGGACAGAGTCTCCTTGTACCCCATCTTATAAAACATCTCCAAGAGAGCATCATTGGAGATTGTCTCAAGGTTGATCATGTCTTCTGATTGAGGAAGCCCTAGGAGAGAACATAATCTGGACTTGGTGATAGATGTTTTTTGATCGTGGATATCGAAGATAATCTTGTTCTCCTCCTTGATGTAGCTTGCAGAAGAATACGCCTTGCATAGAAGGGACATTGTAACATCCTCCATTATAGTTAGAGCATGAACCAGTGGCTAATATTTGAGACACTCGATCATTGACAGAAGGTATGACTCATATTTTCAAGCCTCCATATCTATAATAAGATTCTGATTCGATTTGATAGCCAAAAGAGAATATTTGACAATTTGATCGTGAACTGATGATGAAGAAGCCACTGTTGAAGGTTTGAAGAAGACGATGAACAGTAGAGAGTGTTTTGTTTGCCAGATATCTTTTGAGAAGATTTTGAAAGTGATAATGAGAGATGAACCGTTAAAGCCTTTATATAGTATTCGATTTGTGAGGGAAATCCAGAGAGAGAATGCATTGAGTACTGAAACGTCGCCTGAAAAAGCGCGACTTGACAACTGTAGATGTCAGACCCGTGCGTCATACAATGGAAAAACAGCTGGCTGTTCAAATTCTGCACGCTCCCTTTTGAATCCTTGTCATCAGAACTTGCCTTGTCATCATCCAGCTTTTGCAGTTAAATATTTTTTGACCAACTATTATGAATCTTTGATTTTAGAAAACTTAGGTTAAACTGCGAACCTCAAATAAATCATAAAGAACCACGAACAAGACTTTTGGAAAATCACGAGGATCATCAGGCAAGAGTGCCAAAGATAAAGAAATAAATCAAGTATATCTGGGAAAATTTGTGATGTCTATACAAAGACATAAACAGCTAATCCCGGGAAAAGATATCTTCATTCGAAGTCAAGAGAAACTAAGAAGTGTCTGTGTGGTTTCCTATTGAAATACAATTAGATTTTTTATAAGAAACACTGAAAGGCTTTTTTTATTTTGGCTCATTGGGTGGCTAGCTCTCCAACCGGACAATGAACTTGATATAAGAACGAATGTCGGATGAAGTACTCGTGTGACCAGTGTAGTCAGCTGAACGAGTAGGTTCAGAATTATTTTGGTGACAAGATAAAACTGTGAAATCTCAAATAAAATTAAAATTAGATCTTTTGGGAAGAAATGACTTGGTAATAGAACAGTTCATAAGATCATGCAAAACAAATGAGATTTCTACGTACAAGCCACGAACGTGGCTATCGTTAATTCCATGGTGAAAATCTAGAGCTTGTAGTTGTTCACCGTCAATTCATGTAAGTGTGTTGGATTGTGGGTTTCACTTAGTTCATGGTGTAAGAAGCTAAGATCATGAACACAGATTTTTCCTAACCATAAACCTTATTGGTATAGCTGAGAGTCTCAAGGGTTATATTTATAAGTGCGAAAATAAATAGAGAAGAGTAAAGGTGGTTAAAGAACCGAAAGTACCTCTGCTAAACAAATTTGACCAAGCAGATTACTCTTAACTAAATGTGAGAAGAGTAAGGTAGCTCATGACTAATGTGAATTCAGCAGCCTAATTGGGAAGAAACGAATGATAGATTTGATTCATTAAGGCTTCCAATAGAGTCAATTGAGGCTTTGGACAACATGCAGTAGCATGCTTTTAGGGGCACTTAGCTAATACAAAGATAAAGAATTTTATACTTGGCTCATCACCCAAATTGATAGAAATCATGAACATAACCATGGGTTTTGTGTGTCTAATGTTTCTGGTATTTCATGATATGTGAGAAATAAAAGAAGCAAGAAATAAGATTGAGGCTTCTGACAACATACAACATCATGCTTCTAGGGACACTTAGCTAATACATAGATAAAGAATTTTATACCTGGCTCATCACCCGAATTGATAGAAATCATGAACATAACCATGGGTTTTGTGTGCCTAATGTTTCTGGTATTTTATGATATCTGAGAAATAAAAGAAACAAGAAATAAGACATAAAGAAAGTTATTTTTATAATTTTGATTTTCTAGAAAAGAAATAAAACAGAAACAAATAGATTATTTTTGGATTTCGTGTTTTTCTGGAAAAGATATAAAAACAGAAAGGGTATGTAAAATGAATTAGAGATAAGCTGAAGTATAAATAAAGTACAAAAGGATATAAGAAACCAAACCACGAATGAACATAGAACTACGGACTACTACGAGCATTTACACCAATTCGCATCGATAAAGAAAGTTGTGAATGAACACTTGTCTGCGAAATACTACGAGCATTTGCACCAATTATTAGTACGAAAGTGGTTTTGGTACTGATTCAGCTTCCATCATTCATAGCCCTTGAAGGATTATATTAAAGGTTGTCTCAGGAAGGGCCTTTGTGAATATGTCAACCAACTGATCAGCGGATCTTACGAAATGTATCTCGGCGTTGCCATCTTCCATGTGATCCTTGATGAAGTGATACCTCAGTGCTATATGTTTCATCTTGAAGTGTTGCACTTTCAGAATCATAATAAAGAGGGATTCGTTTTATACTCAAGCCATAATCATGAAGCTGGGTTTGAATCCAAATGACCTAGGATGTGCACGAAGCTGCAACTATGTATTTTGCCTCAGCTGTTGAAAGTGGTATACATATTTGTTTATAGGATTGCCAACTAACTAATTTACCATCAAGAAATTGGCATCCACCAGTTATGCTTTTTCTATCTAAGCCACATCCTGTGACAACCCAAGTTATCCCTTTACATTTCCCCGTTACCGTTAACGGAATATTCCAGCTTATAAAAGTTCCGTTAATTAGAGGTCGTCATTTAAATAAACATTCCATTTGTTTATATTTAATATACCGTTAAGTCGTGATAAAAGAGAATAAAAATACATAACACACATTTCCATTTATTTGGAAAATGTTAAATTTTATTATTACGACCACTAAATCGGGTGCGACCAAAAGCCCCGTATAACGGCAGTATTGGGTAGAATTCCACTGAGCTCCAACTCCCACCCATATATAAAGGGGAGTAAACTCCATTTGGAGCTTTTCCACCCTCTCTCACTATACTCTCTCTCTAGACTCGTTTTCGCCCCAAATCCGCTACCAAACGCTTCCAAATCGTAAGTCCGCTTACCCTAGTTTCTTCTAAACATTATGATTCATGTTTATAGCTTAGAATTGGACCTGGAACATGTGTTTACGGCCAAGGAGCATGCTTGGGCCGTAAACACTTAAATAAATGGGTTTTGAGCAATTTAACCCCTCTAAACCAACATTGGGACTTAGATACGACCTTATGGCTTGCAAATCCGGACTTAGAACACCCTAATCATGAATTTTGAGGAGCAAATAAGAGTTTATGGCCAACGAATGTGCTTGGGCCATAAACCCCTCAAACATGGGGACTAAACTCATTTTTACATGTCTAAAAGTCATATAACTCCACCAATAGCGTTGGAATAAATCCTAGGATCATCTAAAAATAGTTTGGAGACCTTAAACATGTCAAACACCCTCCATTTAGGAGTTTATGGCCAAAGCTTCCCAAGAAATAGTTCCAGGGCCGTAAACTCATAAAAACATGTTAAAGAGTGCCCTAAATTCATACCAAGGCTTAAGACATAAATTAGGGGCTTGTCCTTTGGGTTTAGATCAATCAAACTCAATAAAATGAAGGGGTAAAGGGAGTTTACGGCCCAGACTTGTGTCAAGGCCGTAAACACCCCTAAACATGCCCAAAAGATAGTTTTTATTCCCCAAATGGCCTTAGACTATTTCCATAAAATGCTAGAAGTGATATAAGGGCTTAATACTTCACAAAACTCAAGGAATGAGAGTTTACGGCCATAAACTCCCTTAGGAGTTGTCCCTAGGCCGTAAACTCCAATTAGATGCCCTTAGGAGCCTTAAACCCACTCATGCATTTTTGGAATTGTACTTAGAAAAATCCCACTAACAAGATTAAGCTTTGAAACACACTAGAACTCCTCACCATGAGTTTACGGCCGTAAACTCATGGTGAGTAGTCCCTGGGCCATAAACTAAGTAATAAGGGGTTACTCTTGGAGAGTAAACTCCATTCCTAAACCATACACACCTTTAGACGCTACCCGGGACACCCAAACACTTAACCAAAGTGTTTTCCACTCCTTTGAGCACATATACTTGTTTAATTAGTATTAATATACTAATTGTATGTGAACATATGTTATCATATGTTAAATAGGTTATTGAGTGTGTTCGAGTCCTTACGTGACACCGAACGCCCAAACGGCACCTTCGTCGGACCTACTTACACAAGGTGAGTTCATACCCCTGAATGAACCTTTTAATGTTTTTACATGTTTTATAGGGGGGGGGATACAAGTTAAACATGCCAGTTATCATAACAATCACATGTGATTGATAACCCACATGCACAAGATTTTACCACACTGTATACTGTTTTACCGAGTAGGATACTATGACGACTTTCAGAAAGGTTTTAAAACTGTTTCAGACTCTTACTTATATTGTTTTATTCAAAATCATTTCAAACCGATTTATAAAGGTTCCAAGGATTTCTAAAGGTTTTCACACTGATTTTACCAAAGAATACAAAATACGATTTTCCTAAATATAAAGGTTTTCCAAGGTTTTCATCAAATTTCTCTATCACGTCGAATACTTATACTTGTTTAGTTACCGCTGCTTCGCTTTCTCTTATTGTAAACTCCTACTTGATAGCACTTTCACTTCCTGATACGCTTACACCTGTTATTGTCTCTATATCTCTTATACTTGTAGTCGCTTATACCTGATAGACGCTCTTACTTCACTTATTGTCGTTTCTACTTCGTGATACGCTTATACTTGTTCGACACTCCTACTTCACTTGCGACCGCTCCTACTTCACTTGTTAGACACTCCTACTTCACAAGAATCACTTCTACTTGATACACACGCAGTCGTAGTTAGATGTATGTCTGTGCTTATATAGGTACATATAAGTAATGATTGAAAGACTTAGGAAGGCTCGTCCGCCGTATTTCCTTTTCTTCGTTGAGATGTGGTCTGGTGGGATCGGATGGCCGTCCGAAGGTCATTTGATTCATTAATTATATATTATGTATATGAGTATGGACATATAGGAATTCTCTAGTCAGTTCAGTTAAGAGTCTCTACCTCTAGTTCAGCACTTACACACTACCCGCTATTTGGAAGTCTCTACCCACTATTTGGGATGCATCTTCAGGATACGGCCTTCTCCGTCGTCTAGTTGGTAACCAGAATCTCTTGTAGGGAGAGCGGACATTGTGTGTATAGATCTATACGGGATTGACAACCCCGCACCCAGACTGCTAGCTACAGTCCCGGCCTACCAAGCCAACAGGTGACAAATGTCATATTTTAGACGCTTGTGGGGCGTCTGGTACTCTAGTCAGTATGGTTACGAGTATCCCGGGTTACGTTATAATTCATTGGCCTTAAGGTAACGGTATCACACTGACAATTTACACTATATGCTGGTAACACTTTTTCAGAGTCACACTGTTCTGACCTTACAAGACGTATCTTTCATTTGATACTGTCTGGGGTCTGTATTCACTGTGTTGACCTTACAAGACGTATCTTTCGTTTGATACTGTCTGGGGTCTGTATTCCCTATTTTTACCTTACAAGACGTATCTTTCATTTGATACTGTATGAGGTCTGTGTCTCTATTTGTTAGACTAAACCAGGCGTGTCGTTCATTTGATACTTTCCTGGAGTCTATGATTCCTTGCCTTAGTCATCCACCCCAGAACGTTTCCGCCGTTCCGGTTTTGGGGTGTGACAGATTGGTATCAGAGCATTGTTTATAGTAAGCTAAGTATATCAATTCATAAAAGATATACAACCTATAAACACAAAGGGATAAAACACTCTGACCAAGAATTATACTTTAAAATATAACCATATTTTACCAAAGTATAATAACATCCAGAATCTAAACACTCAAACAAAAGTATCACAAGAAGAACAAGAATAAAAGTCTTCGGATGTTGGTATTACCGTTAAACCTGGGCAGTTATGTAATCGTAAGTTGGGATAAATGTAACCTGATCAACTACATTTATCCGAGATGTGATGAACATGTGCTTGGGAGTGATAGTGGTGTACAACAGGTCTGAAACTTACCAACTAGGAATGTTAGAGCCAAACATAAAGTTAAAATACTATAGGAGTATTTTGGAACACTAAAAGATTCACACTGATCCCAGAATGATATTCAGAAGATAAGAATCAAACAAGAATTAAAATACCATAGGGGTATTTTAGGATCCATAACTAACCTTGTGTGAAGAACTAAAAAGATCCTTATTGATATACCTACAACTATAGAGGGTGTACTCCCAAGGTTAGATATAATAAGGATCCCATAGGCTAAGAATGTGTGGTTTCGCTCTACTTCCTTTTCCTCGTTGGGATTTGGATATAGAGTAGTATCACATATTCGAAGGCCTATCGGATCTAAGTTATGTATGATTTGTATACCCTGTGTACTCGTAGCAGGACTCGATATGGATCATACAGTGAAATGTTAATAATCTCTTAGGATTCTTTAGACATTTCCATTCTCGCACAAACCCTGTAGACAACCCTAACCACTTCAGTGCTTGACAGAAGAGTTGATTCCGGCCCCGAAGAAGTTCATTTAGAAGATTTCCAGTTCGGAAATAAATGAGTTGGGTCGAGACTATTGAATTCACCAAGTGCCTATATCTTTTAGGGACAGTCGTGAGAGATTCGCCTAAACTTCCGAGATTCCATTCATCCAACATGAAGTGGTGACACCCAGAGTCGGAATCAGAAGGAAGGCGGAGTGGAAATTCAATATGTCCATACAAGAAGAGAACCCTAGGAAACTACCCGAAGGAAACCAACGCCGACTTCAGTCAAAGATACGAGGCAGACCAAGGGAGCCAGTACATGGAACCCGAGAATTGTCTTTTCCTCATGATTGACACACTAATACACCCATAAATTAATACAATTTAGTGAGTTAGTGGTTACACTACTCACACTATGTGTTAGGTAAATCCTCTTTTCCCGTTGCCAGATACACGATTAGCGCGGATCCCCGCACCTTTGTTGAGAGAATTTTAGCCATCTGCCCTTATGAGCCTCTCTTTCCGCAGTTCGTTCGGAACCGTTCTCAAATCTCTCCAGGCCGGAGAGTGAAACCTTTCCCAGTATAAAGGTAACTTAGTAGGAACGACTCGCATCTTATGTCCTTTTTCCGATACTCATACACCCACTTCAATTACCAGGACTACATCATAGGGATGTAGGTCGACACTCAAACGAACAGTACCCAAGGCACGGGAAAAATTTATGCCTAATACGTTCAGGACAAAAATGTCCAGGGTTAACCATCGTCTCTCATTACCTTGTATTCCTTTCCGCGTAGGAAAACCATGCCACTGAAGAAGCGTAACCAATCCACAAGCAAGAAACCTGCTCTCTTATTCGATGAAGCTACGTTCCAAGCTGCAGTCTCAGCAGCTGTCATGGCTCACCTGAATGCTAACACCGCCAATGTTAGCAAGGGCCCTGTCGGGATTTCCAATCCTGGCGATGGACATCAGCAACCAACACTTTCATACCCAGTCAACCAAGAACCATCACCAAACCCACTAAAGAGGAAACTCAAGATTGAGCAGGGAAGTACCTCGGCTCAAGGACCTTCCGAGGGGCAACGATCTGAGACGGCCAATGCTCCTGTAAATCCTTCCCTCCCGACTCCAAGAAGACCGTACCTAGGAGACCTTCCCCACTACAACAAGTGCAGCTACCATCATCATGGTGCCTGCCGGGAACTCTATTGTGCTAGGTGCAACATGAAGGGACATACTGCTCGCGTATGCAAAACTCCAGTGGAGCGTATTGCATCAATCGCCAATGCAGCGACCAAGCAGGTTTGTCGCCTATGTGGCAAGTTTGGACACTTCAAAAGGGATTGCCCAACAGAAGGAAACAACAAAGACACGGGACGAGCCTGACTCTACTGCTTAGAGGGAAGCATCAAGGAACTCGTTAGATTTTGGTACGTCTCTCGATCTCGAGTAACTAAACTAAAAACAATAAAAGACTAATTCAAACGTAAATTCTTTCCAGTAAGGTGAAAGTCGCAGCACTGTTATAAAATTTAAAAACTCATCAGGTAAAACTATAATGGCTAAACATATACGTTACGGCCAGGTATATTTAAGATGGACAGACCTAGAGTGAGTGAATGCCGCCTCATTTCCTATTCCTCGTTTGGTTGTGGATTTAGGGCGGGGTCGCTCAGTCAACAGTCCTCCCCACCTTAAATATACGTGACTAGTATATGTGAGGCGATTATAGAAATGCCTTGTGAGGATCCATTCATGAAAAGTTACTCTATTCGGAAACACTTAGGACTCTCTATAGTTCTGCGTCGACTCTATCGGTCCAAGTATCCGCGGTAGTGATACATAGGACGAGACCTGAGACGCCTAGAACTTGTGTGCCTGTTCGGCACATGACTTTATTGATCTTCACTTTATATCATGTCGAAGTGTGCCAACTTCGACGACCCTATCGATTATGGTTTGACTTCGTTCAACCATGTGTTCATCTTTAGTGTCGTGTAAAAGAACTTTCTTCGTAGCCATGTCGGCAAATAAAGGTTCTTCCGAACCTAAACCTAACTCAAATAAATCAAACCCAATGTGATCCGTCAATTGTCCCTCTTATCTCAAACCTTCCGAAGTACCCAAGAGAGGGTACTGTACACTGTTGACCGACCCCTCATAGTCAGATGGACACCAAAGTGAACGACACTACAGATACTCCAAAAGACAGTAACCATCTGAAGCATACTCCATAGATTCCCCCGGGAGACCCTTCGCACCTCGCACATCAGGTTCGTGAACCCAGAGGACAGAACTCATGAGACTGACCAGTATAACTAGGTATATGCATAAAGGTGGCATATAATTGAGATCAAAAATATTTAAGGTGTGTGTTTCCTCCCTATAACTAGGTATATTCGCAACTGGTTTTTCCAGAGATGGTGTGAGTTTCATTCTGAATGCCATTGGAACCTTCACTTTAGTGTTTCCTATCATGCCAAACTTAGAGAGCAAAGTTTTTGTATACGCTTCCTGATTAATGAAAATGCCTTCTGGTCCCTATCTTATATTGAATCCAAGGAAAAAGTTAATAGGACCCATTGAGCTCATCTCAAACTTAGTTTACATCAACTTTCGGAATTCAGCTGTGAGGCTGGGACTAGTAGATCCGAAGATGATGTCATCAACATAAATTTGGACAATCATCAAGTGGTCACCTTCTTTCTTACAAAAGAATTTTGGGTCAACCGAACCTTGTTATACTTACACATTTTAAGGAAACGAGTAAGAGTTTCATACCAGTCTCATGGAGCTTGCTTTATACCATAGACTACCTTGTCCGAAATATAACAGTGATCATGATACTTTTCATTCAAGAACCCAAATGGTTGCTCTACGTATACAATCTCTTCTAATTCTCCATTTAGGAAAGCACATTTAACGTCCATCTGAAACACCTCAAAATTCTTATGTGTTGCATATGCCAGGAATATACGAACTGATTCCAACCTTGCAACAGGAGCGAAGGTTTCTTCGTAGTCGATACCCTCGTACTGGCAATATCCCTTAACCACAAGTCTCGCCTGGGTCCTTATAATATTGCCTTCTTTGTCCAATTTATTACGAAACACCCATTTCAAACCAATAACTGATGCTTAAGGTGGAGTAGGAATTAACCTCCAAACTTTGTTTCGTTCGAACTCATTGAGTTCGTCTTGCATCACTTGCACCCAATCAGAATGACTGAGAGCAGTGTTGATGGGTTTAGGTTCTATCTTGGACATGAACGAATTGAACATACGAAATTCTACTTTGGAGAATAATGCAGTGCGTTTCGCTTTTATTTGAGATCTTGTAAGAACACCTGTAGAAGATTCACCAATGACTTGGGTTTTGGGGTGATCTCTGGTCCATTTGATGAGTGAAGGATAATTTGGATCATAAGATGGGTCCACTTTGGCGTTTACTTCCTCGAAATCTAATTGAACATCCGAATTGTCATTCGCATCCATGTTATCCCCCTCAAATGATGATTGATCTTCTTCATTAGGAATTGAAGTGTCTCCTTCACCCTGCGATGGAATGTTCGTTTCTTCCATAGTTGGTTGCTCCTCCTGTGGAGGTGCATCAAAGTCTGAATCCTGCCCATAGACTGGAGTGCTTGAGTCTTGAGGCATGTTCGTAGTAGGTGGCTGATTATCCATGAGTTTCGTGGCTTCATCTATTATCTTTTTCAATCCATCGACTTTGTTCAACAACTTTCGCTTCAGAAGAGATAGCATTTTTAGGTTTATCAAATAGAAGCATGAATTCTTCATCACGATTAGCCAATGGAATGGACATTTGGTTCATTGAAGGAAATATCTCTTTTGCTTAACAATCATTCGCTTGAGTCTACTTTAAGTAATTATCATCAAATGTGACATAATAGGTTTCTTCAATCCTTTTGGATCTCTTATTGAGAACCCTATATGCTTTCGATGTCAGCGAATATCCCAAAAAAATCACTTCGTTTGCCTTCTAATCAAACTTGTTTCGCTGCTCCTTGGAATTAAAAATAAAACACCTGGAACCGGAAACATAAAAGAATTTTACTTTAGGTTTTCGTTTATTAATGATTTCATAGGGAATAACAGAGAATCTTTTATTGAGAAGGGATCTATTTTGAGTAAAACAGGAAGTGGCAACAACATCAGCCCAGAAGTAAAGAGGTAGGCTTGCAAACGAAAACATGGTCCTAGCAGCTTCACATAGTGAACAATTTTGTTTTTCAACAACCCCGTTTTGCTGTGGAGTATAGGGAGTAGAGAAATTGTGAGAGACTCCGTTATCTGTAATAAATTCATCAAATACTTGATTCTTGAACTCCAGACCATTATCACTTCGAACATTGTTGTCACACCCCCAAACCGAAGGCGGAAACATTCTGGGGCGGAGGACGTCATGAAGTATCGTAAACAATGTACATAGTAAGCATAGTAAACACAAAACTTTACATTACATAGATTCATTTACATTGTTTGAAAACTTAGAGTTACATGTGTTATACATATTTATCATATGAAAAAAAAGTTAAGACGAGTCTTCTATACGCTTCGTCTTCTCCAAAGGATCACGGGGTACCTGTCTAATGTGGACCTGAGAATACAAGCAGTTTGAAAATCAACATAAAGCTGGTGAGTTCATAAGCGGTTTGTTTTTTGTAAAAGACAAGTTTCCTTTGGTTTTCTGAAAAAGTCGTTATCCAAGAAAATCCCATATTTTCTTATAAAGAAAGTTTAGTTATCCATTCATTACACAATTTAGTTCAAAGCAGTTATGTATCCCAGGAAAATCCCTTAATTTCCTAATAGTCGTGGTTAGTTCTTGATTCGGAATGCAATGTACTAGGATATACCATACTTGTAGTATTAGTTATGTATTCTGATATCCTAGTTATCCTACACGCGAATGTCGAATATCTACTATACTTAGCCGTATTTTCGAATATTTGGATACACTCAGAAACGTACACTAACTGTATATTCGATGTTCTGGTGACTTCCAAAAGCTTACTTTAGATGTATTTCCGAAGCTCTGTCGACATCCAAAGGCGTATGTTTTCGAAACTCTGTCGATATCCAAAGGCATACATTCGAGTTATTTCTGAAACTCTGGTGACACTCAAGGCATACACTAGTTGTATTTCCGAAGTCTTGGTGTCATCCAAAGGCGTACTTTCGTATTCGTTCTGTTCCTAGCTGTACTTTCGTCGTTCTGTTCCTAAATGTACTTTCATTGTTCTGTTCCTAACTATACTTTCGTCGTTCTGTTCCTAACTGTACTTTCGTCGTTCTGTCACTATTCGAGGGTGTATCTTATTAGTATTAATCCTAATTAATGATTATTATGAATCCTTCGCAAATTATGAAATATAAAATTGTTTATAACACATTATCAAGAATTCTACGATTAGTCTGAACGTTAACTCTGCTATTCGGACTATTGGTTAATACGGTTTTCGATATTAAAAGCATACAGAATATAAACATTTGAACTGAAATAATAAGTTTGAGTACAAGATTTCCTTGTACTTTTGCTTGTATTCCCCCCCCCCCCCCCCCCCCCGGAAAAAATTTGAAAAACACGAAAAAAGGAGTAGGGGTATGAACTCACCGGTCGAGAAGCGTGTCAGTTTGGATGCTAAACGTCAGTTTGGGGCTTGAACGCGTGCGAGGTTCCTATGTAATATGAAAAGATACATATTTGTATCTAATTAGGCTTTGTACTACTAATTAGTTGAGGATATACACTTCTAGTCGTGAAAAGACTTCATTACAAGTGTTTGGAGTGACCCGGTTGGCATCTATAGATGTGTATGGCTTGGATATGGAGTTTACTCTTCAAGAGTAAACTCCTAGGGAAGTTTACGGCCCTAATGACCAACTCCCATGATATTACGGACGTATACTCATGGTGGGGTATTTTAGGGTGCTAAATGGTCTTACAACTCTTGAGGGTTAATGCTATGCTTGGTTTTAAGGCATTGGAATTGGATTTGAACAACATAGGGACCATTTGAGAAGTTTACGCCAGTAAACTAGGAGCTTACGGCCGTAAAATCTTATGTGCCCATTAAAAGTGTGTTTTGGTGGTTCTAGGTCAATCCCAAGTATTTTTATCTCAATATACAAGTCATGGGGTGAAATTAGGGCATCATTTGACAAAGTTATAGGAGTTTACGGCCGAGGAACCCATCCTTGGGGGGTTTACGGCCGTAAGTTCCTATGGGGTGGTTTTTATCAAGTTTGAATCCCCTAACTCGTTTGTGGTTGCTTCTAGACTTTAATCCAAGGATTATGAGGTGTTTAAGTGGCATCTTTACACCTAAAAATGAGTTTACTGCCCATGAAATGGTGTTTATAATTGAAGCATGTTCTTGGGCCATAAACTCATGTTTACTCCCTAAATTTTGAGTTCAAGGTGTTCCAAGTCCATTCCAATAAGTCCTTAAGTCATTTCCAAGCTCCAAGAGTGTTTTGAGAGGGTTTTGGGGCTGAAAAACCCCTTATATGGGTATTTACGGCCTATGGGTGTTCTAGGGCCGTAAACACTAGTTTATGGTCCTATTTCATAGATTAAGCACGAATTTGAAAGCCAAAGAGGTTATACTATGAGCTAGGATTGTTACCTTGATGATTTGGAGCCTTAATTTGACGATTTTGGACCTAGAGCTTTGATTGGAGGAGAGAGAGTATGGAGAGAGAGAGTAGAAAAGGCTTCAAATGAGGCTCATTCCACTTTATATATGGTTAAAGTTTGGGACACGGTGGAATTCTACCCGATACTGATGTTAAGCGAGGCTTTTGGTCACACCCGATTATGTTGTCACCCGACGTGGTCGAAACTATAAATTTTCTAAATAATAGTTTGGGATGTTTTCATGAGTTTCTAACGTGTTTGGACACCCATTAAGTCATAATAGAAGTCTCGAAATAAATGACTTAATTTAAAAATGTAAACGGAAACGATTCGAGAAAGACGAATTTTTAATAATGGAACGGGTTACGGCGAGGGAGCAAACTTCGGGTTGTCACATTATCCCCCCGTTAGATGGAATTTCGTCCCGAAATTCAAACTTTAGATACGACTCAAGGATTCGGAAAGATATATGGAAACTTCTGCTTCATCGGATCTTCACGCTCCCAAGTGAACTCAGATCCTTCACTTATCGGGATATGACTTTGTTTAGTATGTTTAAATCTCTCGATCTATGATTTCGATTGGTTCTTCCATGGGGCTCATACTTTCGTTGATTTCGGTCTCGTCAAAGGGATTACTAGGGTTTCATCAAATAGGCACTTCTTAAGGATAGAGACGTGGAATACCGGATGGATGCTGCTAAGTTCTGAGGGTAGTCGGAGTTTGTAGGCTAAGGATCGATCCTAATGAGGATTTCGAAAAGTTCTATGTACCTCGGGTTAAGTTTTACGCGTTTCAAAATGTATCATGCCTTCTTCGCTTACTACGTGACCAAAGAAAAATGGTTAGACCGAAGGGCATCACTACATCTTCGTAGTGACCATATCGAGTCCTGAATGTTGTTTTGGAAACATCATTCCTGTGAACTCGTAGCTGATGGTCCCTTGACCTAAGGTCATCTATTTGAAGAAAAGGATATCGGTTTTTGACGGTCAACTTATTCAGCTAACGGTAGTCGATACACATTCGAAAGGAATAGCAATACTGGGGCTTATCGGGGTGAGGAGCTTGGCCTGATGAACCCTTTGTTGAGTAGCTCATTAAGCTGACTGGAATGCTCCTGTATTTATGATGGAGCTAGTCAATATTGAGATTTAGATACAGGGTTAGCTCCAGGAATTTGATTGATACGAAAATTGGGATTAGGTTTGTCGCCGTAGATCATGAAAGTCGGGTCAAAGGGAGATTGAGGCGGATCGCCTTTTTGAAATCAATAATATCAGTATGATTGGACTCAGTCAATCCATGCCAATGATAATATCAAAGCTCTTCACAAAAAATTGGCATTAGGTCGAACGGAAAGGAATAGTCGCCCAGAGTAAGGATACAACCTATGGATATGTCGTTAACGTTCTCTTTCTCACCGTTAGCTATCACAACGGTAAACGTTTCGGTTACTAACGAAGAACTAAGTTTAGGAAGGTGTTTGAATGAATACTAACAAATTTTCTTTCAGCACTAGAATTGAAAAGGATTACAGGCATAAGATTTATCGAGGAGGAATATACCTGTGGCAACGGTGGGGTCGGTGGCTACCTCATCTTGTCCAATAGTTGGGACTCTACCGGTGTTGCCAGTTGTTGCTGCCTTGGGGCAGTTTCGCTTGTAATGCCCACCTTCACCGCAACCGTAGAAGGCCTGACTGATACCTGCTCTGGAAGCTTGGCTGGTTGGTGTTCTGCAGCTTCGCGCAAGGTGACCCTCTTGGCCACAACTTTTGCAAAACTTCTCACGACATGGACCTGGGATACGATGGTGGCAACTGCACCTGTTGCACCATGGAAGAATACCAACATATCCAGTGATAGGTGCTTGGGCTGAGGAACCGACGACAGAAACAGCAGCAGGGGTAGTAGCAGCATGGACTGCCATTATCTGTTGTTTCTTCGAGGACTCCTGTGAAGGCTGACTCTTCTTCTACTTCTTCCAAAACTTTCTTTTCTCACCACTTCTCTCTGTTGGCTCAGGAGAGGTGGTTGCTTCCTCTAGGTCGTCATTATGGTCGATCAGGGTTTGCGCTAGGCATTTGGTGATGTCGTAGGTATCCGGCTTCGCAGCTAAAACGTTCCCTTTGGTTGGCTGGGTCAACCCCCAGATGAACCTCTCAATCTTCTTACTCTCCGGGGTAACCATTCCCAGACAGAGTAATGCCAAGTCATCGAATCTGGAAGTGTAAGCGGCGATATTGGAACCCTTCATCATCAGGTTCCATAGTTCATGCTCCAGCTTCTGTATTTCGCCCCGAAGGCAGTACTCCGTAAACATAAGTTCCTTCATGACTTCCCAACCCATAGCATTGGCTATAGGTAGGGTTAGAGATTTGACTCGGCCGTTCCACCAAGTTAGAGCTTTATCGGTGAACGTGTAGGCAGTGAATTTCACCTTGTCGGATTCTGAACAGGCACAGACCTCGAAGATAGATTCGATTTTCTCTAACCACCGAGTTAGGGCAATGACACCTCCTGTGCCATCGAAGAATGTGGGTTTTGCTTTCATAAAGTCCTTATAGGAACACTCCTTCCGGTGTCCCTGGCTATTTTCCTGGTTTTGGGGCTAGGGACCACCTCCTTGCCCACCTAAACCACTGAGGTTCATTTGTGATATGGTAGCAGCCACAGCAGCGTTAACAACTGCTTGAAACATGACGGGATCAAATTGAGGAGGAGGTGGTGGCGGAGGAGGATTGTAATTCTTTGAGCTGGGTCTTTTCCTCGGAGGCATCTTGATCTAAAATAGCCAGGAAAGAGAGGATCATAAGTCCTCTGAATTGAATCAAGAGATATAGAATAGGGGATATCTCATTAAGACAGATATAGAATTCTATTAAGCGATAAAGCAGGAAAGAGTTATCAAAGCAGATAAACTATCACTAAAAGAATGATTGAGTAGCAAGGCTGGAATGAGGATTTCTATAACGAAGTTGGCTCTAGAAATACTCCCATAGTATTTCATGTTTCGCTGCGACGACGACTCTTTGTTTGCGTATTGGGTAAGTTTTAGGCATGCCGCATACCACAGTCACTCGTAAGCACATGTTGGCCGTGTCTCGAATGAATATAGTTGATCAGGCTATATTGATCCTAGACACGACTACATAACTACCCAGGTTTAACGGCAGCGTACAACACCCATTTACTTATGTTTTGTTCTACTTGAGGTTACGAATTTCGACGGTTAACTATACTTGTATACTTTTGAAAATACTTATATTTTAAAGTATACTTTTAGTTCAGGGCACTTCGGCCCCTTAGTGTTTATAGTCTAATACCATGTAAGGTTTGGTATACTAGTTCAGTATAAACAAGGGCTCTGATACCAATCTATCACACCCCGAAACCGAAGGCGGAAACGTTCCGGGGCAGAGGACATCATGAAGTATCGTAACCAATGTACATAGTAAGCATTGTAAACACAAAACTTTACATTACATAGATTCATTTACATTGTTTGAAAACAAAGAATTACACGTGTTATACATATATATCATATGAACAAAAGTTAAGACGAGTCTTCTATACGCTCCGTCTTCTCCAAAAGATCACGAGGTACCTATATAATGTGGACCTGAGAATACAAGCAGTTTGAAAATCAGCATAAAGCTGGTGAGTTTATAAGCTGTTTATTTTTGTAAAAGATAAGTTTCCTTTGGTTTTGTGAAAAAGTCGTTATCCAAGAAAATCCCATATATTCTTATAAAGAAAGTTTAGTTATCCATTTGTTACACAATTTAGTTAAAAGCAGTTATGTATCCCAGGAAAAACCCTTATTTTCCTAATAGTCGTGGTTAGTTCTTGATTCGGAATGCAATGTACTAGTATATACCATAATTGTAGTATTAGTTATGTATTTTGATATCCTAGTTATCCTACACGCGAATGTCGAATATCTACTATACATAGCCGTATTTTCGAATATTTGGATACACTCAGAAACGTACACTAACTGTATATTCGTTGTTCTGGTGACTTCCGAAAGCTTACTTTAGACGTATTTTCGAAGCTCTGTCGACATCCAAAGGCGTATGTTTTCGAAACTCTGTCGATATCCAAAGGCGTCCTTTCGAGTTATTTTTGAAATTCTGGTGACACTCAAGGCATAAACTAGCTGTATTTCCAAAGTCTTGGTCTCATCCAAAGGCGTACTTTCGTATTCGTTATGTTCCTAGCTATACTTTCGTCATTCAGTTCCTAAATGTACTTTCGTCATTCTGTTCCTAACTGTACTTTCGTCGTTCTGTTCCTAACTGTACTTTCGTCGTTCTGTTCCTAACTGTACTTTCATCGTTCGGTCACTATTTGAGGGCGTATCTTATTAGTATTAATCCTAATTAATGTTTAGTATGAATCCTTCGCAAATTATGAAATATAAAATTGTTTATAACACATTATCAAGAATTCTACGATTAGTCTGAAAGTTAACTCTGCTATTCAAACTATTGGCTAATACGGTTTTCGATATTAAAAGCATACAGAATATAAACATTTGAACTGAAATAATAAGTTTGAGTACAAGATTTCCTTGTACTTTTGCTTGTATTCCCTGCCCCCCCCCCCCCTGAAAACATTTGAAAAACACGGAAAAATGAGTAGAGGTATGAACTCACCGGTCGAGAAGCGTGTCGGTTTGGATGCTAAACGTCAGTTCGGGGCTTGAACGCGTGCGAGGTTCCTATGTAATATGAAAAGATACACATTTGTATCTAATTAGGCGTTGTACTAGTAATTAGTTGAGGATATACACTTCTAGTCGCGAAAACACTTCATTACAAGTGTTTGGAGTGACCCGGTTGGCATCTATGGATGTGTATGGCTTGGATATGGAGTTTACTCTTCAAGTGTAAGCTCTTAGAGAAGTTTACGGCCCTAAACTAATGGGGGGTGTTTTAGGGTGCTAAATGGTCTTACAACTCTTGAGGGTTAATGCTAGGCTTGGTTTTAATGCATTGGAATGGGATTTGAACATCATAGGGACCATTTGAGGAGTTTACAGTAGTAAACTAGGATTTTACGGCCGTAAACTCTAATGTGCCCATTCAAAGTGTGTTTTGGTGGTTCTAGGTCAATCCCAAGTATTTCTATCTCAATATACAAGTCATGGGGTGAAATTAGGGCATCATTTGACAAAGTTATAGGAGTTTATGGCCCAGGAACCCATCCTTGGGGGGTTTACGGCCGTAAGCTCCTATGGGGGTGGTTTTTATCAAGTTTAGAGCCCCTAAATTGTTTGTGGTTGCTTCTAGACTTTAATCTGAGGCTTATGAGGTGTTTAAGTGGCATCTTAACACCTAAAAATGAGTTTACTGCCCATGAAATGGTGTTTATGGTCCAAGCATGTTCTTGGGCCGTAATGTAACAGCCCGAAATCTCAGGTATTGTTTAATTATGTTTTTGGGGTGAGTTGAGAGGGGACTCGGCGAGTTGGAGCCTAAACTCGCCGAGTAGGATCGCAGACTTGGTCGCGGGTCCGCGATTGGACTCGACGAGTCCAGATATGGACTCGGCGAGTCGACGCTGTTCAGCAGAAACCCTAACCGTTCGGTTTTGGATCGTATATAATGCTCTTATAGGCCGTCATTGTCCGTCTTTAGTCGATTGAGAGGAACCCTAAACGGCTGTGGGCATCTAGAGCAAGATTGGAGAATATTAGGGCTTGAAGAAATTGTTAGGCAAGGAGGAGAAGGGTTTTGGCTAAAGGAACAGCAAGGGATTCGAGTTCTGCGGTTTGGAGACACAGAGAGGGCATATTCCAGGTAATATTTCGGATTCCTTTCTGTTATTTTGATGTGTATACGAATCTAGGGTTTATGAAACCCATTTAGTGATTAGATGGGTTATTATGTTATTACCCAGACGTTTATACCCCAGTAATAAGGTGTTTAGAAGTCCAGAAAGTTCCATGATTGTATATCTCGGGACCATACGTAATTCAGGAAGCAGTTGATCGTCTGCATGGCATGGACTCGCCGAGTTGTTCTTCAGACTCGGCGAGTAGCTTAAAGATTTACTGGGACTCGCCGAGTTGTTCTTCAGACCCGGCGAGTGGAGTCGGGGTGGCCCCGCGATTCTTCCAGGAGTAACTCGTCGGGTCGAGGAGGATACTCGACGAGTAGATAAGGAATCTCAGAAAGTTGGAGGACGTCTAGACTCGCCGAGTCGCCATGGTACTCGCCGAGTCCGGTCGAGTTGACCGTTGACCGTTGACCAGAGTTGACCTAAGTCTGACTTCTTAGGGATAGTCACACTTAGAAGATATAAGTATTAATGAGATATGTGATGTTATAGGGAGGTTGTAGCTCGTCGGTTGTGCACGAGTCATTTCGGGATTTGCTAGCGTTCAGCTTTTACGAGGTGAGTCTTCTCACTATACTATACCCGGAAGGGTTTGACTGTGTGGCCGGAAGGTCGGATATGATATGTGATATGTATGCTATATGTGGTAAGTTATTTGTTATATGTGCTATGTATGTTATGGGCCGGAAGGCGATTATATTATGGGCCGGAAGGCAAAATGTTATGGGCCGGAAGGCGATATGTTGTGTGATGGACCGGAAGGTCGGCGTGGGTAGGACCGGAAGGTTTACCCAGCAGGGACGGAAGTCCCCTGAGACACATGGACCGGAAGGTCGGGCCTGGAAAGGCGTATGTGCGTAAGTTGTATATTGGGGAACTCACTAAGAATTTATGCTTACAGTTGTTGTGCATGTATTTCAGGTACTAACGAGGACCGTGGGAAGGCGCCAGCATGATCGATACACACTGAAGATTGCTTTTATGATCTTGGGATTTTGACTATTTGTATTTGACAGAATACTTAAACTATTTATGCCTTGTTATGAATGGAAATAAATATATTTTTAAAAAGAAAATTTTGTTTGAAAATTTGCATTGTTACAATTGGTATCAGAGCCTTGGTTTGAGGGATTCGGGTGCACCTTCGGGAGTAGCTGAACTCAAACCGAGGATTTGAGGGAAATTTTTTTAAATAAAGGCATAAACTTTTGTAAATGGTTTTGTGGTAAGCAAGAAAGAAGCAGTGTGTACGATCAGTCAGCGCCCGAACGGTAAAGATCCCTAAAATACCTTACAATATTATATGATATGAATTGTTATGCATGCTAGAAGACTAGGTATCCATGATAGGACTAGAGTGGCCTGATTTGTGATGCCTTAGTCTAGGGAAATTTGCCTATATCAGATGCGTTGCTAGCATGCGGGTAGATAGTGCATATCAGCAGTAGAGTACTCACTATCCGGAGTTTGGGGAGGAGGACTTAGGATGAACACTGATGCGGTGTGGTCGGTAGTATTGGGCCCGTACTACCGAGGACACCGGGTCAGTGGGAGACCCAAGTAAGAATCCCTGGATATCGGGGACTGAGTAGAGTTGCGTATCGAATACGATTATACTCGGAGGAGTCTCTGATAGTTTTATGTTGTATTTCAGAGACATCATGGTTAGACCACGCCACGGAGCGAGTACGAGCGGTGTGAGTGACGAGGATATTCGTTAGATGATTCACGAGGAGGTGGCGGCCGCGATCCGGGCTGAGATCCCGGAGATGTTTGGGTCTATTAAGACCACCCTGATGGAGCCATTCGATGAGCGGTACGCCGCGTTGACTGAGGCTGCAACCGCTGCAGCTACCGCAGCTGTGGCCGCTGCTAGGCCACAGGGAGGTGACTCGTTGCTGTTCCGAGAGTTCAGCAACACGAAGCCACCGGAGTTCGATGGGACGCAGGATCCGATTGCTGCGATGAGGTGGATCGCGGATATAGAGGGGTGCTTCTATACGTGTTCATGCCCGGAGCACCTGAGGGTACGGTTCGCTTTGAACCAGCTCCGCCTGGGAGCGAAGGACTGGTGGAAGTTCGTGACGGCGGACTTCACCTTGGCAGAGACTACAGCGGTGACATGGGAGGGGTTTACTGCCATGTTCAGGGATGAGTACGTTCCCCCGGTGGAGAGGGAACGGTTGGTGCAGGAGTTCTTAACCCTCAAGCAGGGTACTGATTCTGTTGCGGTGATTACGCGGAAGTTTCATGAGAGGGCGATGTTCTGCCCCGAGCTGGTGTCCACTGATCAGGCTCGGATGAGCCGGTACTTGGGAGTGTTGAGGAGGGATATCCGGGAGTTTGTGTCAAACTCCACCTACCATACTTTTGCTGAGCTTTAGGCGAATGCCAGGAAGCGCGAGATCGAGTTGGAGACCCAGGCCAGGGAGGAGGCCGAGTCTCAGCGGGTGGACTGGCGACCGGCTCAGTTCCAGCCGGCAGCCAAGCGGACCAAGTCCGCTGATGCGAGGACGGGAGGTTCGAAGAGCCGCACTTGCGGAAAGTGCGGCAAGGGTCACGAGGGGGCGTGTCGATCTGGTGCTTGCTACAAGTGTGGCAAGGAGGGGCACATTGCTAGGGAGTGTCCCAAGGGATTTACGGTTTGCTTTCATTGCAACCAGACCGGCCATAGGAAGGCCGAGTGCCCTCAGCTTCTTCAGGGATCTGCACCTGCTGCCGGAGCTACGGCGACTTGACCGGTGAAGGCCGAGGCCCCAAGGGCTCGGGGGAGAGCCTTTCAGCTGACTGCGGAGGAGGTCCGCGCTGCGCCCGATGTTGTGGCAGGTATGTTGTAATTCATGTAATTATTTTAATGTCGAGATGTTATGCTTATGTTATTATATGCGTAGGTACGTTTCTTGTGAACTCTGTGCCTGCCTTAGTGTTATTTGACTCGGGTGCGAGTAGGTCCTTTGTGTCCTTAGCCTTTAGTCAGCATATCAGCGTTAGTCGTGAGTCGTTGAGTCGACCTTTGAGAGTTTCTATAGCTGACGAGAAAGTGATTTGTGCCACGGAGGTTCTTCGGGGATGTGTACTAGAGATTTTCGGGGTTGAATTCCCGATTGACCTGATCCCTATTGCGATGGGTGATGTCTGTGTCATCGTAGGCATGGACTGGTTGAGCCGATTCGGCGCTGTCATCGACTGTGAGCGTCAGCTGGTGACCATACGAGACCATAGTGGGGGAGTCCTTTCGGTGTACGACGAGGGTACCCGTTCGGGATCAGCTTTTTGTTCGGCCGCTAGGGCGAGGCAGTGTCTACAGCAGGGCTGTAAGGGTTTTGTGGCGTATGTGATGGATACGCGGGAGGCTCCCGAGAGACCGAAATCAGTTGAGGAGGTCCCTGTGGTGCGTGAGTTTCCAGATGTTTTCACCGAGGAGCTGCCGGGAGTACCTCCTGTGAGGCAAGTAGAGTTTGGTATTGACCTGGTTCCGAGGGCCGCGCCTGTTGCTAAAGTGCCTTATCGTCTTGCACCTCCAGAGATGCAAGAGTTGTCCTCGCAGCTCTAGGAGCTGTTGGGGAAGGGATTCATTCGGCCGAGCAGCTCGCCGTGGGGAGCACCTATTCTGTTCGTCAAGAAGAAGGATGGTTCACACCGGATGTGTATTGATTACCGGGAGTTGAACAAGTTGACGGTCAAGAACCGTTACCCGTTGCCGAGGATCGATGATTTATTCGATCAGTTGCAGGGAGCAACTTGGTTTTCCAAGATCGATCTGAGGTCAGGGTACCATCAGGTGAGAGTGCGGGAGGAGGATGTCCAGAAGACAGTGTTTAGGACGCGATACGAGCATTATGAGTTTGTGGTGATGCCTTTCGGACTCACCAATGCCCCGGCGGTGTTCATGGATCTCATGAACAGGGTATGCAGACCGATGTTGGATCGGTCAGTGATTGTATTCATCGACGACATTCTGGTGTATTCTAGATCTAGAGAGCAGCATGAGGAGCATTTGAGGGAGGTCCTTAAGGTATTGAGGTCGGAGAGGCTTTATGCAAAGTTCTCCAAATGTGACTTCTGGCTGCGAGAGGTTCAATTTCTAGGACATGTTGTCAATCAGAAAGGGATATTGGTCGATCCGGCCAAGGTTGAGGCGGTGATGAGTTGGGAGGTGCCGAAGTCACCCTCTGATATCAGGAGCTTCCTGGGGTTGGCAGGGTATTATCGGAGATTCATCAAGGATTTCTCCAAGATCGCAGTGCCACTCACCAGATTGACCCGGAAGGGTGTTGCATTCTCATGGGGGCCCGAGCAGCAGATCTCCTTTGAGACACTTCGCCAGAGGTTGTGCGAAGCCCCGGTATTAGCTCTTCCAGAAGGGATGGAGGGTTTTGTGGTATATTGCGACGCATCGATTTCGGGACTGGGTGCAGTGTTGATGCAGAGGGGTCATGTGATAGCGTATGCGTCGAGGCAGCTGAAGCCTCATGAGGCGAGATATCCCACGCATGATTTAGAGTTGGGAGCAGTAGTGTTCGCTCTCAAGATTTGGCGTCACTACCTGTATGGAGTTCGATGTACGATATATACGGACCATAAGAGCTTGAAGTATTTGATGGATCAGCCCAACCTAAATATGTGTCAGATGAGGTGGTTGGATGTGGTCAAGGATTATGATTGTGAGATTCTGTACCACCCAGGTAAGGCTAATGTGGTAGCCGACGCGTTGAGCCGCAGGGCGGGGAGCACTCCATTGCGAGATGTATGCTTGAGACTGACTGTGATGACTCCAGTATTGGATGCTATTCGTGGGGCGCAGGCCGAAGCTGTGCGACCAGAAATGCAGAAGAAAGAGCGGGTCGTGGGATTAATTTCAGAGTTCGTTAAGGATGGGCGAGGGCTTATGACGTTTCAGGGTCGGATTTGGGTACCGTTTGTGGGCGGTACGCGTATTACTTTGATGGGAGAGGCTCATAGATCGAAATTCTCGATCCATCCCGGTGCTACGAAGATGTATTTGGACCTAAGGAAAGAGTATTGGTGGCCCTGTATGAAGAGGGACATTGCATGATTCGTCGAGCGGTGCTTGACCTGCCGTAGGGTTAAGGCTGAGCACCAGAGACCGCATGACAAGTTACAGCCATTGGAGATCCCCGAGTGGAAGTGGGAGCAGATCACTATGGATTTCGTCACCAAATTGCCGAGAACTGCCAGGGGAGTTGATGCAATTTGGGTGATTGTGGATAGGTTGACGAAGAGTGCACACTTCCTTGCCATCAGCGAGAGTTCTTCAGCGGAGAAGTTGGCAGAGATATATGTGAGAGAAGTGGTATCTCGGCATGGGGTGCCGATCTCGATTGTGTCAGATCGTGATGTGCGCTTCACTTCCAGGTTCTGGAAGAAATTCCATGAGGAGCTGGGTACTAAATTGCATTTTAGTACCGCATACCATCCCCAGACAGACGGTCAGAGCGAGCGGACGATTCAGACGCTGGAGGACATGCTCCGAGCGTGCGTGTTAGACTTCGGGGGTAGTTGGGATGCGTATTTACCATTGGCAGAGTTTTCCTACAACAACAGCCATCATTCGAGCATTGGTATGCCACCTTTTGAGCTGTTGTATGGTAGGAGGTGTCGGACCCCCATTTGCTGGGGAGAGGTAGGACAGAGAGTGATGGGCAGCACGGAGATCGTGCTCCAGACGACAGAGCAGATTCAGCAAGTAAGACAAAGGTTATTGACTGCCCAGAGCCGACAGAAGAGTTATGCAGACAGGCGCCGATCCGAGCTTGAATTTCAGGTCGGCGACTTCGTTCTCCTGAAGGTCTCTCCTTGGAAAGGAGTGATTCGATTCAGGAAGAGGGGCAAATTGGGGCCCCGGTATATTGGGCCATTTCGTGTGATTGCAAGGATAGGCTGGGTAGCCTATCGGTTGGAGTTGCCAGCGGAGTTGGGTCAGATCCATGACACTTTTCATGTGTCGCAGTTGAGGAAGTGCATAGCCGATGAGTCGGCAATGGTTCCATTGGAGGATATTCAGGTGCATGCGAGCCTGAATTACGCGGAGAGACCAGTGGCTATCAGAGATCGGAAGATCAAGGTTCTGAGGAACAAGGAGGTACCTCTGGTGTTGGTTCAATGGCAACACCGTAAGGGATCGGAAATGACTTGGGAACCGGAACGCGAGATGCGGGAGCAGCATCCGGAACTATTTGCAGAGTGAGACTTCGAGGGCGAAGTCTAATCCAAGTGGGGGAGAGTTGTAACAGCCCGAAATCTCAGGTATTGTTTAATTATGTTTTTGGGGTGAGTTGAGAGGGGAATCGGCGAGTTGGAGCCTAAACTCGCCGAGTAGGATCGCAGACTTGGTCGCGGGTCCGCGACTGGACTCGACGAGTCCAGATATGGACTCGGCGAGTCGACGCTGTTCAGCAGAAACCCTAACCGTTCGGTTTTGGATCGTATATAATGCTCTTATAGGCCGTCATTTTCCGTCTTTAGTCGATTGAGAGGAACCCTAAACGGCTTTGGGCATCTAGAGCAAGATTGGAGAATATTAGGGCTTGAAGAAATTGTTAGGCAAGGAGGAGAAGGGTTTTGGCTAAAGGAACAGCAAGGGATTCGAGTTCTGCGGTTTGGAGACACAGAGAGGGCATATTCCAGGTAATATTTCGGATTCCTTTCTGTTATTTTGATGTGTATACGAATCTAGGGTTTATGAAACCCATTTAGTGATTAGATGGGTTATTATGTTATTACCCAGACGTTTATACCCCAGTAATAAGGTGTTTAGAAGTCCAGAAAGTTCCATGATTGTATATCTCGGGACCATACGTAATTCAGGAAGCAGTTGATCGTCTGCATGGCAGGGACTCGCCGAGTTGTTCTTCAGACTCGGCGAGTAGCTTGAAGATTTACTGGGACTCGCCGAGTTGTTCTTCAGACCCGGCGAGTGGAGTCGGGGTGGCCCCGCGATTCTTCCAGGAGTAACTCGTCGGGTCGAGTAGGATACTCGACGAGTAGATAAGGAATCTCAGAAAGTTGGAGGACGTCTAGACTCGCCGAGTCGCCATGGTACTCGCCGAGTCCGGTCGAGTTGACCGTTGACCGTTGACCAGAGTTGACCTAAGTCTGACTTCTTAGGGATAGTCACACTTAGAAGATATAAGTATTAATGAGATATGTGATGTTATAGGGAGGTTGTAGCTCGTCGGTTGTGCACAAGTCATTTCGGGATTTGCTAGCGTTCAGCTTTTACGAGGTGAGTCTTCTCACTATACTGTACCCGGAAGGGTTTGACTGTGTGGCCGGAAGGTCGGATATGATATGTGATATGTATGCTATATGTGGTAAGTTATTTGTTATATGTGCTATGTATGTTATGGGCCGAAAGGCGATTATATTATGGGCCGGAAGGCAAAATGTTATGGGCCGGAAGGCGATATGTTGTGTGATGGACCGGAAGGTCGGCGTGGGTAGGACCGGAAGGTTTACCCAGCAGGGACGGAAGTCCCCTGAGACACATGGACCGGAAGGTCGGGCCTGGAAAGGCGTATGTGCGTAAGTTGTATATTGGGGAACTCACTAAGCATTTATGCTTACAGTTGTTGTGTATGTATTTCAGGTACTAGCGAGGACCGTGGGAAGGCGCCGGCGTGATCGATACACACTGAAGACTGCTTTTATGATCTTGGGATTTTGACTATTTGTATTTGACAGAATACTTAAACTATTTATGCCTTGTTATGAATGGAAATAAATATATTTTTAAAAAGAAAAATTTGTTTGAAAATTTGCGTTGTTACATGTAAACTCATGTTTACTCCCTAAATATTGAGTTCAAGGTGTTCCAAGTCCATTCCAATAGGTCCTTAAGTCATTTCCAAGCTCCAAGAGTGTTTTGAGAGGGTTTTAGGGCTCAAAAACCCCTTATATGCGTGTTTACGGCCTATGGGTGTTCTAGGGCCGTAAACACATGTTTATGGTCCTATTTCATTGATTAAGCACGAATTTGAAAGCCAAAGAGGTTATACTATGAGCTAGGATTGTTACCTTGATGATTTGGAGCCTTAATTTTATGATTTTGGACCTAGAGCTTGGATTGGAGGAGAGAGTATATAGAGAGATAGTGGAAAAGGCTTCAAATGAGGCTCATTCCACTTTATATATGGTTAAAGTTTGGGACACGGTGGAATTCTACCCGATACTGATGTTAAGCGAGGCTTTTAGTCGCACCCGATTAAGTTATCGTAACCCGACGTGGTCGAAACTATAAATTTTCTAAATAATAGTTTTGGATGTTTTCATTAGTTTCTAACGTGTTTGGACACCCATTATGTCATAATAGAAGTCTCGATATAAATGACTTAATTTAAAAATGTAAACGGAAACGATTCGAGAAAAACGAATTTTTAATAACGGAACGGGTTACGGCGATGGAGCAAACTTCGGGTTGTCACAATTGTGAACTACCTTTCGTAGTATTAACTCAATTTGCTTGATAAAATCATTGAGCTTAGGAGTTGCTTCAGATTTCTGCTTAAGTAAGAACATGTCACACCCCAAAACCGGAACGGCGGAAACGTTCTAGGGTGGATGACGTCATGTCAAGTATCACAACATATGCAGTATAGTAATCAAATTAAAATAACCATTGCATTAATAGTAATAGTTTTACATAAGTTACATTTCATAGAGACATTAAAGTAATACAATAACTAGTATAGTTGCAGCTCGGTTCTAGACTGACTTCGCCAAAGCTCCCAAGTGTACCTGTCTATCGCTGACCTGAGAATACAAGTTATTTTGAAAGCGAGTATCAGCATTTTTATAAATGCTGGTGAGTTCATAAGTATTTAGTGTCATTTGTGTAATTAAACATTTTTATTTAAAATAACTTTATGAAAAGTAGTAGTTTAGAATCTTCGGTGTATTAGTGTCCTTTCTAGAAAATCCTATATTTTCTAAATAAAAGCAGTCTTCTACCAAGACTCGACAGAGTTAGGTTTTAGAGAGTAATTTTCCCTTACATACTATCATTACCAAAAAACAGTATTTGACTTTAAAGAAAGTAGGAGAATATCACTAGTAAAAATACTAGGGGAAAATAACATATGCCTCAGCAGAAATACTGTTGACTACGGCAAAAGAAAACATAGACTCCAGGGGAGTATCGAATGAATGGTAAGCCTGACTCAGTCTAACAAAAGGAAACACAGACCCCAGACAGTATCAAATGAACGATATGGCTAGCAAGGTCTAAAACAAAGAATACAGAGACTCACGAATGAACTGACTCCTTTGGAATTCTCGTACTAGAAAGAGTAAACAGAACCTCCTAACTATTCCTATAATAGTTACTAGTGTCTCTGGTCTATGAACGTTGACTAGAAGGATGCCCTTTCTACCCAAGGGAAATGAATTGGTCGATGGAAACCTTTATGTCTATACATGTATACATGATATATAACTAATGTTTAAACGACCTTCGAACGGATAACCGATACCCACCAGACCACATCCAAACGAGGAAAAGGAAATAGGGCGAACTAGCCTTCCTAAGTCTTTTAAACATTATTTATATAATTATACAAATATAGGCAATCATTTAACGAAGTAAAAGCATAGAAGAAAATTTTGATGAAAACTTTGGAAAACCTTTACACATAAGAAGTTAATGACTTGATGTCAGTTTGTAAAACAAGTTTTGAAAATCTTTGTAATCCTTTGAAAAACCTTTCATAACAACTTTGAAATTGATTTTTATAAGACAGATTAAGTGAAGAAAACCTTTGGAAAACCTTTAACAAGAGTTGAAAACGAGATTTGGAACATCTTAAGCTGGATAAAACAGTTATCATGCAAAAATGTATTTGGCTATACAGTTACTAATCACAGGTGATTTATATAATAACTATATAGATCAACTTGTATTCCACCTCCCCCTATAAAAGCAGTTAAAATCATTTAAAAGGTTAATTAAGGGGTATGAACTCACCTGACGTTGGCATTTTGGATGAATGGACGATATAGGATGCTAAGTGTCAAGTGAGGACTTGACCACACATGCGAATCCTATTTAACATGTAATGATACATTTAGGTATCTAATTATTCATTTAATAACTAATTAAGCAACTAAGGATGTCTTACTACATAAAAACACTTTGGTACAAGTGCTAGAAGTATCAAGGGTTGCATATAAGGTGTGTATGGACTCACATTGGAGTTTACTTTTCAAATGATGGCCCCTATGGGTGTTTACGGTTTCAAGACCACTTCCCCCATGAGTTTACGGTCGTAAACTCATGGTAGTGGTGGCATGGGTTGTTTAAAGGTCTTATCTCACTCATACAATCATGATAGAGTCGAATCAAGGGCTAAGGAAGTGATTGGGGCTCAAAATGGACACAATAGGGAGCTTACGCTCCTTGGACCACTCCTTGAGGAGTTTACGGCTGTAAACACATGATTTTACGGTCGTAAACTCATGTTCGTCCATTTCTTTTGTGCTTTGGTGGTTCTAGGCTATGTAGGCAAGGTTCGAGTCACTTATATGAGCATAGGAAGGTGTTAAAGGCACTTAAACACCTTGGAAAGGTGTTTATGGTTTTGGGAGACCTTCCCAAACCATAAACTCATGTGTTGCTCATTTGGGCATGTTTTGGTGCATCATATGAAGGAATATAAGGCTCTAGGCACTCATGGATGCTTTTGGAGGTGTTTGATGGGTAATTTAACACCCAAAAAGGTGTTTATGGTCCTTGAATATGGGTTTACGGTCCAAGAATGTTCTTGGGCCGTAAACTCATGTTTACTCCCCCATATGTTAAGATTTTTGTGTTCTAAGCTCATATGTGCAAGTCCATAAGTCATATCTAAGCCCTAGGAGTGATTTAGAAGGGTTTTGGGGCTTCAAAACCCCACTTATGGGTGTTTATGGTTCAAGAGTGTTCTTGGGCCGTAAAAACATGATTTTGCCACTTTTGGATGTCTTAAACACGAATTTGCATGTTAAATGAGCTAAACAACAAGTTAAGGTAGATCACTTACTAGTTTGGGGCTTGAAAGAGGCGATTTTTGACCAAACCCGATTTGTAGAGAGAGAAAGCAGAGAGAGAGAGACTCCTAAGGTGTGAAAAGGGTTGGAATGAAACCCACTCAACCCTTATATAAGGTGGAGTTTATGGCTTGGTTGGTAATCCACCCGACACCAACCGCGAACAGGGTTTTTCACGACTACCGTTAAACACGGCAATTTTTAAAATTAGACCGCCTTATTTTCGGCTCGCTTGACGAATATTATTTAAAATATTCCAACGGGTTTAAATCTGGTCAAAAATATTTTTGGGATAAATTTGGCTAATTTTTGACGTACTTAATTTTGACGTTAAAACTAACGGAATTTTTTGGTTTGTCACTGAACACCCAAGTGAAACGAGAAAAATCATGTACATTTACGAGAATATACTTATTACCACCGATACTTTCGATTGTAGATGGGCCACAAAGGTCGATGTGAAGAAGTTCGAGTGGCTCAATAACCTTCGTGTTCACATTTGCTGGATGGCGTTTCCTGCTTTGCTTTCCCAATTTGCATGCAGCACATAGATGATCCTTGTCATATTTCAAGAGGGGAAGACCTCGTACATGATCACCAAGAACCAGCTTGTTAATATCTTTGAAATTAAGGTGCGAAAGTCTCCTATGCCACAACCAATTATCGTCTATAGCAACCTTAATAAGTAGACATATAGAAGGCTTCCCTCGTATTGGATTGATGTTTAGTGGATATATATCGCCTTTGCGTTTTGATTTAAGCAGCACCGTTTTTGTCTTCTTTTCGATAATTTCTGATCCTTCATCACCAAACGAGACCTTCAATCCTGTACCAACAACCAACTACAAAACACTTATCAAGTTGTGTTGTAGTAACTCCACATGCCACTTTGAAAATTGAGAATTCGCCATTAGTTATCATGCCATAACCTTTGATTTCTCCAAGTGCATTATTACCAAATATTACAAGACCACCATTCTCCAGATCCCTATATTCTCTTAGCTCCTTCTTTCTTCCTGTCATGTGACGCGAACAACCACTATCGATATACCATTTTGTATCAAATTGTTCGTCACAAATAACCTATAAAAATTAAGCGGATTTAGGAACCCAAAGTTGCTTGGGTCCACATGAGCTTTTTACAGGAAGAGGAAATGAAACATCAAGATCAACCATATACGTTCGCTTAATTAATCCAATTTTGTCTTTTCTTTTTATGGTCAAAACTTTTATTTTGTTGTTTTGTATTTTTGCTTCTTCAGAACTAGAGTGATTTTGTTTATCTTTAGGTTGATTCTTGATGAGTTCTATCTTAACTTTCTTAGGGTTTGTAGTCGTTTTCTTAGTTTGAACTTCCAAATTCGAGACTCTCTTTCCCTTTCCCTTAACATCTTTGGGTGAGGTATCTGTGGAATGAGATCTTGGTTTCTCAGTGTGCTTCTTAGGAAAAGAGGGTTTCTGAACAAAGTTCGTCTTTGCTTTGCAGGATTGACAATGCGAACACTGACTAGGATTTGCATGTGGACGAGCTTTCGTACTTTAATTTGAAGATTTTTCTCTGCGAACGTAGTCGGAATTTTGGAAATGCCAAAATTTCTTCCTTTCATTGAGATTGTTCTGATATCTCCGATTCCTCAAACATTTTTTCTTAGCAAGTTGTTCAGCATACTTGTGAACATTCACTTGAGGTATCGCTTTTCTCACATCAGTTTCGTCCTTTGCTGACTTAGGTTCGGTTTCGCTTTGAACTTTCTTTGTACCACTTGGGCTACCCTTTTCAATTCCGAACGATTGTTCAGTGGTTCTGCAACATATCTACCATTAACTCTCCAAGAGGTTCTTTTAGATAAACCCTTAGTTTCATCTGCATTGTCTATTGGTGCGGACCAAAAGAATTCATCACACCATCTTTTTTGTCTTCATTAACGAGGGACGTAAGTTCAACAGTTTGGTTTTTGTCTAGTCCTCTAGTGGCAAAAACTTGATTGAGAACAATTTGGACCTTAGGGAAAACATTTGCTTTCACTTTTAATGTTTTTGGTTCATTTTGAGAAATACGAGCGAATTCAACTGATTTTTCCGAAATGAGAACTTTCGCCTTTTAATTTTTCTTTTTAAGGAATTGCGAATAGTCAACATCATGTTCTATAGATATTTCACTCATTTCACTATCCTCATCGAATTCATAAATATTTTCAACATTTAATTTATTGTCTGACCTCAATTTCGAACTCAATGAATCAGATTTATGTATAGTCTCAGTTTTGATATTTAATTTATCATTTTTATCGAGTAATTGTCTCAGCATGTCCTTGTGATTTTTGGACTTAATGTATGATTCAATCTTGTCAAGTCCAATTTTATAAGCCACTAAGGTTTCATCTGATGAAACTATAGATGCACATTGAATACCATCAGCATCAACTTCATCTTCCTTCAATTCAGAAAATGGAAAGATCGTTTTATGAACTTTCTTACGAATTTCACAATCTAAATGCAATTGAGTGATATTAAAATAAAGGCTCTTAGCAATCAAACAGAAAATGTTTCTTGTTTTAAAAGCTTCAAATTGTCTCGTTGTAAATAAATAGACTCATCCCTAGACCTAGAAAGCTCAGACCAATCTTCTCAATCCACATTCTCCGCTCCTCACTTTTTGATGACACCCTGCTCATTTGATCGGTCATCTTAGCATTTGATAGGCGAGTCTATTTCAAACTTTCACTTTTACTTGGAAAGGTGGATTTTAAATCGTTTAATTCAGTTTCATAATTAGATAGTGGAATATTAAGAGATTCAAGAATGGAATATACCTTATTGATCAGCTGATCACATTCACTGATTTGGGCAAGAACTCGCTTCACAGTGAAGCAGTTGTCATCCCTTCGTACATTCATACCTCTTTTTCCATCATATTTTGTGTACCCTCACATTTGTGACATGTCATTAGTCACCACAAAGCGTCTTCCACTCACATGCGAATCCCCTTCTTTTGCCACCAAGCTATTTCCATGAGTGGGTTTCGTGACTTCTTCATCTTCTGAATCAGTGGACCACACTTCCACTCCACCAAACTCGTTTTCATCATTATTTCCATGCACAACCAAAGAAGGCATAACATTATCAACTTTCTTTTTTTTGCTTGATTTCCTCAAGCATGCGAGGATGGTACGCCTCATCATCCTCTCCCTCCTTCTTCTCGTTCATTCTCCTTAACATGCATTCCTTTGCTAAATGATTCTTACTGTGACAGTACTTGCAATCATAACCGGAATCACCTGCCATGTTTTTCTATTTCTTATATTCTTCCTTATTGAAGCAATTCACTTTATCCTCTTTCACCTTTCCTGAATTGTAGCTTCCATGCCAATTTCGGTTTTTGGAAGGAAACTTTTTCTTTGCGAATCTCCTAGGATTGGACACCATTAGAGTGTACTCTACATTTGTGAGTTCACAGTCAGAGAGATTAGACTCAGCATCATGTTCATCAACTTTCTTTCCCTTTGCAACTAGAGCCAACGAACCCATGACTGACACAACTTTCATTTCTTTAGTAACTTCACTTTCGTGTGACTTCAAGATACCTACTAGCTTTGCTAAGATATAATTTCTGAACTGCTAGTGGGCTTTCACTATTGATACCACTGCCATCCACTCTGACCTTAGTCCATTCATGAATGTTACGTTCTGCTCGATGACTTCTCATACAATTCCATGCTTCATCATTCTGCTTAAAAGATGATTGAAGCGATTGAACGTTTGACACAAATTTTCATCAGCATTTTGTACAAAGGCACCAAATTCAGACAACTAGAGCGTTTGAGTAGAATGCTCTAGATCTACGTCTGTTGAATAAAGCTCTTTAATCCTGTCCCATATGGATTTGGCAGTATCACAAGTACTAACAAGACGAAATGTATCAACTTGAAATGCAAATCTAATGATTCCGGTTGCTTTGATGTTGCTCTATAGTTTGTCTCTCTCATCTTGAGGAACTTCCTTGACATCAAGAAGAAGTCGACTGAGGTCGGTCTGAGTTTTAATCTCCCTTCTTTTTCTAGAGTGAACAAAATTTCCAATAGTAATAACTTGCCAGATCAAGTATCCATTATCTTCCAAACCTAGAACATAATCTTCAAAGTGATGTGCCCAGACTTCATAGTCGTTAGGAAAGAGAATGGGAATCCTGGTTGTAGATCCAATGCTGCTAATGGAATTGATTTAAGGGTCATCATGCGACATTTTAACAAGATCTTTGAAACCTTTTTATGAATCAGACATGTAAAAACTTAGGGTAATATTTAAATCACTATCACAGCGTCAAGAACACCGAGATGACGGTTTAAAAGGATCTAATCTTAACAGAAACCCTAGTAGCTTCTTTTAATGGAAGATTTGTGTATAGATTACACAGTCTCCTAATCTGATACCAACTGATATGATGAATATCCTTAATGATCGACAAGATTCAAACGGGTAAATAAAGAACACAAAGATGATCAAACAAATGCTAGATGATTAAAAGTCACGCCTCAGATGAACTCGATAAAGAATTTCAACTGTAGAGGCGTGTTAAGGTTAAAACATCAATCAAATAGTTAACAAAAATAGATGCATGCATGCACCATATATACTCAAACCCTAGAATTAAATATGAGAGGGCAGGCCCAACCCGTTTACAAAAAGGACTAAAAACAAAGCCCAATGACACAACAATTAAATCTTCAACAATTAACCTAGGTAAAAGTGGTATGATCATTAGGGCATTAATTTTGTATTTCGTCCAGGGCATGATAAGTCAATGGATCAGCCCTGCTTACATCTATCATAATTCTGTAAGAAAAAGTTTGAAACACATTTCATATACTTTCTTCTTGTTATGCTGTTTTCCGTTACCACTTTTTATAAGTTTACATTATATATCAACTTGACATTCCACCTCATTTTCTTCATTCAGTTAAACCATGAACTATGAACAATATCGATGACATTGAAAATTTCTTTTTTTCCGATAAATAAATATTATAAAGGCAACATAATATGTTTATAAATGAGTATTTACTAAAAACATTTTAGTTGTTAAAAATTGTTTTATAGTAAAAATTTTAAATAACCAACTTTAAAATAATTGAAATAGTTTAAAAGTTGTTTAAACATTATCTAAACTCCATGTCTTTATATAAAACTATCCAATGCTCGCGCGTTGCGCAAACACATCTATATAGTTCAATTCTTTACAAATATATATATTTTTTTCTTAAATATAACAATAACGTCATTGTTAAGTTCAATATAATAATTCATATACCAAATTGATATAATATATCATTTATTTTGAATTATATAATAATATATACATCTATTATAACTGCATAATCTCAAGCGTTTCAATGACTTCTACCCACGAGTTACACATGAATAAAATTTAGTATAATATATGGTTTAATGTTATTTATAGTTGTTGTTATTGTTAATTAATTTTTTAAAATTTCTTTGCTTAATGTTTTAATTTCTATCATTATAATTATTTAAAAATATCAAACATTGTTTTTTGATTTTAAAGGTAACAATATAATCATTTATATATAGTTATTTTTAACTATTGTTATTGAAAGTTATTATAAGCTACTTATTTGAATACTTCTAATGATTATAAAAATATCTTTAGGAAATATTTTAGTTAAACTGAGATTATTTTTTGCATTTATCACTACAATTTATCACTTTTAAATATTTACAAAGTATTTTTTGGTTTTTTAAGTGGAACTGAAATTTATATTTAAGTTGATACTGTAATGTTATATTTTAATTAACAATTTACGTATTTTGTCTAAGCTATTTAAAAGTTGTAACTTTAAACTGATAATTGTTTACATACAACAACATTTTAAATCTAATAAATTTAGTATAATATGTTAAAAGCTAAACACATAACCTTATAAGAAGAAGTAGAGATATAATTTTAAAATTGAAATTTAGTTTATTAAGATTACACTTTAGGTTTGATATTTATTTAACCTTATTAACCAACTTATAGTCATTATTAGAAAGACACACAATTATTCACTTTTAAAAAATTACAACATATTCTTTGGGTTTGTTTAAGTTAAACTAAAATTTATATTTAATTTGACCATGTAATCTAAAATTTAAATTAATAATTTAAGTATTTTATATAAAGTGTTCAAAAGTTGTAGCTTTAAAATGATAATGATTCATATACAACAATATATTAAAAGTAATAGCTTAAGTATAACATGTTAAAAGTTAGAAAACGTAACATTATAAGTAGAAGTAAATATATTTTTTTAATATTGAAATTTAGTTTATATATGATTACACTTTTGGTTTGATATTTATTTAACCTTATTAACCAACTTATAATTCTTATTAGAAAGAAATTAGAAAAGTTATGAGAGTTTCAAATGAATGTGGTGAAAGAAAAAATGCATGAGAGTTTCAAATGGATGTCGTGAAAGAAAAAATGTTTTCTTTATAAGTATATAAAGATATAGATAGATATCCTAGGCGAATACTCACGCGTTATGCGGAAACACCTATATAGTTGAAGTCTTTACAAATATATGCTTTTTTAAATATAACAATAACGTTGTTCTTAAATACGATATAATAATTTGTATACTAAATTGATTTAATGTATTGGTTATTTTGAATTATATGATAATATATACATCTATTATAACTGCATAATCTCAATCGTTTGAATGACTTCTATCTGCTAGTTACACATGAATAAAATTAAATATTATATATAGTTTAATGTTATTTATAGTTGTTGTTATTTTTAATTAATTTTTTAAAATTTATTTTCTTAATGTTTTAATTTTTATCATTATAATTATTTAAAACATTAAACATTGTTTTTTGATTTTAAAGGTAACAATATAATCATTTATATAGATTTATTTTTAACTATTGTTATTTTAAGTTATTTTAAACTACTTATTTGGAAACTTTTAACGATTATAAAAATATATTTAGGAAATATTTTTGTTAAATTGAGATTACAATTTAGTTTTTGCATTTATCACATTTAACTATATAAAAAATATTCTTTGGTTTTTTAAGTCGAACTGAAATATGTATTGAAGTTGACACTACTATGATATATTTAAATTAACAATTTAAGTATTTTATCAAAACTGTTCAAAAGTTGTAGCTTTAAACTGATAATGATTTACATACAATAATATTTTAAATCTAATAAATTAAGTATAATATTATTTTAAAAATTGAAATTTAGTTGATTTATGTTTACACTTTAAGTTTGATATTTATTTAACCTTATTAACCAACATATAATCATTATTAGAAAGACACTACAATTTATCAGTTTAACTATTTACAAAATATGTTTTGGGTAGTATAAGTTAAACTAAAATTTGTATTTAAGTTGAACCTATAATGTTATATTTAAATTAATAATTTAAGTATTTTATATAAATTGTTCCAAAATTGTATCTTTAAAATGATAACAGTTTACATCCAACAATATTTTAAAACTAATAAATTAAGTATAATATGTTAAAAGTTAAAAAACAGGACTTTATAAGTAGAAGTAAATGTATTATTTTAATATTGAAATTTAGTTTATATATGATTGCACTTTAGGTTTGATATTTATTTAACCTTAGTAACCAACTTATAATTATTATTAGAAAGAAACTGAAAAGACACGAGAGTTTCAAATGAATGTAGTGAAAGAAAAAATGTTTCCTTTATAAATATAAGTATATATAGATATGAGTTTTTTTTATTAAAAAGATTAAAATCAATTAGTTTATAGCATTATAATGCCAATATAATAATACTAGTGATTATTTTTACTTCGAAACTTAATTTAAGATATTATTTTTTTAACGTTTACACAACATGTTGATATTTTGATTTATGCATGACAAATGAGATTTAAAACATAATATCACCACCCAAGTTTTTGTTTATTAAAATATGATTTTTACCATAAGATGTGAAAATTTGATTTTATAAAATAGATTGAGTTTTATTCTATAAATTTATAAAGTCAAGAGATCTTGATTATTAAAATGAAATTTAAAATTTTGATTTTAGAACTCATCCAAAACCAAAAATCTTTAGGATAAAATGAAATTTTAATAAAAGACAATAACCGATTCTTATAACGTTCTACGACTAAACTTTAAAAACCGGATTTTAGTTTATAATTTATAGCGGTTAATGGTAAATAAAATGAAGTTTTGTTTGGAACCTAAAGAACATTATAACAAGTGAAATGAATTGTACAAAAAGGTACATGATTTGTTGGATGCACGCAATATTCATGAAACCATGTTTTTATAGTTATATTTGTAAAACATATGTATAAAACCTTTTAAAAAAATGAAAGTCATTGGCATGCTTTTGAAGTACACTCGGACAATGGTCGTATGGTCTTAGTGGGCGATGGGTCACCTAACCACTATGATTGACTTATGATCTTTGGGGTGGTTTTTATTTTTTGGTAACATAAGGGTGACCTACTCACGAGTTAGATACAATGTTACAAATTGTTTGAAGTAGGAAAACTTGATCATAATCGTGTATGATAAAGGTCACTTATGCAATTGGAGTTTGAGGCATTGATATGATAAAACATGCCAAGATAAGAAAATTTTGTTTGGGATCCTATTATCTAGGAATCACATATTTTTACAATTGTTAATGACGACCTACCGAGTTTGATTACGTGGATAGGATAAAGGTCACTTAACCATTTACTTGTTTCATTACTTAGATCCTAGAATTTAATAACTTAATATTTTAGAAAGAAAGAAATGTATTAATTTTTAAAGACTTAATATTACAAATACTAAATGCAATTTTGTTAAATTCTGTAAATAACTATTAATACTCTTACGCCCTGTAAAATCTCTCTTATTAAGTTTCAAGAGATAGTAATATTGGATGGTTATAATTTCTATAATTGGTATAACACCTTGAGATTCTTCCTTAAGGATAAAGAGAAATTATTTATATAGAATGATCATGTACCTTAACAACCTCTTCAAACTAGTCCGTCTGATCACGATGATTTGATGGAAGCATTACTGTGATGATGTTGATTTGTCTCAAATCATACTGGAATATTTTTCTTTGACTTGCAAAAAAATTGGATAATTATGAAACATATCAGATGTCTCATCAAGTAAAGCAGATATTCGATCAGAATAGTAGAACTTGCTTCAAACATGTTCAACCATTGAATAAAGGATGTCCAAGAGACTATGTACTCTAAAAGACCTATAGTTCAGTTAAGGGAAATACAACATAAACCAAGAAATCATGAAAGGACCAAAATGATTAATGTTGTTTCAGTAGTAAAGAAACTGGACACTAAAAGAGGAACTAACGTTCATATCTCACCATGTTGACGAAGTCATGCATGACCAAGACTTAAGATATCTGTATGATAGAACTACTTATTTTTCAATCATTCACCTAAATATTTTATATTGTATGTGACACTAATAATTGATATTTTATACTAATGTTTTAAAAGAAATAATCAACTGATTATAGACGAATGATATTTCTTTTTTAAGATCTAACAAAATGCTATATATGATGTAAATCTATAAGTATTCGTTAAATTAATATTTCTAAGGATAAAACCGATAAAATGAAATGATATTTGATTCAAAATTATCTGTTTCATCTCAATCATGACTATAAAAATATGAAACACATATATAAGCTTCAAAAGGATGGAAATTTTGAAGGAAAATGAGCTTTATTCAATTGTTGTATATGAATCTTATTTAAATGTAAAGATTATTCGCAAGTTTCTTTATCTATTAGTAGTGAAATAACAAAAGGCTTGACAAAGGATTATACATAAGTGATGTATCTAATCTTTTTAGTCCATGAATAGATTTTATGATAGATATTTAATCAATTTCACGGATGACTTTTATTCTTCATAATTGAAACCTTGATTTGCTTAATTTGGTTCATAGTGAGGATTAAAATACAAATTAATGGGACTACCATTAACCTTTGTCGTGATAATGAAATTGAGTTTCGTAAACCAAGTCTTTTTGGAGCATCTTAGAAGTTGTGGAATCGAGTCACGACTCATTCCGGCAAAAAAACTCACTCGTCAATTGTACAGATTCTTGTGGCATATGATTACTTGGTCGCTTAGATTTGTCATATGATGTTCGATGTAGCCTTCCTGTTCTCTAGTGGGATAGCATCACCTGGCCACTAGTTGAATGTTAATGGTACACGTTTTTGAAAAGGATAAAACATAGACCTTCCAGTCTGTTATATGATTTTTTTAAACAAAAAGAAAATATTTACTTTATATAAATATTTGGAATTATGCTTACTGCAACATATATATATATATATATATATATATATATATATATATATATATATATATATATATATATAACTAGACGAATGCACACGCGTTGTGCAAAAACACCTATACAGTTGAAATATTTACAATTATATGTTTTTTTTTAAATATAACAGTAATGTTGTTGTTAATTTTGATATAATAATTCGTATGCTAAGTTGATATAATATATTGATTATTTTGAATTATATGATAATATATACATCTATTATAACTGCATAATCTCAGTTGTTTGAACGACTTCTACCCACAAGTTACTCATGAATAATATATACATTTATTAATTTTTATATTTTTTTTGTTAATGTTTTAATTTCTATCGTTCTAATTATTTAAAACATCAACCATTATTTTTTGATTTTAAAGGTAACAATATAATCATTTATATAGAGTTATTTTTAACTATTGTTATTTTAAGTTATTTTAAGCTACTTATTTGAAAACTTTTAACGATTATAAAAATATGTTTAGGAAATATTTTAGTTAAATATAGATTACAATTTATTGTTTGAATTTAACACTACAATTTATTACTTTTATGTTTTAGCTATTCAAAAAATATTCTTTGGGTTTTTTAAGTGGAATGAAATTTATATTTAAGTTGAAATTGTAATGCCATATTTAAATTTGAAGTTTATGTATCTTATCCTAACAGTTCAAAAGTTGTAGATTTACATTGATAATGGTTTACATACAACAACATATTAAATCTAATAAATTAAGTATAATATGTTAAAAGTTAAATACATAGCTTTATAAATAGACGTAAATATATTATTTTAATATTGAAATTTAGTTTATTTTTTATTACATATTAGGTTTAATATTTATTTAACCTTATTAACGAACTTATAATCATTATTAGAAAGACTCTATAATTTATCACTTTTAACTATTTATACAATATTCTTTGGGTTGTTTAAGTTGAACTAAAATTTATATTTAAGTTGACCCTATAATGTTATATTTAAATTAATAATTTAAGTAATTTATATAAACTGTTCAAAAGTTGTATCGTTGAAATGATAATGGTTTCGATCCAACAATATATTAAAACTATTAAATTAAATATAATATGTTAAAACTTAAAAACATAACTTTATAAGTTAAAGTAAAGATATTTTTTTTAATACTGAAATTTTGTTTATATATGATTACACTCTAGGTTTGATATTTATTTAACCTTATTAACCAACTTATAATCATGATTAGAAAGAAGTTGAAAAATTATTATATCATAATAATTTATTATTTATTATTTATATGATTATTAACCTTTATCAAGTGACACATTTTGTATATTTATTATTTATATGATTATTAATAAATAATATCAAATCCTGTATTTAATTTTGGAAAAATTATTGTTTTCTTGGAAAAATAATAATTAAAGATAAGACAAACTAGTTATTATATCATACGTTATGATTTCATAAGTCAGGTACAAAGTTTTGGACAGTTTGGCTAAACTTACATTAACTAGCTGGTTACTTTTTATGGTTAAAGAAGCTAGACAAACAATTTTGTCTGATTTCCTACACGATTGCCAAAAATTAGACATGCATGGGAATTTGCTTGTCAACCTACCTCCTTTGGACCCCCATGCCCTTAAAGTAAAGTGAATACTTTACATTATTATATCAGGTTACTTTTGGTTTACATGGACTATATAAGAGTGTGCATGGAGCTTGTTTTTAGCTAGTGAAAACTCTCTTCTTCTCATTCTTTTCTTCACCAGAATCATAGGTATCTCTACCTCTCTTCCTATTGATTTCTTTTGAAGACTGTTGAAAGTTTTGGTGCTTACCTTTTGTCTTCCTTTAATGCTTATTTTGTTAAGTAACTAAACGTTTGAAGAACAAAACTTACAAGATGGGAACTTGCATTCCAAGTGACTTATTCTTAATGGCAAGTACTTGTAGATAATATGATCTTCTTTGATCTTTCTATCTTTATCAAAACCCCAATACAAAGTGGGTTTAAAGGATCCAAAGGTTGTCATTCTAAAACACAATATGGTTGGTTTTAATAACAATCTAACATCTATAAATTCATCCTTGGTGGTTTTGTTTTGTAAAATACTCGAAAATTATATTTTTATTTTTAAAGGTTTTGTTGCGGTTTTATGAAAAACACTCTTTAACTTTTGTTATCAAAACTCATCAAGAATTCATCCAAAACTTTGTTGGTTTGTAATCTTGAAAAATCTCTTTTTGGTCTTCATAGAGCTTCAAGATAATAATATGCAAAGTTTTCAAAATTCTTTCTTTTTGCGGGTGATAAGTAGTCCAAAGCTGATTATTCTTTGTTCTGCAAAGGACAAAAACCTACATATGTGGCACTTCTTGTATATGTTGATAGTGTCATCATTCGTGGGATTCTTTGGATAACATTGTGCTTCAAGATAATTGTTAATCAAGAATATTTGCTTTCTGACTTGGCAAAATTATGACATTTTCTTTGGTTTAAAATAGACAGATCTTCGAGTGGAATTTTTCTTTCCCAATGATAGTATACTTTCAAGTTTTAGAAGAAATGGGATTACTTTGAACAAAAACAACACAACTTTCAATGGTCAAAAGTATAAGTCATCCAATTTTGAAAGAGAATTATTGGAAGAACAATTGCTATTTAGAAGGTTGATCGGTCATTTACTATGTGTTTATAATAACAAGACTAGATATCACTTATTTTTTCCATCGTCTTATCCAATACATTACGAAACCTCATGTTCATATGCAAGCTGCTACACATTTGTTATGTTACTTAAAGTCTCGTCATGGTGAATATTTTTTTTTATCAACCCATACTTCTCTACAACTTTAGGCCTTTAGTGGTTTTGATTGTGCAAGTTGTAAAGACACGAGCATGTCTACAACTAGTTTTTATATATTTTTCGGAGACTCTCTTGTATCTTGGAAGTCCTAGAAGCAATCTGTTGTGTCCCGATCCTCAACTGAAGTTGAATATAGAGCTACCTTTGTTGTTACATGTTAAATTATGTGGAAACAACGATTACTCAAGGAATTTGGCGTTATTGAACATGGTCCAAAAATATTCTTTTTAGATAATATTTCGATCATTCAACTTGCTTTCAACTCCACCTTTCACGAGAGAAGTAACACACGTTGAACTTGGTTGTTATTTTATTCGAGATGAAATTGTCGATCGTACTATTAAACTACTACAAATTCAGAAACAATTTTCAACATGCTAATTTGTTTACTAAACCTATACCATGATGAAAGTTTTTACCACTTATATCCAAGATGTCACTTGACAACATATGCAACATCATCTTGAGGGGGCATATTAGTAACCTAACTATATTTTAGTTACTTAACTATAATTAACTTACTAAGATAGTTAATGTGTTAAGTTGTTAGGTGTATGTTAGTGTTTTTGGTTGACGTTTAGCGTGTACATTGTCTCTTACATTTAGGGCCAGCCCAAGGGCAGCTAGGGCATTGCCTAAGGAAAAAACGGGCTAGGGGGTATCAACTTTTTACTAGCTCTTATGGGTGTGCATACTATATTTATGTCAAAATCAGTATTCTGTTAATTATTTTCAACACAAGAGGTTAAGAATGGAGAAAGAGATAGATGACTAAATGGAATACATGCCTAATTCCCTAAATTGAAGGAGGGAAGTTGGCAATCAATTTGAATTCGAAGAGTCGCGCCCCTAAAGTGAATCGAGGTGTCAAGGACTCACCGAGTATAGAGTCCAATAGCAATATAATATATAATTTGTTAATCACCATCAATGATTCAGTATTTCACATTTTCACTTCTCGTTGACAACATTGCAAGTCTCATTTTCTTTTCAATAAATAAATATTAAAAAGGTAACATAAGATGTTTATAAATGACTATTTACTAAAAACATTTTCAATGGTAAAACCGAGTATTTGTTAAAAATTGTTTTGTAGTAAAACTTTTAAGTAACCAACTTTAAAATTCTTGATATAGTTTAAAAAGTATTTAAACATTATCTAAACTTCATGTGTTTATAATAAGTAAGAGTTTTTATTTAAAATACTAAAAAAATATCGGTTTACAGCATTATAACGTCAAATAATAATACTGGTAATTATTTTTAGTTTGAAACTTAATATAACATATTAGTTTTTTTAAGCTTAACGCAACATGTTGGTATTTTCGTTTACGCATAACCAATGAGATTTAAAGCATAAGTGTCATGACTCAAGTTTTTGTTTATCAAAATGTGACTTTTAGACTTTTACCACAGGATGTGTAAAATTGATTTAATAAAATAGAGTGAGTTTTATTCTATAAATTTATAAAGTCAAGAGATTTTGATTATTAAAATGAAGTTTAAAATTTTCATTTTAGAAATCATCCTAAACTACAAATCTTTAGGATAAAATGAAATTTTAATAAAAGACGATAACCGGTTCTTTAAACGTTCTACGACTAAATTTTAAATATCGGATTTTAGTTTATAATTTATAGCGGCTAATGGTAAATAAAATGAAGTTTTATTTGGAACCTAAAGAACCTTATAACAAGTGATATGATTTTTACAAAAGGGTACATGAATTGTTGGATGCATGCAATATTCATGAAACCATGTTTTTATAACTATAGTTGTAAAACATATGTATAAAACCTTTTTTTAAATGCAAGTCATTGTCATGCTTTTGAAGTATACTCGGACAACGGTCGTATAGTCTTAGTGGGTGATGGGTCACCTAACCACTATGATTGACTAACGATCTTCGGGGTGGTTTATTATTTTCTAGTGACATAAGGCTCACCTACTCACTATGTAGACGCAATGCTACAACTTGTTTCAAGTAGGAAAACTTGATAATAATCTTGTACGATAAAGGTCACCTATATAATAGGGGTTTGAGGCATAGATGAGATCAAATATTCCAAGCTAAGAAAAGGTTGTTTGGGATCCCATTATCTAGGAATTACATATTTTTACAATTGGTAATGACGACCTACCGAGTTTGATTAAGTGGATAGGATAAATGTCACCTAACCATTTACTTGTTTCATCACTTAGATCCTCGACTTTAATAACTTAATATTTTAGAAACAAAAAATGTATGAATTTTTAAAGACTTAATATTACAAATACTAAATGAAATTTTGTTAAATTCTGTAAATAATTGCTAATACTTTTACGCCCTATAAAATCTCTCTTGTTGAGTTTCACGAGATAGTAATATTGGATGGTTATAATTTATATAACTGATATAACACATTGAAATTCTTTCTTAGGGATTAATAGAAAATATACATATTGAAAGATCCCATACCTGAACAACCTCTGCAAATAAGCCGGTTTGATCATGATGCTTTGATGGATGCATTATTGTGATGATGTTGATTTGTCTCAAATGATACTTGAATAATTTTCTTTGATTTGCATAAAGTCTTGGATAATTATGAAACATATCAGATGTCTCATCAAGTAAAGCAGATATTTAATCAGAATAGAAGAACGTGCTTCAAGGATGTTCAACCATTGAATAATGGAAGTCCAAGAGATTGTGTATTCTAATAGACATATAGTTTGGTTAAGGGAAATACAACATAAACCCAAAAATCATGAATTGACCAAAATGATTAGTGTTGTTTCTATAGTGAAGAAACTGGACACAAAAAGAGGGACTGGTCTTCTTATATCACCAGGTTAACGAAGTCTTGCACGTCCAAGACTTAAGATATCTATACTGCATGTGACACTAATAATTGATATTTTATGCTAATGTTTTGGAAGAAATAATCAACTGATTATACACAAATGGTATTTCATGTTGAAGATATAACAAGTGTTGTTATACTTATTTGAACAATAGATGTTTCATATCTATTCTTATAGGAACATGTAATAATTTAGATTTATGAATAACTCTATATTTACTTATCGTTTAATGAATGTTTACATTCATGTTTTAAAACGAGGTATTATGTGTTAAGAATATGTTTTTCAAAATGCTATTTATGATGTAAATCTATAAGTTTTCTTTAATTAGTATTTCTAAAGATAACACCGATAAAATCAAATGATATTGTGACAACCGGCAAACTTGGAGTCGAACCAAGTCAAAAGATGTACCATGTATGAGTGAAACAACACCTTAACTTTGTTGCATTGTATCACGTATAGCCACGACGTCATGTTTTATAAGTTAATAAATATGTTTATACTGAAACCCATTTTGATTAAAGTTAATATAAATCAACATAAGTCAAAAGGGTATGTCTAAAACCATAAATATATACCCTACAATGGGGATTTCGGTATTTGGAATCTAGAACCTTAGGGTTTCCGGTTTTAGGAATCTAGGATCATATGGATTTCATTTTTGGGAATCAAAGTTCAATGGGGTTTTCGGTTTTCGTAAGGCCGAAATCTCAAATGTGTACCCCTTGGATAGAAATCACCCATTCTTGTGTCATGAAAAACCAAAATCAAGGTGATTTCAGTCATGCTTAGGCCGAAATCACCCAATTTGGTCCACTTGTGTTACCACTTGATTGGTTGTTAGCTTCCCAATGTGATAGATTACACATACCAAGGTAAATGTCACCTCATAATCCAATGTTTTCCTTCCTATATAAGTGACGAATTAGGAAACATTCAACCCTCCTTTCACAGTAAACAAACTTCACCTCATACTCTCTCAATACTCAAACCCATTTTCCTTTCCAACTCAAGTTCATAACAATCCCCAGGAGACTTCTGCTGTAAAAGTTATTCTCTAGGATTTTGGTAAGTACACTTCATAAACCTACTGTTTATGCAACACTTGTTTTACTAGTTACATATCCTCACACATTAATATGTGTTTAAAACTATTAGGATTATGACTATTGTCACGTATTCTAAACTCGAAGATCACCATCACCTCTTTATCTAACCAAGAACACAGTCAAGGTGAGTTCATATCCCCATATTTTTCAATATTTTTCTATGTTTTAGGGGGGGGATACAAGTAAAACACAAGTACACAAGTATACAAATTATTTCTTATGTTTTATTATATTTTATATATAATTTTACGTGAAAATGTTAAATACGTAAAATAACGTTACTATAAATATTATAAACCTTTACACACAAAAGTTGCTAAAATGCAAAGGTTTACATTTCGAAGAAACATACAAACTATAATAGGTATAGTTTGTGGAATATTCATGCTATTTCACCCTTTTGGGACAAAAAAATAATTATATAAAAATATAATTATTTTTATGCTATGAAAAGGTAACACATACATTTAAAAGAAAAAGGATTTTCATATCATTTTTACGTAAACCTATTAATGAATAAATTTGCGAGGCACATCTTCAAGTACTTATCTAAGTACCAACAAAAGTCTCGTATTATAACCAGAGTCTCCTGGAGGGAGAGTGTGACACTTGTGTATAGATCTATACGGGACTGACAATCCCGCACCAAAATTGTTAGCTATAGTTAGACCGGCAGGTTTGGGGTGATAAATTTCATAACATCCCAACGCCTAAAGAACGTCGTCACAAGCCAACTAGTCGCTAGGATGGTTATAAAAATCTCACATGGGTTATTAACAACACATTTTGGTTTATGGGGCTAACAAACACTTAAATGGTTTTCTATGCGTATAAAACTACATACACTATTTTAAGTATGGAAAATACTTATACGTATCAGTCTTGGAGCATTTAAGAATACAATTCGTTTTATAGAAAATATTGGATTTTCTAGAACAAAAACTATCATTTCATGAACAAACGCCTGACAATTCATTTTATGGAAAATATCGGATTTTCTGGAAATAAACACATTTACTTTACACAGAAACATTTACAATTACTCATACAAATTCTTATGAACTCACCAACTTAATTCTTGACACTTTTTTAAAGTAATTTGTATTCTCAGGGAACCAGTAAAACAGGTAACCACCATCTTTTGAGGACATAATGCTAAGGCGTCAATTAAAACTCATTTGTCAGCATATTGTAATTTATTTGGAATCATGTAAGTAATGCAACAATGTAACCTTTTAAATAATATTTATGATGCTTGTGTTTTGCTTTCTTTACTATTACTCAACTGTTATGATACTATACACGACGTCGTCCGCCCCCGAACATTTCCGCCATTCTGGTTTGGGGGTGTGATAGATTGGTATCAGAGCATTGTTTATAGTGAACTAAGTATATCAAACCACGTAAGATATAAAATCTATGAATACAATGGGACTAAAACTCTCTGACGTAACATTTCCGTATAAGTATACTTTAAAATATTATGATATTTTTATAAAAGTATAAGTACAATCATAATCACTAGTTTGGTATTGTAACAGTAACAAAACAAAAAGTATTGACATGAGTAGAAAACTATGAGTAGGCCTCGTGGTATGTAATCAGATCGAGGATGAATATAGCTTGGTCAACTATATTTATCCGGGATGTGACCAACGTATGCCGAGGAATGGTCGTAGTGAACGACAAGTCTAAAACTTACCAACCTCTCATACCAAGAAACCCTAGAACCAAACATAAAAGTTAAAAATACTATAGGAGTATTTTATGATACTATAAGAACCGTAAGAACAACGTTTAGGCCACGATATTAAAACTAGTAGTCGTAAGTAACCTTCTCACCAGAATAAATCAAATCCTTCACATAAAAACTAAAGACCCTTACTGGTATGTCTATAATTGCAAGGTGCATATGTTAAGGTTATGTATAATTAAGATTTTATAGACTTAGGATTTGTTATTCCACTTTAATCATGTTCCTTGTTTTGTTGTGGGCTTAGAGTGGAGCTACTTATTCGGCGGTCTATTCAATCTTGATTATATACATCATGTATCCAATAAGTAATTATAGGAGGACCCGGTATGGGCCACCATTTTATTAAAAAGGAATATTTCTATTAAAAATTTATTTTTCTCTAAAAAATATTACAACTTAAGTTTTTCATATATTTCTCATATCCCTATTCTCACACAGACGCAATGGCAGGATTTCATATGCTAGGAGACGCTTATTTCCTTACCCAAGGGAATGGTGGTTGGATCGAAGAGGATCCCGAGGAGGAACCTGAGGAAATGATGGAGGAAGACCCCGAAGACGATTCAGAGGAAGAAGACGAGGAGGAGGATCAGGACGACACTGAATTGGAACCAGAGGTCTACAATCCACCACAAGTTGTCCGAAACCCCGTTCCCAGACAGAACTTTCAGGGCCCGACGCCTCGATTGGCGGTAGATTTGAAAAGATCGAGCCAGCAACAGGGCCAGCGCCCACCCTATGGTATGGAATGAGGTTTCTACAACCTCAACAGAGGGGGCTCAGTAGACAGGGCTCTCATTATCATAGTTCGTCACATCTCTCGCCATGGTGAACAAGCAAGGGAATCCGCCAACCACATCGTGGAAATTGGCGCCATCACCGAAGTCACCACAGTTCGCCTTCGTCGCTTGGACAAAGAACATGATCAGAACAGGAACCACATCGAGGCTCTTTAGGAAGAAGTGACCGCAGCCCGATCCGAGGTTAGAAAGTTTCGAGAATGTCAAGCCGCATTAGAAGGACGTGTGATAAAAGCAGGACGCCAAGTGGCAGAATCCAGAGCAGAGACCAGGGCAATGCAAAATTTCATGACTTCATTTCATGGCCCCCAGAGCAACACTCGCCGCGATTAGTGTGTACACTACTCACATTTTGATATAGACTAGGTTTACGAGTACGCATTGGTGCTACTCTTTTCTATATATCTATATATATATATATATATATATATATATATATATATATATATGTATGTATATATATATATATATTCAAACCTACGATTAAGTGACAACAATATTCGAGGGTTCGTGATGCTGACAAAAATTTTCGTTGCATTGATGTAATGTACACATGCATCCAGGTAAAATTCTCCAAAAACACTATGTACTAAATTATATCAATGAAATTGACATGCATTTTATTTAATTGGGAGTGTTACCACAAGTTTCATAACATTATTTGTACAAGTGGTTTACTCATGGTAAATCTATGATTGCTTAATGTATACGTTAGAGTCATATATAATTAAGATCCTATAGACTTAGGATTGGTAAGTATGCTTTAAGTCATATTCCTTGTTTAGTTGTGGGCTTAGGGTAGACCCGCTTATTCGACGGTCTATTCAATCTTAATTATATATAACTTGTATGCACCAAGTGATTTTAGAAGGACCTGGTATAGATCAAGGACCAAATTTTCATTCGAGCAGTCACTATTAAAATTTATAAGTTTATTTTACACAAACTTCTATTATGAATTGTTTGCAAATACTTTAAAGTCTGAACACAATACATATAGAAATTATATAATCTAGTTCCAAGACATCCGACTTGTAACCACTATGGAAGAACTATCATCATTCATATTTGAACTTTGTGGTAGAAGTATGCCGCCACAGAAGTCAAACAGGCACAAAAACAACACCACAACAGCACCACCACCAACGCCACCACCTCCACAATTCGAACCTGCCATTTTCCAGGGTGTTGTAATGGCCGTCGTGGCGGCTGCCATGTCACAAATCAACATCAATGCTACCAGTGGGGCAGGAAACGGTACTACAAGTTCTAACCAGGGAGATATTAATGGACGTATAAAGGAATGTTCCTACAAAGACTTCACTAATGGCAAACCCAAATCCTTCAATGGAGGTGGAGGTGTCATCACTCTAATGAAATGGTTCGAGAAAAGTGAATCAGTCTTTGAAATTTGTGCATGCCCCGAAGCAAGCAAAGTCAAATTTATAGCTTGCACATTCTCTAACAGGGCCCTCACATAGTGGAACGGCCATGTCAAGTCATTGACCCTCCCAGTGACTAATACGATGAGCTAGGAGAACTTGAACACTTTAATGCTGGAAGAGTATTGCCCAAGGGGAAAGGTGCAAAAGTCGGAACAAGAGATGTGGAACCTCAAAATGACAGGCTCTGACATCGCAACCTATACTATCAGATTCAGTGACCTAACCATATTACGTCCCAGGATGGTCACTCCGGAGAGTAAAAATGTGGAAATATACATCTGGGGACTATCCCCCAGTTTCAAGGGAATGTGTTTGCTTCAAACCCGATTACTTTCGACAGTGCCAAACGGTTGGTCTAGAGACTCATAGATCATGGAGTCTGTCAAGGCATCATGGCCCCCATCCCCGAACAAATGAAAAGGGGTAACAATAAAAGAAAGTTCTGGAACAAAAAGAAGAACCAGCCAACACAAGACCCCGCCAAGAAACACCAAATTGTTGTTGTTCAAGCTGCCACCACCCCTACCGCTCCATCGTCATTGAGACAATAAGCCGGGAAATTAACAAAATGCAACAAGTGCAACTTCTACCACACATACGCTTGTCGGGAAATTCACTGCAATAATTGCAACAAAAGGGGCATATAACCCGTTTCTGTAAGGCGCAAGCCCAACAAATTACCCAAGCCGCCAATATCGGGTAAGCCGAGCCGGCTACGACTGTGGAGAGACCGAGTATTTCAAAATAGAGTGCCCAAAGGCGGGAAACACTAATACCAGTAGTGTGGGAAGAGTGTTGTCCATAAGGCACGAAGAAGCAATTGAAGACCCCATGATGGTTACCGGTACGTTCCTCCTTAATAACTCATATGCATTTATACTTTTTGATAGTGGAGAGGAGAGGTGTTTCATAAGCCACAAATTTAGACACACACTTAATCAAAAACCACAATCACTCAACAACATGTTCACAGCAGAAATGGAAAACGGTAAAACAGAAAACACTAAGGATATGTACATAGGATGCACTCTCAAAACTAAACAAGCATTCCTTCAAAAGTGATCTAATTTCGATCACTATAAGAAGCTTTGATGTCATTATTGGCATGGATTAGTTAAGTCTTTACCACGTCGATATCATGTGCTACGAAAAGGTTGTTCATCTTAATCTGCCAAGTAACGAAACCCTCGTCATTTATGGCGACAAACCCGACACAAAGCTACAAATCATCTCATGCGTCAAAGCCCAAAAGTATCTATGCAAGGAATACCATGCCTTTCAAGCTCATGTGGTAGATAAGAACCAAGAGGTGAAAGACATCAAAGATATTCCCGAAGTTTGTAACTTTCCTGATGTATTCCTAGATGACCTTCCAGGAGTACCACTTGCACAACAAGTCGAATTCTGAATCGACTTAATTCCTGAAGCCACCCTTGTAGCCCAATCACCATACCAGCTAGCACCAGTAGAAATGGAGGAGTTGTCCAGCCAGCTGAACGAACTACTAACCAAAAGATTCATTAGACCAAGCTTCTTGCCTTGGGGAGCACCGGTCATGTTTTTAAAGAAGAAGGATGGATCATTCCGAATGTGCATCAACCACCGGGAGCTGAATTCACTTACCATCTAAAACTGATATCCCCTCCCCCAAACTGATGACATGTTTGACTAACTCCAGGGAGCAAGCTATTTCTTAAAAATCGTAATGAGGTTGGGGTACCACCAACTACGAGTCCAGGAGGAAGATGTTCCAAAAAATGCATTTAGGACTCGCTACAGACATTACAAATTCGTAGTTATGCCCTTCAGATTAACAAACGCACCCGCGGTGTTCATGGACCTAATGAACAGCATATGTTGGCCTTACTTAGACAAGTTCGTGATTGTATTTATCGACGACATTTTGGTCTATTCGTGAAGTGAAGAAGAGCATAGTCAGCATGTTCGACAAGTATTAGAGACATTAAGGATGGATAATTTATATGCGAAGTTCTCAAAATGTGAGTTCTGGATAAGGAAAGTGGACTTTCTTAGTTACGTGGTCAGCAAGGAAGGAATACATGTGGATCCCTTCAAGATCAAGGCAACTGAAAGTTGGGCAGCACCAAGAACACTTACAGAAATCCGTCAATTCTTAGGCCTTGCTGGCTATTACCGATGGCTCATACAAAACTTCTCCAAGATCGCTAAACCCCTCACTACCTTGACTCAGAAGGTGTAACCTTCAACTAGGGGGAGCAGCAAGAGGTTGTTTTCCAAACGCTAAAGCAAACTCTATGCAATGCACCAATCCTATCTCTTCTAGAAGGAACGGAGGATTTTGTGGTCTACTGCGATGTGTCCGAACAAGGGCAAGGTTATGCACTTATGCAACGAGGAAAGGTCATTGCCTACGCCTCAAGGTAGCTGAAGATACACGAGGTCAACTACACAACACATGACCTCGAACTGGGAGCAGTAGTATTTGCCCTAATGATATGGAGGCATTACCTTTGTTGTACGAAATGCATAATCTTCACAAACCATAAAAGCCTCCAGCACATCCTCAACCAAAAAGAGCTCAACATGAGACAAAGACAATGAGTAGAACTAGTAAACGACTACGAATGCAAAATTTGTTGTCATCTCGAAAAGGCCAATGTAGTAGCGGATGCGCTCAGCCGAAAGGAATACTCGGGCCGCCAAGTAAAATCATTAACCATGACTATCTATTCGCACCTATCCACGCAGATCAAAGAGGGTCAGCTAGAAGACTTGAAACTCGAAAATCTCGTTGGTGAATCCTTAAGAGGAATGGATGAAAATCTAGAAGTCAAGAGTAACGGAGTTCATTATCTCATGGATCGGATTTGGAAACCGAATTTTGGTGGATTTAGAGATGTTGTCATGAATGAGGCTCACAAGACTCGATACTCCGTTCACCCCGATTCAGAAAAGATGTACCTGGAGCTCATGAAACTTTATTGGTAGCCGAACATGAAAGCCGAAATCGCTACCTATGTGGGCAAATGCCTGACTTGTGCTAAGGTCAAGGTAGAATACCAAAAGACCTCAGGTTTGCTGCAATAACCAGAAATACCAGAATGGAAGTGGGAATGGATAACCATGGACTACATAACCAAGTTACCTAAGACAACGAGTGGACTTGACAACATATGGGTGATCGTTGAAAGGTTAACCAAATCCACACACTTCCTACCAATAAAGAGACAGACAAGATGGAGAAACTAACCAGAACCTACATTAAAGAGATCGTGGGAATGCATGGAGTGCCAATATCCATTATCTTCGACTGGGATAGTAGATTCACCTCATGGTCCTGGCAGTCACTACAAAAATCCCTAGGAACTAGGTTGGACATGAGTAAAGCCTACCACCCACATACCGACAGGTAGAGCGATAGAACAATCCAAACATTGGAGGATATGTTGAGAGCTTGTGTGATAGACTTTGGTAAAGCTTGGGATACCCATTTACCAATCAATGAGTTCTCCTACAACAATAGCTATCACGCTGGCATCAGAGTTGCTCCATTCAAAGCCCTCTATGGCCGCAAGTGCAGATCACCTCTTTGCTGGGCTGAAATGGGTGACATGCAACTAGGGAAGGGGGAAGTTCCTGACAACACTCTCACCAGCCCTGAGATCACAAAGGAGACAACAAAGAAGATCGTCTAAATTTGGGAAAGACTGAAAGCATCTCGAGATCGACAAAAGAGCTACGCAGATAAGCAATGCAAACCCTTGGAATTCCAGGTGGGTGACCGTGTGCTGTTGAAAGTCTCAACCTGGAGGGGAATGATATGCTTTGGGAAGTGTGGAAAACTGAATCCAAGGAATATCCGACCTTTCGAAATCCTCGCTAGAATCGGCCCGGTAGCTTATAGGCTTTGGCTACTACAATACCTTAATAACGTACAACATACCTTCCACATGTCCAATCTAAAGAAATGTATGTCCAAAGAAATAGAGCAACAAAAGTACCCACATCCAGAGAACGAAATAGAGTTGTATACCCATGGTGAAGGTCCGCTGGAACACCAAGTGAGGACTTGAATTCACCAAGGAATGAGAAGATCAGATGCAACAAAAGTACCCACATCTTTTTCCCAACACTTAAAGTCCCACTCAAAGTTCAAATTTCGGGATGAAATTCCCTCTAACGGGGGGATGATGTGGCAACTAACCAAACTTGTAGTCGAACCTAGTCAAAAGATGTATCATGTATGAGTGAAACGACACCTTAACTTTGTTGCGTTGTATCACCTATAGACATGAGGGCATGTTTTCGAGGTTAATAAATATGTGTATATTGAAACACATGTTGATTTAAGTTAATATAAGTCAACATAAGTCAAAAGGGTAAGTCTAAAATCATAAATAAATACACTATAATTGACATTTTGGTATTTGGAATCTATAACCTTAGGGTTTTCAATTTTAGGAGTCTAGGATCATGTGGTTTTTGGTTTTGGGAATCAAAGTTCAATGGAGTTTTCGGTTTTGGTAAGGCCAAAATCTGAAATGTGTACCCCTTGGCCCGAAATCACCCATTCTTGGGTGATGACAAACCGAAATCTGGGTGATTTCGGTCATGCTTAGGCCAAAATCACCCGATTTGGCCTACTTATGTTGTCACTTGATTGGTTGTTAGCTTCCCAATGTGATAGATTACACATACCAAGGTAAAGGTCACCTCATAATCCTATCTTTTCCTGTCTATATAAGTCACGAATTAGGAAACATTCAGCCCTCCTTTCATCGTAAAAAAAACTTCACCTCATACTCTCTCAAAATACAAACCCATTTTTCCTTTCAAAATCTAGTTCATAACAATCCCCAGGAAACTTTTACTACAAAAGTAATTCTCTAGGATTGTGGTAAGTACACTTCATAAACCTATTGTTTATGGAACACTTGTTTTACTAGTTACATATACTCACACATTAATATGTGTTTAAAACTATTAGGATTATGACTATCGTCATGTATTCTAAACTCAAAGATCATCGTCACCTTGTTATCTAACCAAGAACACTGTCAAGGTGAGTTCATGCCCCTATATGTTTCAAGATTTTTCTATGTTTTAGGGGGGGGGGGGGGGATACAAGTAAAACACAAGAATACCTGTGTAAATTTACAAATCATTTCTTATGTCTTCTTATATTTTATATACAATTTTACGTGAAAATGTTAAATGCGTAAAATAATGTTACTATCAATATTATAAACCTTTACACACAAAAGTTACAAAAACGCAAAGCTTTTCATTTCGACGGAACATACAAACTATAATAGGTATAGTTTGTCGAATATTCACGCTATTTTACCCTTTTGGGACAAGCAAATAATTATATAAAAATATAATTATATTTATGCTATGAAAAGGTAATACATACATTTACAAGAAAAAAAGATTTTCATTTCATTTTGACGTAAACCTGTTAATGAATAAATTTGTGAGACATGTCTTCAAGTACTTATCTAAGAACCAACAAAAGCCATGTATTATAACCAGAGTCTCCTGCAAGGAGAGCGTGACACTTGTGTATAGATCTATACGGAATTGACAATCCCGCTCCTAAACTGTTAGCTACAGTTAGACCGGCAAGTCTGGGGTGATAAATGTCATATCATCCTGACTCCTGAAGAACGTCGTTACAGGTCAACTAGTGGCTAGCATGGTTATAAAAATCTCACATGGGGTATTAACAACACCTTTTGGTTTACGGGGCTAACAAACACTTAAATGGTTTTATATATGTATAAAACTACATACACTATTTTAAGTATGAAAAATACTTATACATATCGGTCTTTGATTATTTAAGACTACCATTTATTTTATAGAAAATATTGGATTTTCTGGAACAAAAACTCTCATTTCACGAACAAATGACTTACAATTCATTGTACGGAAAATATCAAACTTTCTGGAAATAAACACGATTACTTTACACGGAAAGGTTTACAAACTCATACAAATTCTTATGAACTCACCAACTTAATTGTTGACACTTTTCCAAAACAACTTGTATTCTCAAGGAACCAGTAAAACAGGTAACCACTGAATTTTGAGGACATAACGCTAAAGCGTCAGTTAAAAACTCATTTTGTCATCATATTGTAATTTAGATGGAAACATGTAACTCATGCAACAATGTAACCTTTTAAATTATATATATGATGGTTGTGTTTGCTTTTTGTAGTATTACTCAATTGTTATGATATTGTACATGATGTCATCGGCCCCCAAACGTTTTCGTTGTTCTGGTTTTGGGGGTGTGACAGATATTTAATTCAAACTTATCTATGTTATATTCATCATGACTATATAAATATGAAACACATATACAAACTTCAAAAGGATGAAACTTTTGAAGGAAAATCAGCTTGATTCATTTGATGTATGTGAATCCTATTTATATGTAAAGATTATTCACAGGTTTCTTTATCTATTAGTAGTTAATGAACAGAAGGCTTGACAAAGGATTATACATAAGTGATGTACCTAATCTTTTCAGTCCATGAATAGATTTGGTGATAAATGCTTAATCAACTTAACTGATGTCTTTGATTCGTCATTATTGAAACTATGATTTGCTCAATTTGTTTCATAGTGAAGATTAAAATACCAATTAATGAGACCATCATTAACCTTTCATTGTGATAATGAAATTGATTTTTGTGAACGAAGTCTTCTTGGAACATCTTAGGAGTTGTGGAATCGATTCATGACTCATTCTGATAGAAATACTCACTCGTCATTTGTACAGATTCTTGTGGCATAGGATCACCTAGTTGCTAAGATTTTTCATCTGATGTTCAATGTATCCTTTGTATTCACTAGTAGGATAGCATCACCTGACCACTAGTTGAATGTCGATAGTACACATTTTTTAATAGGAGAAAACATAGACCATGCAATCTGTTATATAATGTTTTTTAAACAAAAAGGAAATATTTACTGTATAAATATTTGGAATTATGCTTACTTCAACATATACATACATATATATATATATATATATATATATATATATATATATATATATATATATATATATATATATATATATATATATATATATATATATTGAATATATATGTTTCCAACCAAACAAGCATATTAAGTACTTTTGTTAGAATAAGGATGTAATCGTTTATCTAAAAGGTATAGTTATGAAGCTTGTGTTAGAAAATAAGCTTAACTATTCCAGAAGACATATACTAAGAAATAGATTTTTCTAAATGGTAAAAATATTGAACCTTAAGGGCTAAAGAACCGTAAACTAAACGCATCATAGGTTGGAACTCTCAAGTTTTTTCAACTGTTCTCAAATATGTTAAATAGTTGGTCAGAAACTAATAGAACATATAGAGATGCATTCGTGTATGATTATCAAGTATGGAGTTGATTAATCTTCTTCGATATACCAAGAGTATAAAGAGTAAGTGAGTTTTCAAAGGAGAAAACATACATAAATAAAAATATTTTTAGATTTAAGATAACATCTCAAAGTAAGATTCTAATTTCTTATAAGATAATTAAATAGAGTAATTTAATTATGAATCAAGATGGATCTTTGTTTCTATAAAGCTAGTGGGAGTGCAATAACATTGCTAGTTTTGTACGTGATAGACATACTAATTCAGAGAATAGAGATCAATATAGATAGATTATTGAAACTTTAAAGATTAAGTAAAATTTCATTAATTGTCAAGAATCTTAAAAAGCTTAAGATTATCAAATCTAACAGAGTTATCTTTTCAAATACCGCAATGAATGATTTTGAGCATTCCTAAAAATCCTAGCATGATATTTTGAAATAGATAATATGATTATGTTCAATATGTTGTTGCAAATTAGATTAGTCATATATGTCATGATCAATCATAAAGGCCATAAAAATCATATGCTTATAGCATGGCGACTTAAACACAAATAGATTAAGATGATTCTCAGTCACAATCGTGCATGTCCTCATTATGAATCAAGAGAAAGTTACATGGATAGTAGTTCGATGTAGGTTTTAATTACAGTTACGCATCCAATTTAGAGTACATTGTTGTTCGGGGAACCAGATATGAAGATACTTATATGTTTAGTTCATTATGACTATGAGTAATCCCATTACACAAGTATTCGTATCTAAGTCATATTTAAGCATCTAATACATTCTTAATGGATTTCTCTATATATAAGTTATATATAAAAAAAACTTTATATGGATGTATTCGAAAAGTTTATATAAATCAGGTTTGTCAAATCTACTTAACCAAGTTCCTTCATTAGCTAAAGCATGAAAGTCAAGTTGGTGTTATAGGACCATGTTTTTCCTAAGTGGATGTATTTGATTGAAATTTAGTATTTGGATATAGGATCAGTACAAGAAACATATATTAAAATAAGTTGATATATTGGATGTGTTCATTCATTAAATAATTAGTTCTATATTAGCATGTCTAACACTTGAATAAATTTGGTTATTCTAAATGTTAATTGTCGTTCATAGTTGTGGGAGCAGCTATGAGGTAAGACTAATATGAATGGATTGGTTGATTTTCATGGAGATGAAAATAGCAAGAGTTGCTACCTACTTCATATGTACTTGATTAGAAGAATAAGTATTGGATCTTACTATAACATCCATAAATTTCAAGCCAATTTAAAACTTTTTAAGTCATTTCTATAACAAATAAATATTAAAAACATGTTTTCAAAATGGTTTAATGTCAGAGTTTCCCAGAATCAATAGTAAATACATAAGGACGTGTCAGAAAAACCTGAAACAATATCAATAATTGTAAGCCTGAAGCTTAGTGAGTTTCCCCAAAATAACAAATCCATACAATCATATTCATATAACATAATCAAACAACATGCATAATGAGCCTTCAGCCTGACTGGACCGCCTCACAGGCCTTCAATCAATCTGGACCGCTCTACGAGCCTTCGGCACGTCTGGACTGCCTGGCAGGGCCTACATCCTATCCGGACCGCTCGTCGAGCCTTCGATCTGACTAGCATACCCTCTCGGGTCTGCCTCAACCCAACGCCCAATGAAAGAAGCATGTGCACATAAATATCATACGCTAGCATATATAATAGTCAAACCGATCTAACAGATCACTAATCATAGCAACATCCTATAACCAGGAGACAGACCTAACTAGTCATTAAGCATATCAGCATCCTATATACCAAGATACCGACCTAACCAAGTCATTAAGCATATCAACATCCTAACTACCAGGATGTAAATCAATAAGCATATCATGAAATAAACCAGATACAATTCTGAACAGGGTCGACATTAGTGCCTTTGACCCTGTTAGTGTAGTGAGGATAAGTCACCTCTCATGTAGCTCGGGCTGATAGTATAAACCTCCTCCAAACACAGCTCCAACACTAACACCTACACCCACCAATGATCCAATTCCATAAATTCCCAGTTTACCAAAATAAACCCATAAGTCAAACTGGTCAACCCTTGGTCAAGGTCAAAGTCAAAGTCAATGGTTAAGGTCAACATTCTTTGTTGACCAAACTCGTCGAGTGCAGCTCATTGACTCGTCAAGTCCTTCCAGAACTCGAGAAATCGTGAAGATCCTAGTTGACTCTTCGAGTTCCCAGGCAACTCGTTGAGTTCATGCGTGTCCAAATGTCGGGAGAACCCTAACAGACTCATCGAGTGGTCTTGCTGACTTGTCAAGTTCATGCAGAAACCCTCAACGGATAATCTTCATCGGACTCGCCGAGTTAGCCATTCAAATTGGCGCATCCCTTTAGTCCATTCTCCATTCAGATGTTTTTAAACCACCCCGAAGCTCCATATTGCAAATCTATGCTCCTAGGGCATACTTCCTATGTAAAGTTGCAAACTTTATGTGCATGCATGGTGCTAAGGGCCAAAATCAAGCTAAAGAAGACGTTCTAGGTGAAGGACTGGAGGAAAGGGATTAAGGTCCTTTAAATTGGGTGCAAACCCTAAAAAATAGGGTTTCATCCCCCAGCTCCTACTCGTCGAGTCCTGGTCCTCCGACTCGTCGAGTAGATCCAAAAATCCACGCAGGCTAGCCTGCCTCTACACGACGAGTTGGGGGCAACCAAATCGTCAAGTAGGTCCATAAATATGCAGATAACGCTTTAAAACTTGTACCTGTGAGTCGTGGTGCTAAAATTCTCCCCCACTTGAATTCGACTTCGTCCTCGAAGTGTGCTGTGCGAACAAGTTAGGGTAATTCTCTTGCATCTCAGCCTCCGACTCCCTTTACTAGAGGTACTTCCTTGTTCTATAGAACCTTTACCTTCCTCTCAAGAATGGCTATTCGCCTCTTCACATAATTTATGCGCTCTTCGACCTGAATATCATCTAATGATACAATTTTCCCCTCATCTGCGATGCACTTCCGTAACTATGACACAAGGAAAGTGTTGTGGACCTGACTAAGCTCCTCCGGGAGATTCAGTCGATAAGCCACCTAGCCAACCTTGGTAATGATCCTAAATGGAGCAATGTATCGGGGACCCAATTTCCCCCTCTTCCTAAAGATAATTACACCCTTCCAGGGTGAGACCTTCAGGAGTACCATGTCACCGACCTAAAACTCTAACTCAGATCGGCGCCGGTCGGCATAGATCTTCTGTCGACTCTGTGTGGTCTATATCCACTGTTTGATCTGCTGAATCCTCTCGGTAGTTTGCAGAACTACCTTTGTCTATCCCATCATCCTGTGACTGATCTCACCCTAACAGACTGAGGTGCAGCATCTCCTTCCATAAAACAGCTTGTACGATGGGGCACCAATACTGGAATAAAAGTTGTTGTTGTAGGAGAACTCTACAAGAGGTAGGTAGGAATCCCAGCTACCATCAAATTCAATGACACAGGCTCTAAGCATATCCTCGAGAGTCTATATGGTCCGCTCACTCTGGCCGTCTGTCTGTGGATGATAGGCTATACTATAGTGCAGACGCGTGCCCAGTTCCTCGTGGAATTTCTACCAGAAATGGGAGGTGAACCGGACATCACGGTCTGTGTCAATAGAGACTGGCACCCCATGGCGAGCAACGATCTCGTGGATATACAAGTCGGCCAGCTTCTCGGCCGATGAACTCTCCCGTGTCGCCAAAAAGTGGGCGCTCTTGGTTAATCGATCCACAATGACCCAAATAGCATCAGAGCCCCTTTTCGTCCTCGGTAGATTTGTGATGAAATCCATCGTGATCTGTTCCCACTTCCACATGGGAATCTTCAGGGGCTGCAGCTGACCATGCGGCCTCTGATGCTCGGCCTTAACCATTCGGCAGGTCAAGCACCTCTCAACATACCATGAAATCTCCCTCTTCATTCCTGGCCACCAGTAACTCAAACGAAAATCCTGGTACATCTTGGTGGCCCCCAATGAATAGAGAAACGAGATTTATGAGCCTCCAAAAACAATTTGTCTGGCCCCACCAGACATCAGGACCTAGACCCGACCATATCGGGTCAATAATCCTCGGCTATCCGGCACAAACTGGGTGTTCTCACCCCTTGATCTTCTCCAGCCTCCAATTCTCTTGATGCATACCCTCAACCCGAGCCTCCCTGATCTAATCTACAAGTGGAGAATCCACTGATATCCTCATACAAGTACCTGGGATAGATGGTCCAACTGACTTGTGGCTCAGAGTGTCCGCAACCACGTTCGCTTTATCTGGTTGGTAAAGTATCTCACAGTCATAGTCCTTGACAACATCCAGCCACCTGTGCTGTCTCATATTTAGGTTCGGCTAATCCATGACGTGTCTCAGGCTCTTGTGGTCCGTGTATATAGTACAGCGGACCCCATAAAGGTAATGTCTTCAAATCTTGAGAGTGAATTGCACTGCTCCTAACTCCAAATAATGAGTAGGGTATCTTGTCTTGTGTGGATTCCACTTCCGTAACGTGTAGGCTATCACCCTTCCTCTCTACCTAAGGAACGCTCCCAGTCCTATGATGGATACATCACAAAACACTACAAAACCCTCAACTCCCTCCAGGAGAGTCCAGACTAGAGTTTCGCAAAGTCGTTGTCTGAGGGTCTAAAATACCCTCTGCTACTCAGGGCTCCACTGGAAATCCTCCCCCTTCCTCATCAGACGAGTGAGGGGTACTACAATCTTGGAAAAATCCTATATGAATCTTTAGTAGAACCCTACCAATCCCAAGAAGCTCCTTATATCCAAGGGAGATTTCAGAAACTCTCACTGCATAACCGCCTCAATTTTGGTTGGGTCGACCAAAATCCCCTCCTGGTTAACGAGGTGTCTATGGAACTGAACCTCTTGTAATCAAAACTCGCACTTTGAGATTTTGGCATAAAGCGGTTCTCGCCTCAAAACTCCTAATAGCTCCTGTAGATGCTCCTCATGTTGCTCTCGGATCTTGGAGTACATGAAGATATCATCTATGAACACAATGATTGAGCGGTCGAGCATCGGTCTGTAGACCTGATTCATCAAGTCCATGAATACTTCCGGTGCCTTGGTGAGCCCAAACAACATCACCATGAACTCATAATGTCCATAACAAGTTTGGAACACGGTCTTCTCCATGTCCTCCTCCCTAACCCTCACCTGATAGTACTCGGACCTCAGATCTATCATGGAGAACCAAGATCCCCCTTACAACTGATCGAAAACATCATGTATCCTCAGGAATGGATAACGGTTCTTCACCGAAAACTTTTTCAACTCCTAGAAGTCAATGCAAATCCCGTGTGAACCATCCTTCTTTCTGATGAAGAGGATCAGCGCTCCTCACGGAGAACTGGTCGGACGAATGAACTTCTTACCTAGCAGTTCCTGCAGCTGTGATAACAGCTCCTGCATCTCTGGTAGTGCCAACCGGTATGACGCCTTGGCAATAAGGGCCACACCTAGCAGTAGATCGATCCTAAACTCGACCTGCCTCTTTGGAGGCACTCCGAGCAATTCCTCTGGAAGCACATCAGTGAACTCCTTGACAACTGGAGCCTCCTAAACAGAAATCTGATCCCTGACCCGCGTATCCACCACATACACTATGTAACCGGCACACCCATGCTGAATATACTATTGAACCCTGACAGTTAAACAAAACCCTGATTCCACTCCAGTACCCTCGCCATAGACAATCAGTTCTCCCACACTTGGGGTTCGAACTACTACCCGCTAACCCTCGCAGTCAATCATGGCACCGAAGTGACTAAGCCAGTCCATACCCATAATCACGCACACATCCCCCATGGGAATCAGAATCAAGTGTATCGGGAAAGATACCTCGAAGATCTCCAACACATAACCTCGATAAACCAAAGAAGCGAAAATCCTGTGTTCGTTGGCGATATAGACTCACAACGGACACACTAGCTCTCTTACTGACACACTGAACTCCCTACTGAATGTCTAAGAGACAAACGACCGAATCACCCCCGAGCCAAATAAGTCCAGAGCAGATAAGGAGTTCACTAAAAATGTACCTAATCACAGGCACAAACATATAAGCATAAAATAGATATAATCAGTAAGATAAGGGATAAAAACATAACAACAACCAGATCAGATGTTGCATTGGCCTCCTCTGATGTAAGTTGGAATGCATGTCCTTGAACCCTCGGGGGCTCTGCTCTTTCCTGCCTCCTGTCAGTAATCCTCAGCGAAGCCGGTGCTGGAGTCTATGTCGGCCTAGAAGCAGGCTATGGACAGCTGGTCTTCACGTGACCAACCTGATGGTAGTGGTAGCAGATCCTCATATCATGAACCGGGGCTGTTTGGCGACACTCCTTCAGAAAGTGCTACTCCTTGCCGCATTTGAGCACATGCTTCTCAACCTACAAAACCCGAGTGACCCTTCCCACACATGCCACAAGTGCAGCCCTGCTGTCCCCTGACCTGGAATCAGCGGTTTTCGACCATTTTGGCGCCGGCTGTGCCTGTGTCGGTTCCTGCCGCTAATCCCTTAAGTACTGCTCAATCTCCAATTCAATCTGACTAGCGACCTCTTGTTACTCTAGAAGCGTATCACAATGAAGAGACGCCACAAACTACCAAATATCCGTCTTGCGCATGCTCGGATAATGTGTCATCTGATCCTTCTCCGAAGCAAACTCTTGGCAGAACATCACCCTCTTTGTGAACATACACGTGATCTCCGTCACCGTCTCACCATCCTATCTTAAATCTAGAAACTCCTGAGCTAGCCGCTCCCGCTCGACCTGTGGAATGTAGCGAGCGCGAAACATATCTCGAAACTGCTCCCAAGTAACTACGGCTCTCTGACCAATAGTCTTGGGCACTGTGGGTGCCTCCAGTCCGCCATCTACTGATCCTGACTCGGATCCAGTCACATATCGTCGAGTCACCACCATGTTGAAAATTTACCGGAAAGATATCAGATATTCAATATAACAATCCAGGAACCAACCCCCAACAAAACCCTAGGGTTTGTGACTTCCTTGCTACACGTATGGGTCCTAGGCTTTCAGTAGTACGGGCCCATACTACCTTCCACACCTACCCATATTTGTCTCAAGTATCATCACAACGTCCTAACAATATGCGTAGCATGGCATGAAGTCACTCCCCACCCCTAGAGGAAGTCTAAGTATCTTATAACAGGCAGACTAACCCCAAACAACCCATCCATGAAGCTTCCAGCAACCCTGCAGCACTCATGTATACTAATAATACATAATGTTGGACCATATAGACTTTTGAATACTTGATCCTACCCTAAGCCCTTCATCAAACAAGAACTGGAAATAAGGTCAAACCAAACATTCTCTGGCTATACGATCTTAGTTATGTACGGTCGTGATGCATACACTAAGGCGCTACAGTAATGATGTCAATTTCATTTACGGAAAACCGTAGGCTATCAGGCATCATATAATCAGACAATTCTATCATACAATTCTTAAAGATCCCTAGCCTAGTACTAGCATGTTTTTCTAACATATCACATAAATCAAATCATCCGTAAGGTACTTTGGGGTCTATTCGTAAGCTTCGGTTGATCATATACTTGCATCCTCCTTTATCATTTTGAAAACATTTTAAGAAAGTTGTTTTAAAATCTTGTCCTCTATTTGAGATTGGAGACACGTGAGTTTTTCCTTCAATTAACTCAAACCAAGGCTCTGATACCAGCTTGTAACATCCATAAAATTCAAGCCAATTTAAAACTTTTTAAGTCATTTCAAAAACCAAAAAATATTTCAAACGTGTTTTCAAAATTGTTTAATGTTAGTGTTTCCCAAAATCAATAGTAAAAAAATAAGGAGGTGCACCATCATGCGTTCGCCTTCCCGTGATCATCAAAAGTACCTGAAACAAAATCAATAACTGTAAGCCCGAAGCTTAGTGAGTTTCCCAAAAATACCAACGCCATACAATCATAATCATATCATATAACGAAACAACTTGCAGAATGAGCCTTCAGCCTAACTGGACCGCCTCACAGGGCTTCAGTCTATCTGGACCGCTCTCCGTGCCTTCGGCACGTCTGGACTGCCACGCAGGGCCTACAGCCTATCCGGACCGCTTGTCGGGCCTTCGGTGTGACTAGTATACCCTCCCGGGTCTGTAGTCTATCTGGACTACCCTAGCTATGTTGGCCTTCAGCACACAACATGTCCACCTCAACCCAACCGCCAATCGAACAACCATGTGCATAAATATCATATGCTAGCATATATAACAGTCAAACCGATTTAACAGCTCACTAATCATAGCAACATGCTATAACCATGATATAGACCTAACCGTTCACTCACATAGCTTCATTCTATATACTAGGATATTGACCTAACCAGGTCACTAAGCATCTCAACATCCTAACTACCACGATGTAAATCAATAAGCATATCATGCAATAACCCGGATACAAATCCGAAAAGGGCCGACAGTGGTGCCATCGACCCTGTTAGTATAGTAAGGACAACTCACCTCTCAAGTAGCTCGGGATGATATAATCAACGAACACCTATACCCACTAATCATCCAATTCCATAAATTCCCAATTTTCCAAAATAACCCTAGAAGTAAAACTAGTTAACCCTTGGTCAAAGTCAAAGTCAACGGTTAAGATCAACAGTCCATGTTGACCCAACTCGTCGACTGCAGCTCTCTGACTCGTTGAGTCTTTTCCAGAACTCGAGAAATGGTGAAGATCCTAGTTGACTCAATGAGTTCCCAGGCAACTCGTCGAGTTCATGCATGTCCAAATGTCGGGAAAACCCTAACTGACTTGTCGAGTCCTCTTGCTGACTCGCTGAATTCTTGCGGAAACCCTCAATGGATAATCTTCATCGGACTCGCCTAGTTGGCCATGCAACTCATTGAGTCCCTTTAGTCCTTTCTCCATTCAGATGTTTTTAAGCCACCCCAAAGCTCCATATTGCAGATCTAAGCTCCTAGGGCATAACTCTTACGTAAAGTTGCAAACTTTACGTGCATACAAGGTGCTAAGGGCCAAAATCAAGCTAAAGAAGAGGTTCTAGATGAGTAGAAGGCATTATCTTACTAAAGGCTGAAGCTTTATGACTATAAGGAGCAAGATGAGCCTAGATCTAAAGTTACAACTTCAGATCATGCCCAATACTCGAAATGAATCACCAATAATCTAAAATGGCCCTAATCTTAAGCATGGAGAGATCTAGCTAGAAGGAAGTCAAGGTAACGACTTGTTACCTTCAAAATGATGCTAAGATGATGTGGATACTGGATCGGCAAGCTTCTCTTCGTTTCAATCCGCTAGCTCCTCAAATCTCTTCAAAGAATGCACCAACAAAGCACTTTTATCCTCACAACACTCAAGAACATATCTAGACTGGTTAGGGTTTCTCTTAGCCATCAAGGTGGTGGTTAAGGACTGGAGGAAAGGGCTAAAGGCCATTTAAATAGGGTAGAAAGCCTAAAAATTATGGTTTTATCCCCCAGCCTCTACTCGTCGAGTCCGGGTCCTCCGACTCGTCGAGTAGATCCAAAAATCCATACGGGCTAACCTGCCTCTACACAATGATTTGGGGGCAACCAACTCATCGATTACGTCCATAAATATGTATATAATGCTTTAAAACTTGTACCTTGGAGTCGAGGTGTTACACTTACCCACATCAAAATCACCTTATGGATCGTAGTCAAAAGTGATATTTGTTAAAAGATAGTATCTTTGTATTATTCAAAATGACATAAATATTTAAAACTTAAGGGTAGGAGTTGTGGGGACTAAACATGGTTTAAAGATGTTCCATAAAAGGAATCCATAAGGGCCATCTTTGGGTAGGACATGAAGAACATGATAGGTGTATCTATTCATGATGCTATCTATTCCACTTATTCGTTAAGAGTTAGATATGTAAGGCCTCAGTAAAAATTAAACACTAAATGAAATTGATTGTGATCCATATCTCATGTTAAACATGATGTGTGAGACAAAAGAATAACTGATACCACAGCTTTAGTAACCATTGTAGCTTTGAGCTCATGAAATTGGTTGTTGATAACATGACACCCATCATATGATGTTAGAGGCGGTCACATGTTGCTAGATGCCAGCTACTGTGTATGTCAGTTTGTAATCAATCTTGTGCATGTGGGAGATTCTTGGATCTATGTGCTCTAGAATCATTATTGGGTGATATTACTAAAAACATACGATCTTATATGGTCACACCTGTATCAAATTGGCATATTTTGTATATTTATTATTTATATGATTATTAATAAATAATATCAAATCTTGTATTTAATTAGCGAATATTATTGTTTTTTTGTGAAAATAATAATTAAAGAGAAGACAAACTAGTTATTATATCATATGGTATGATTTAATATGTCAGGTACAAAGTTGTGGACACTTCCGCTAAACTTACATTAACTAGCTGGTTACTTTTTTATGGTTAAAGAAGCTAGACAAAAATTTTTGTCTTCTTTGCTACACCATTGCCAAAAGTTAGACAAGCATGGGAGGTTGCTTGTCAACCTCCCTCATTTAGATCCTAAGCGCTTAAAGTAAAGTGAATACTTTATATTATTATATGTGTTAGGTCATAATTATTGGTTTATACTTTGCTTTTCTAAGAAAATATATTTTTTCTATAATATAATATGTAATATTGTGGCTGTGTACGGCCGCACACGCGTGTGCAGCTGTACACTCGTGTGCTGCTGGTGGCTCATGTCTCATATATATAGGGTGAGGAGTGCATGTGAGTGTAAGGCTAGAGAAGAGAGAGACATTTAGAGAGAAGAAGTGTGTGTGAGAAAGAATCTATTGTAAGGAACATCAATCATATCATCAATACATTAGATTCAAGTTATTCTTCTTCTCCTTCTCTTCTATTTGATCTGACTTCATCCAATTGATTGGGATTCCGCACCATCAATTGAATCTGATTGATACTCAAGCAAATTTGGGGACGAACAATTGGTATCAGAGCTTGGTTTGTATCAGTTAATTTTGTCAGATCTGGAGCTTATTTGATATTATTTTGAAAAGATAATAGCGTTTTTGGATAGATCTCTGAAAATTAGGGGGGTTTCATCTTTGCATTCTTCATAAAAACGAGTTTTTAATCGAGTTTTGGAGCAAAAAATGGTGAAAAACGTCGTTTTTTTTTGCGAATTTGTTGAAGGTGTACGGCTGGCTAAGTGTGTGCGGCTCGCATTCTGTACGCTTAAAAAAAATTAAGGAAATTTTAAGGCTCCCAAGATTCAAACCTGGGACCCCTAAGTCCTAGAACACGCCTCTTTCCAGTTGAGCTACAAGGGAACTTGTTAAACATTTTGTTCGTTTAAACTTTATACACTTCTCAACAAGCAGAAAATAATCAAAAGGGAAACCAAGGGCTGCAAGATTTGAACCTGGATGCTTTGGTTCAACAACACAACACCTTGCCAACTCGACTAACACACCCTTGGTGTCATCTCTTCGAAACATAATTCATAACCTGTCCTTCTCGGTTTATAATTTTGCAAATTGACATTTTCAAACCCAAAATTCAAAATTTTATTTTTAAAATCCATTTTCAACCCAAAAATTTTTTATTTTAATTTTTGACTTTTATATTTGACTTTTGACTTTGACCTTCAAGTTTGACCTTTGACTTTAAACTTTGACTTTCTCGTTTGACTTTTAATTTTTCAAATTTAGCTTTTCGGTTTGACTTTTAAGTTTGACTTTCGAGTTTGACTTTTAAGTTTGACTTTCGAGTTTGACTTTTTAAATTTGACTTTTAAGGTTGACTTTCTCGGTTTTTAAGTCAAAGGGCAATTAAAATAAATAAATAAATAAATAAATAAATAAAATTAAAAAAAAGGAAAAGAAAATGAGTTCCGCATCAATTCCGGTAAGTAAAGTTTCATGTACTCCATCTTGTGAAACTACTATTAAATTTCTCCGAGATCAAATCGATTTATTAAAAAGAGAAAATGAGGACCTCAAATACAAAGGCTATACTCTTAGGAAAGGTCAGAAACCTTTAAAAGCACAATTAGAGGCCAAGACTAAGGACTTTAGGAAATTATAAGAAGATTACAGCAACAAGTGTGAAAATTACGATCACATTAAGAAAAAACTTGTTGATGTAACTGAAGAACTTGACGCTTTGAAAATTAAGTGTGGAAAAACAGATATTAGTTTCAAAAACTATACTGCATCAAGTAAGACAGTCGAGTCATTATTTGAAAACCAAATGAGTTTTAAAGATAATCAAACCAAGGGTTTAGGGTATCACAGTGTGCCCCCTCCTTTTAATCACAACTATAACCCACCCCTTGAGACCAATGAGGAAGAAATGCCTACTCAGTATGGCCAAACCCCTACTCCAGATTCAATTAAGACTGAACAATCAGGGCCAACTGAGGGTGTTGAGCTGAAGGATACTAATGTTTTTACTTTATGTGCATGTAAAGTAGCAGAGGATGAGAACAAGGAGAAAACAATTGAACAATCCAATGACTCCTTTAACTCTGAATCTATTGCTTCTAACTCAGTTACTTCTGATCAATCTGCTGTTGGTAAATACAGGCCACCAATTCAGGCAAAACAGCCGACTTGCTGCAAGTGTGCATGTGGGAACAATAAAAAATGAGGCAATGATACGGCACCAGGGGCAGGAAGAAACAGCTTCCCAGTGAAGAAAAACACATGCTTTCACTGTGGAAGACCTAGACACATTGCCAGAAATTGTCCTAATCGAGCATACGTTCCCTAGTATGCACAAGGCTGGCAAAACGCACAAAGAGGGAGGTTTTCTAAAAGAAACCCCTCTAGGTCACGTTCAGACGATGGTGACTGGAATGCGCAAAAGGCCAAGAATTAAACCCATAAGGCCAAGAATCTGAATCCCGAGAACAAGAAGGGAATGTCGGCCAAGAAGCCAAATCCAAGGTATGCTCCCTTGAAGCCAAAATCAACGTTATCTCAACGGCCGACATCAAGTTCAAAATCAAGTGCTGAGCCACCCATCAGATCGAAAAAGAAATGGGTTAAACCGAACTACAAATGGCTTCCGAAGGCTCAATCTCCCAAATCATCTAATGCTTCTAATATTTTTACATCTTCTGTTTGTGATAAACAGGATATGTCATGGGAGAAAGTACCGTGCAAGGATGACAAAGGTCGACCCAGTTTCAAAATGGACTGGGTTCCAAAGACCAACTAATCCCGCTCTGTATCAGAGCAGCTATGGAGGCATATCATCAGACTTCGGTTTGTTGGTAGTGGCTGTTCCTGGCACTTGATAGGGGACATCTCTCAACTGTACAACATTCAGACATTGTTTGAGAGTATGTGTCCTTTGTGGGAAGGGAAGAAAGGAAGGGGTCACTCATGGGGATTGTGCTTAACGATGTGAAGAATTTTCTGATCTGTTCTGAGATTACGCGTGTTGTTCTCAGACCTTCTGGATGCAAATTCAATCGGTGACTTACGGTTTGAGTTTTCTTCTCTATACTCCTGAGTTTATCTTAAGTTGATTCGCTTTAAAGACTAATTTTTGTTTTAGGATAGTTTAAATTTGCGCATTTACTTTCGTTTCTCTCCTATGCACAAATTTAGGGGGAGAAATAAAAACAAAACAAAAATTAGAAAATTTAAAAAAAAAAACCCAAAAACATTAGAAAATCAGAAAAACAAAAAGAAATTATGTTGGTTATGGAATGTGCTTGAGGGAGATGTTTTGTGAAGTGAGTGATAACGGGCAATCTGAGTCTGTGTACCATACCCAAAGTTGAAGGGTCTATGCTCTGGTTTGACGCGTCGGTAGGCACGAAGGATTCTAAATGGACATGACTAGGCAGAGTTGAACTTAGGAAATTTATAGACTTGATAAATCTTAACCTATTTAGATCTGTTTAGCCTGACAATACGATGATTGGATAGATTGAGCAGGGAGATATATATGGGAATCTACTTTTCACATTAAATGAACCCGTATCTGGAACCGTGGTTTAACTTTTCCTCGATGTGCGGATTCTGTCCTTAATTCTGGTATTTATGGGGCGACTGGTAAATTCTGATGAATTAGGTATGTGCTATAAACCCTAATTTGACAAGTTCATACAATTGAATAATACTAATTGAAAACAAGTTAACCAAAGGCTATGATACCACTAATGGGTTTTATACAAACAATCCTATGTGTGTATGCAACCCTAATTTGCATCTATGTTTTCACTATTAGATACACAACATTATGAACACATGGACAAAACCCTAATGTAGCATGCTATTTTCGAAAATCACATAGAAGGTTAGATCACATACCTATTGTTGTTATATTGAAATAACAACTTAAATCATCAAACCCTTAGTCTTGAAAGCAAGCACCAATAGTGTAGTGCCTCTAATGTCTCACAAACACCACAAGCAAATGGAGAGGCTATAGAGACAGAAGGGAGGATGTATAAATCTTCCTTGGGAGCTCTTAGAAGCAAGTGGACGAATTCTTAAGGCCTAAGGGTCTTTATATAGGGTTGGGATTAGGGTTTCAGTCCTTGTCCTTATCGAGTTACTTGCCCACCAAGCAACCACAAGATCAGCCTTGAAAAATCCTTATCTCTCTGACCTTGGATGATTTTAAGGATATCCTTATCCTTGAATTCATCCATCCTTTAACAAGGATAACCATTGCCCTATTTTTCTACTATCACATAATTATAATTTAGCCCCTCTAGTTTAATTAATTACACTTGATCACAAAATTAATTCCTAATTAATTATTTAACAATATTAATTAAACAAATATGATCTCTCCTTTAATATATTATTCTTATAACATATTAATAAATCATAATAACCTCTTTCTCTATTTATTTCTCTAGTTAAGTTGCTTTGTTGAAGGCAACCCAAAAAGACCATGCACAACCGGGTCAAGTATTTACCAAATATGGTTACGGGCTTAGACACTAATCCAATAGAAGATTCATCAAGTTCATCTTGAAGCTGTGAAGAAATCAAAGATTAAAGATAAGCCAAAGCTCCCATTGAAGATTGACAAGAAAAGCCAACTACATTTTAGGGGGGGGGGGGGGGCTTGTTGGGTCATTTACAAAAGAAAGCTATAAACCAAGGGGAGATTGTTGGGTCATAATTATTGGTTTACACTTTGCTTTTCTAGGAAAATATATTTTTTCTATAATATAATATGTAATATTGTGGCTGTGTACGGCTGCACATGTGTGTGCGGCCACACACGCGTGTGCAGTTGTACACTCGTGTGTTGCTGGTGGCCCATGTCTTATATATACAGGGTCAGGTGTGCATGTGAGTGTAAGGCTAGAGAAGAGAGAGAAAGTTAGAGCGAATTAGTGTGTGTGAGAGAGAATCTATTGTAAGGAGAATCATTCATATTGAATACATCATTAGATTCATATTAATTCTTCTTCTCTCTTGATTAGATCTATTGATTCTCGTAAAAATTTAAGAGTTTTAACACAAGGGTTTAGGGTATGATTGTGTTCCTCCACCTTTCAATCACAACTATAACCCACCTCTTGTGACCAATGAGGAAGAAATGTATGCTCAGTATAGCCAAACCTCTGCTCCAACTTCAGTTAAGACTGAACAATCAGGGCCAACTGAGGATGTTGAGATGAACGATACTAATGATTCTACTTCTTGTGCATGTAAAGTAGTAGAGGATGAGAGCAAGGAGAAGTCTATTGAACACACCAATGACTCCTTGAACTCTGAATGTGTTGCTTCAAACTCAATTGCTTCTGATCAACCTGTTGTTGAGAAGTACAGGCCACCAAATCAAGTGAAACAACCGACTTGCTGCAAGTGTGCTTATGGGAACAATCAGAAACAAGGCAAGGTTACGCCACCAGGGGCAGGAAGAAACAACTCCACAGTGAAGAAAAAGATTTGTTTTCACTGTGGAACACCTGGACACATTGCAAGAAATTGTCCTAATCATACATACGTTCCCTACTATGCACAAGGCTTGCAGAAAACACCAAGAAGGAGATACCCCAAAAGAAACCCCTCAAGTTCACGTTCAGACAATGGTGACTGGAACGCGCAGAAGGCCAAGAATCAAACCCACAAGGCCATGAATCTTAATCCCATGGTCAAAAAGGGAATGTCGACCAAGAAGCAAAATCCAAGAGATGCTCCCGTGAAGCCAAAATCATAGTCATCTCGATGATCAGCTTCAATTTCAAAATCAAGTGTCGAGGCACCCATCGTATCGCAAAAGAAATGGGTTAAACCCAACTACAAATGGGTTCCGAAGGCTCAATCTCCCAAATCATCTAATGCTTCTAATATTTTTACATCTTCTGTTTGTGATAAACAGGATATGTCATGGAAGAAAGTACCGTGAAAGGATGATAAAGGTCGACCCAGTATCAAAATAGACTGGGTTCCGAAGACCAAATAATCCCGCTTTGTGCCGGAGCAGCTATGGAGGCATATCATCAAACTTCGGTTTGTTAGTAGTGGATGTTCCTGGCACTTGATAGGGGACATCTCTCAACTGTACAACATTCAGACATTGTTTGAGAGTATGTGTCCTTTGTAGGAAGGTAAGAAAGGAAGGGTTCACTCATGGGGTCTGTGCTTAACAACATGAAGAATTTTCGGATCAGTTCTGAGATTATGCGTGCTGTTCTCAGACATTCTGGATGCAAATTTAATCGGTGACTTACGGTTTGAGTTTACTTCTCTATACTCTGAGTTTATCTTAAGTTGATTCGCTTTAAAGACGAATTTTTGTTTTAGGATAGTTTAAATTTGCGCATTTACTTTCGTTTCTCTCCTATGCACCAACTTAGGGGGAGAAATAAAAACAAAACAAAAATTAGAAAATTAAAAAAAAAAAAACCCAAAAACATTAGAAAATTAGAAAAACAAAAAGAAATTATGTTGGTTATGGAATGTGCTTGAGGGAGATGTTTTGTGAAGTTAGTGATAACGGGTAATCTGAGTCTGTGTAACGTACCAAAAGTTGAAGGGTCTATGCTCTGGTTTGATGCGTCGGTAGGCACAAAGGATTCTAAATGGACATGACTAGGCAGAGTTGAACTTAGGAAATTTATAGACTTGAAAAATCTTAACCTAGTTAGATATGTTTAGCCTGACAATATAATGTTTGGATAGATTGAGCAGGGAGATATATATGGGAATCTACTTGTCACATTAAATGAACCTGTATCTGGAACTGTGGTTTAACTTTTCCTCCATGTGCGGATTCTGTCCTTAATTCTGGTATTGATGGGGCGACTGGTAAATTTTGATGAATTAGGTATGTGCTATAAACCCTAATTTGACAAGTTCATACAATTGAATAATACTAATTGAAAACAAGTTAACCAAAGGCTATGATACCACTAATGGGTTTTATACAAACAATCCTATGTGTGTATGCAACCCTAATTTGGATCTATGTTTTCACTATTAGATACACAACATTATGAACACATGGATAAAACCCAAATGTAGCATGCTATTTTCGAAAATCACATAAAAGGTTAGATCACATACCTATTGTTGTTATATTTCAATAACAACTTAAATCTTAAAACCCTTAGTCTTGAAAGCAAGCACCACAAGTGTAGTGCCTCTAATGTCTCACAAACACCACAAGCAAATGGAGAGGCTATAGAGAGAGAAGGGATGAGGTATAAATCTTCCTTGGGAGCTCTTAGAAGCAAGTGGACGAATTCTTAAGGCCTAAGGGTCTTTATATAGGGTTGGGATTAGGGTTTCAGTCCTTATCCTTATCGAGTTACTTGCCTACCAAGCAACCACAAGATAAGCCTTGAAAAACCCTTATCTCTTGGACCTTGAACGATTTTAAGGATATCCTTATACTTGAATTCATCCATCCTTTAACAAGGATAACCATTACCCTATTTTTCTACTATCACATAATTATAATTTAGCCCCTCTTGTTTAATTAATTACACTTGATCACAAAATTAATTCCTAATTAATTATTTACCAATATTAATTAAACAAATATGATCTCTCCTTTAATATATTATTCTTATAACATATTATTAAATCATAATAACCTCTTTCTCTATTTATTTCTCTAGTTAAGTTGCTTTGGTGAAGGCAACCCAAAAGGACCATGCACAACCGGGTCAAGTATTTACCAAATATGGTTACAGGCTTAGACACTAATCCAACAGAAGATTCATCAAGTTCATCCTGAAGCTGTGAATAAATCAAAGCTCAAAGATAAGCCAAAGCTCCCATTGAAGATTGACAAGAAAAGCCAGCTACATTTTAGGGGGGGGGGGGGGGGGGGCTTGTTGGGTCATTTACAAAAGAAAGCTATAAACCAAGGGGGAGATTGTTGGGTCATAATTATTGGTTTATACTTTGCATTTCTAGGAAAATATATTTTTTCTATAATATAATATGTAATATTGTGGCTGTGTACGGCTGCACATGTGTGTGCGGCCGCACACGCGTGTGTAGTTGTACACTCGTGTGTTGCTGGTGGCCCATGTCTCATATATACAGGGTGAGGAGTGCATGTGAGTGTAAGGCTAGAGAAGAGAGAGAAAGTTAGAGAGAATAAGTGTGTGTGAGAGAGAATCTATTGTAAGGAGCATCATTCATATTGAATACATCATTAGATTCTTCTTAATTCTTCTTCTCTCTTGATTATATCTATTGATTCTCGTAAAAATTTAAGAGTTTTAACACAAGGGTTTAGGGTATGATTGTGTTCCTCCACCTTTCAATCACAACTATAACCCACCTCTTGAGACCAATGATGAAGAAATGTATGCTCAGTATGGCCAAACCTCTGCTCCAGCTTCAGTTAAGACTGAACAATCAGGGCCAACTGAGGATGTTGAGATGAACGATACTAATGATTCTACTTCTTGTGCATGTAAAGTAGTAGAGGATGAGAGCAAGGAGAAGTCTATTGAACACACCAATGACTCCTTGAACTCTGAATGTGTTGCTTCGAACTCAATTGCTTCTAATCAACCTATTGTTGACAAGTACAGGCCACCAAATCAAGTGAAACAGCCGACTTGCTGCAAGTGTGCTTATGGGAACAATCAGAAACGAGGCAAGGTTACGCCACCAGGGGCAGGAAGAAACAACTCCACAGTGAAGAAAAAAATTTGTTTTCACTGTGGAACACCTAGACACATTGCCAGAAATTGTCCTAATCGTACATACGTTCCCTACTATGCACAAGGCTTGCAGAAAACACCAAGAAGGAGATACCCCAAAAGAAACCCCTCAAGTTCACGTTCAGACAATGGTGACTGGAACGCGCAGAAGGCCAAGAATCAAACCCACAAGGCCAAGAATCTTAATGCCAAGGTCATAAAGGGAATGTCGGCCAAGAAGCAAAATCCAAGAGATGCTCCCGTGAAGCCAAAATCATAGTCATCTGGACGATCGGCTTCAATTTCAAAATCAAGTGTCGAGGCACCCATCGGATCGAAAAAGAAATTGGTTAAACCCAACTACAAATGGGTTCTGCAGGCTCAATCTCCCAAATCATATAATGCTTCTAATATTTTTACATCTTCTGTTTGTGATAAACAGGATATGTCATGGGAGAAAGTACCGTGCAAGGATGATAAAGGTCGACCCAGTATCAAAATAGACTGGGTTCCAAAGACCAAATAATCCCGCTCTGTGTCAGAGCAGCTATGGAGGCATATCATCAGACTTCGGTTTGTTAGTGGTGGCTGTTCCTGGCACTTGATAGGGGACATCTCTCAACTGTACAACATTCAGACATTGTTTGAGAGTATGTGTCCTTTGAGGGAAGTTAAGAAAGGAAGGGGTCACTCATGGGGTCTGTGCTTAACGACATGAAGAATTTTCGGATCAGTTCTGAGATTATGCGTGCTGTTCTCAGACCTTCTGGATGCAAATTCAATCGGTGACTTACGGTTTGAGTTTTCTTCTCTATACTATGAGTTTATCTTAAGTTGATTCGCTTTAAAGACTAATTTTTGTTTTAGGATAGTTTAAATTTGCGCATTTACTTTCGTTTCTCTCCTATGCACCAATTTAGGGGGAGAAATAAAAACAAAACAAAAATTAGAAAATTAAAAAAAAATCCAAAAACATTAGAAAATCAGAAAAACAAAAAGAAATTATGTTGGTTATGGAATGTGCTTGAGGGAGATGTTTTGGGAAGTGAGTGATAACGGGCTATCTAAGTCTGCGTAACATACCCAAAGTTGAAGGGTCTATGCTCTGGTTTGATGCGTCGGTAGGTACGAAGAATTTAACAGACTTGACTAGGTGCAGATGAACTTAAGGAATCTTGAGACTTGATAAATCTTGACCTAAATAGTTCCGTTTAGCCTTACAATACGAAGCTTGGATAGGTTGAGCCGGGAGATATATATGAGAATCTACTTGTCACATTAAATGAACCCATATCTGGAACCGTGGTTTAACTTTTCCTCGATGTGCGGATTCTGTCCTTAATTCCGGTATTGATGGGGCAACTGGTAAATTCTGATAAATTAGGTCTGTAGAAAATCATTTTCTTTCTTTCTTACTGTTAGTCATATGTTGCCTCCTCTACGTGATTGGAAGAGATCCGACCTGGAATGTAGCATATGCAACTCTATTTCTCTGCATATTATATATATATATATATATATATATATATATATATATGAAATTCTTCTTATCTGTTAGCCATATGCTGTCTCCTTTGTGTGAATAACAATCCGACCTGGTACACAGCATATGCAACCTTGTACTTCTCAATCCCTCTAAAACTATAAGTGATATTACTCTGAATCTATCTTCTCCCCTAATGATGGTCTGCTCATCCGATGTAAGGAGTACTCTGGAAGTCCTTGATTACTGGGGCATATCAGGAAGTGGGAAACATGTTCCAGTACAATTAAAATTGAACACTCAAAGATTGTTTATAGATCTTGCTGCTCAATTTAGGTGGACAACAATATCCCTGCTCGTCGTCAGCTGAATGGTCCTTAAGATATAGTATCTAGAAACTTAGGATCAGATATAATATCTAGGAACTTTGGATCACATTGTCTTATCACTTATAGTATGTCCTAATTTTGTCACAATTTTTCGTGTTTAAGTGGACAACAATACCGGCGATCGACCAGACAAAGACGTGAAGATGGAAGGTACCAACAAGCGGATAAAGGTTGTCTAAAAACTTTGATCCCAAATCATTCTTAAAGTTAGATATCATTTTATTTTTGTTAAATTTGTTCATAGTTTTCTTCTATGCACAAATTTTAGGGGGAGATTTAAAAATAATTCAAAAATCAAACAAAAATCAGAAAATTAAAAATCCAAAAATAGTGTTATTTCTTGTTCAGAAAAATCAGAAAATCCAAAAATATTTTTGTTTCTGTTTTTATTTTTCCAGAAAATATAAAAAATCCAAAAATATTATTTTGTGTGCTAATTTTTCTTTTAGTTTTGTTTTGTCTTGAAAAGTGATTTCAAGCATAGATGAGACTCGTGGAGACTATATTGAAGATTTTCTGAGCCAAGGCTTCATCTGTGAGCGTCGAACAATTTTCATTTGAAGGAGCAAGAAATGAAGATTATTCTTTAAACATTCAATCCTTCAACCTTAGAAGCAAGGTGTAGTTGTTCTTGAAGATTATGTGACAGATTGCGTTATATCTTGTACCTACTGAAGTGATCCAGAAGATTATTTCTCTCCGTTGTTCTCTCTGAAGATTCTCAAGCTAAAAGTGCTATCTTTAAAGAATCTTTTCATCAAGCCTCCTCACCCAATGTACATTCAGAGTCAAATCTTGAAGAAAAGCCCAACCGCTCAAGATGAAGTCATTCATGAAGATTCATCAAGTTCATCTTGAAGATGTGAAGAAATCAAAGATTAAAGCTGAAGCCAAAGCTCCCATTGAAGATTGACAAGAAAAGCCAACTACTTTTTAGGGGGGAGCTTATTGGGTCATTTAGAAAAGAAAGCTATAAACCAAGGGGGAGATATATTTTTTCTATAATATAATATGTAATATTGTGGCTGTGTACGGCTGCACATGGGTGTGTGGCTGCACACCCTGTGTACGGCCGCACACGTGTGTGCGGCTACACACTTGTGTGTTGCTCGTGGTCCACATCTCGTAAATATAGGTTGAGGAGTGCATGTGAGTGTAAGGCTAGAGAAGAGAGAGAAAGTTAGAGAGAAGAAGTGTATATGAGAGAGAATCTATTGTAAGGAGCATCAATCATATCATCAATACATTAGATTCAAGTTATTCTTGTTCTCCTTCTCTTCTATTTGATCTGGCATCATCTAGTTGATTGGGATTCCGCACCATCAATTGGATCTGATTGATACTCAAGGAAATTTGGGGACTAACAATATGGGGTTACTTTTGCTTTTCATGGAGTATATAAGAGACTGCATCGAGCTTGTTTTTGGCTAGTGAAAACTCTCTTCTTCTCCTTCTTTTCTTCACCAAAATCATAAGTATCTCTACCTCTCTTCCTATTGATTTCTTTTGAAGATTGTTTCAAGTTTTGGTGCTTACCTTTTGTCTTCCTTTAATGCTTATTTTGTTAAGTAACTAAACGCTTGAAGAACAAAACTTACAAGATGGGAACTTGCATTCCAAATGCCTTATTCTTAAAGGTGGATACCTGTAGATAATTTCATCTTCTTGATCTTTCTATCTTCATGAAACCCACAATAACAAGTGGGTACAAAGGATCCAAAGGTTGTCATTCTAAAACACTTTATGGATGGTATTAATATCAATCTAATATCTATAAATTGATCCTTGGTGTTTTTGTTTTTTAAAATACTCGAAAATAATATTGTTATTTTTAAAGCATCCATTGCAGTTTTATGAAAAATACTCTTTAATTTTTGTTATCAAAGCCCGTCATGAAATTCATCCAAAACTTTATTGGTTTGTAGACTTCAAAAGTCTATTTAGGGTCTTCATCGAGCCTCAAGGTAATAATATGAAAAGTTTTCCAAATTCTTTCTTTCTGGGGGTGATAAGCAGTCCAAAGCTGATTATTCTTTGTTCTGCAAAGGAAAAAAATCTACATATGTGGCACTTCTTGTATATGTTGACAATGTCATCATTGGTGGGATTCTTCGGATAACATTTGTGCTTCAAGACAACTGTTAAGCAAGAATATTAACTTTCTAACTTGGGAGAATTATGAAATTTTTTGGGTTTTAAAATAGCCAAATCTTCAAGAGGACTTTTTCATTCCCAATGATAGTATACTTGCATGTTATAGAAGATATGGGCTTACTTGGAGCAAAACCAACACAACTTTCAATGGTCGAAAGTATAAGTCATCGAATTTTGAAGGAGAATTATTGGATGATTAATCACAATTTAGAAGGTTGACTGGTCATTTACTACGTGTTTACAATAACAAGACTAGATATCACTTTTTTGTCAATCGTCTTATCCAATACGTTAGGAAACCTCATGTTCATATGCAAGCTGCTACACATTTCTTATGTTACTTAAAGTCTCGTCATGGTCAATATTTTTTCTATCAACCCATACTTCTCTAAAACTTTAGGCCTTTAGTGGTTCTAATTGTACAAGTCGTAAAGACACGGGCATGTCTATAACTACTTTTTATGTATATATTCTTCAGAGACTCTTTTATATCTTGGAAGTCCTAGATGCAATCTGTTGTGTCCCGATCCTCAACTAAAGTTGAATATAGAGCTACCTTTGTTGTTACATGTTAAATTATGTGAAAACAACGATTACTCAAGGAATTTGAAGTTGCTGATCATGGTCTAAAAATAATATTTTTAGATAATAATTCGATCATTCAGCTTGCTTTCAACTCCACCTTTCACGAGAGAACTAACACACGTAGAACTTGGTTGTCATTTTATTCGAGATAAAATTGCCGATCGTACTATTAAACTAGTATAAATTCAGAAACAAATTTTCAACTTGCTAATTTGTTTACTAAACCTCTACCATGATGAATGTTTTTACCACTTATGTCCAAGATGTCACTTGAAAACATATGCAACATCATCTTGAGGGTGCATATTAGTAACCTAACCATAGTTTGGTTACTTAACTATAGCTAACTTAACAAGATAGTTAACGTGTTAAGTTGTAAGGTGTATGTTAGTGTTTTTGGTTAACGTTTAGCATGTACATTGTCTCCTACATTTAGAATCGGCCCAAGGGCAGCTAAGCCATTGCCTAAGGAAAAAACGGGCTAGAGGCATCAACTTTTTACCAACTCTTATTTGTGTTCATACTATATTTATGTCAAAATCAGTAGTCCATTATTTATTTTTAACCAAAGAGGTTAAGAATGGTGAAAGAGACACATGACTAAATGGAACACATGCCTAATTTCCTAAATTGAAGGAGGGCAGTTGGTAGTCATTTTGAAATCGAGGAGTTGTGCTCCTAAAGTGAATCGAGGAGTCGCAGACTCACCGAATATAGAGGCCAAGAGCAATATAAATATATAATTTGTTAATCACCATAAATGATTTAGTATTTCACATTTTCACTTCTCGTCGACTTGGAATTTCAAATTAGACTTCCAACTCTGTGATCGAATGAAGTTTTTTGAGTTTAGTTCTTCGAGTAATATAATCAATTAAGCTTTTCGAGTTCAATTCTTTCTCATCTGGGGTAGATGACGAGATCTTAAACACATCAAGGATAAAACATGATAAAAATTGTCTTTACATTAAGAACATATTGATTTATTTAGCCTACCACTCCATTGTGCAATTATACAACTAATAAAATTAGATATGCATTGACCAAATCTGCACTCTAATCTAATAAAAATTACAATTATTACATATAAAAAAAATTAAAATTATTTATAATTATAATATCAGAAAATAAAGTAACTTGATATTGATCATCAAGATAATCTCATATTAATTGCTAAGGACTCGATTCAAACTAAGATTATAGTAATATGAAAACTAAAGGAAATCACATGTGAGTAGCGGAAAAAAATATTAAGCATTAAGTACTCAAATACAAATATATACTCTAATAAATGAAAATCTTTTTTTACTATATGTCACACTCTTATTGATTTGGTTACATATCATTTTGTGATTATTTTAAGTAAAAATTTTCCCGCATGTCATTTTGTGTTTTTTTTTTCTATTTTCTTAACCCCAATAGTATTTATAGGTCAAATGGAATTTCCTTTTGTTGATCTAATAAATGGATTTCTATTTTAGGAATGTAGTAATTGACTCACTTTCAATCAAAAGTAAAAAATTTTCATATTCAATATCCAATTTAATATAATTAGTATATTAACTTAAAATATATTATAATATAAAATATTATATTATTCTTGGTAGATTTTAAAAATGATTATTACAATATACTTATTTGTTATTTTAAATATTACGTTAAATCCAAAACACAAATCATATTATTAAATTAATTTCTAAAAATATATCCAGATATTATTTTTCTAAATAGTTAAAAAGATTTAAATGTTGTAAATATAGAACAACAAATCAAATTAAATAAAATTACCAAAAAACTATTTTATTATACATCATTTTTTTCCAAAGAAGTCTTTTTTTAATTTAATTAATAGAAAAAATTACATTGCGTTGACTTCCAAACAAGGGTTTATATATCAATTAAACATCATTATCAAAATTAAAAACAAAAAGCAATAGATATACGCGGTTTCCAAATAAACAATTACAATGTTAAATTATAATAGTAAATCATAAACCATATTTTGTTTTATGTAAACGCAATTAGTGAGTAGATGTTTTTAAATTATATAAGTATATGAAACATCCCAAAAATATGATCCAAAAACTTCATTTTTAATTCAAGTAAACCCAGTGAGGAAACTCACTTCTAATGTTGAATCTCACTACAAGAAATCCCTAGTAGCTTCCCTGACGACTCCTCCAGCTATCAGTGCAAAATAACACCCAATTAACACTTGGGTTCCAAACTTGTAAAGTCCGAAATTCGAGGAACCAAACCAGTGATCAAATAAAGAACAAGCAAAATGATCAAGAATGGAGTAGGAGAACGAATTAATCAAGCAATGCACACGATTTTATAGCACGGCCGTAAACCATCTGGTACACCTTGAAAAACACACACAGCTAACGTCACTAAATACTGCCAAGAGAGACTCTATTTATATGAACAAGACAACCGTAAATAGGGTTTATGGCCGGGAACACCTTTACAACCGTGAACACACTCAAAACTGTTGGGTTTTGGTATACTACAACATCCTATGGTACACATACAACCCTAAATACCTTGGACCTATGTTTTCACTAATTATACATGCAAATGGTTTCCAAGGTATTAATCTTACAACTAGCATGCATTTAACATAAAAATATAATATACTAGTTAGCATGAGATACCTTTTGATAGAGCTTGAATTCTTGGTGTATTTGGCCTTAAAGAGCTTAGCCCCAATAGTGTGGAAGCCTCAAATGGAATCACAACACACCCTGGACAAAGCATGAACTTGAGAGAGAATTCCATGCACACAAAAGACACCATGAACTCTAAAAAGATACAAGTGGCGATTTTGGGCAATGAAGTATCTATTTATATGTGGGATTTCTAGGGTCATGGATATAACCCAAATCCATACCCATCGGTTTTATGATCCATGGTTCATGTGGCCCAACTCTTTATGTATCCATACATAAACTTGGTCCAATATGGATCCTAAGCCCAACACATATAAATATAATTAATTATCATAATTAGTCCCCATAGACTTAATTAGTCTCTTTCGACCACTAAATTAATTCCAAATTAATTCATGATCAATACTAATTAAAACATATGATTTCATATTAATATATTATTACTTATAATATATTAATAAATCATAAATAACCTTCGCTCAAAAGTCCATCCAAACAAATTGTCCTGATGATATGCAACCCAAATCGACCATGCTACTCTCGGGTCGAATACATACCAATAATAGTTATGGGCTTAGACACCTAATGCAACAGACTCCCACTTGGATACGTCTAAAACTATTATTCAAGTATGACTCCAAGATCCCGACTAGCAATCATAGCTCTTAAAGCCGCTGTCAAACTCTGAAAATATCAAATGACATGTCCATTAGATAAGGGATCATATATTCCTCCATTCTAGATATCATATGGATTGAGACATGGATTATAATCATTCTCTCTGTCCATTTGTTGTTTCCCGATTTCTGATTTATGACGACTGACTAATTGAACAAATCAAATCATTCCAAGCCCGGCCGAGCACTTACGTTTGTCATCACCAAATCATCGAAGGGCCCACAAATATCGCTTTTATCCCGAAGGTAAAAGGAATGGATAAACTTCGACTCATATGGCTTGTTCTACTACTTGTTGAATCATACACAAAGGCACGTTTTATAATATCGAGTTACCGAATGCGTTTTCATGCAATCAATGTACAACCAACTCATAGTAACAACTCATATCTCTAGGTTTGAAGAATATAAGATATTATCGTCTCATGATCACTCGTGATAAAATCCATGAAGTGATTCAAATGAGCGTGGGTTGAATCCAATACTCGAATCCCTATTCCAGGAGTACTCATGAATGTTGTAGTAACTCTTACTATGTCCACTACCTTGGACATCTACAAACCCGATTCATGACAGTCTTTCCTTAATACCTGCTTCCAACGTATTATTGACTATGGATGGTTTTAATAACTTAGTCATTCGGAAATAATAACCTAGTTATTCTGGAAGTCAAAACATGCAAAGTGAAACACAAGAATAATACTAATCCTCTATGGTCCCAAGCACCTTTGAGAGTAAATAAAACATCTTTTATTTAAACACAATATTGATTACTCATTATTCATTGTATAATGTTTCAAACAATCAACTTTATACTTGAATTTAAACAATAGTTGTCCCATGCTCCAAGCATGTAAACTATGTTTTGTAACACTAGTCATGTCGTACGTCAAGTATGCACACTATGTTTATCGATGATCTTTAATTTGTGAAATAGATCAATTGAACATGATTCCAATGATGCTCATTTCATAATCCCAAATCTTTATCGTAAATGTAAGAATTCCAAATCCCTACCATTTTACAAAATATGTTAGATTCTAAACTTATATGCATTGATCCTCTCGTAATGACTATGCACAAAGTCACAAAGACTTGTCAACAATCATTAAAGAGTATCCCAATGGAGAGCATTCCATGGAACCAAAATCTCAAATTCAAAGTACATTGCTTTGATCAACCTTCTTGCGTTAAGTTTCCTAATCTTACACAGATTGAATGAACAACTTCTACCTTTGGGAATATTTCCATATTCTCATTTTCACTGTCACTTTTGAACAAGAGTTGCCTCTTTTAAGAATATGTTAATACTGGTCCTTTCCAAAAATTAACACTATACTTCCAACTATCCTTGAGAAACCAATCTTTGGTAAACCTTAGATCGTCCTCGACATTTATTTAATCATTTTAGTCATATCCAATTCTATATCTCAATGCCTTAGGCATTCAGAAAATTTAGAAAGGATAAATATTATAACACATGCAATCGATCCTATATCCGAAGCATATGGGACACGATTCATGATGTCTCACATAAAGACATGATACTAGACCAATCTTTTGCTACAATATTTTTTATTTGCCATGTTCTCAAAATTTGACTATGAACACACATGTCGTAATCATAAACGAATTTTGAAAACGCAATATATATAGAATTTTCTTATGTTGAACCATTCCAACACAAAATTTATATATATATATATATATATATATATATATATATATATATATATATATATATATATATATATATATATATATATCCCTGACTAAAGATTATCAAAATCTCAATCTATGCTTTTAGAATTGAAATGAAGTATAATTTCCTTTCCTTTAATTATAGCAAAACAAATTTTCCCAATTGAAACCCTTTTTTTTCTATAATTAACACTTAACATAATAATCATGCTCCCACTAACATGATTATTATTAGCATAACACTTATGCTCCCACTAGCTTTGACATGTACTCAGAAAACAGCTGGACCTCTAGAAATCAATACTTTATTGACTTTCTTACCAAAGTTCAGATTTCTGATACAAGATGCTTCGATAAAACTTTATCAAAATCATACCCTAGATAACTCACATATGTGTCTAAACAATTTCATAGAACTATGAAAAGGGATACTGTAATCATAGTCTCAATTGTTTAGACCTTTGTCATTTCTCACAAGTCTATGTTAGTGTGCCGGTTACCCACACACGCTCCACTAACTACTTTGAGAATGCAAATGTCATAATTGATATCTACTAAAAATCTACATAGTGAAAGCGTTTCCTCACCATCATTTTCATGAATCGGAGAGGAACCTTATGACACTTAGAATTTATGGTGTATGAGTTCCTATCCATATGAATTTTGTCAAAACCATAATCACAAGACAAGGTTAGTGACATTTCCAAATTCATATGGATTGAGCTTGTGCAGTCTTAACTTCTTGCCACCTGGAAGCCCAAGGGTCTGCCATTGCTTCCAAGTAGTTATAGGCATAGAAATGTTAACACAATAGGTTATAAACCTCAAGTCGTGTGCTAGTGAAGAACTATAGGTTTTATCCTTGATTAGTTCTTGAAACTTTCAAGACCTTTAAGACTCCCACTGTCCTCTTGACATATAAGACTCTCTTGTCAAGAACCATTCCTTGAAAAAACAAATATTCAAGGGATAGTGCGGATTCTTATCAAGACTAACACTTCACGCAATTGGCCTAAGTTGGTCTCTGTTTTATCCAAAATATCACAACTTACCAATTTGAAATGTACAAAAGTAAAAAACATTTTACTCTTACATTTGACTAGTCTTAATAAACCTTTTTTAAGATGTGTCACTCAAGTTACAATCTTGGAGTATGACTCTAAGACTTTGCTTTTGGAACGAAGTATGACTCATCTTCTTGATTTAACCATTCCAATAGTTCATGACTCCTCTTCTTAGCCATAAGAAAGCACTAAGATGTCCTCAGAGGATCATTTGTGATATGGTATCTTAATCATTAAGATGATCATAAAACATGATACTAAAGTACTCTCCCATCTTTTCAAATTTGAGAAACTTTTACCTATTTTCCTAATTTGATTCTTCTCATTCGTTCCGCCATACATCGAATATTTTCCAATGTTTCAAAATTATACTTCAACTTGTAAGTATAACCATATTTACTAAACATTAGTAAATCATGACGAATAGTCTTATCGATCTTTGTGGTGGACTTGACTAGTGCACACGAATGTGTACTCAATCCCTTAGTCCTTTCACTTGACTTAATTTTCCAATGATGAAAATTCTCATTCATCATACAACATGTATGATTCCAAGTTTCGGTCCAATTGAAACTTGGGTGATGAGAATCTTTCCTTATTTGGTAAGTTATGACACTACCACATCCGAAAGAATCAAATCTATTTTCTAATATTGCTATCAATGGAATCATATAAACAACCATTTTTCACAAATGCCACTGTAAGGATATTTAAAATAAATAAAATAAAACCTTATCTTTTATTTAAAACTTTTGGAAAAACTTATCCTTACAATGCAAATGCATATGAAAAATTTGTTGTTATCTATTCCTATGTAATATATCATAACACTTAAGCAACAACTCACAATTCTGATCAACGAACCATGCGATCGAAATCCATCTTCGCGATAAGAATCAGCATATACTTCCTTTAAGCTTCCTCTCTTCAATTCTACAAAACATCAAAATGTGATCTGGTTACACCATGTATAAGAATCTCAAATAGGAACTTAATAGAGTTAGATAGTGCACTTTACCCGAAGTAGAGTCAAACTCTTTGACTTTACCAACCTTATGATTGTTCAGGTAAATTAGGCAGCTTTGCAACCAATGCCCTATCCTTTGGCAATAGAAGGTTTGGGAAGTTGATCTTCTAATCAAACTCGCATTACTAGTCCTCAAATCATTTCTGATTCAGCAGCACCAAGAAAATAGGTAAGATCATTAAGGGTCAAGTGATGGTCTATCACATAGTAGTCCCAAAACAACTCACTCTCTGACTTAGAAAGTGATTGAACATCCAACTTTCTTAAGACTTTGACACCTAACTCTCCCGGCTTGTCAATATGTGACTTCATCTCCAAGATGTGATCACACATAGATCTTGCTTGCCAATAGGGCTTGAGTGACATTGGACTTGTAGGTTAGGGAAAATAATTGGAGGGGGTGGAGGAAGTGAAATTCCAAGAGATTTGGGTAGATCATAGATGTCTAATCTAGACATCGAAAATGGGATATATTCAAGTTAGTTGATTTTTAAGTCCTTAATATAACACCCAATATGAAATATTAAGGCTAGGATCCAACACAATATATTATATCTTGGAAGAGGGATGTCGTAATCCAAGCTATAAAATATTTGAGGTTAAGTGAATGACGATTCACCAATTTAGGTTTTAATTGGATTTGAAACTCCTAGATCTTTTGAGATTCATTGAACTTTTCAATGGCATGTTTCAATCTCGATTGTGCCCTCTCAAATTTTGTGACTGGGATGCCGAGGATCACAAAACAAGGTGTGAATAACCATGCAAATTCACTTGGTACCCTTAATATTATCACCTAATCAATGTGTCGGTTACCCACACGCGCCCCACCGATCTATGATAAACATTAAGTCACCCTTTGTTATCCTTACTAGTCCAAGTTAGTGTGTCGGTTACCCACAGATGCTCCACCAACGACTTGGTAAGCTACAAAGTGTGAATTTCATGAGTTAGCACCAAATTCACATTTTCCTAAGTAACTAAGATTGGGTATTAATAAAAGGTTTAGTTACTTAGTATTTATCATTAATACTTTTAATCAAGGGAGAATTACAGTCTTGTCAAACCCGTTCGGTTAACGACCCTACACCAGTCAAGGAAGCGGTAGGTTAGAGTGGACACCCATTAAACTGCCATTTTATAGGCAGTAACCTTATACCCCCCTTATAGATTGGCTTCGTGAATGAGGCCTACTAACTGTAACGCTGACTTTGTTCTTATACATATATATAAGTATTTACTATTAATATTATAATAGTATAAGGGTGTATTTTAAACATTTAAAATACTTGGTGGTTTAATCTATTAATTAAACTATACTCTTAATTTAATTAAATTTTGTCACACCGGAAAACCACGAACGGCGGAAACATTCAGGGGTGGAGGACGTCATGTACAGTATCACAACAGTGTAATATAATAAACAAGCAACAAAATCATCCATTGCATTATAAGTAAAGTTTTAATACATGTGTGTTCTTTCATTGTAGTAAGACACCAAAAATATACAATCCAAATAAAAGACGAGACTTGTCTGCTCCGTCTTCTCAAAACCTGGCCTCCGTACCTGTCTACTGATGACCTGAGAATACAAGTTATTTTGAAAGCGAGTATCAGCTTTAAAGCTGGTGAATTCATAAGTATATAAGTGTCATTGCCTTGTTTGTGAAAATCTGTTATGAAGGCCATGTAAATCGTTAAATGAAAATGTTGATATAAGTATGAAATCCCTAGAAAACCCTTATTTTCTATAAGTATGAAATGTAGTCTTCTACCAAGACCCGAATGTTCTGTACGTATGAAGTGTAGTCTTCTACCAAGACCCGAATGTTCTGTTTGTAAAATGATAGTTTTTCCTTTATGTTGACTAGTACTAAAAGTGCTTAGTCTAACTCATCGTTTATGTGAATGTATCACAAAATAAAGTAAACAGGAAAAATGTAATATTGTAAGTGTTGTCACTGGGTACTAGGACCAACACGACATCGCATTAAGCGAAATGTATAACCTAATGAACATCCGAAGATTGTCCAATTGTCCTCTGTAGTAGCAGCAGGTGGGTGGAAGGGTTAGTCCCAAATCGATTTCCTAATATAAGTAGTAACCTTAGACCTCCATAGATGGTCATCAACCACTGGTGCTAAACAGTGGGGTTCGGAATGGTTAGTCCCGTCTAGTTATCCCATCGAACCAGGATAGGAAAGACAATTTACACAGTAAGTACTACTAAATCATCCTCATAGTCCTAAGTACAAGTATCCAGGTAAGTCAATACAAGATAATGCACCTATGTAAAAGTGTTCCTGTATGTTATTCATGTATGTGTGTCCATGTAACAGGTAAGTATAGGTAAACATATTCATGTATCAGGTAAACATCTGTAAGTACTCATGTATCAGGTAATGTACTAGTATAGACTCATGAATGAACTGACTCTTGTGTGACTCCCTGTAATAAAAGTAATGTTTGATATCTTCCCATTATTCCTATGATAATCTACTGTAATATAACTAGTTGATCATGTAAGTTTACACACTCTTACTACTCAAGGGTGTGAGAAACTAAATGCAAGGTGCAAACTATAACATCAATACATATATAAGAATATAAGTGTATATGCATAGTTTAGTTCAAGAATGTAAAATGGTTTTGTAAGACATCTTATGGGTTTTGAACAATAATTAACAATGACTTGATGTCATTTGAATAAACATTTCAAAGGTAAAACATTTGGTAACAATGTGCTTTTAAGATGTAAAACCATTTCATGCATCACATTTTGTAGCATGTGAAATCTGTTAACTGAGAAACACAGTTATAAAATACATATCAATGATTTAATAACATGTTTGTTTCTACTTGTATTTCCCCCCCCCCCATTAAAGCATTTAAAATCATTTAAAACATTGATTAGGCGTATGATCTCACCTGTAGTTGGTGATTGGAATGATGAACGGTATAGGATGGCTAGGTGTCAAGCGAGGACTTGTGCACACACTACGATCCTAATGAACATATAATCACACATATATGCACTCAATTAGACTCAAAAGACTAATTGATAATGTTTAAGACATCCTAGACATAGATAACACTTTATATAAGTGTTTTAAGCCGTAAGGACTTCATCTAAGCTATTGTGGGACAGGTTATTTGTGTTTAGGGTTTCCAAAGGACCCTACATGAGAGTTTACTCTCCTTAAACCATCATACATGGAGTTCACGGTTGTAAACTCTTGAGTTTACAGCCGTAAACTCCCAAACATGTGTGTTTGGTGTGCTTTGAAGTCCCAAATGCTTTCTAGAATTATCCTAACTTAGTGGCTAAGTCCTTGGAAGGGTTTAAGGTATAGAAGTACTCCAATTAGGAGTTTAAGGCCTCAAGGCCATTTCCCCTTGGATTTTACGGCCGTAAACTCCCTTGGGGTGTTTCCTTTGTTGCTTTCAATCCTCTTGCACTTGTGGGATATGTTCTAGACTTTTATTCCTAGTATATGAAGGCATTAGGCACACCTTAGTGCCCTTTTTAGGAGTTTACGGCCCAAGAACCATGTCTTGGCCGTAAACTCACTTGGTTAAGTGATTTTGGTGTGGTTTGGTCCTTCCATTAAGTGGGCACAATTTCTTATAAAGGTCTAGGGCTTTAGGTGTCATGAAAACACCCTTTATGTCCATTTATATGGAGTTTACGGCCTAAGCTTCACTTGGGCCGTAAACTCACTTTCATTTGTGTCATTTGATGTGTTTAAGACCTTAAACTACTTGGGAAAATAGCCTAGATGCAAGCCTTAAAGTCCTAGTGTCCTCAAAACACCCTTTTAGTGTTAGGAAATGGAGTTTACGGCCTAAGAGAGTTCTGGGCCATAAACTCCCAATCTTGGGTGGATTTGTGTGTGTTTTCTTGTCCCTAACATGCATACCTAATGGTCTAAGGCTTTATCCTAACACAAGTGTCGGTTTTGGCTTCGTTTCGGGAGTTTACCGCCCAAGAACACCTTGGGGAGTAAACTCCTAGATCTAATGATTTAGCCATCTAAATCATGTTATAAGCATCTAATATGTATTCTAACACTACTAGAAAGAGTTACTCACAATTTGGGATAAAAACCCGAAGATCCATCAGAGAGAAAATGGCTTTTCTCTAGTTGGAATTGTGAATAATGAATTAATTTAATTTAGAAAACTATTTATAGTCCTGAAATATTTTGACAGAAAATATTTTTATTCTCGAACTTGGACTGTAACATTATGAAACTTGAAATGTTCAAATTTCACAAACCCAGGAGCATCCACTCTCCTGATATCTCCTAAAGTGTAAACCCTAATGTACACAAACTTGTTCGGAAAAGTCTGAAAATCACTGAAATTGGATTGGCTTCTATTGAATAGATATTGTTCGTACAAATGGATATTTCGGGTTGTCACATCATCCCCCCGTTAGGAGGAATTTTGTCCCGAAATTAGAATATAAGCAAATAAGAAATTACAAATAACTAAGCAAACAGGTGAGGGTATTTCAGTTTCATCTGATCCTCACGTTCCCAAGTGAATTCCGGTCCACGCTTTGCGTTCCAGCGCACCTTCACTATCGGGATACGACTCTGCTTTTTTTGCTTGACCTCTCGGTCCATGATCTCTACTGGTTCCTCCACAAAGTTGAGGCTCTCGTTGATCTCGATCTCGTCGAATGGAATGACAAGAGTCTCGTCAGATAGGCACTTTTTCAAGTTTGACACGTGGAAGGTAGGATGTACGTTACTGAGTTCTTTCGGTAGATTGAGCTTGTAAGCCACAGGGCCGATTCTTGCGAGAATCTCGAAAGGCCCTATGTATCTTGGATTGAGCTTCCCACGCTTTCCAAAGCGTATCAAGCCCTTCCAGGGTGAGACCTTCAGTAGGACTCGGTCGCCCACCTGGAACTCCAATGGTTTCCTACGCTTGTCGGCGTAGCTTTTCTGTCGGTCTCTAGAGGCTTTTAATCGTTCACGAATTTGAACGATCTTCTCTGTCGTTCCCGAATGAGCTCCTGACCCGTGAGAGTGCTTTCGGGAACTCGTCCCTTAGCTAACTGGGTATCACCCACTTCAGCCCAGCATAGAGGGGATCTGCACTTTCGGCCATAGAGGGCATCGAATGGAGCTGCCTTTATGCTCGTGTGATAACTGTTGTTGTAGGAAAATTCAACAAGGGGTAAATGAGTATCCCAAGCTTTTCCAAAGTCTATCACACAGGCGCACAACATATCTTCTAAGGTTTGGATAGTTCTCTCACTTTGCCCGTCGGTCTGTGGATGGTAGGCTGTACTCATGTCCAGCCTAGTTCCTAGGGAACTTTGTAATGACTGCCAGAACCTCGAAGTGAATCTACTATCTCGGTCTGAGATGATAGATAAAGGAGCACCGTGCAGTCTTACAATCTCCCTAATGTAAGTTCTGGTAAGTTTCTCCATCTTGTCTGTTTCCTTGATCGGTAGAAAGTGTGCAGACTTGGTCAGTCTATCGACGATGACCCATATGGAATCAAGTCCACCCGTCGTCTTGGGCAACTTGGTTATGAAGTCCATAGTGATCCGCTCCCACTTCCATTCTGGTATCTCCAGTTGTTGTAGAAGACCGGAGGGTTTCTGGTATTCGACCTTGACCTTTGCGCAAGTAAGGCATTTACTCACGAAGGTAGCAATATCTGCTTTCATGTTAGGCCACCAGTATAGCTTTTTAAGATCCATATACATCTTATCTAAACCCGGATGGACGGAATAACGAGTGTTGTGAGCTTTGGTCATGACCAAGTCTCTGAAGCCACTGTGTTTCGGTGTCCAGATCCGATCCATGAGGTATAAGGCTCCGTCACCCTTGACTTCCAAGTTCTTATCCATCCCTCTAAGGGATTCACCCGCCACGTTTTCAGGTTTCAAAGCGTCGAGCTGAGCCTCCTTTATTTGCGTGGACAAGTGTGAATGGATAGTTAGAGTCAAAGACTTGACTCTACGACCAGTATATTCTTTCCGACTTAGGGCGTCAGCTACTACATTGGCTTTACCCGGATGATAACGAATTTCGCATTCGTAATCACTAAGTAGCTCGACCCACCGTCGTTGTCTCATATTGAGCTCTTTCTGGTCGAAAATGTGCTGTAGACTCTTATGGTCTGTAAAGATCGTGCTTTTGGTACCGTATAGGTAATGTCGCCAGATCTTCAGAGCAAACACAACTGCTCCTAGCTCGAGGTCGTGGGTTGTGTAGTTAACCTCATGTGTCTTCAGCTGTCTCGAGGCATAGGCTATGACTTTACCTCGCCGCATCAGAACACATCCGAGTCCTTGATTGGATGCATCGCAATAGACAATGAAGTCTTCTATTCCTTCGGGAAGGGATAGTATCGGGGCGGTGCACAAGGCTCGTTTGAGCGTTTGGAACGCTTTTTCCTATTTCTCTTCCCAGTCGAAGGCCACGCCTTTCTGGTTCAGGGTTGTAAGAGGTTTCACTATGCTAGAGAAATTCTGAATGAACCTGCGATAGTAGCCAGCTAGACCTAGAAATTGACGAATTTCAGTAGGTGTCTTTGGTGCTGACCAGTTCTCGATGGCCTTAATTTTGTAAGGGTCCACGTGTATACCTTCTTCGCTAACTACATGGCCCAAGAATTCGACTCGTCGAATCCAAAATTCGCACTTTGAGAACTTCGCATAAAGCTTCTCCGCTCGCAATGTTTCTAAGATTTTACGGAGATGTTGACTGTGCTCCTCCTTACTTCGAGTGTAGATGAGTATGTCATCAATGAAGACGGTGACGAACTAATCCAAGTAAGGACGACACACCCTATTCATCAGATCCATGAATACTGCGGGTGCGTTAGTTAATCCGAATGGCATCACTACAAACTCGTAGTGCCCATAACGAGTTCGGAAGGCTGTCTTGGGAACATCCTCCTCTAACACTCGTAGTTGGTGGTATCCGGATCGCAGATCTATCTTCGAGAAGTAGTTGGCTCCTTGAAGTTGATCAAATAAATCGTCAATGCGAGGCAAGGGATAACGATTTTTAATGGTAAGTTTGTTGAGTTCTCTATAGTCGATGCACATGCGAAACGATCCATCTTTCTTCTTGACGAACAAGACCGGTGCTCCCCATGGTGAGAAGCTTGGTCGAATGAATCCCTTCTTGAGAAGTTCGTTAAGTTGGCTGGAAAGTTCCTGCATTTCAGCCGGTGCCAGACGATAAGGAGAGTTGGCTACGGGGGTAGCCCCTGGCACTAAGTCGATTCTGAACTCGACTTGGCGTTGTGGTGGTAAACCGGGGCGTTCTTCTGGGAATATGTCAGGAAAGTCGCGTACTTCTGGGATTTTATGGATGTCTTTCTGTTCTTGGCTGGTAACGACGACGTGTGCGAGAAATGCATGGTACTCCTTCCGCAAGCACTTCTGTGCTTGAATGCACGAAATGATGCGAAGGCTCGTACTAGGTTTGTCACCGTAGATAATTAAAGTTTCGTTGTTAGGAAGGTTAAGACGAACTGCTTTTTCGAAGCACATAATGTCGGCACGCAGAAGACTCAACCAATCCATACCGATGATAACGTCGAAACATTTAATGGTAACTGGCATGAGATCTATCTTGAAAGTATGGCTATCTAAAGTTAAGGTACAACCTACGTATATGCAGTTCGTACTCTCTGTTTTCCCGTTAGCCATTTCTACTGTGAATGAACTATCTAATGCACATGGTTTTTGTTTAAGCAGGTGTGCAAATTTGTGACGTACAAAACTTTTCTCGGCTCCACTATCGAAAAGTATGCAAGCATATGAGTTATCGAGGAGGAACGTACCAGTAACTATCGTAGGATCAGCTACTGCTTCCTCGTGGCCTAGGGCCATAACTCTTCCCACTCCTCCAACCATACCTGCTTTAGGGCAGTTCCTTTTGTAGTGGCCCACTTCGCCACATCCGTAGCAAGCTTGGCCCATACCGGCGTTAGGAATCTGGGCATATTGAGCTGTTGGAGTTTTGTAGAAGCGGACGGTGTGTCCCTTCTTGTTGCAGTTAGAGCACTGCATCTCCCTGCAAGGTCCGTGGTGATGGAAGTTGCACTTGGTGCACCTCGGGAGAGTCCCAGCATATGTTTTTGCTGGTAAGAGGTTCGCAGGAGCAACAGGGGTCACTGTGGCAGCATTGATCGCCACTAGTTGTTGCTTATTGGAGGATCCTTGCGGAGCCCCTCTTTTCCTCTTATTCCACCCCTTCTTGTGGTAGTCGGGGTTGGACTTCTGTGGTACAGGTGTAGGGATTGTTGTGTTCTGAGGTTTTCGGTGATCGATGAGGGATTGTGCTAGTTCCTTGGCGCTATCAAAGGTAATAGGCCTGGAAGCGATCACACTTGACTGGATCTGGGGCGATAGTCCCCAGATATATCTCTCGATCTTTTTTCTCTGGAGAGCAACCATGTCGGGGCATAGGTTTGCCAAGTCACAAAACCTATTTGTGTAGGTAGTGATGTCGGATCCAACCATTTGTAGACCCTAGAATTCTTGCTCGAGCTTTTGTATTTCGCCTCGAGGACAATATTCCTTCATCAGCATTTCTTTCAACTTTTCCCAACCGATGGAATACGCCACCACCAGAGTTAGATAGTTAACATGACTGTTCCACCATGTTAGTGCTCGGTCAGAGAAGGTACAAGCTGCAAACTTGACCTTGCTGCCAACCTGACAAGCACAGATTTCAAAGACGGACTCCATCTTTTCAATCCATTGTCTCAACACCATAACACCCCCAGTCCCATTGAAGCTGCGGGGTTTGGCGTTAGTGAAGTCCTTGTAGGTGCATTCCCGAGGGTGTCCATGGCTTTCTCCATGGTTCGAGGGTGGTGCACCTGTTCCTGATCCACTAGGGGCAGGAGCGTTGATTGCTGACACAGCAGCTGCAACTGCTGCTATGAAAGTTGCCTGGAACATAAGGGCATCAAAAGGATTTGGTGGTTGAAGAGGTACAGGTGGTGGTGGAGGTGGTGGTATTGGTGCTGCGTTGTTTGGGTTCCTCCTTGGATTCCTGCGTGGCGGCATCTTTAACTATACGTTTAAAAGATGACGACATGGATAAGAATAAATGATAAATGAATGTGTCTCATAGACTAAATCCCCATAGTCCAACAACAGAAAGAATAGCATCACTAAATGAAGAAGATAGCATTTGGATAATAATTTCCATAAGATTAGATATCTGTCAATAATACTGGAATTACAAATGTAACAAGTTCGGGAAAATGGCCTAGAAGTAGGCCTTACATCAACCAAGATGGAAAATTTTGATAGAATTAAGATTAGATAAAGACCTAACAGGTCTAAGATTTATACAGATAGGAAATTAGACCAAAGTTTTACATAAACTAGGTTATATCCAAAAGATGAGTCGACGAGATTCTATCAGCGACGAGAACTGCTAGCATGAGTCCTCGATCCCGACAGTAGACGTTCAATGTCCCTTATACGCCTGTCCGACCTTGCTTGCTGAGCTCGGAGTTCCCTAACCTCCGCTTGGGTTTCAGCAAGTTCCCTTTGCAGATTTGCATTGCGGACCAGAGTCCTTTCATGAGCAGACTCTAGTTGGCGAATGTGGACAGTGTTAACACCAGAGTTGGCGTCAACTTCCAAAACTTGATTGATAGCCGCTTGAGCTATTATTGAGTTCCGAGACATCCTACGCACCATTATTGGTAGGACTCTATCAGTAGAACCTCCTTCAGTGAGGTTGTAGAAACTTCGGTCGCCATTGTAGGGAATGGGCTGACCTTGTTCCCGACTCCATTCAGTCAAGTTAATGGCCCACAAGGGTGTGGGTCCTTGAAACACAGGGCGATGGTTCAGGTTTGGGTTTTGAGCAGCTGGGGGTAGGTTGTTGACTTCTGGCTCCGAGTCAGAACTATCGGAAAAGCCCTCAGCGTGGTGATCATCCGAAGGGATTGGGTGATCATCTTCTGGCTCTGCCTTTAGCCAACCCGCATTGCCTTGGTTCGGGAAGTACGGATCGCCATGGTGAAATCCAGCCATTTTAATCTACGCGAGAAAAGGGATATAAGAAATAGCTAAAATAGACGAACTAACTAAGATAATTACAGTAAGATCAAATACCCATATGGTATTCCTTTATGGTTGTGTTGGTAAGTTTTTTTTTAGACTTGTTGCCATATCACAACCATTCTTGGGCATATTTTAATCACTCCTCGGACCAGCATAGTTGATCAGGCTATGCCATTCCCAAGACTGACTATATATCCCCAGGCTTACTTGTGATATCCAACAATCGTAATACTTTTGTTATTTAAAAGTATAACTCTGAAACAGAGTGTTTTAATCCCATGTATTTATAGTTAGTATATCTTTTATGGGTTGATATACTATATTCACTATAAATAATGCTCTGATACCAATCTGTCACACCCCAAAACCACGAACGGCAGAAACGTTCAGGGGTGGAGGACGTCATGTACAGTATCACAACAGTGTAATATAATAAACAAGCAACAACATCATCCATTGCATTATAAGTAAAGTTTTAATACATGTGTGTTCTTTCATTGTAGTAAGACACCAAAAATATACAATCAAAATAAAAGACGAGACTTGTCTGCTCCGTCTTCTCAAAACCTGGCCTCCGTACCTGTCTACTAATGACCAGAGAATACAAGTTATTTTGAAAGCGAGTATCAACTTTAAAGCTGGTGAATTCATAAGTATATAAGTGTCATTGCCTTGTTTGTGAAAATTTGTTATGAAGGCCATGTAAATCGTTAAATGAAAATGTTGATGTAAGTATGAAATCCCTAGAAAACCCTTATTTTCTATAAGTATGAAATGTTGTCTTCTACCAAGACCCGAATGTTCTGTATGTATGAAGTGTAGTCTTCTACCAAGACCCGAATGTTCTGTTTGTAAAATGATAGTTTTTCCTTTATGTTGACTAGTACTAAAAGTGCTTAGTCTAACTCATCGTTTATGTGAATGTATCACAAAATAAAGTAAACAGGAAAAATGTAATATTGTAAGTGTTGTCACTGGGTACTAGGACCAACACGACATCGCATTAAGCGAAATGTATAACCTAATGAACATCCGAAGATTGTCCAATTGTCCTCTGTAGCAGCAGCAGGTGGGTGGAAGGGTTAGTCCCAAATCGATTTCCTAATATAAGTAGTAACCTTAGACCTCCAAAGATGGTCATTGACCACTGGTGCTAAACAGTGGGGTTCGGAATGGTAAGACTCGTCTAGTTATCCCATCGAACCGGGATAGGAAAGACAATTTACACAGTAAGTACTACTAAATCATCCTCATAGTCCTAAGTACAAGTATCCAGGTAAGTGAATACAGGATAATGCACCTATGTAAAAGTGTTCCTGTATGGTATTCATGTATGTGTGTCCATGTAACGGGTAAGTATATGTAAACATATTCATGTATCAGGTAAACATCTGTAAGTACTCATGTATCAGGTAATGTACTAGTATAGACTCATGAATGAACTGAATCTTGTGTGACTCCTTGTAATAGAATTAATGTTTGATATCTTCCCATTATCCCTATGATAATCTACTGTAATATAACTAGTTGATCATGTAAGTTTACACACTCTTACTACTCAAGGGTGTGAGAAACTAAATGCAAGGTGCAAACTATAACATCAATACATATATAAGAATATAAGTGTAAAATAAGATGAGAGAGTTTAGGATTAGCCTGGTATCATGCACATTCACAAACTGCAAACATGATGTCCGACCTGCTCGTAGTTAGATACATTAGGGATCCGATCATCGATCTGTACTCAGTTTGATCTACGGATTCGCCATCAGGATCTAGAGACAAGATGTATTTGGCTTGGTGTAGTAGGATTCTGGTTGAACTTTGACGTACTTGCAAACCCAAAGAATACCAAGAGTAGCATCTCTAAGATTCAAAAACAAAAATAGTCCCCAAGAGCTAAGCTATGGGACCAAGAAGGGTCCAAAACCTAAAACATGGAGATCTAAGCTTATAAAGATCAAGATCAAGTCTTTATACCTTGCACAAGCTAGAAATGGAGTAGAAAATCTAGATCTACAAGCTTCTCCTTGAACCACCAACTTGCTGCAACCTTCTCTTCCTTGAAAATGGGACAAAACACACCAAAATGCACTCAAAAGACCTTCCAAGCTCAAGAACACTCAACAATGGGGTTAGGGTTTCGTGGAGGCTTTTTTGGGACAAGAGGGAGACTGATAAAAAGGATCCTTAGGGCATCATGTTCTTTAAATAGCGTTTAAACCCCAAATATTAGGGTTTTGGGGTCTGGTCGCATACGTTGTGCATACGTGCATGGAACTCGCGATCCACTTACTCGTGCACGCCCTACGTACATGGGTGGTACGCCCCGCGTACGATACACCCTAAGACCAATATGAAAGAAAACCAATGATTTCAAGGCCCAACTCATAAAAATTAGATAACCAAAATTTAAATAAATACTTTTGAAATATCGAGCGTTACAATTATCCCCCACTTGAATCAGACTTCCTCCTCAAAGTCTGCTATCTCGAACAATTCCAGATAGTGCTCCCTCATCTCCTCCTCGGGTTCCCAAGTTGTAACAACCCAAAAATCAAGGGTAAAAATTTCATTTTTCATTATAGTCAAACGCATATATTACTTAATCCAACAATTCAAAAACATTGCTTAACTAAAACATTTATCAGAGTTACATCCCAAAATCACATAATGCGGAAAACATGGGTGCGTGCGCTGCGATCAAGCCAGACCCTTCATATCCAAACCAATGATACCTGAGACCATAAACAAAACTGTAAGCACAAAGCTTAGTGAGTTCCCCATAACATACCCCACAGAATCCACATAAGCACATAAGCCATATCAACCCTACAAGCGATGCATAAAAATATATAAAGATGTCGTGGACTCCCTTTAGGGTCTTACTCCAGGATGTCGTGGGCTCCCCCCAGGGTCTTACACCTATGTGCCATGGGCACCCCCATGGTCTTACTTGGAATACCATGGGCACCCCCACATGGTCTGATAACCAAGTCCCATGGGCTCCCCCATGGTCTTTACCCTGAATGCCATGGGCACCCCCACATGGTCTGACATCCAAGTGCCATGGGCTCCTCCCCCCCCCCCCCCGGGGTCTTCCATGCAAGTACCACAAAGACAACTAGTGTATCACGCAGAACATAATGAAATAGAATACCACTTCACGGGCTAGCCTTGGTACCTTTGACCCATTGGTATGGTGAGAGATTCACCTCACACTACTGAAAGTCCTGAGGATAAAACTCTAGCTGTTGGATAACAGAATCCTGAACTGTCTATATTAAAACAACACCAAATTAACCATTTGGTTTTCAATACATAACCATAAATCTACACTTAGGGTAAAAGGACCATTTTACCCCTAACCTAGCTTGGTCAAACCCAAGACCCAAACTCACGCTCTGAAGGTCCAAAAGCATAATAATCAACCCAAGCCCAACTATGGCCCAATTTTCCAAATAGCTCCTAAACCCATCACATGGGCCTTACCCTAAATCCCATCCGAATATCCTAGTCCATATACTTATTCTCAGAAGGCCCAAAAAGAACCCAAACACCTAAGCCCGAAAGATGGCCCATATTGAAGCCCAAACATAATTAGCTTTTTTTCACATAAAATGACGATTAGGGTTAAGTGTTCTTACTCAACCCATTAAGGACTTAATCCATTAAGTCCATCATCCCTTTATGCCAAGCATACATTGTAATCGGGAAAATGTCATAAAATTAGTCCAATGGTCCAAAACGCGGGTCCCGACAAGTCCAAACTAAAATCTCTAAGATTAGGGTTTTGTAAACCCTAATTAGGGTTTATAACCTAATCACAAGCCAATTTGTCCAATGGTTAAGTTTTTACATTAATTAGAGTCTAATAAGTTGGGCACCACCCACTACCACCTTGGGTGGTGCTGGTGAATGGTGGTTCGTGACGGCAGCCGCCACCTCGCGGTGGTGGTGGTTATGATTCTAGACTAAAATAGATCAAAAGCATCCCAAATAATAGTCCAATCACATGTAAGAGCACATAGCTACGCAATGTGGTGGCTGGTGGCGACATGAGGTGGCAACAACCACCTCACGATGGTGGTAGCGGGTTTCCTCAGTTTTCCGGCTGACACCGACACACACACACACACGCCTGAAACACAACACCATTAGAATATGCACCCAATCAACAACCTTATGGCGGAAGACGGTGATTGGAGATGACAACCAGCCCCTCACGGTGGTGGTGGCAGTTTTTCTTGATTCTCTACCAAATAATGCACACACTATGCCATTAATTTTGAGAGCAGCCCTTATATGCGAACACATACATACTCAACCACCTACAAGGCGACCGAATGTCACCTGAATGCAACATAAATGGCAACCAAGGGGCGGCAGTCTCTAAAATGGTGATTACGACCCCATATAACCAAAAAGGAACGAAAGAGACGAGAGAATCGAAGTGGTTAGCCATACTGATAGCTTCTGATCGCACATGACACGTGTTTCGCCGGTCAAAGCTTCATATTCGTTCTTGGTGCGGTAGCAGGGGATGTGACGGTGGTGTTCGGTGACAAGGTAGTAGAGGGTAGGACGGAAGTCGGACTCGACATGGCAGTAGCGGCTGAGAAGGATTCGAAGGTCGTGGTGGCAGAAGAAGAGTGGCTAGGGGTAGGGTTAACATAGATGAGTAGGGTGATGGGTTTTAACCCATTTCAGTTGAACTTCTTATCGTTTTGACACTTCCAGCCTCCTCCCCCCTCAATTCTTTTCAATCCAAGTCTATATTTTACTCTTTAGCCCCTGCTTCCAAAAATTTGTTCAATTTAAATCCAATAATTATCAAACAGCCCTCAGCCTTCAGAAATCTTTACAAAATAAATCCTGGAAATACAATTTTAACCCCAAAAGTCCAAATTTTATCATTTAACTCCCCGAAACCAATACCCTGCTAAATTATTATGAATTTTAGGGCTACTATAAAATAATATAAAATATAAGTTTACATCTTGGGGTTCAGGGTTTATTATTTAATTACTTCATTTCAAATGGAATGGTACAACTCTCCCCCACTTAAATTAGATTTCCTCCTTGAAATCATTCCTTACCACTCCTGATACGCCAACCAACTTGAGCAATACGACCACAACCACAAGCATACCCTAACCTTTCCAATGCAACCAAAACCAACCTTCACCGGGTTCTAAAACACGAAGATGAACGAATTCCTTGCAGCATGATCACATTTTCTCAATCTTAAATCTGAAGTATCAAGATGGTCTGTCTCCCTGAGAGACCGCCCACACTGAATCTTTTCCGAACTCATTGCACATATCTCCCAACTGGCTACTCAACTTTTGATAACTTGAGGTCCCCACTAGAAAATAGAGTCACAGACCAAATTTCCTAACAGTACACTTATACTTGACCGAAAGCTCAGATAATACTTTGAGTATGAGACTTGTCCCTACAATGATTAAGACCCAAACAAGAGCTGTGTAATAGGGTAAAATCAAGTATTCCGAGATTATTCAATCTTGTTGTAAGAGGCTTGGCACTTCCCAGCCCACCAGCTACTCCCATAAGGATCCCAAATGACTACCACTACTCGGAACATCACACCGCCTCCTAGCTATTTTCCTTAGCAACTGAGGCCTCCGTGGATCTAACTTGTCTGCCCACATCCAGAATACTGGAATCCTGCCCAGTTTTTGAGCCAATGAGCAATCATGCAGTCTCCCCATGCAACCTTCGAAAGCAACTTCGACTAGAAATAAGTGCCCTAGTTATGTCGCCACTCATGGCTCCATCAATCCTTCTGGTGCATCCGATCATAGTAGCCTGACAACTTGTTGCCACCGAATCCAATGTGAAAAGTGAATGCTACCAGAATAATTATAGTCTTACATCATGCCTGGTCTCCAGCGACCTATCGTTTCCTGATTCCAATCATGTTGTGGTCTACCTACAATCCTGCAAAATGGCCCACCCTGGGCTAATCATCTGAAAGAATGTGTGAATGTTACAGTTCATCCCATAGTTTCACAACACTTCCTATACTATCTAGCTGCCAATGAACACTACGGCTACCCCGCAGTCTTGCAACACTTTCACCCCAACTGACTACTAGTGAATGCTAAGGCTCCCCCGTCGTCTTGCAACACTTTCACCCCAACTGACTACTAGTGAATGCTATGACTCCCTCGTAGTATTACAACACTTTCACGCCAACTGACTACTAATGATTTCTATGGCTCACCATAGTCTTACAACACTTTCACATCACCATAATCGCAGCCCTATGCCTTACCCCCAATCTATCAATTCAAATTCAATTAGAGTCGAGTTATGCCTAAGACCCCGACCTGGTTCCCCGACGCCTGCTACCAATCACCAAGAGAACACGATTTCAATGTTGGTAAGTTTTCCGGACTTCCAACTCACACAATCCTCAATCCTAACAGCCTCTTGGGCCATCTTTCTTCCCGACGAAGGTGAGAAACTTATCCCGGTTTCAAAACCGCTCCTGCTTCTGAATCCTTGGACGATGCTCCCCCACTTTGAGTCGACTAGATTCTCAAAGCACACGAAAATTGAAGGGTTCCCAATCCTTCTTACCTTACAACGATCGACTGGATGACAACTAGTGTTTACCAACTAGTGCTCCATCACTAGCTCATCCCCCAAATACCACATAACTTCTAAAGACAAGATGAACACTTCTCGAATCCCAGCAAAACTGATAGCCCCTGACACTTGAAATGATACCATACTCAAATCTTGAAGACCAAAAGACAGATGCTCCTACCAATACCTCAACAACGAGCCACTTCCCTTGGCGCTTCCATCAGCCAATCAATAACGGTTACTAAAACCACCGAATCCTGACGATGTTGAATAACCGTCCTGTGGAACCCTGTCCGCAGACCTTCCACATAATACCCCTGAATCGATCTCGACCATAAACCAAGATAATACTGAACACTCCCAACCCGCAAATAGATAAGAAAATGACCTTTCGTTAACCACTAATAATTTACGGCATGCAAATGGCATATGAAAGCACTTAAAGATATAACCTAAACCCTTGGAACGAGAAACTCCATGGTGCAGTTTCGCGAAAGTGCTACACTGAATCCGGCCCTACTGGCCTCTTAAAAGCTGATCCGAAATCTTGGGTCTCTTCCCGGGACCAACCAATATATGCACCTGATCTGGTCCTCTCTTCCCAATGTGATCCAAATCAATCTCCCGCTCTTGGCCTATAGAAATCATATCATTCAAGGTCTCACACCCTGACACACTCACCATCTCAATCGTTAACGGCTAAACTGCAATACCTAGGGCAACCTCTTCCCTAAATCAGGCTACAAACTACTCCAAGACATAGTCTTGAATTTCGAAACAAGAATAGATCGCACAGTAAATCCTTGCTGCCCGATACATGAGATCCAAGACGAAATGAACCTTAGCTCCTTAAGGGCGGGGACTAGTGCGGAAAATACTTTCCATCTCCTTATTCCAATATAAACTCAAAACTCTGGCAGTCCTTTCACTAACTCGCTCACCACCGGAGTCGGGGCCATACCTTGGTCCTTCCCCATGCATGCTCATCCTCATCTTGCAAAGCGGTTATTCCCACGATCAGAGCATAACCAAGAATTCTCCTACCCATAAGCTTCTTAGATTCTCCAAGACTCTCAGCGAGTCAAGTATGGATCATGTGCTTTCAATAGTATGGACCCAATACTTCCTTCCACACCTATCAATGCTTTCCTCAGCAATCCTACCAAATCCTCTAAACTTCCTCAAACCAAAGCACCAACCTCGCTAAATCCCCTCACTAAACTCACTAGAGCATATCCTAGGCTTTCCTAGGTTCCTGAACCCACCAGTCCTCGGCTGGTGAAAGACTCCTACCAATGTCAATTAGCTTCCTCATGAATACAATCACATGCAACAGAGATCAGATAATCCTTCGAGTAAAAGACTCAAATCTAGAACGCTTGGACTCAGACAAGATTTTTGAAATAGGGTCAAATCCATCACTCTAAGATTATTTTACCTGGGCCACATGCGACTTAGTGTATTCACTTAGCAGGTAATTCACATCACTAAGAGTCCTACAAAGCACAAAGCAAGCAACATTCAGATAATGGAAAAAAATCTAACCATCATACTCTCCAAGCCATGAAACTATCATAGAACATTCCGCCCACATACCACAACTCATGCTATCTACATCCACCCTCACTGTCGGCTACCTTATGCATGCAAATTATACACAGAACAGGATCTAACAGACTGTCGAATAATAGACTCTACCCTTGGACCACAGCCAGACAAGGAACATGATATATGGCCAAATAAATTATTCTAAGGCTATAAGTGTAACACTCGTGTTTCTAGCCTAGGCATTTATATTGAGTTGATAGTCTAGGTTAACCTTTGTAACTCATTTTGAAGAAATGAAAAGGAGTTATGTGAATATTATGTGAATTATGTGTTTTATGCTTAATTATTAGGGCTTAATTAATTAAGAATAAAAATAAGCATCAAAATTAAAGTGTGAGATAAGCCCGATATCTTTACATAAAGCTGTAGTGGTCGAAACAAGGATTTCGGGGATATAAAGAATACCAAAATTCGAGTTATAACGAAGAAGTTATGACCTGTCGAAGTTTTGCGACAAAACCGGCACGGTGCTGAATGTCGTAAAAAGTGAGTTTTTGATAAACTACTTTATAGCCTTAGTAATCTAAACAAAAGTTGTAGTATTCGTTAAACCGAGAAGTTCGATAAAAAGAACGCCCAAATCTGACTTCGTATGAGGAAGTTATGATTTTTCGAAGTTTCAGCGTAGCAGTAGACAACTAAAAACTCGAATTTTAGATCGAGCGATTTTTAGCCGACACAACCTAAACTAGAATTGAAGGTCTCGTCATTAGGAGCACAACGGTAAAAAGTCTGACGAAAACGGACGTCGGATGAAGAAGTTATGAATTTTTAACGAATTTCCTCTCCCGGTCTGTTAAAAATAATAATATAAAATTTAAATTCAAAATTAGCCGACAAAGTCTAAACGGAAGTTGTAGATCGTAATTTTAGCTATGCGTGCATATAAAGAACGTCAAAAACGGAGCTCGTATGCGAAAGTTATGGGTTTTAGAAGTTTTGGCGCGAAAACCGAGAAATTTCGCATAGTCACACTTTGCCACGTCACCCTCGCCTCGCATATGACACGTGTCCTGCTGAGTCACCGAAGCTGCTGAGTCACCAAAACTGCTGAGTCACCAGGCTGCTGTGTCACGAAGCCACCTGGCGAGGCGTGTCATGTCCTTCCGAGTCCGAGCTGCGGTCCAATCCGCTGACTACACATAGAAGCCTCGGTGGCGAGCCTCGCATCCAACGCGTGTGTAGTGACTCATGAGTCCGAACCCTCGCAGGCGCCACGAACCCCCTACTTCGGACCCTAGACCTCGGTCCAATCACAAGCCGCCAGAGAGCCCTTCGCACGCGCAGCCCTCATGCGAGCCTCCCCCTCTGCGAGCCTTCTCAGCCGTCGGATCAGAAGCCTCCTAGCTGTCCGATCAGAAGCTTCCCCCTATAAATAGGAGGGTGCGAGACCTCCCGGGTATTTTTGGAATTTTGCCATATTTAGCCCCTAAACCCATATTTTCTTCATATTAACATCCCGCAAAGCCCCGGTATCGATTGTAAAGCCCAGAATACCCCACGAAGTGCCCGAGAAGCCCGGAAAATTTATCTTTTCGGTTTCGAAGCCCGACTTTTACAAAGCCCGATTTCTCAATAAAACTCCCGGTTTTATTAGAAACGATCGTTTTAGGAAACGAATTGCTGCCCGATTATCATCAAATCAAGTGAGTGTATAGTCACTTTCATTTTACACATAGATATGAAGTATTTACCTTATAATACGTGCTATGTGTAAATATATTAATTATTTATTTGAGGTGATTGTTGTGTTGATGTTTTATACAAGTTTTAAACTGTATAAGTATTTTTATCTACAAATATGTTAGGTAGAACGTGGGTAGATTGTGATGTGTGATAAAATAAAAATGATGAGAGGCCTCGATGTGTTTTGAGATCCAGTCATCTAGCGGAGTTTGGATGAAGACCACGGACTTTCTAGACAGTCCAGTGGGAAACATTAGCAGTTCCGCAACCTATAGGTGTTAATGAACTAAGAGTGTTCATTCGTTGTACTCCATCCCCCTCATGGTTGTCTTTAGGACATGTATGGCTGAGGAAACCCCTTAGCAGTAGTGTCCATCCCGATGATATTCTTTAGGCTAGGTCCCTTGTGACAAGTGTTTAGGGACATAAAGTGAGGATAACGGGAACGGGTAATCAGGGTTATTGTTGATTGATGAACTTAGTAAGTTTAATATTATTGTGGGTTGAAAACCCTATATGCTCACCAGGCTCCCAAGCCTGACCCACTCAGCTTTTTAGGTTACAGGTAGTGGACCCCGAGCATAGTCGGAGGACAACGAGAGATTTTTGGATTATAGGCCAGTAGTTGTAAATAACTGTTGAAAGGCTTATAATGTGTTGTTTATGCTTTTGATCTGTATCGGAACATGACATCCCGAGGTTTTGATGTATATATGGAAAACATATACCTTCTTAATGAAGGGTTTTGATAAACTTTTATCATAGTTTGTTTGGGGACCAATTCCGCAACATCTTTTAAAAAGATTTCTCTGATTTTATTTTAAAAAGCATAAATTAAATCGGTCTTTTCTGGCCAAGAAATTAGGGGATGTCATAGTTGGTATCAGAGCAGTAGTTTAAGCGAACTAAGAAATTGTAGAATTTCTAGACTTGAACTTAGAATGCTAAGTGATGATTGTGAGATGAGTGTCTACCGTATTTTAGACACGAGCACTAGTTTATTTTAGGGAAGATGCCTAAAATGCCCTTATGTGCTAAATGCTATGTGTTTGCCATGTGTGCCATTATTTGTTCGGATCTATGGTCTGTTGCCGACCGGATCTGGAAACCTTATGTGTGTAGGATTCTAAGCGTATGATTACGAGATTAGAACTAACACGTAAACGTTTCGGAGTGATAAGGGAATTGACATGTCTAACAAGGATAAAGACCTAAATTCGCCTTATTCGTTATATAGAATGTAATGGCCATAACTCGTAGTGGAGCAGCAAATGCAAACGGAAACAGGGATCAACAGCCTCAACCTCAAGTAGTTGAGCAAGTACCCGTTGTAGGAGCTGCACCTGAGCCAATGACGATGGCTGGGGTACAAGCAATGATGCAAATGATGTTAGATCGCTAAATGGAGGAGACAAGGCGATTACTACAACAACATAGTGTCACAACTGGAAATTTTGTGTCATGTAATCTATACACTCAAGCTAATGTGAATCAAAAGCTTAAGAACATGTGTAACACCTATGATTATAACTTCAAAAACTTCAAGTAAATACATCATACAAGTACTATAAATAGTCATCAAACAATTTGAGACCCTAGAAGTTCATGTTTAAGTCCATTTTGGACTAGGACTTCCTTATTGGATCCAAAGGGACCAATAAGCTTCCAATTAGACTATCATGGGCTTAGAACCCTAATTGGGCTCTAATTGGACCCACACTAATTTATTTCAACATTTTGGGCCACATTGGGCCTAGAATGAAATAAATTAATGACTATGAACCATAATTAACCTAATTTGACCCTAACAAGTCATAAAAATTTCCTTTAAATTTATTTGGATCAAAAATCACTCAACTTAACCATGAAAATTGGGCTTAAGTATTTAAGACCCAAACATTCTCTTTTCCTCCAACATTTTCGGCCCAAATCAAGCCCAAGAGGAGAGTTGACTTTACCATTGCCACCTCATTTTTATCCATTGGACATCCATGCATTATTTCTCATTCTTCCATACATATCACTTCAAAGATCACATCTCTTCTTCCTATCTCTCTCACTCTCGGCCACAAGCATACACACACACCACAAAAATCTCTCAAACTCTCTCTAGATCACTCAAGTACACTCCTTCCTCCCCTCTCCAAAAATCTCGAAAATTAGGGGCTTTCAAGAGGACCTTGCAAGTTAATTCTTCATTTAAGGTAAGATTATGCTTGGATCTATGAATTAAATTCTTTGTTTATCAACATCCTTTCCTAATCTATGCAAAAATCATGATCTTGCATCCTAGAACCATCTCAAACTCGAGATCTTCATCAAAGGGTGCTAAGGCCAAAAATCACTTCATCTTTCTTCCATCTTTTCCTCAAAAACCGAAAGCTTCAAACAAGGTGAGCTTCATACCCCCTATTTTCTGTTTTTATGAGTTTTGTGGGGGGGGGGGGGGGGAATACAAGTGAAAGTGTAGATCTATATGTGTTTTGTATGCCTTGTATGATTTCCATGCTTACATGTATGCTTTTGTGTGCTAAAATGTTGGATCTAGCCATAAAACCCCTCAAAACCGAGATATATCTTGTGTTAAATGATTTTTGCATCAAATATGTTTCTACATACAAAGTGTTTCAAGAAAAATGGCTAAGTAGTTTAGTAACAATTTTCTTTGGGCTAAAAACACAAATTTTGGGCCTAAAATGTGAAAAATACAAAATTAAGGGTCCAAATTGACATTTCACGAATTCTGATGGATGAAGTGTGTCAAAACAGTTTCAATAAAACAATTTCTGGAAATATACTCATTTAGAGGATTAAAAAACATAAATTTCAAGCTTAATGGGCTAAAAATGACAATTTCGGCCCAATGAGGCCCATTATGCGAATTTTTCTGTTTTGGAGGGCCAAAATTGTGATTTTCTGTAAAACAGTGGACCATAAGTGATCCAAGTCCTTTTCAAAGGTTTAAAATGCTTTTTAAATTTAAAAAGGACCAAAGTTGCAAAAATTTTATAATTTGGGCCAAAATTGTCAAAATTGCGAAAAGAAGGGTTATAACCGAGAAAACTGAAATTTCAGGGACTTAAGCTGTTTTCTATGAAAAATATGCTGAAAAATATTTATTTCAATAATTTTTGGTGTTAAAATGTCAATAAAATTGATTTAAGGACCAAACCGGAAAGTATTTAAATAAAGAGTTGAAAAAGTAAATTTTGCAAACAAGGAGGGGCTGAAAACAGAAAATTTTCAAGACTAATTCAATACATGAAATTTGACCAAATAATGGCACCACGACTACCGACAAAATACAATACATTACAACACCAAAAGTCGTTGTTAAACGAATTGGTTCGGTCTCGTACCAATAAAAATCCGAAACTACTAACACGACGACACTATGATACTACAACACTACGATTCATACAAATAACAATTGGGAATTCATTATACATGCAAATGTGCACAGACGTCTACGCACTATCTTTGGGCCCCACAAGTGTAAAATCTTGTTTGTTGAGCCTAGCTAGCCCGACGACCTGATCTTAAGGCCCAAAGACTTCAATCTTACGAAGTGTTGGGTTTTACCGATCCGATACGACTTAACCGGACTTTCAATGGCTTGTAGACTACTGGTCCCCAAGGGTCCTTTAGTGTCGCTAGTAAAGTCTGCCTTTTTGCGAGGCGGGTCTGGGACCCCTCGTACCTTTTATCCCCAACCGCCTAAGGGAGTCATCGAGGCCTTCGTGTCCTCTTTCTCTTCGGATGTGCGACTACACGTAGTCAGGACGGTTGGATAACGTGATTAGTACGGACGACGCCTACGGGATCGTTAGTATTGCTATAGACGAGTCGTTTGTGTAACGCGTGTTTGTAGCAGATAATCATGCTCAAAATAATCCAATGTCGTCTGGTAATGATATCTTCATGCGTTGCAATGGTCTCAAAATAAATTCATGGAATTCAAAGAATTAGGAAAACATCGGGTTTTCCTAGGGTTTTTCAATACATACAGATTCGAAATACATACAATTGCAATAAACAATTTTTTACATGTATAGAAAACAAACAAGCATACTTATGGATCTTCACAACCGTTTTCAAAAGCTTCTCTTTTCAGAAAATATCGGATTTTCTGGTGGTTTTCAAACGATACGAAACACTGTTTTTTTTCAAATACAACTTATGAACTCACCAACATTCCATATGTTGACGTTTTTCAAAATACTTGTATTCTCAGGGAACCAGTGAATCAAAGGAAATCATATTCAGTGATGGCTTGCAGTTTATTTATGTACGAATCGAACAATTTATTTTTGGGAATGTAATATTTAAATAGTGTATTTCATGTAAACGCTACTGGTTGTACTATATTAATGCATGGTGACGAATGTTGTTATGTTTCATATATATTCAATGTTATGGTATACAATTGAGTCACGACAGCCCCTGGACGTTTCCGCCGTCTGGTTCGGGGGCGTGACAGGTTGGTATCAGAGCTTTGTTTATAGTGAACTAGCATGTCGAGCCACACATTGATATGCAACTATAAACCAAAAGAGGGACTAACATAACTCTGAACAAAACAAGTAAATAAAACACACTTGCTTGCATTAGAAATAAGGACCTAACGCCGAATCAAACACAATAATGTTGGCATCTCGGTTAGTTCGGGACTGTTCTCAGTGATACCGAGGAGTGAATGTAGCCTGATCAACTACATTCCCTCCAAAGTAAAACTAGCACACGTCTTGATAAGATCGGGACAGCTAGGGAACCTAAAACTATACCTTTACCACCAGAAAGAGAACGTTCGCTTAGTCTGTACAATAGTCATAGCACCTAGGAATAATGTTAGCATATTTATGTACTCGCGCAGACAGCATGGCTGGTTTTCATCACCCTGGAGACCCCTACTTCCCTAATCAGGGAAACAACAGGTGGCTAGAGGAGGAGGAGGAGCCTGAGGAAGAGCAGCAGGGTATCCAGTTTCATCAGGCTCTAGTAGCTCACGGGATGCTTGAGGACGAACCGGGAGAGAATCCGGAGGAAGCACACCACGTCGGACCCGACGAATATGTAGACACTGACTACGAATTTGGAGAGATCGACGACGAAGACGAGGAAGGTCAAGTCGGGGACCAGGACCCCATCCTGCCATGCGAGAACGAGACACAACCAGATCACCCCGCTCCACCAGTGAACCCCCCAAGAGAGAACCGTTCCCTCGAAGCTGAGATCGCCGCACTGCGACAACAGCTGTATGCTATGGAGGCTCGGGCAGTGCAAGCGGAGCATGAGAGGGATGAGGTTATTGGAGACATGGCAGAGATGGCGCAGCTGCTGGCACAACATTTCGGCATATGACTTCGGCACCACCTCCAGACGCAGCTCATCGCGGTTAGAGATAGACTTATCATAGTAGGTCGTTAGGAACTCTGTTATGTACTCCGACTCTATGTTTAAGTGACTACACTACTCATGGAGCCGTTATGCTGTCGGATTAGTGTCACTCATGTATGCTCTTACGAGCAAATTTTCTTGTATTACATGCGGATAATATTAATGAACTTTTGTGTGTTTTGTTATGATATTATCAGTTGTTATGTGTTGAGACGTTATGATTGTATGCTCGATGGTAGTAATGTTTAGGTTCGTATCATACACCTAGTTAGTAGGATCACAACCTCTCAGAAACCACGTACACTCAACAACTTTCCGTTTCATGACAGAAAGATGCCTCGCCCAGCTACTCGCGGAAATCCCGAACCAACCCCGCCCGAAGTTGACTCCACTGCTTTCCAGGCAGCCGTGTTTGCTGCGGTCACGGCAGCTATGGCACAACTTCACCGAGGGAACAACGGAGGAGGTAACGGGCAAGGATCCGGAAGTTCGAACAACGGGACGAACCAAGGACCCACTAAAACGTGCACCTACAAGGACTTTGGGAACGCTAAACCACGAGCTTTCAACGGCACTGGAGGAGTGATCACTTTGAAGCGATGGATCGAGAAGGTAGAGTCGGTATTCGAGATATGCGAGTGCCCCGAGCAGATGAAGGTGAAGTTCGCGGCCTGAACTTTTGTGGACCAAGCACTCACTTGGTGGAACGGACACGTGGAAGCTATGACGCTCCCTGTCACCAACTCTATCCCTTGGACAGAAATGAAAGAACTGTTAATGGCTGAGTACTGCCCCCGAGGCGAAATACAAAAGATGGAGCAGGAATTATGGAACCTCACTGTGCAGAATGCGAACATCGATGCCTACATATCGAGGTTTAGCGAACTATCTCTGTTGTGCCCGGGTATGATCACATCAGAAGGAAAGAAGATTGAACGATTCATCTGGGGATTGACACATCCCATTTAGGGGAATGTGATAGCTGGGAACCCTGAAACGTTTGACAGTGCGAAGAGATTGGCAAAGAGGCTATATGATCATAACAACAAGAAGGGCGAGAAGCCAGTGGAGACTGAGAAGAAGAAGGAGGGTGATGGTAAGAAAGGATGGAACAACAAGAGAAAGGGGCGTCAGGGCCCCGAGACCTCTAAAAAGCAGCAGACAGTGGCAGTTAACGCTGTCACCGCACCGGTTCCAGCCACACCACATGCTCCAGCCTCAGCTGCTTCAAATGCTTCAAGACCCTACTCCGGTAATCTTCCCAGTTGCAATAAGTGCGGCCTCCACCATCACGGCGAATGCAAGGAACTCCATTGCAGCAGTTGCAACCGAAGGGGACACACTGCAAGGTTCTGCAGGACGTACCCTCCTAGGAACCAGAGTCAGGGAAACAACCAGAACAACAACAACAACAACTACCGCAATAACAACAACACCAATGTCGGCGACAATAATGCAGGGCCTAGCCACACCTGCTTCGGGTGTGGAAGGACGGGACATTTCCGCCGAGATTGCCCTAACAACAACTCAGGAAACAGGGGAGCAGGAAGAATGCTGACTATGGGTCAGAGTGATGCAGTTCAGGACCCCGCAGTTGTGACCGGTACGTTTCCCCTAAACCACACTTATGCATGCATCTTATTTGATACCGGAGCGGAGCGAAGTTTCGTAAGCGAGAAGTTTAAACATTTATTAAAACAACAACCCCAGAAGCTAAATGAAACCTATACGGTGGAAATGGCCAATGGGAAAACCGAATCCACTGGGGAAATCTACATCGGATGTACCCTAACCCTCAACCAACACGTTTTTCGAATAAACCTAATGTCAGTATCAATTAGGAGTTTCGATGTGATTATCGGCATGGATTGGTTAAGCCCCCACCATGCTGAGATTATGTGCCACGAGAAGGCCGTTCTCCTTCGTCTCCCGAATCACGAAACCCTAGTAATTTACGGAGACAAACCTAGCACGAATCTCCGCCTCATCTCGTGCATCAAAGCACAAAAACATCTGCGAAAGAACAATTTGGCGTTCTTGGCTCACATAGTGGACAGGGCCAAAGAAGAAACTAACATCCAAGATATTCGGGTAGCGTGTGAATTCCCGGACGTGTTTCCTGAAGATCTTCCAGGAGTACCCCCAGAGAGACAGGTTGAGTTCCGAATCGACCTTGTTCCAGGAGCGACTCCTCTCGCTAAATCACCATATCGATTGGCTCCTGCTGAAATGCAGGAATTGTCCAGCCAACTCAGTGAGCTTCTGGATAAGGGATTTATACGACCTAGCTACTCGCCATGGGGAGCTCCGGTGCTCTTTGTCAAAAAGAAGGACGGATCTTTCAGAATGTGCATCGACTACAGAGAGTTAAAGAAGCTCACTGTTAAAAACCGCTACCCACTCCCGCGGATCGATGATCTATTCGACCAGCTCCAAGGAGCTAGTTATTTTTCTAAAATAGATTTACGGTCCGTATACCACCAACTCAAGGTACGAGAAGAGGATATTCCTAAAACCGCTTTCCGAACCCGCTACGGACATTATGAATTCGTCGTAATGCCCTTCGGTCTAACAAATGCACCTGCCGCATTCATGGACCTAATGAATCGAATCTGTCGACCGTTCCTTGACAACTTCGTCATTGTGTTTATCGATGACATCCTCGTCTATTCTCGAAGCAAAGAGGAGCATGGCCAACATCTCCGACAAGTCCTAGAGACGCTGCGATCGGAAAAGCTTTACACCAAACTCTCTAAGTGTGAGTTCTGGCTACGAAGCGTGAATTTTCTAGGCCACGTAGTTAGCCAAGACGGAATTCATGTGGATCCCTCTAAGGTCAAAGCTGTGGAAGGATGGGCAACTCCGACTACGCCCACAGAAATTCGTCAGTTCTTAGGCCTAGTAGGCTACTATAGGAGATTCATCCAAAACTTCTCTAAGATCGCCAAGCCGCTTACCTTGCTTACGCAAAAGGGCGTGCCATTCAAGTGGACAGACCGACAAGAGATTGCGTTTCGAACCTTGAAGCAAGCTCTTTGCAGCACTCCTGTACTATCTCTACCTGAAGGAACGGAAGATTTTGTAGTCTACTGTGACGCGTCGAATCAGGGTTTAGGTTGCGTTCTCATGCAACGTGGAAGAGTGATAGCATATGCGTCCCGCCAACTAAAGATGCACGAAGTAAATTACACGACCCATGACCTAGAACTGGGAGCCGTGGTCTTCGCTCTGAAAATTTGGAGGCACTACCTGTACGGTACAAAGTGCACCATCTTCACGGACCACAAGAGCCTCCAGCACATCTTGAATCAGAAGGAGCTGAACATGAGACAACGAAGATGGGTGGAATTGCTAAACGACTACGAATGCGAGATCAAGTACCATCCAGGCAAGGCCAACGTGGTAGCTGATGCATTAAGTCGGAAGGAGTACTCTAGTCGCCGTACGAAAACACACTCGATAACCATTCAGTCTCATCTGGCCACTCAAATTGCATCAGTCCAGTCAGAAGCTATGAAAGCGGAAAATAGAACTAGCGAGGCATTGCGCGGGATGGAGAAGAACCTAGAAGCAAAAGAGAATGGGGTATACTACTTCATGAACCGTATTTGGGTCCCAAAAATTGGAGGATTTAGGGAGACCGTTATGAAGGAATCCCACAAGACACGATACTCCATTCATCCCGGTTTGGACAAGATGTATTTGGACATTAAGCAACACTATTGGTGGCCTAACATGAAGGCGGAAATCGCAACCTATGTTAGTAAGTGCCTTACGTGCGCCAAAGTAAAGGTGGAATACCAGAAACCTTCCGGATTGTTACAGCAACTGGCAATCCCTGAGTGGAAATGGGAGGGGATTTCTATGGATTTCGTGACCAAGCTGCCCAAGACGTCGGACGGACTGGACACCATATGGGTAATAATCGACCGACTGACGAAATCTGCCCATTTCCTGCCAATCAAAGAATCCTACAAGATGGAGAGACTGACGCGGTTGTACCTACAAGAAATCGTAAGACTCCATGGAGTGCCAAAATCTATCATCTCGGATAGGGACAGTAGGTCCACATTGCGCTTTTGGCAATCACTCCACAAGGCAATGGGAACTCATCTCGATATGAGTACCGCATATCACCCACAAACGGACGGTCAAAGTGAACGAACCATTCAAACGCTTGAAGACATGCTTCGTGCTTGTGTGATAGACTTTGGAAAGTCTTGGGACACCCACCTACCGTTGATCGAGTTCTCATATAACAATAGTTACCATTCGAGCATCAAAGTGGCTCCTTTCGAAGCACTGTACGGGCGTAAATGTAGATCGTCGTTATGTTGGGCGGAAGTAGGTGACACCCAGCTAGCAAAAACGCATACGTCGGACAGGGCACTAACAGGACCGGAGATTATTCGCGAAACCACAGAAAAGATTGTTCAGATCAGAGCCCGATTACAAGCATCGCGTGACCGACAAAAGAGCTACGCCGATAAACGGCGAAAGCCCTTAGAATTCCAGGTCGGTGATCGAGTACTGTTGAAAGTCTCACCCTAGAAAGGGGTTATACGTTTCGGAAAACGGGGAAAGCTGAACCCGCGATACATTGGACCTTTCGAAATCGTCGCCCGAATAGGTCCGGTAGCCTACAGACTACAACTACCCGCGGAGCTAAACGGTGTACACCCCGTGTTTCATGTCTCTAATCTGAAAAAGTGCCTATCAGATGAAACCCTTGTCATTCCTCTTGACGAAATCGAAATCAATGAGAATCTCCTGTTCGTCAAAGAACCAATCGAGATCATGGACAGGGAGGTGAAGCGTACTAAGCAAAGTCGTATCCCGATCGTGAAGGTGCGGTGGAACGCAAAGCGTGGGCCAGAATTCACGTGGGAACGCGAAGATCAAATGAAGCAAAAGTACCCTCACCTATTCTAGCATTCTCAAATCTAGCTTTCAAACAGAATTTCGGGACGAAATTCCCTCTAACGGGGGGATGATGTCACAGCTGGAAATTTTGTGTCATGTAATCTATACACTCAAGCTAATGTGAATCAAAAGCTTAAGAACATGTGTAACACCTATGATTATAACTTCAAAAACTTCAAGTAAATACAACATACAAGTACTATAAATAGTCATCAAACAATTTGAGACCCTAGAAGTTCATGTTTAAGTCCATTTTGGACTAGGACTTCCTTATTGGATCCAAAGGGACCAATAAGCTTCCAATTAGACTATCATGGGCTTAGAACCCTAATTGGGCTCTAATTGGACCCATACTAATTTATTTCAACATTTTGGGCCACATTGGGCCTAGAATGAAATAAATTAATGACTATGAACCATAATTAACCTAATTTGACCCTAACAAGTCATAAAAATTTCCTTTAAATTTATTTGGATCAAAAATCACTCAACTTAACCATGAAAATTGGGCTTAAGTATTTAAGACCCAAACATTCTCTTTTCCTCCAACATTTTCGGCCCAAATCAAGCCCAAGAGGAGAGTTGACTTTACCATTGCCACCTCATTTTTATCCATTGGACATCCATGCATTATTTCTCATTCTTCCATGCATATCACTTCAAAGATCACATCTCTTCTTCCTATCTCTCTCACTCTCGGCCACAAGCATACACACACACCACAAAAATCTCTCAAACTCTCTCTAGATCACTCAAGAACACTCCTTCCTCCCCTCTCCAAAAATCTCGAAAATTAGGGGCTTTCAAGAGGACCTTGCAAGTTAATTCTTCATTTAAGGTAAGATTATGCTTGGATCTATGAATTAAATTCTTTGTTTATCAACATCCTTTCCTAATCTATGCAAAAATCGTGATCTTGCATCCTAGAACCATCTCAAACTCGAGATCTTCATCAAAGGGTGCTAAGGCCAAAAATCACCTCATCTTTCTTCCATCTTTTCCTCAAAAACCGAAAGCTTCAAACAAGGTGAGCTTCATACCCCCTATTTTCTGTTTTTATGAGTTTTGTGTGTGGGGGGGGGGGGGAATACAAGTGAAAGTGTAGATCTATATGTGTTTTGTATGCCTTGTATGATTTCCATGCTTACATGTATGCTTTTGTGTGCTAAAATGTTGGATCTAGCCATAAAACCCCTCAAAACCGAGATATATCTTGTGTTAAATGATTTTTGCATCAAATATGTTTCTACATACAAAGTGTTTCAAGAAAAATGGCTAAGTAGTTTAGTAACAATTTTCTTTGGGCTAAAAACACAAATGTTGGGCCTAAAATGTGAAAAATACAAAATTAAGGGTCCAAATTGACATTTCACGAATTCTGATGGATGAAGTGTGTCAAAACAGTTTCAATAAAACAATTTCTGGAAATATACTCATTTAGAGGATTAAAAACATAAATTTCAAGCTTAATGGGCTAAAAATGACAATTTCGGCCCAATGAGGCCCATTATGCGAATTTTTCTAGTTTGGAGGGCCAAAACTGTGATTTTCTGTAAAACAGTGGACCATAAGTGATCCAAGTCCTTTTCAATGGTTTAAAATGCTTTTTAAATTTAAAAAGGACCAAAGTTGCAAAAATTTTACAATTTGGGCCAAAATTGTCAAAATTGCGAAAAGAAGGGTTATAACCAAGAAAACTGAAATTTCAGGGACTTAAGCTATTTTCTATGAAAAATATGCTGAAAAATATTTATTTCAATAATTTTTGGTGTTAAAATGTCAATAAAATTGATTTAAGGACCAAACCGGAAAGTATTTAAATAAAGAGTTGAAAAAGTAAATTTTGCAAACAAGGAGGGGCTGAAAACATAAAATTTTCAAGACTAATTCAATACATGAAATTTGACCAAATAATGGCACCACGACTACCGACAAAATACAATACATTACAACACCAAAAGTCGTTGTTAAACGAATTGGTTCGGTCTCGGACCAATAAAAATCCGAAACTACTAACACGACGACACTATGATACTACAACACTACGATTCATACAAATAACGATTGGGAATTCATTATACATGCGAATGTGCACAGACGTCTACGCACTGTCTTTGGGCCCCACAAGTGTAAAATCTTGTTCGTTGAGCCTAGCTAGCCCGACGACCTGATCTTAAGGCCCAAAGACTTCAATCTTACGAAGTGTTGGGTTTTACTGATCCGATACGACGTAACCGGACTTTCAATGGCTTGTAGACTACTGGTCCCCAAGGGTCCTTTAGTGTCGCTAGTAAAGTCTGCCTTTTTGCGAGGCGGGTCTGGGACCCCTCGTACCTTTTATCCCCAACCGGCTAAGGGAGTCATCGAGGCCTTCGTGTCCTCTTTCTCTTCGGATGTGGGACTACACGTAGTCAGGACGGTTGGATCACGTGATTAGTACGGACGATGCCTACGGGATCGTTAGTATTGCTATAGACGAGTCGTTTGTGTAACGCGTGTTTGTAGCAGATAATCATGCTCAAAATAATCCAATGTCGTCTGGTAATGATATCTTCATGCGTTGCAATGGTTTCAAAATAAATTCATGGAATTCAAAGAATTAGGAAAACATCGGGTTTTCCTAGGGTTTTTCAATACATACAGATTCGAAATACATACAATTCCAATAAACAATTTTTTACAAGTATAGAAAACAAACAAGCATACTTATGGATCTTCACAACCGTTTTCAAAAGCTTCTCTTTTCAGAAAATATCGGATTTTCTGGTGGTTTTCAAACGATACGAAACATTGTTTTTTTTCAAATACAACTTATGAACTCACCAACATTCCATATGTTGACGTTTTTCAAAATACTTGTATTCTCAGGGAACCAATGAATCAAAGAAAATCATATTCAGTGATGGCTTGCAGTTTATTTATGTACGAATCGAACAATTTATTTTTGGGAATGTAATATTTAAACAGTGTATTTCATGTAAACGCTACTGGTTGTACTATATTAATGCATGGTGACGAATGTTGTTATGTTTCATATATATTCAATGTTATGGTATACAATTGAGTCACGACAGCCCCCAGATGTTTCCGCCGTCTGGTTCGGGGGTGTGACACATAGGGAAGAGACTACGATGCCTGTTGAACAACCCGTATTGAATGAAGGGCAATCAGTAGGAGGTAACTGCAGTGGGACTCTTGGTCAAGCCAACCCACCGATAGTTAGACAAAACAACCAGGATGGAGGAGTTGATGGACGCGGATGCAAATACAAAGATTTCATGGCATCCAAACCGCCGTGTCTATCTGGGAGTCCGACACCGGTGGAAGTCATGAATTGGATCTCCGAAATGGAGACGATGTTTGAAAGTTGCGAGTGCAGCAACAAACAAAAGACCGCACTTGCAATTCCTCTGTTAAAGTCTGGTGTGTTGAGCTGGTGGAAGTTACTAGCTGATTCGATGCCCAAGGGTGAAGCTAGTAAGATGTCTTGGGAAGAATTTGTGGTCCAACTGAAATTGTAGTACTGCTCTGAGCAGGATCTTCTGGAAATCAACAATGAGTTTCAGAATTTAAAGAAAGGAAAGATGAGCGTTACTGAATACGCTGCTAGTTTTATGGAAAAGATGAAGCTAGTTCCTCATCTAGTTCCAACTGAACTCTCTAAGGTCAACAAGTTTGCCCTCGGATTACCAGCGGACTTTGGTCCGATGGTTAAGCAAGCAACCACTTTGAAAGCCGCCATATGGGCTGCTAAGAATGTCGAGGTTCAGATCAAGGAGAAGGGTCTGGAGAGGGCAGAAGTTGGTGAAAAGAGAAAATTTGAAGGAACTTCGGGTTCCAACAAGAAAAGCAAATTTTCTAAGTCCAAGAAGTTTGGAGGAGGAGGAGGTGAAGTGAAATGGTGTGAGAAGTGCAAGAGAAAGCACTCTGGGAGATGTAGTGAGGAGGTGACTTGCTTTAAATGTGGAAAGACCGGGCATTATGCCAACGTGTGTCCGTCCGACAAGAGGATATGTTTTGAGTGCCATGAAGTAGGGCATGTTCTTAAAGACTGTCCAAAGAGGAAGGATGCCGCAAAGCCCAATCTACCACCAAAGCCAAAGGCGAGAGCCTTTCAGATGACCCTCGAAGCTGCAAAAGAAGAAGTCGATGTCGCTTCAGGTACCTTTCTCGTAAACGAATTGCCTGCCCAAATTTTGTTTGATTCTGGAGCCAATTACTCCTTTATATCGCATGAATTTGGTAGAAAGCTAGCTTTGCCTGTAGATAGGCTAGTTAATGCCTTATTAGTCGAGATTGCTAGTGGCAAGTTTGTACCTGTTAGCCATCGTATGAAAAACATCCTCATTGACTTGGATGGGAATAAGTTCCAAGAGGAATTATTGCCTATCGAGTTAAATGGATTCGACATAGTTTTAGGAATGGATTGGCTTAGCGCCAATGATGCAGAAATACTATGTAGAAAGAAGATAGTAAAAGTAAACCCGCCAGGGAAAGAGTCGTTTATGGTGTACGGAGACAAACGCAGAGTACACTCTGGAATCATTTCCCTAATGAAAGCCAGAAAGTTTTTGGCCAAGGGATGTACATCATATCTAGTGTTCGTGATCGATGCCAAGATGGAAAAGAAGGAGGTGCAAAATATTCCGGTGGTGTGCGATTATCTGGAAGTCTTTCCCGAAGATCTTCTCGGATTTCCCCCTGATCGACAAGTAGAATTTCGCATCGACTTATTACCAGGAACGACGCCAATAGCGAAAGCACCTTATCGATTAGTGCCAACCGAAATGAAAGAACTTATGACACAACTTCAGGAGTTATTGGACAAAGGTTTCATTCGACCTAGTTCATCACCCTAGGGAGCCCCTGTGTTATTTGTAAAGAAGAAAGACGGAAGCATGAGAATGTGCATCGATTACAGAGAGATGAACAAAGTGACGATAAAGAACAAGTACCCGTTGCCAAGGATCGATGACTTGTTCGACCAGTTGCAGGGTTCGAGCTATTTCTCGAAGATCGATCTTAGTTCGGGATACCATCAACTAAAGGTGAGAGAGCAGGATATCGAAAAGACTGCTTTTAGAACGAGATATGGACACTATGAATTTTTGGTTATGTCGTTCGGACTAACCAATGCCCCAGCAGCTTTCATGGATTTGATGAATAGGGTTTGTAAACCATTCTTAGATAAATCCGTGATAGTATTCATAGACGATATCTTTATTTATTCGAAAAGCAAGCAGGAGCATGAAAAGCATCTGCGTGAAGTGCTAGAAGTCCTGAAAAAGGAGAATCTGTATGCAAAGTTCTCCAAGTGTGAATTTGGATTCAAGAAGTCCAATTTTTAGGTCATGTGGTTAACAAAGAAGGAATAATGGTTGACCCAACAAAGATTGAAGTTGTAATGAAGTGGGAACAACCAAAAAGTCCTACGGAGATTCGAAGCTTTTTAGGATTAGCTGGATATTACCGAAAGGTTTATCCAAGGCTTTTCTTCGATTGCTACTCCATTAACAGCTTTGACCCACAAAGGAGCCACTTATGCTTGGAATGAGAAGCATAAGGAAGCCTTTGAGAAGTTGAAGAAGAGATTGTGTGAAGCACCGATTCTTTCATTGCCTGAAGGAGTTGATGACTTTGCAGTTTATAGCGATGCATCCGGAGTTGGGTTAGGTTGTGTTCTGACCCAAAGGGATAAAGTGATCGCGTATGCATCGAGGCAACTGAAGGAACATGAAAAGAACTACCCCACTCATGATTTGGAGTTGGCAGCGGTAGTATTTGCCTTGAAGATATGGAGGCATTATCTTTATGGCACCAAGTGTAAACTTTTCACTGATCATAAGAGTCTCCAATATCTCTTTAATCAGAAGGAATTGAACATGATGCAACGACGCTGGCTAGAGTTACTCAAGGACTACGACTGTGAGATACTTTACCACCCTTGTAAAGCAAATGTTGTTGCCGATGCTCTCAGTCGGAAGGTAAACCTTGAAAAGAAAAGGCCAAGAGCGTTGAGAATTGAAGTTGTCTCGACAATTGTGGAAAGTATAAAGAAAGCTCAAGAGGAAGCTTTAGAGAAAAATGACCGAAAGGAAGAACGTTTGGGCAAAACGTTAGTGTTCGGTACAAACAACCAAGGGTTGAAGGTATTTCAAGATAGAATTTGGGTACCTAAGACGGGTGGAATAAGAGATCTTCTGATGGAAGAAGCTCACAAGACCATGTACTCAATTCATCCTGGCAGTACGAAAATGTATAGGGATATAAAACCCTATTATTGGTGGCCGACGATGAAGCTCGATGTTGCTAAGTATGTGGCCGAGTGTGTAACTTGTGCTAGGGTGAAGGCACAACATCAGAAACCGTATGGGAGTTTAGAACCTTTACCCGTACCCATGGGTAAATGGGAAGACATCACCATGGATTTTGTGACTAAACTGCCTAGAACAAGGAACGGTCACGACATGATTTGGGTGGTCGTTGATCGCTTCACTAAGAGTGCGCATTTCATAGCAGCCAAAGAGAAGTGGTCTATGGATAAACTTGCGAATTCTTATGTGAAGGAAATTGTGAGGCTTCATGGTGTTCCATTAACGATTGTGTCCGATCGTGACAGCCGTTTTACCTCAAGGTTTTGGAGGAGTCTATAAGAGGAATTGGGTACCAAGTTCTGTTTGAGTATAGCTTACCATCCGCAAACCGATGGTCAGAGCGAGCGAACGATTCAAACATTGGAGGATATGCTGAGAGGATGTACCCTAGAATTCCAAGGTAACTGGGATGAACACTTACCTTTAGTAGAATTCTCCTATAATAATAGTTTCCACTCAAGCATTAAGATAGCACCTTATCATGCTTTGTATGGGGAGAAGTGTCGAACGCCATCATGTTGGCTGGAAGCTGGGGAAAAGCAGTTTATGGGACCTAAAATAGTCCATGAGACTGCTGAAAAGTTGAAAGTGATAAGGGAAAGGATGTTAGCTGCTCAAGATCGACAAAAGAGTTATGCTGACAAGAAAAGACAACCGATATCCTTCCATGTTGGAGATTCAGTTTTACTTAAAGTCTCACCGTGGAAGGGATTTATAAGATTTGGTAAGAGAAGGAAGTTGAGTCCAAGGTT